>NC_090650.1:113099394-113819394 GCF_040937935.1 Hyperolius riggenbachi | reverse complement strand
CCCAATCGCAAGCGCTGAAGTGCAGGGCCGGGCCGAGGCATAGGCTGGAGAGGCTCCAGCCTCAGGACACAGTGTAGGAGGGGGCGCACAATTTATTCAGCTGTCATTCCTAATTGTGTTTGAAGCAGAAAGAAATAAGAAAAGGAGATACATGGAAGGGACTACAAGCCAGATAACTAAAGATAAAGGTGTTGGGGGCCCTGGGGTGCCCCTTAGTCTAATAGCAATCAGTGTGTGCCGGCTGGGGTGGAGGGATGGAGGGGCGCACTTTGGTGTCTCAGCCTTGAGTGCTGGAGGACCTTGTCCCGGCTCTGCTGAAGTGGGACCACCATCATAGGGTTCCACTGCCGTAGCACTTTCCCGATTGCCGGCAAAACACAATCATCTTTAAAAATGTCAGTAGGTCCCAGGCCAGATGCTCCTGAAATCTTCAGTGAATGTCCCATAGTGATGGGACCCAGGTCATTCTGAAGGCAGAGTGAGGCTTCAATGTAGCAACCAAATCCACTGCAGTCCCTTCTGAGCCAAGGGGAAGATGCTGCCATGCTTCTCATTATTCCACATGAAAAATAACTTGGCCATGTGATTATCTATGTGTAATTTCTGGAACTAGGCCAGCAGCTAGTACTGTCCGTTCCGCCATCTGACTCTGGCCCAGTGCACACAGAGAGGATTTGGATGCGATCCGCCGGCCGCATCCGCCTGTTAATGCGCTTGGGTAATGTATTTCAATGGGCTGGTGCACACCAGAGCGGTAGGCGTTTTGCAGAAACTACTCCCGGGCTGCAGCATTTTTTTGGATTTCGGAGGCATTTCTGCCTCCAATGTTAAGTATAGGAAAAACGCAAAACGCTTGATAAAAACGCCAGCTCAGAGCGGATTTCCAGGCGTTTGTTACAGTAGCTGTTCAGTAACAGCTACTGTAACAATATCTGTAATCTGCTATACAAAAACGCTACACAGAACGCCTTATAATAATAAGAAAAACGCTTCAAAAATCACTAGAGTTTTACGGATCTGCTAGCGGTTTTTGGTGTGCACTAGGCCCAAGGCCTCTGTCAGATAAGTGGCTGAACTGTGCGCCTTTTTGAGCAGCTTAGCCTCCTGGTTGCTGCCTACGTGCGCCATTCATGTGCAATTGGATGGTTGTCCGTCCAGCGCAGATACAGAGTGCTCCAGACTGAGCAGGAGAGCAGCTGACTGGTGATCTGCCAGACTGAACAAAGGCCATAGACTACTAGCTCATTCATAGACCTCTATGCTCCATATTCTGCAGATTAATGCTGCAGGAAATAGGAGAAATGCTTGAATAGTCTACATAAACCGCATCAAAAACAGCTCCACCATACTTTCAATGAAGTGTTAAAGCTCCGTAAGAATATTGAAGTAAACGTGAGATGTCGAGGGAGAAAAATATACATACCTGGGGCTTCCTCCAGGCTGATTGCTCCCTCGTCGTCCTCAGCCGCCACCTGCATCGTCTGCAATTGGCCTAAAAATCTCTCTGGTCTGGGGCACTCTGGACATGCGCAACCCAGCCGCGCACACACCCATCACAACTGTGCGCACGCCCATCACAATCGGTGAAAGGAGCACGACGGAGTAGTATGTGGCCAGTCTGAGCTTGTGCTGACTGGCCCAGACTGGAGGACTTTCTGGGGCCAATGGCAGACAGCGAGGGATCGATCAGTTTGAAAGGGGCTGGAGGAAGCCTCAGGTAATGTATATTTTTCTCCCTTGCTGTTTTAGGAACCCTTTAATATCAGTGAGCCACCAAATGTCCACTTGACAACCCAAGATTAGATTATGCAGTGCTGTTCCTACCTGGGTTGCAGTCTGTAAGCAGTGAGCAGATAGAGAGGAGAACTTTAGAAATGGTTAATGCTGGGCTCCAGTTGTCTTTCAGGATATCGAGACAGATGACTCCTTGGCTGTTAATGTTGCAGTGGTAAATCCTTGTCCGAAATGTCACCTGTAGAAAGGAGACATTCACAAGCTTATAAAACAGTAAAAATCTAGAAATCTGCAATGTTACTAGGTAGGACTTGTTCACCCCGGCAGTGGTGCCAAGTGGTACGTACAGCACTGCTGTTGGCTGTGGTACAGTAATGCCTAGTACACACCACACAATTTTCTGTTTATTTTCTGTAAAGTACTGGTAGAGACTGGTCATCTCTGGTGCATTGTCTTCTGGTTATCTCCTGCTGAGTGGAACTGAGTGGATGCCTAATTGCTAGGCAGATAGATGGTTAGATAGATAATTTCCAACATGTTGGAAATTATCTGGCAGGTAAATCTAACAGAAAATTGTATGGTATGTACCTAGCATAAAGGCTCGTACACACACGTCGGATTTTTGCAAACGACGGGTCGTTCGGACGTCAAATCGGGCGTGTGTACAGTTTGTTGTTCAGCTGATAAGACTGGACTTGAACGATCCGCCACAGGCCCGATTTGACGTCCAAACGACGGGTCGTTTGCAAAAATCCGACATGTGTATGTCGCTTAAGACGTACAGCCAAATTCAATGCAAGTGAATGGAGCTGCCAAAATCCACTGCATCAAAATGCGCTTAAAGGACAGCTGTAACGAGAGGGATGTGGAGGCTGCCATATTTATTTCCTTTTAAGCAATACAAATTGCCTGGCTGTCTAGCTGATCCTCTGCCTCTAATACTTTCAGCCATAGACCCTGAACAAGCATGCAGCAGATCAAATTTTTCAGACATTATTGTCAGATCTGACAAGATTAGTTGCATGCTTGTTTCTGCTGCTATTCAGACACTACTGCAGCCTAATAGATCAGCAGGGCTACCAGGCAACTGGTATTGTTTAACAGGAAATAGATATGGTAGCCTCCATATGCCTCTCACTTCAGTTATCCTTTAAAGAGAATACAAGTTGAGAGATATGGAGGCTGACATTTACTTTCTTTTAAATACTGAAGCTAATCCAGTCAGACATGAGTCACTACAATGTCTCTTTAACCATTTAATGGCATGCATACGTATTAAAACGTCATGCTTTAGCCTATTAATGGCAACATGACGTTTTAATACGTCGCACGTGTCGGCGTCGCTACCGCCGCCATTACCGTCGGGTTTCCGTGCTATGTGATTGGGGAAGAGGACCGAGCGGTCCTCTACCCAATCGCAGTGCCTGGAGTGAATGGACGTAACCGCGAACGGCGGCTACGTCCATTCACAAAAACAGGAAATTGTTACAAGTTTAATAAAGTGTAAAAAAAAAATAAAACAAAAAAAAAAGTGATCACTTCCTATTACGGAGTGTGTTCACTACCGCCATCTTGTGGCCAAAAAGTATATTACACATACATAATATGTACATACACAGTATTAATAAATTAATACAGTGTTTCCCAACCTTTTCCGGCCCGGGGAACACTTTCTGACCAAGAAAAGTGGGGGGGCTGGGTGGGTGTTTGCGCGACCTAGTGGACAGTGCCGTGCGCAGCAGGCTATGGGGGGGGGGGGGGGGGGGGGCGGCTGCATAGCTAGCATAGTTGCCCCAGTGCAGGAGGGAGTTTAGTTGCCTCAGTATAGCTAGTATAGTGCCCCCAGTATAGCCAGTATAGTGCCCCCAGTATAGCCAGTATAGTGCCCCAGTATAGCCAGTATAGTGCCCCAGTATAGCCAGTATAGTGCCCCAGTATAGCCAGTATAGTGCCCCAGTATAGCCAGTATAGTGCCCCAGTATAGCCAGTATAGTGCCCCAGTATAGCCAGTATAGTGCCCCAGTATAACCAGAATAGTGCCCCAGTATAACCAGAATAGTGCCCCAGTATAACCAGAATAGTGCCCCAGTATAGCCAGAATAGTGCCCCAGTATAGCCAGAATAGTGCCCCAGTATAGCCAGAATAGTGCCCCAGTATAGCCAGAATAGTGCCCCAGTATAGCCAGAATAGTGCCCCAGTATAGCCAGAATAGTGCCCCAGTATAGCTAGTATAGTGCCCCAGTACAGCTAGTATAGTGCCCCAGAATAGTGCCCCAGTATAGCGCCCCAGTATAGTGCCCCAGTATGGGTAGGTGGTGCCCCCCGCCCGTCCCTGCTATTACCCTAACAGCTGCCGCTCTGCCCTCTCCAACTCATGTGTTTATTCAAGGCAAGCAGCGTATCTCCCGGCTGCTCTGTGTGACGCGCAGGAAGCAGGGCAGCGGCTTCCTGTAGCGGCGATATGTATCGCCGTTACTATGGTAACCGAGCCCTGATTCCTGCGTGTCACACAGAGCAGCCGGGAGATACGCTGCTTGCCTTGAATAAACATATGCGCTGGAGAGGGGAGTGCGGCCGCTGCTAAGGTACAGTGCCGTGCGCAGCAGGCTATGGGGGGGGGGGGCTGCATAGCTAGCATAGTTGCCCCAGTGCAGGAGGGAGTTTAGTTGCCTCAGTATAGCTAGTATAGTGCCCCCAGTATAGCCAGTATAGTGCCCCCAGTATAGTGCCCCCAGTATAGATAGTATAGTGCCCCAGTATAGATAGTATAGTGCCCCAGTATAGCCAGAATAGTGCCCCCAGTATAGCCAGTATAGTGCCCCCAGTATAGCCAGTATAGTGCCCCCAGTATAGCCAGTATAGTGCCCCCGTATAGCCAGAATAGTGCCCCAGTATAGCCAGTATAGTGCCCCCAGTATAGCCAGAATAGTGCCCCCAGTATAGCTAGTATAGTGCCCCAGTATAGCCAGAATAGTGCCCCAGTATAGCCAGAATAATAGTGCCCCAGTATAGCCAGAATAGTGCCCCAGCATAGCCAGAATAGTGCCCCAGTATAGCCAGAATAGTGCCCCAGCATAGCCAGAATAGTGCCCCAGTATAGCCAGAATAGTGCCCCAGTATAGCCAGAATAGTGCCCCAGTATAGCCAGAATAGTGCCCCAGTATAGTGCCCCAGTATGGGTAGGTGGTGCCCCCCCGCCCGTCCCTGCTATTACCTTAACAGCTGCCGCTCTCCCCTCTCCAACGCATGTGTTTATTCAAGGCAAGCAGCGTATCTCCCGGCTGCTCTGTGTGACGCGCAGGAAGCAGGGCAGCGGCTTCCTGTAGCGGCGATATGCATCGCCGTTACTATGGTAACAGAGCCCTGATTCCTGCGCGTCACACAGAGCAGCCGGGAGATACGCTGCTTGCCTTGAATAAACACATGCGCTGGAGAGGGGAGAGCGGCCGCTGCTAAGGTAATAGCAGCGGCGGCCGCGGGGACGTGCCGGAGGGGGGGGGGGGGGGAAGAGGACGGCACACCAGGCAACATGCCGCGGCACACTGGTTGAAAACCGCTGAATTAATACATTACATTTCCAACACCCCCCCCCCCCCCCCCCCCAAAAAAAAAGAATCAGCTTCAAATACATAAATAGTTGCCTTAGGGACTTAGCTTTTTTCAATCTATACTTTATGTGGGAAAATTGAACATTTATTTTACTTTATTACATAGGGGCTTGTAATTATGGCCAGAACAAAAAAAAAAACAAAAAAAAAAAAACAGAAAAATAACACCTATATTTCCAAATAATATATTGTCACCATACATTGTGATAGGGACATAGTTTAAACGGTTTAATAATCAGGACAACTGGGCAAATAAAATGAGTTGGTTTTATCCAGTGGAGAATGTTTAATTTTAAAACTATAAATGGCTGAAATCTGAGAAATAATGATTTTTATCCATAATTTTTGTATATTTCCCATTAAAACGCATTTAGAATAAAAAAAATCTTAGCAAAATGTACTACCCACAGATAGCTTAATTGGTGGCGAAAAAAACGAGGTATAGATCATTTTCTTGTGAGAAGTTGTAATAAAGTTATTAGGGATTAAAAGGGAGGAGCGCTGACAGGTGAAAATTGCTCTGGTCCGTTAGGGTAAAAACCCTTGGGGATGAACTGGTTAATGCAAACTATATACAGCTTGGAGTTGGGCAATCAAATGCACTGTCTGCAAAGTTTCCAAGTTGCATACAATTTGCATGCAAGATGGGATTAGTCAAACCTCTTAAAAGAGCAGTAAGATGACAGGAGTGCAGCCAGAGCAATTTTACTTTCCTTTTTGCACCCTAAAAGTTTAAGTACAGCTTCCTTTTCCAGCAAACTTTTAATAATTCACATAGGACAAATAATGGCTGGAACCCACTACAACACTTTTGTTCTTTTTTGAGCGCTTAGGGATCGCTGTGAATTGCTAGCGATTTCCCTAAATGCTCTGCCAATAGTAATGGGCAGGATAGATTCCACTAGGACGATTGCGATTAAGCAATTTTAATTTAATATACATTTTAAACATGAGCTTCAGATGAAGAGAAGAAATTAACTATTAAATGGGGAACTATTGCTAAACAGCAGTTGCATTTCAGTCAGAAGACTGGTAATCATTATTGTATTTGTAGCTATTGTCTGACCTCTTGTGGCAAATCTCATGAACTGCAACTGTGATCCATTAAATCTTAAAGAGACTCCGTAACAAAAATTGCATCCTGTTTTTTATCATCCTACAAGTTCCAAAAGCTATTCTAATGTGTTCTGGCTTACTGCAGCACATTCTACTATCACCATCTCTGTAATAAATCAACTTATCTCTCTCTTGTCAGACTTGTCAGCCTGTGTCTGGAAGGCTGCCAAGTTCTTCAGTGTTGTGGTTCTGTGATGAATCTCCCCCCTCCAGGCCCCTCTCTGCACTATTTAGATTAGGGCAGCTTCTCTCTTCTCTCTTATCTTTTACAAGCTGGATAAATCCTCCTCTGAGCTGGCTGGGCTTTCACATACTGAGGAATTACATACAGGCAGATCTGTCTGCACTCTGCAGGAATAAACAGCCTGACACTTCAGTGGAAGATAGCGGCAGGGGGAAAGAAACACACAAATGATCTCTTGAGATTCAAAAGGAAGGGTGCATACAGCCTGCTTGTGTATGAATGTATTTTCTATGTGTGGACATACTGTACATCAACCTACTTCCTGTTTTGGTGGCCATTTTGTTTGTTTATAAACAAACTTTTTAAAACTGTTTTTAACCACTTTTAATGCGGCGAGGAGCGGCGAAATTGTGACAGAGGGTAATAGGAGATGTCCCCTAACACACTGATATGTTTACTTTTGTGCGATTTTAACAATACAGATTCTCTTTAAGATAAACAGCACTGATCGGAAAAAGTCTTGCCAACATTTCCTGACAGTCCTGCTGACCCTTTCGGGAATCCATAGATTAGGTAGGAGTACTTTCACAGTGACAGGTTTCGTTGTAATGGACACAGTTTAGTGCTCTATAACTTGGTGCGATTTACAGACTATGACCAGTTCACACCTCATCAGTTGTGAAGCATCCGAGTTAGTCGTCACAGAGCATGCAGTGCATTGTTAGCACAAACTAGGTTTTGTCAATCCAGGTTCACATTGGTCAGTTGCTTCTTTGCAGGCCTCTACAAATGTTACTTGTACAGTGGAACCTTGGTTTGTAAGCATAATTCGTTCCTGAAACAGGTTTGTAATCCAAAGCACTCTTATATCAAAGCACATTTTCCCATAAGAATTCATGGAAACCGAGGTAATTTGTTCCACAATTCAAAAACATTTAGTCCGTACACTCAGATTAAGTACAAGTACAATCCTGCAGCGTCAAAGGGAGCACTATTGGCTTAGTTGTGATGACATGATACTTATTTTTTTGCTTGTATATCAAGTCATAATTGCTCAAAAATGTTTGCTTGTATTGCAAAGCGCTCTTAAACCAAGTTACTCTCAATCCAAGTTTTTACTTGCAACGCCCCAGCATGAAAACCAGCCTAACACGCCTGAACAAACATGCAGTAGTAGAGATGATGTCAGTGATGACACCTAATCCACACTTCATTCCCAGTGATTCAGAGAGCAGGCATCTGAACTGAGTATCATCTTCATCATTACTTTTTCTCTTTGGAAACACAACTTGCCTGACTACTGGGGAAAAGAAAATGGCTGAATCATATCTAAGAGCTGCCGAACATTTAAAGTGTAACGGTGGGGCATAAAATAAAAAAAAAAATTCTTCATTTTTATCTAGTAAACAAGTAATAAGGACGCTAACCAGGCAATCCAAAAGTTTAAAAAAAAAAAAAAAAATCACTCTTATTTTTCTTGTTGATAAATTATCATTACCTAGTTTACCTGGCTCTTATTTGGTACATTGCCGCACAAAAGGAAGTTGCAGGGCATGTGGTGGTTTATTTATTTATTTTTTTTTGCTTCTTTACTCTCCCCTCAAACTTAACTAATGCAGCCTGATTGGCTGAAGCCTCTTTCCCTCGTGTCTTCCCCTCCCACACTTCTTTTCCTCTCTGATTGGCCAATATTTCTCATGCTGAGACAATGCACTTTCTATTGCAGAGCTGGGTGGAGAGTGCCTGAAGACTGGCAGGAGGGTGGGCAATGGATACACAATCAGGCAGAGGAGAGCAAGGGAGGAAATTACATCAGAATTGGCTTCAAGATAGTTAAAATGGAGAATCCCATTTTCTCTTTTTTTTTTACTATAGAAAAATTACTCAAATCAAAACGTGGACAGTGCAATACATATGTTCTGTAAGTAGAGCAAGTATTTATC
Organism: Hyperolius riggenbachi; assembly: GCF_040937935.1. NCBI lineage: Eukaryota > Metazoa > Chordata > Amphibia > Anura > Hyperoliidae > Hyperolius > Hyperolius riggenbachi. The sequence continues at coordinate 113,810,808 of NC_090650.1, read as the reverse complement.
TACTTAAAAAAATAATAATTCTGAGATAGTATGGCTGACAGCTCCTCAGTGTTCTCCCCAGGCTTTATTAAGTGGGTGGGCCACCCGGCTGTTTTGAAACCCCGACGGCACCATTTTTCATAGTATTTGTCTCTGAACGGCGATCTTCCAGAAAATGGCGGCCGCGCAGCCTGAGCCAGGGGCCCTTTTCTAGCTCACAGTGGAGTAAGCCCCTCTCCCAGCCTCGCGGCGACAGGTGAAGTGGGCGGGATGAGTCAGAGTACCCCATGCCTGTCCGCACCGGCCAATAGGAGGCTGCCTCACCGTGGACCCACTCTGCACTGCGGTCACATGGTGATGTGATATCACCAGGGTCCTAGCGCTGCCGTGCGGCAAACTGGAGAATAACAATGTCACAGAGGATCAAGAGTATGCCAGAAATACTTGAAAAGTTAAATACATGCCCTGAATTCCGGTGTTATTTTAATTTCATGTTTTAAGCCCCAACTCTAGCAAAATATTTGTGACTGGTGGGGGTGTGCTGAGTCAGGTTGCATGCGTTTGCAGTTCCAAAACAGTTTCATGCACTTCTCTCCTGGTTATTCCCTATCAGGAGAGGGATATAATCGTAATATGCTATTTTGTATTTCTGATCCATTATTTTGTTTTTTTCTCTATAATTAGCTTTTTAGGATTGATCAAATATTTGGTAAGGGGTTAATCAGATTTCGAAGGAGAGATGACAGCTGATTAATCAGCTATTGGGTAATTAATTTTGTTTGTTAATATAATCGATCCTTTCAAAGTTATTATTCTGCATAGAGGATTTCTGCCAGTTAAGAAGCAAAATATTACTCTGAAAATGAATCAATGCAAATTCTCAGGGTTCTTTTACACCGTGTCTGTTGTATTCCTTTGCAACGGGGGTAATGACAAAGAGTAATAGTTGTTATACTCACAAACATGGGTCACCAATAGGCAACCACTGTAAAAGGCAGGTGGGGAGATTATCCTGACCCCACTCAGGAATAAGAAGTCACTCTCTGTAGATAGTAGAAAAGGGTCGCAACCCTCCACCAAGGGTGGATACAATATTATATAAGAGAGAACAGAGGCGCCAAAAGATTAAAAGGGGTTTAAAGGAGCTTAAAAGCCAAAACTTGGTAATTAGAGGAGGCAGTGGTGGACTTACCCCTCCAAGCAGACACAACACGACTGTACATTCAGCAGAGGCGCTGAGTGTCGTTTGTTTTGCTAGATGCTGTAACTCTTTTTTTCTATTGCCTGAGGAAGCGGGCGCTGACCCGTGAAATGCGTTGCTTTGTTTTATCTGGAGTTCGTTAATAAATAGACTGAATGTACAGTCGTGTTGTGTCTGCTTGGAGGGGTAAGTCCACCACTGCCTCCTCTAATTACCAAGTTTTGGCTTTTAAGCTCCTTTAAAACCCCTTTTATCCTTTTGGCGCCTCTGTTCTCTCTTATATAATATTCCTTTGCAACGCATAATATAATCACATCAGCATTACCCCGCATGCAATGCCTTGCAGTGGACCCGCCCCCAGTGATTGGCACGCGTGTCGCTGGCTGGCAGAGGAAGATGGAGGAATCTGGCCGATCAGCAGGGATGAGTACCACGGCCTGCGCCCTTTCTGACAGGGGGTGCTGAAGCTGGGTGAGATCTACGGGAAGCAGCCGAGGATCGGATTTCACACCATACAATCTAAGGAGCGATCTGCTTCTATACTATCCATGAGGGGAAGGAAGGGGGGACCTACCTACCCACCAGCCTGATCTTCCTACTCACTCACCCGGCCCATTAGCCACCAGCCTGACCTACTTACCCACCCATCCCACTAGCCACCAGCCTCACCTACATACCTAGCAAAAAAAAAAAATCAGGGCCCTTTTGAGTTACTGTTAGAGTAGTTAGCTACGCCCATGTCCTGGTCATGCTCATTTTCCAGCACATCATAGCCACGCCCATTTTACGCCACCCTGCTGGAAACAAATTCTGGGGAGAACACTGCTCCTCTAACAGGCAGCAGTGTGCATTTATCATATACCAGCATTGATCTGACTGCTGTCAATTCTGCTTCTCAGTTGTACAAAAATTCAGAAAAAGATAATCACTACTAGCGTAGAGCAGATCTGTACACAATATGGTCTCATCACACAGTGCTCTTGAAAGAGGATGCAGAGCGACTGCATGCCTTTTGCAGGTATAAGACTGCAACACTACTGAACTTATTGTTAAACAGTAGCAAGTAAGCATCTATAACAATTTCAGGGAACGTAGATTATGGAACAAGTGGTCACTAACAGCATTAATTTAGCAATACAGTTGCTGAGTAGTAAATAACAGCCACATGCAGATCAGGAGCAGTCAATGCTTCCTGAACAGGGACCTGTTGGTCACAGCACTTGTTCCTAGTTTCTCCAGAATCCTGTATTTACTGAACTCTGGCATCTATTACTACCTGAGCATGGGATAAATGCCAGGAGCAATATGAGGAAGACCAGAGCAGTTAGTGGTGATTGTAGTGGTAGGAGGTAGTGGTGGCAACTCGGGCCAAACCATCTGTGTGAAGGTGCTCTAATGCAGTACAGTATATAATACAATAAATCTTGTTATAATAAACTGATATAGTAAACTCTGTCCCCAGGTCCCAGCCACGCACCAGTATATATAAGGTATGATGATTTTTGATATCGTAAAATTCTGATATAGTAAAATTCTGATAAACTACTTGGCCAGGTCCCTTGAAGTTTACTAAAGTAGATGTTATTGTATACACCCATACAGATTAGTCACAACATTAAAATCACTGACGTGAATAACATTTTGTTATACTGGCACCTGTGAGGGCTTGAGGTATAATTAGGCAGCAAATACGAACAGTTTGTACTTGAAGCGGAACCTGAAGTGAGAGGAATATGAAAGCTTTCATATGTACGTACTTTATACAGCTAGGCAATCTGCAATGTTTTAAAGGTACCCATACATCAGAATATGTATGGGCAGATCAACCAAGAGACAGATCTCTCTGATCGAATCTGATCAAAGAGAGATCTGTTGCCTGCCCATACACTGTAGACTGATTCCTGGTTGCTTTCAGCATGAAATCTCTCGGGAATCGGCCTTTTGACGTTTAGTGGCCACCACCTACCAAAAGAGGTCCCAAGACCACGGATTACAGTGCCTATACCACAGATGTCGAACGCCAGGCCTGGAGGGCCAGATCCATGCCAGTGTTTAGGGTGGAGTGAGAAGAGTAATGTGTTTTACCTGATGGACCACAACTTTCCTGATTCAGACCCATTAATTAATTTGAGCTGTGTAAAAAGGTGTGAGGACCTCGGCCCTCGAAGGACCAGTTTGACATCCCTGGCCTATGCTGACTTGTTCACTGCTGACAGGGATTACAAATGGGCACATGAGAATCAGAACTGGACCATGGAGCAATGGTGGAAGGTGGCTCAATCTGATGAATACATTTTAATCAATCCAATTCCCCAGATCTCAGTCTGATTTGCCATCTGTGAGATTTGTTGAGAAAACAAGTCCAAACCAGTACATCCCTCTCAAATCACAGGACCCAAATGATCTACTGCAAATGTCTTGGTGCCAGATACCACAGGAACCCTCCAGATGTCCTGAAGGGTCAGACATGTTTTGGCAGTTCAAAGAGGACCAGCACAATCCAAGAGGCGTTTGAAATATTTCAGCAGATCAGTGTATATAAACAGAGCTCTACGCGTTCAGCTACTTTGTGAAAAATATTGAATTTTTGAGATCTCAACTGTTATTGTAAAATATGTTCAGGGATTCCCTGAACAGCAGAAATTGTGCTTTTATCATGAAAAGTAATACTTCGCTTCACACAGCATTGTTTGATATAATGGTATATAATATGAATAATGAACATGCAGTTAGATACAAATTGCAAGTTAACAGCAGGTAGTAGTTACTGTAATGCTTCCCCACTAGTATGAAAACCCGCAATCCCAGACACATCAGAAATGTGATGAACAAATTTAAAGCACTTGTAAATACTGACTTTCGTTCCTCCTCTCTGCTTCTTTCCAGTCTAACTGTATGCACGATAGAAGAATCTTCACTACAGGCATGTTACTGGCATTACATGTTACTGGCATTACTGGCATGTTAAACACGCCACTCCTTCTGGATTGGTTCTTCCATTATTAACAGGGCCTCTACTCCCTCCCCTTCGTCTGATTTGCAAAGATTCTCACCAATTGAAGCTCTCTTTCTCATCTTTCACCAATGATAAGCTTGCCGTCATGACTAATTGTTGATACTTGTCCTAAAGAAATAAAGCCCCATCATTCAACTCAGAGCTTTTCCCAACAGAGCTGCATACATCACAGTTGGCAGTCATATCAGCTGTTTGGCCTGGTACACACCAGAGGCGTTTTTCTGAGCGTTTTGAGTTTTTAAATCTGCTGTTAATGTTATCCTATGTGTCTGTGCACACTGGAGCAATGCGGTTTTGTAAAAAAACCCATAGCATTACATTGGGAAGAGCTTTTAGAGGTTTCAAAAGCTCTTCCCAATGTAATGCTATGGGTTTTTTTTTACAAAACCTCATTGCTCCAGTGTGCACAGACACATAGTATGCAGGAGAACAGAGGCGCCAAAAGGATAAAAGGAAGCTAAATGAGCTTAAAAACCAAATTCTTGGTAAATAGAGGAGGTAGTGGTGGACTTACCTCCTCCAAGTAGACACACGACTGTAGTAAACACAGTTAATATATTTTATTTATGAACTCCAAATATGCAATGCGTTTTGCAGGTTTGATCCCGCCTCATCAGGCAATAACAACGGAGCAATAGCATATGTGGTCAGTAGAAGAGCCAGGCACCTCTGTGAATGTAATGGTATGGGTTTTTTTTTACAAAACCTCATTGCTCCAGTGTGCACAGACACATAGGATAACAGTAGCAGCAGATTTAAAAACTCAAAACGCTCAGAAAAACTCCTCTGGTGTGCACCAGGCCTTTGTGTGATGCGCCAACACAGCCCTGCCATCTCCTGCCACTGAGACAGCCACCACCAATTGGGTTAGGCTGTTGGGCATAACTAAAATATCTAGTTATGTCTAAGCTGAGCCTTTTATGATTACTCTTTGTGTCACCCCTTCAGCTGGGCTTTCACAGGGAGCAACCCTTCATGTAGAATCTGCAGAGACAGCTAAAGTGTACCTGAGATGGGGGAACACATTGTTTTACTTACCTGGGGCTTTTCCAGCCCCTGTAGCCCTACAGGTCCACCGGTTCCCACTTGGTTCTCAGCTGAAAGCTTGCCGACCGTACGAGTCATGAGCTAGTGTGTATGTGCAGCCCCGTGCCTCCTCAATGGTGCTTAACGGCCGATCTTAGAGGGGCACAGCAGGGCAAACCGGGAGGGACTTGTAAGGCTGCAAGATGCCCCAAATACAGTAAGTATAATAGTTGCCCCACAGTATACCCGGGGAGGGGGTGGGGGGTGGGTTTGTTTGAAGTTCTAACACACATGATCAATACACAGAATGATCTTGGCTACATCCTTCTTTTGCTTCATACAGGGCAACTTTTCTCATCATCCCACTGGCATGTCTAACACCGCGCACCCACAATCGCTCTGCGCACGCACCGTGCAGAAGAGGCTACTGGGGGGCATTTAGGTAGCAAAGGAGGGAAACAGAGGAGAACCTGGGGAGCGGTGGGCAATAGGACATCTTCCCATACATGCCCGCTCTGTTTTTTCCAACAGAGTTCAGCTCTGGTATCTTTGTGTGGGTTTAACATACCATCTACACTTCCCCAATCACACAAAAAGCAATAAATCAATAGTGGAGAGGCACCAAATTCCCTCATCTCAGTATAAAAAAAAAAAAAAAAAAAAAAAAAAGAACGCTTGTGCCTCTTTTCCTCAAACAGCTGTCAATGAATTTACCCCGTCAGCTGCCCCTGTCTACCGGCCAGGGGCTTGGTAGTGCTCAGCATGGGCAATGGACAGGTAGACCCCCATGGAGTTGCAGCCACCATGCTCAATCATATGAGAGGTTTTCATCCGCCGAGTGTCAAATGTGACATGCGCGGTGTTACCCAACACTTCATTCAGCTGCATGTAATTGCAACTAAATGGTGCTTGTGGCCGGCATCCAGGAGGCTGAACTGCTCAACAAATGAGCAGTTCACCCACCCATGGAAAAGTAGCCTCATATCAAAGGTTTTCACCAGCCTATAGCTCAGCTCATTGGTGGAGGGTATTACTTGGCTTCTATCAGGATAGGGTTCACTTTAAACTCTCCTACCCCAAATGTTTTGCAATTGGGGTTTTAAATATTACAATTTCAAAATATATTTCTCGTGCTTTAAAGAACAGTTTTCTTCATTTTGTCAGGATTGGACCTTCTAATTTCCACTTACTTTTTTAAAGTAGCACCTACAAGTTTGAGATGAGAATAAATGTAAACAAATGTAAAAATTGCCTCATCTTTAGTCATTTGCTCTCTAAGAGGTTTTAATCCCCTGGCGATATGATTATTTCCGGATTTTAGGGTCTTTTTAAAACGTTTCAGACCCTAAAATTAGGGGGAAAAAAATCATGCTGCCAGAATGCCTGCAGCAGCCCCTGCTCTCACTCACCTCCCTGGGCTCCAGCGCTGCAATTGTCCCTCCATCCTCCAGGTGGCGCAGTAACTCTGTAGTGAGATCACTGACAGCGATCTCACCAGAGTGATTCAGTGCCTAGGGGGACAGGAAAGAGAATGGCTACTGACGCCCCCCCTGGATTACGGCCAGGGAGGTTAATAGCCATCTGGCTGGCTCCTGCCCAATCTTCAGTTATTGTGACTGATATGTGACAGCCTCAGGACTACAGCAGGGCCTGTACTGGGTAACAGAAGAAAGGAAACTTACCTTAGGAGGTTTAAATGGATACTCTGGTGTGAATGTAATGTCCAGGAAGAAAACTCCTCCTTCATATACGGAACCAGGAGGACCAAGAATAGTAGACCGCCATTCATAAATATTGTCTCCTTTTGGGCCAGCACTATAAGAAAAAAAAAAATAAGAAAAACCTTGTAATGTGCATCCAGTAAAAGCTTGTAAGTTATTTCATGTATTACACCAAAATGTACTTCACCTTTAAGTGATTTTAGGACTGAATGACACAAGTCAGCATATAGCATACAGCAGCTGAACAGACGCGCTACCTAAAGAGAAATGGGAAGCTGGTTGGACCCAGTAAATGTAATTAAAGATGCTGAAATAGCACTGACTCAAGGTAGAATAATTTGGAAGCGGTCTTACTTGCAGCACCTCTTTATATATCATGTAATAGCCTCTTTATATCATGTAATATCACTAACACTGTTCTTAATGTTTTGGGGGAGGGGCGCATCCAAATTAAAACCACACAATTCCCTACTTCAAAAACGTAAATGAAATCTAAAGTGCAGCTCAAGGGCTAATGCACACTGGGGTTCGCATGTCTTGCAGTCCAGTCTCCTGCAGTGCCTTTCTGAAGAGGGGCATGACACACAGGCCAATTACCTGCTATAGCCACCAATTTCCCCTTAAAGGAATACTTAAGTCACCTAAAAAAAAAAAATGACTTACTCACCCGGGGCTCCCCTCAGCCCCCTGCAGCTGAACGGTGCCCTTTCCGTGTCCCTCCGATGCGCCTGGACTCGCCGGCGGCCACTTCCGGTTTGGCCGTCACCGGCCGACAGGCTGGGAACGCGGCTGATTATCCGCGTCCCCGGCCGCAATAGCGCCCTCTATAATGCTATTGCGGCCGGGGACACGGATAAGTGGCCGCCGGCGAGTCCTGGTGCATCGTAGGGACACGGCGAGGGCACTGTTCAGCTGCAGGGGGCTGAGGGGAGCCCCGGGTGAGTACAAGTCATTTTTTTTTAGGTGACTTAAGTATTTCTTTAACATTCTGAGCAATTCCAGAAGTTTAGAAGTTGGTGGGTTGGTCCAGCCCCAGACAGATACTCAATATTGTATCCATTGTTCCCTAAGGGAGAAAAGCATAGCATGAGACAGCATTTACACCAGGGTTGTCAAACTCCAGCCCTCCAGTGCCATTTTTGGCGCAGCTCATAACAGATGGGGTAAATCAGGAAAGTGTGGTTCATCAAGTAGAACACAATTTCTCTGCCCATCCTAAAAAAACACTGACATGAATATGGCCCTTGAGAATATAAGTTGGACAATCCTGATCTACACAGAAACCAGGATGGAGCTAGGAGGAGCAGTAAAGCCTGCTCAGAGTGTCTTGGGTCACCCCCAAAAGGAAGAGCCATCTTTCTGTCTCAGAGGAAAGTAATCATTTTATTTTTGGAGATAGAGAGGAGGAGATGCATTTGCTGTCAGTCAAATCATTGCTTTGTACTGTCTTCCGAGAACAGGAAAACTCTTGGAAAGACATGACCATATAAGATGGTTGCAAGCTTTTGGCATTGTAGAATAAAAACACCTCAAATATGAATTCCATGTTTTTATACACTAACATAAGAGTATGCGTTTATTCAGGTAATAATTACTGATACAGCTCTGTCAGGAAGCATGAATTACAGAATTCTCTAGAAAATGGATTGATTTCCCATCACTGGAAAAGCAGAGCTTCATTTGTCAGATTTCATTCAAGCATTCTGAATCAGCAGCAGACATGACCGTAAGAGGCAGCTAACAGCTTCTGTACAGTGGATAGGAAGCACTATATTAATGTGGGCAATAACCGTGGCATCTCACCTCTTATAAATTGCAATCCAACCTGCAATACACTGGAAAGTGGGCACAGCATTAAAGCACACCTGAACTGAGAGGGATATGGAGGCAGCCATTTTTATTTCCTTTTAAACAATACAAATTGCCTGGCTGTCCTGCCGATCCTCTGCCTCTGATACTTTTAGGCCTCTTTTACACGCAGCGAGTCACGTCGCAGTGGCAATTAAAATCAATGAGACATGACACACTGCCTGCGGTGTAAAGCAATGGAAGTGGCTCCAGGTACCACAGAAGTAACGCACAAGCTGCAGTGCCCTGCGACATCTGGTGCCCTTTGGGATTCGAGCAGAAGTTTTTTTTTTCTTCTTCGGTTCCACCGCAACTATTCAGCTGCAGAGCAATTGTTCCAATGTGCACCACAACCACTACAGTGTAAAAGGACCCCTTAGCCATATTCCCAGAATAAACATTCAAATCAGGTGTTTCTGACTAAAGCGTGACTATTAACTGCATGCTTGTTTCAGGTGTGTGACCCAGATACTACTGCAGTCAAAGATCATCAGGACACCAGGCAACTGGTACTGTTTAAAAAGGAAACAAAATGTGGCCACATCCACATCACTCTCAGTTCAGGTGTCCTTTAAGCATGTCAGTATGGCTCCTTGCCCTGTATTAAGGTAGCCATACACTGGTCGATTTGCCATTAGATCGACCAGCTGACAGCTCCCTATCTGATCGAATCTGATCAGAGAGGGATCGTATGGCTGCCTTTACTGAAAACAGATTGTGAATCGATTTCAGCCTGAAACCGATCACAAGCTGTGGAGCCGCCGCCGCCTGCCCCCCCCCCCCCCCCTGAATACATTACCTGAAGCTGGCTCCGGGTCCTCTTCTCCGCACTGCACCCCGCACCGCACCCCAGTGTACGCTGTGTCACTCCGTGACCAGGAAGTTCAAATAGAGCGCCCTCTATTTGAACTTCCTGGTTACTGGAGTGACACAGGAAGTTAATGTACGCTGGGATGGAAGCAAGAGCGGTGCAGCGCGGAGAAGATGCGGAGAAGACCCCCGGGAGCCAGCGTCAGGTAATGTATAACTGTATCGGATTGGCCGCCGCTAGCGACGCGCTCCCTACCCGCGGGCGATCGACGGAAGTAACCCGCACGGCGCGATCGACGGACCGATCCGATTTCAGGAGGAAATCGGATTGGCAGGTGCGTTTAGCGCGAACAATTGGCAGCTGATTCGATCCCAGTGATCGAATTTGCTGTCGAATCGGCTGCAAATCGGGCCAGTGTATGGCCAGCTTTAGTCTATGAACTGCAGAAAACTCAAACAGTAAAATACATTAGTGTAAGGCTAGTCATACATTATGCAAAATTTATCTGATTCAGTAAATGATATTTCCCCGATACAAGACTAATCAGACAACTGTAACAATACTGATCAGATTTCAGCAATTCTACAATTGGATATTAATTGGAATGCCACCACCATTAGCTTTGTACTTCTTGATGCAGTAGAAAACCATGCAGATAATCCATTCATCTACTACAATTGATAAAATAATGACCTTTTCTGTTGAAAGTTTAATAGATTTTTTTTAATTTTTTTTGCTAAATCAAGGAAGGCCCTAACCTATGTATCCAACTCAATTTTTTTTTATCTAATTAAATATGTAATGTTTGAAAAAAAAAAAACACCAAAAAAACATTGCCTAGTGTTTGCATGACTGAAAATGTTGATATGTGGTGAAATTAGGAGACCACTTAATCATGGCTCTAAAGAAAAACCCTGATGCAAGCTCAGGGCCGACACATAAGGTATTTAGCGGTTTCGACTTGTGATTTTCTTGTACGTTTCAAAAACACACAGAGCCTGCAGCAAACATGAAACTGAAGTCTGATGGCAAGGTCAGACAGTCACAGGTCAGAAGTGGCCACTGTTATGCTGTACATGAAGTAGACCATTTCCCTCATCTGTGCTGTTAAATGTAGAGGTCAAACCGGCTTGGACCAGAAGCTGCTTCAGTTGCAAGCTGCATGCAGCAGATTGTGTGCCCGGGTTACCTGGTAAAATGAGTCCCACACAATATTTTCTTTACAAAGGAGTAGACTCTGCTTTGAATTCATGCCAAGCTACATCATATCTGGCTTGTGCATGCAAATCGTTATGTAACCTTGAGGTGATGGGCTGAATGTGGATGAACAAAATGGCTTCAGACAGCTTGGTGTTTTATCAATGCAGTAGAAGTGGAGTGCACATTAATCTTCCTGTAGAGATGGAATTTCTGCCAAACTTAACCATATCTTGCAGCTCTGTTTAATTTTTGTAACGGAGTTCCCACCAATTTCTACAGTATTGCTCAGAACTGCTTATATTACTGAACCCTAGTTGCCACCTGACAATAAGTTTATCAACAGTTTGTAAAAATGGGCCCCTTTTTTCCTCCAATAGGGCATTATAATGAATAGCAGGGGCTGTTACAGAATTTGTTTAACAGGGAGAAAGCTAAAACTGAAGGTGATAGGTTGTCAACCCTGCCTTGGTGTGTAATTTCATACCAGTGTAAACACTGACATCTACAGGCAGTAAGCATTTTTGCAGCACTGTGCATATCCTCACAGGTAGTAACCTGCAGCATCACTCCTATTGTTGCATTTCACACAGTGTCCTAAAAATGTGCAATCCTGCAACATTACCCATTTCATATTAATATATACAGTGTCCTTAACAGGTAATATGTATGTAGTTCTGCTCAATTTATGCAGATATGCACAGAGATCACCACCAAGGGCTCATTTCCACTAGGAGCCACAGCAGTTTTCAAATTGGCTGCAGCTCCAGCCCGCATCACTAAGCCGTGTCTGCACTGCTATATGGATTCGCTGCGTGCTGCATAAATCTGCAGCATGCCGTCCAGATTTACACCATAGTGCGATCTGGATGGCAAGCCACTAGATAGGCAGCGTATGCGGGGAAATGCTGCCGGATTCTGAGTGGTGGAAATAGACCCCAACACAGAAGATGGAGAGGGCTAGCCAGCAGTCCTAAACACTTTCCAGTGAAAAGCTAGGGCAAACGTGATAAGTCAGAAGTGGGACAGAAAGAAGTATTGAGAGGTTAGTTGGGAACTATATTCCTCACACATATGCAATTAACTTTTTCTCCTAGGTGAACATATCAAAATTTATCAATAAAATCCCTTTTAAAGGGTAACTTCAGCCTAAACAAACATACTGTCATTAAGTAAAATTAGTTATGTTAAGTAGAATAGATAGGTAATATAATTTTTTACCCACTCTGTTTTAAAAGAACAGGCAAATGTTTGTGATGCATGGGGGCTGCCATCTTTGTCATGGGGGCAGCCATCTTTTTGGTTGAAAGGAGGTGACAGGGAGCAGGAGACACAGTTCCAACTGTCCTGTGTCCTGATTACCCCTTCCAGCTGCACACGCTAGGCTTCAAATGTCAAATTCAAAATGTAAAAAAAAAAAATTGCACCAAAACAGCAGAACGAGAACAACAACATCAGCAATCCCATCATGCTTTGCACAGCATGAGGGGAAAAAAGCCCGGGCAGTTTTCTTCTGTGCAGCTAAAAATGAGGCTTGGATAAGAGAAACAAAGTTCTGATGCTGTGAAACTGTTACAGAAACACCAGGCCTTTTCAGTGCTGCTGAGTCGATTTTTAGTCCGGATGTTCACTTTAAGGCACCAGAAAAAAAGATAATACTGAAAATAATTTTGATAGCATCTTTTCAGTAGGTTTTCAGTTGCAGTGCTGTAAAGTGGTTTTAAATAGAAGATGAAAAATCACCTCCTAGGAGAAAACGGGTGAAAATGGTAATTGCATATTGTCCCTGGGCCCTTATTCAATTCACTTTTCACTCCTAGGTGATATTTTCACAACTTATTGATAAAATACCTGTGAAACCACCAATAAGCACGAAAATGCTCAAAATAATTTTGTCTGTACTTTTTCACCAACATTTTGGTACTTTACAACTGTAATTTGTGTCAGCACAGGAATCTTGGCAGAGCAGCTAATTTGTAAACACAGGATGTTAACCCTATGTCTGCTTCCTTGAAAGCAGGAAGCAGACACTACAGATTTATTGCAGGGTTTGTATCAGCTGTAACAAAGATCTTTTAGAGCAAAGAAGTTCTGAGTTTAGGTCTGCTTTAACGTAATGCTGGGCATACACGGCTCGATTTTGCTGCTCGATATTCCCCTCTATTGATCCCCCACTCGATTCTGCAGGAGATTCGCTTATCTTCCGCTCGTTTTTCTTATTTTTTTCCATTGTCTTCGATGCAGAATCGAGCGGCGAAACGATCGGGTGGGAGATTGGACGTGTCAAATTATCTATCGAGCCATCTAAATGACTCAATCGAGCCGTGTATTCCCAGCATAAGGCATCAGGAAGAGGTGAACAATAGGTATGAGGATAAGAATAGGCATCAGAAGAAAGTTACCTAGTTCCCATATTTGCATAGTTATGTTCCTGTACACCCGCCTGGTTTTATGCATACCAGAACTCAAATACAACCAACATCAGGAAGTTTTTGTGGATGTGATTTTTTCACACATGGAAGTTTTTGTGGGTGTTGGATGTGTGAATTTACTTACAGGTGAGCCAATAGCCAATTAGTTTGTATAAAAGTAGCAGCTATAGCCATGTATTAACACATGGCATGCAGGACATCTGCTCACATAGCAACACAGCATGGCCCCTTGTGTGTGAACACGTGTCTGAAAGAGTAACTGGGTATTGCCCATAGCAGTTTCTAGGGCAAGTCACAAATGACCAGCACAACCTAATGGATTTCTAAGGGAAATGCAGCCAAACAGAGGAAAACACTGTGACGGCAATTAAAACCAGAGATGCGCACATGACTTTATGAAGGCAAGATCCATCAAATGAGAGTTGCTGAACATGCCATAATAACAATTTCCCAAAAGCAGGACATCCAGGAGGAGAAGGCTGATAGGCAGGAGGAGACCTTGTCCATGGTAGTGGTGGATAGGTCAGGGGTGTGGAGGTAGATCTGGGTGTCATCTGCATACAGGCGATAGTTAAAGCCCATGGAGGAGATAACCTTGCAAATGGAAGATGTGTATAGGGAGAACAGTAGGGGGCCAAGGACCGAGCCTTGGGGGACTCCCACCGAGAGGTGGTTGGGGGTGGACGAGGACTCGAAGGAGGGAGCGGTTGGAGAGGTAGGAGGAAAGCCAGGTCAGGGCGAGATCGTGAATGCCCATGGACTGGAGGGACTGGACGAGTAGGGGATGATCTTCTGTGTCAAAAGCTGCTGAAAGGTCAAGGAGGAGGAGAATGAAGTATTTACCTTCAGCTTTAGCTAAGGCAAGGTCATTGACCACTTTGGTGAGAGCGGTTTTGGTTGAGTGGGCAGTGGGTCTAGCAGTGAGTTGGCATTGAGGTACTGGGTCAGGCATTTGTGAACAAGACTCTCAAGGAGTTCTCAGTTTTTCTGTGCAGAAAACACGCACGAAAACAGTCAAGTGTGTTCCCTGCCTCAATAGTTTTAATTCAGTAGATACATAAAGTTACAGCAGTGAGAGAAAAAGGGGAGGCCTAACAGCCATTTTTGCAGGTCCCCCCGCTTCGTCAACCTGTGACAGAGTTGATTTTTTTTTTGCCGTAAGACGACTGAAACTGCGATAGATGTGACTTTTTGCGCCATAGATAACAGCAGGTTCAGAGTGATCGAGTCTGCTGGTAAAAATTGATGTGTGTTTTGGCCAAATTAAGAATCCCTTTGCTTGCAGGAAAACCGTTCTGAACATAAAATAAAAAGCAAACTAAGCACAGGTGTATCATGTTAACATAATACTGTAGTTATACAGCTGTTCATGACCTCTTGATTCCTTAACAGGAACTGCCCTTCAGTGCTTTTTCAATGCGATGGATGCCTGCACAATATTCAAGAGGTTACAGCGATTCCATGAGGTTGCCAGCAAGCTGTGTGAGGAGAAGCTTGCTATCATGTGTACCATTAGGTGAACACTCAGGATAGCACTGCAGGACTAGTGTAAACTATCAAGTGTCAAATAGCTGGGACTATCCAATTTACCTAATGTACATTCAGTACATGGGGCAAATGGGTTCATTTACACAGCCTGAAAACACAGTTCTCATCTATGCACATATGACTATTATACATGTATGGTTAGTACAATAAATAAACAAAATACAATCAGGTCTATCATTGTTTCACATTTATAACTTGCAGCCAGGCAATATTTGGCACTTTAAACCGTAAATACGGTTTGCAGTCTGGATACCCGAGGTGACAGGACGAGATAGACATGTATGTACAGTGCCAAAGCACAAACAACTAGGAAGTGTTCCTTTTCCTTTCTGAAAGAGTTGCACATCAGGTATGAAAATGACAGTTATTGGAGTATGAGAGTGACAGAGACTGGAGTGCATGGTAGAGAAAAAAAAAAAAAAAAAGGACAATAGTTCATACAGCGCTGGGCAAGCGTTTAGCACACTGGCATGTCATGTGACGTGTCACATGATGCCCTGTTGCCATGGAAACCCGACAAAGGAAGTGGCAAGTAGGTGAGTTAACCTGCTGTAATTCTTCTGCTTGCAACTCTGCAGGGGGAAACTTAAAGAGACTCTGTAACAAAAATTGCATCCTGTTTTTTATCATCCTACAAGTTCCAAAAGCTATTCTAATGTGTTCTGGCTTACTGCAGCACTTTCTACTATCACCATCTCTGAAATAAATCAACTTATATCTCTCTTGTCAGACTTGTCGGCCTGTGTCTGGAAGGCTGCCAAGTTCTTCAGTGTTGTGGTTCTGTGATGCATCTCCCCCTTCCGGCCCCTCTCTGCATACTGCCTGTGTATTATTTAGATTAGTGCAGCTTCTCTCTGCTCTATTATCCTTTACAAGCTGCATAAATCCTCCTCTGAGCTGGCTGGGCTTTCACATACTGAGGAATTACATACAGGCACAACTGTCTGCACTCTGCAGGAAGAAACAGCCTGACACTTCAGTGGAAGATAGCTGCAGGGGGGAAGATGCACACAAACGATCCCTTGAGATTCAAGAGGAAGGCTGTATACAGCCTGCTTGTGCAGTGTTCTCCCCAGGCTCTTTTAGCCGGGTGCTCCACCCAGCTAGATTTGTTGACCACCCGGCTGTCATTGGCTCACCTCCTCACCACCTCCTATGCTGTAAGCAGAGTTGACCTGCATTTTCATCTCTCTCCACCCGGCTGCTTTTTCATGCCACCCGGCTACAATTTCATGCCACCCGGCTGGAAAATAATTCTGGGGAGAACACTGTTGTGTATGAATGTATTTTCTATGTGTGGACATACTGTACATCAACCTACTTCCTGTTTTGGTGGCCGTTTTGTTTGTTTATAAACAAACTTTTTAAAACTGTTTTTAACCACTTTTAATGCGGCGAGGAGCGGCGAAATTGTGACAGAGGGTAATAGGAGATGTCCCCTAACGCACTGGTATGTTTACTTTTGTGCGATTTTAACAATACAGATTCTCTTTAAGGAATGTGGCCTGCGGTCCACAAACTTTGCCCAGCCCTGTTTCGTATATTTTGGCTTAGGACTCTCTCAGACTGTGAGAATGACCAGCAGTCAGTTGTAACAATATTATTTTAGCTGATATAAAGGCGAAATAAATTCTAAAAAAAAAAAAAAAAGTCATCTTTAACCACTTAAGGACTGCAGTCATAAAACCCCTTAAGGACCAGAGCCTTTTTTTCCATTCGGACCACTGCAGCTTTCACGGTTTATTGCTCAGTCATACAACCTACCACCTAAATGAATTTTACCTCCTTTTCTTGTCACTAATACAGCTTTCTTTCGGTGCTATTTGATTGCTGCTGCGAGTTTTACTTTTTATTATATTCATCAAAAAAGACATGAATTTTGTCAAAAAAATGACTTTTTTAACTTTCTGTGCTGACATTTTTCAAATGAAGTAAAATTTCCTATACATTTGAGCGCGAAAGTTATTCTGCTACATGTCTTTGATTAAAAAAAAAACCATTCAGTGTATATTTATTGGATTGGGTAAAAGTTATAGCGTTTACAAACTATGGTGCCAAAAGTGAATTTTCCCATTTTCAAGCATCTCTGACTTTTCTGCGCACCTGTCAGGTTTCATGAGGGGCTAAAATTCCAGGATAGTACAAATCCCCCCCAAATGACCCCATTTTGGAAAGAAGACATCCCAAAGTATTCAGTGAGAGGCATGGTGAGTTCATAGAAGATTTTATTTTTTGTCACAAGTTAGCGGAAAATGACACTTTGTAACAAAAAAAAAAAAAAAAAAAGTTTCCATTTCTTCTAACTTGCGACAAAAAAAAAATGAAATCTGCCACGGACTCACTATGCTACTCTCTGAATACCTTGAAGTGTCTACTTTCCAAAATGGGGTCATTTGTGGGGTGTGTTCACTGTCCTGGCATTTTGGGGGGTGCCTAATTGTAAGCACCCCTGTAAAGCCTAAAGATGCTCATTCGACTTTGGGCCCCTTAGCGCAGTTAGGCTGCAAAAAAGTGCCACACATGTGGTATTGCCGTACTCAGGAGAAGTAGTATAATGTGTTTTGGGGTGTATTTTTACACATACCCATGCTGGGTGGGAGAAATATCTCCGTAAATGACAATTGTTTTATTTTTTTTACACACAATTGTCAATTTATAGAGATATTTCTCCCACTCAGCATGGGTATGTGGAAAAATACACCCCAAAACACATTATACTACTTCTCCTGAGTACGGCGATACCACATGTGTGGCACTTTTTTGCACCCTAACTGCGCTAAGGGGCCCAAAGTCCAATGAGTACCTTTAGGATTTCACAGGTCATTTTGAGAAATTTCGTTTCAAGACTGCTCCTCACGGTTTAGGGCCCCTAAAATGCCAGGACAGTATAGGAATCCCACAAATTACCCCATTTTAGAAAGAAGACACCCCAAGGTATTCCATTAGGAGGATGGTGAGTTCATAGAAGATTTTTTTTTTTTGTCACAAGTTAGCGGAAATTGATTTTAATTGTTTTTTTTCACAAAGTGTCATTTTCTGCTAACTTGTGACAAAAATAAAATCTTCTATGAACTCACCATACTCCTAATGGAATATCTTGGGGTGTCTTCTTTCTAAAATGGGGTCATTTGTGGGGTTCCTATACTGCCCTGGCATTTTAGGGGCCCTAAATTGTGAGGAGTAGTCTTGAAACCAAATGTCTCAAAATGACCTGTGAAATCCTAAAGGTACTCATTGGACTTTGGGCCCCTTAGCGCACTTAGGGTGCAAAAAAGTGCCACACATGTGGTACCGCCGTACTCAGGAGAAGTAGTATAATGTGTTTTGGGGTGTATTTTTACACATACAGATGCTAGGTGGGAGAAATATCTCTGTAAATGACAATTATTTGTTTTTTTTACACACAATTGTCCATTTACAGAGAGATTTCTCCCACCCAGCATGGGTATGTATAAAAATACACCTCAAAACACATTATACTACTACTTCTGAGTACGGCGATACCACATGTGTGACACTTTTTTGCAACCTAGGTGCGCTAAGGGGCCTAACGTCCTATTCACAGGTCATTTTGAGGCATTTGGATTCTAGACTACTCCTCACAGTTTAGGGCCCCTAAAATGCCAGGGCAGTATAGGAACCCCACAAGTGACCCCATTTTAGAAAGAAGACACCCCAAGGTATTCCGTTAGGGGTATGGTGAGTTCATAGAAGATTTTTTTTTTGTCACAAGTTAGCGGAAAATGACACTTTGTGAAAAAAAAAAACAATACATATCAATTTCCGCTAACTTGTGACAAAAAATAAAATCTTCTATGAACTCACCATACCCCTAACGGAATACCTTGGGGTGTCTTCTTTCTAGAATGGGGTCATTTGTGGGGTTCCAATACTGCCCTGGCATTTTAGGGGCCCTAAACCGTGAGGAGTAGTCTTGAACCCAAATGTCTCAAAATGACCTGTGAAATCCTAAAGGTACTCATTGGACTTTGGGCCCCTTAGCACAGTTAGGCTGCAAAAAAGTGTCACACGTGGTATCGCCGTACTCAGAAGAAGTAGTATAATGTGTTTTGTGGTGTATTTTTACATATAACCATGCTGGGTGGGAGAAATATCTCTGTAAATGACAAATTTTTTATTTTTTTTACACACAATTGTCCATTTACAGAGAGATTTCTCCCACCCAGCATGGGTATGTGTAAAAATACACCACAAAACACATTATACTACTTCTCCTGAGTATGGCGATACTACATGTGTGACACTTTTTTGCAGCCTAGGTGCGCTAAGGGGCCCAACGTCCTATTCACAGGTCATTTTGAGGCATTTGTTTTCTAGACTACTCCCCACGGTTTAGGGCCCCTAAAATGCCAGGGCAGTATAGGAACCCCACAAGTGACCCCATTTTAGAAAGACGACACCCCAAGGTATTCCGTTAGGGGTATGGTGAGTTCATAGAAGATTTTATTTTTTGTCACAAGTTAGTGAAAAATGATACTTTGTGAAAAAAACAATAAAAATCCAATTTCCGCTAACTTTTGACAAAAAATAAAATCTTCTATGAACTCATCATACACCTAACAGAATACCTTGGGGTGTCTTCTTTCTAAAATGGGGTCACTTGTGGGGTTCCTATACTGCCCTGGCATTTTACGGGCCCAAAACTGTGAGTAGTCTGGAAACCAAATTTCTCAAAATGACTGTTCAGGGGTATAAGCATCTGCAAATTTTGATGACAGGTGGTCTATGAGGGGGCAAATTTTGTGGAAACGGTCATAAGCAGGGTGGCCTCTTAGATGACAGGATGTATTGGGCCTGATCTGATGGATAGGAGTGCTAGGGGGGTGACAGGAGGTGATTGATGGGTGTCTCAGGGGGCGGTTAGAGGGGAAAATAGATGCAATCAATGCACTGGGGAGGTGATCGGAAGGGGGTCTGAGGGGGATCTGAGGGTTTGGCCGAGTGATCAGGAGTCCACACGGGGCAAATTAGGGCCTGATCTGATGGGTAGGTGTGCTAGGGGGTGACAGGAGGTGATTTATGGGTGTCTCAAGGTGTGATTAGAGGGGGGAAATAGATGCAAGCAATGCACTAGCGAGGTGATCAGGGCTGGGGTCTGAGGGCGTTCTGAGGTGTGGGCGGGTGATTGGGTGCCCGCAAGGGGCAGATTAGGGTCTAATCTGATGGGTAACAGTGACAGGTGGTGATAGGGGGTGATTGATGGGTAATTAGTGGGTGTTTAGAGGAGAGAAGAGATGTAAACACTGCACTTGGGAGGTGATCTGATGTCGGATCTGCGGGCGATCTATTGGTGTGGGTGGGTGATCAGATTGCCCGCAAGGGGCAGGTTAGGGGCTGATTGATGGGTGGCAGTGACAGGGGGTGATTGATGGGTGGCAGTGACAGGGGGTGATTGATGGGTGATTGACAGGTGATCAGTGGGTTATTACAGGGAATAAGAGATGTAAATATTGCACTGGCGAATTGATAAGGGGGGGGGGGTGGGGGTCTGAGGGCAATCTGAGCGTGTGGGCGGGTGATTGGGTGCCCGCAAGGGGCAGATTAGGGTCTAATCTGATGGGTAACAGTGACAGGTGGTGATAGGGGGTGATTGATGGGTAATTAGTGGGTGTTTAGAGGAGAGAATAGATGTAAACACTGCGCTTGGGAGGTGATCTGATGTCGGATCTGCGGGCGATCTATTGGTGTGGGTGGGTGATCAGATTGCCCGCAAGGGGCAGGTTAGGGGCTGATTGATGGGTGGCAGTGACAGGGGGTGATTGATGGGTGGCAGTGACAGGGGGTGATTGACAGGTGATCAGTGGGTTATTACAGGGAAGAACGGATGTAAATAATGCACTGGCGAATCGATAAGGGGGGGTTTGAGGGCAATCTGAGCGTGTGGGCGGGCGATTGGGTGCCCGCAAGGGTCTAATCTGATGGGTAACAGTGACAGGTGGTGATAGGGGGTGATTGATGGGTAATTAGTGGGTGTTTAGAGGAGAGAATAGATGTAAACGATGGATTTGGGAGGTGATCTGATGTCGGATCTGCCCGCAAGGGTCTAATCTGATGGGTAACAGTGACAGGTGGTGATAGGGGGTGATTGATGGGTGATTGATGGGTAATTAGTGGGTGTTTAGAGGAGAGAATAGATGTAAACGATGGATTTGGGAGGTGATCTGATGTCGGATCTGCGGGTGATCTATTGGTGTGGGTGGGTGATCAGATTGCCCGCAAGGGGCAGGTTAGGGGCTGATTGATGGGTGGCAGTGACAGGGGGTGATTGACGGGTGATTGATGGGTGATTGACGGGTGATCAGTGGGGATAGATGCATACAGTACACAGGGGGGGGGGGGGAGGGTCTGGGGAGAATCTGAGGGGTGGGGGGGTGATTAGGAGGGAGCAGGGGGCAGTTTAGGGACTAAAAAAAAAAATAGCGTTGACAGATAGTGACAGGGAGTGATTGATGGGTGATTAGGGGGGTGATTGTGTGCAAATGGTGGTCTGGGGGGTGGGCAGGGGGGGGTCTGAGGGGTACTGTGGGCGATCAGGGGGCAGGGGGGGGCAGATCAGTGTGTTTGGGTGCAGACTAGGGTGGCTGCAGCCTGCCCTGGTGGTCCCTCGGACACTGGGACCACCAGGGCAGGAGGCAGCCTGTATAATACACTTTGTAAACATTACAAAGCGTATTATACGCTTCCTATCCGGGGATCGTCGGGTTAACAACCCGCCGGCGCTTCCGATTGGCCGGCGGGTTGACGGCGCGAGTGGGCGGAGCCTATTGCCGGTGGATGCGCGCGCATTCCAGCGCGCGATCCCCGGCCAGAGAGTGCCCCAGGACCTGACGCCAATCTGCGTTACGTGGTCCTGGGGCTGCCACTTTGCCGCCGCCAATATGAAGTAGGCGGTCGGCAAGTGGTTAAGGTGGACACACACGATACAATAAAATGATCCAATTTTACAGCAATTCGATAAAAACAATCGTATCCCCCGGAAAAAAAAAATCGAAAGCTTTTTTTTCATGCGACTGAAAAATCCGATCGGATTTCCCGTTTTCTTCGATTTTTATCGATCCGGAATGCCAGATATTTTTCTTCAATCTTTCTAAAGGTTGTTTGGTGTGTGGTAGATTGCAAATTTATTAATATACACACCCTAGCAATTTCCAATCATTTTTATCATAATTGGGTAGAAAATTGAACATAGGTGTGTGGTACATTGGTCATATTTTTGAAATGTTACAATCAGTCAGAAAAATTGATTGCAATTCTTAAATTGAACAGATATTTAAAAAATTGTATGGTGTGTGGCCACCTTTAGGAGTGGGAGATCTCATCAGTTTATTTTCACCTCAGGTTTCTGTTAAAACAAATCTGTAGTGAAAGGGATATGAAGGCTGCCACTTTTATGCACTTTAAAAATGAGTCCTGTACTGTGTATGGTGGTACATTACCGGTAGCATATGTTAACCTGCAGCCCCCTAACTACAGATAATGTCACATGTATTTGGCATCTGGTTTACATAAAGGTTTCTTTTAACCTCCTTGCCGGTCTAAAAAATCCGGCAAGGAGGCAGCGCCGCACATTTTTTTAATTTTTTTTTTTTTTAAATCATGTAGCGAGCCAAGGGCTCGCTACATGATAGCCGCTAAGCGGCGGCATCCCCCCACCCACTCCGATCGCCTTCGGCGATCAGAGTATGCAGGGAATCGCGTTGAGAACGGGATTTCCTGCAGGGCTTCCCCGGTCGCCATGGCGACGGGGCGGGATGACGTCACCGACGTCATGGACGTCGGGACGTCATAGGGAATCCCGATCCGCCCCTCAACGCTGCCTGGCACTGATTGGCCAGGCAGCGCAGGGCTCTGGGGCGGGGGGGAGCGACTCGGCGCGGCGGATTGCGGCGGATCGGCGGCGAGCGGAAGTTACAAGCAGCTAGTAAAGTGCTAGCTGCTTGTAACAAAAAAAAAATTATGCAAATCGGCCCAGCGGGGCCTGAGATATCCTCCTGCGCAGGTTACCCCGAGCTGAGCTCGGGATAACCGGCAAGGAGGTTAAGGAAGAAAAAAAAAAAAAAAACTCTTACAAATTTCCTATCATATCTCAAACATTTTCAAAAGGTTCAATCTTTGCATGCAAAACAACTGCATGACACACGACCTGCTTCCACAAGTTCAGAAAGCGCCTGAATGGGAAACACGGCCACTGTAATTTAATCCCGTCCCTTCAAACAAATCATGTCACAAGCGTGTGAAATGTGGATTGCCGCTGCCAGAATGGAGTTCTCTGTGATAACTGTTCGCTACACTGAGTGCGATCTGCTCTATAAGAGGAACAGATTAGGTTACTTGTTCCTCTTTCTGCTGCCATTCCAACAGTAAGAAAACTAATCTCAGTAATGTTAACATCTGCAGAAAAAGAAAAAAAAAAAGGAATATCTGGACTGGATGGTTTGAACATTGACAGAGCCTACTCAAAAGGTTTCTTTTTTCCCCTTAAAACAACATTAAACACAGTAACATTACAGCGTCCAACAATGGTACATAATATAGTAATTTAACAATGTAGGGATAAGTCTAGCAGATGAGTCACCGAGTCCATATGCTGGCAGAGAAGGGTACACAGGGAGGATGGTCCCGCCAAATAGGCTTACAATCTACGGGCACTGTAGTACTCAAATGCCTATGTAAAAGCTAAATAGCAATAATAAACGGACAAGTTTTTGTAGAAGTAATAAAAAAAAATTACATCTTTTATCACATCAGTGGGTGTAACTGACAGCGATAAGGACCCTAGCACAAATTCTAACGTCTGCCTCTTCTGAGCTCCCACAGATAATGTTAGGTGTCGTGTGCCCTGGAGGAAGAGGTGAGAGCTGTGGAATATGCTAAACTAATCAGCACTAGACCAGACATGGATTTACAGTCAGGTCCATAAATATTGGGACATCGACACAATTCTAACATTTTTGGCTCTATTCACAATAGATTTGAAATGAACACAATGGCCTCAATTCACTAAGCTTAACTCCTGTCTTTAATAATGTTTCTCGAGTTATTATGGTGATGAGGCATGTAGTATTCAGGAATCATTTTACCTCAGGCAAACCTAAAGTTAACTGTTCAATCCTTAAAATAACTCCAGAATTCTAAAGTTTAAGACAGGCTGTTAAAGCTGATTCGAAATGAAAAACCTAACTATAACAAGTAACTTGTATATATATATCTTATCTAAAGTTTAGATAGTTTACACAGCAAATCTAGCTGCAAACAGCTTCAATAAAATATGATTATTTCTTTGTGTGATACAATGACAGCAGCCAAGTTTGTAAACATTACACACAGGCAAGCTTATCTGCATCTTCAGCACTCAGCCTGTGAAAAAAAAAAACCTAATCTCCCTCCTCCTCCCCTATGCCTCTGAAATCTCTGGATAGTAATACCCCCCCTCCCCTGCCCAGACTGAGCTCCCATGAGACCTTGCTACTGTCTGAAAATGCCAAGGCTCTCTGAAAAGCTGTGGGCAAGGCTTGTTTAGTGTATAGGGAATTAGAGTATTAAAACAAAAACAAAAAAGTATTTGGCTTGAGGAATGCCCTATAAACTATAGGAAATGAACACAATTATGCAATGAGTAAAAGTCCATCTCAGATCCACTTTAACTGCATGTGAACATAACTACAGAGGAGGTAACGTAAGGAATGAAGAGCTAAGATAACTCCCTCACTGTGTGGTGGCAAGTTTTCTCTTGCTTATCTCCAGCATGATCTTGAGTGATTTGAGGCCAAAGTGTTTTAACTGCAGACTGCCTGCAGAGATTTAATTTGAGGGTATTTCCAAATCAGGTAAACAGTGCAAGAATTACAACAGTTTGCATATGTGCCTTCCACTTTTTAAAGGAGCAAAAGTAATGGGACAGAATAATCATCATAAATCAAACTTTCAATTTTTGATACTTGGTTGAAAATCCTTTGCAGTCAATTACAGCCTGAAGTCTGGAACACAGACATCACCAGATACTGGGTTGCATCCCTGGTGATGCTCTGCCAGGGCTCTACTGTCTCTGATCCTAAACATAGCGTACTGGAAAAGGGGCTGGGATTTGTGCCTGTGTATATAGTCTGGAGCAGTTTGACTGGGAGACTGAATTTTTTAGATTTATTCGTTCATTGAAATTAAAAATGTGGTTCAAGGATTCCCCCAGGGAAGAGAGGGGTGTACTGTATAAAAAAAAGTTCTTGGATGCCGGATATCAATAATGAATCTCTGAACATGTTTGAGAGTATTGTGTATATGAAAGGCGCCCCAAGTTCTCAACTCTGTCAAATATCTGCCAATCATACAGCAGCCACTGCAAGATGTATCCTGGTCACCATAGGCAATAGATAAAAGTATTCAGCAGCGCTATATGCTCCTCAGCCACTTGTCACCATAAGCGTCTTCCACCTCCAGAGATCCCACCAAGATATATGGTACTCCTATGTGCAACTCAGTGCAAGGAAAAAGCCAAAAAAGGGTTCTCTCAGTGGAATGTTCAGTCGACAATATTTATTCAAATATAGATGTACATTAAAAGTGATAGACACTCACATTAAGAAGGTCCTACTCCAGTAGGGACCCCCTCTAGGCATAAACAGCTTCCCACTCAGTGTGGTACTACACAGCAATTACTTGCGTTCAAGCTGCAACAGTGCCCGCTCTCGTCCCGACTAGTTTCGGCCTCACGCCGTCATCAGGGGATAAGAGTCGCATTTATTTAATTTTTTTTTCACACAGGGACCTACACACCCGTCTACCCTGACAAAATAACCAAGGAACGTGTGTAGCTTACAACCATCAAATATACACCACATGACTGGTGATATATATCACCTGTTTGGACTGTGGGAGGTACATTTGAGGAAGGGCTCCGCCCAAAACATGCAATTTGTGTATCTTGTGACTACAATACAGCTTGTTGCTACACAGCTTCTGAGTGCCGTGTCCTTCCTTTTTGTCAGGCCTCTACTGCAACAGTCTTCAGTTCCTGCTTGCTCTTGGGGCATTTACCCTTCAGTTTTGTTTTCAGTAAGTGAAATGCATGCTCAATTGGATTCAGGTTAGGTGATTGACTTGTCCATTGCATAACATTCCACTTCTTTCCTTTCAAAAACTTTGGTTGCTTTTACAGTATGCTTTCGGTCATTGTCCATCTGCACTATGAAGCGCTGTCCAATGAGTCCTGAAGCATTTGGCTGAAAATGAGAAGATAATATTGCCAGAAACCCTTCTGAATTCATTCTGCTGCTTTTGTCTGTAGTCACATCATCAATAAATACAAGAGAACCAGTTCCATTGGCAGCCATACATGCCCACGCCTTGACACTACCACCACCATGCTACACTGATGAGGTGGTATGATTAGGATCATGAGCAGTTCCTTTTCTTCTCCATACTCTTCCCATCACTCTGGTACAAGTTTATCTTGGTCTCATCTGTCCAAGGCAGGCTTTATCAACCAGGGTTCCCTGAAACCCCAGGGTTCCTTGAGTACTCTGCAGGGGTTCCTTGGCATTTCCCCTTTAGGCTAGGTCCACACTAGACACAGTTGCAGGATGGACCCTGCAGTCCGGATCAGGGGAAGTACCCACCGTACTGCAAACTGATGAAAGTGCATCAGTTTTGCATCAGTTTCCGTTCAGGTTTTTCCCTGACAGAAAACGTCTCCATCATTAGGAAGGAGTGGGAGGATTTTTTTGGGCCAATCATAAAGCTCAGGCTATCCGTTTTAACATCCGTTTTTTGCCAGTGGAGCTGGAGATGCGTTTTCTCATTGCTTTCACTACCCCCTGCGTGTATCCGTGGTCCTGATCCGTTGCGTGAAAATGCAGCAGATCCGGACCTTCCGTTCAGGTTTTGAAAATGGATCCCCGCAAACGCAGACGGATCCGTTTTTTACTTGGGTGAGGCTGGCTGCTGTTTTCAACATTAGTATCCGGGACTCCGTTTTTCATCAGGTTTGAAAAACGCAGCCACGGATACGTTTCCGGATCTAGTGTGGACCAGCTCTTATGGGGGAAATATAAAAGAGCACATTATAATAGGAGGTACTGTAAAAAAAAGGCACTAAATTAGGGGTCAGAACAATAATGAGCACATTAATAAAAAGCACTAGGATAAAGAGAAAGTATAATGAGTGGCAGTGTAAAAAAGAATAGCCTTACATACTTTTAAAGACCATGCCTCCTGCAAAATAAATGCAGGGGTTTCTCGAGACGTTGTTTGCAGGGGTTCCTTGAGATCCAAACATTATTTGCAGGGTTCCTCCAGGGTAAAAAGGTTGAGAAAGGCTGGTCCATAGGATGTTGTTCCAGGACTGTGAAGTCTTTTTTGATGTAATTTGGTAAACTATAATCTGGCCTTCCTGTTTAGCTCACCAATGGTCTTGTGGTATGGTCTTGTGGTAAGCCCTCTATTCACTCTGGTGAAGTCTTCTCTTGATTGTTGACTTTGATGCACAAACACCTACCTCCGGGAGAGTATTCTTGATCTGACCAACTGTTGTGAAGGGTCTTTTCTTCACCAGGGAAATAATTCTTTGGTCATCCACTACAGTTGTTTTCCGTGGTCTTTTGGCGTTTGAGCTCATTGGTGTGTTTCTTCTTTTTAAGAAGAATGTTACTAACAGTTGTTTTGGCCATGCCTAATGTTTTTGCTCTCTCTGATGGTTTTTTTTATTTTTATTTTTTTTCCCAGCCCAATGATGGCTTGCTTTACTGATGGCGACAGCTCTTTGGATCTCATCTTGAGGGCTGACAGCAACAGATTCCAAATGCAAATAATAGCACACTTATAAAAAGACTCTGAAGTCTCCTAAAATCCCACTTTTTATTCAACATTTAACTTCAACACTATCAGCCCTGCTAAAATGCCGCATCCCGGCGGCAGAAAGCAGTTTCCAACCCCCTAAATACCGGGGCAAAAATTCACGGCTTTCTTGGTCGTGGATTTTGCTGGAGGATTACATATCTGCAGTGCTATCAATTTAGAAAATCTTAATTCTATTTTAACATGGTTCTCCAGCCAATATGCCATTTTAAAGAAAAAGTTGGAAACATTTGCTTTCAAAGGTTTCCACAACCATTCACTGCCCCCCCCTCCCTCCCCTTCAAAATGATGTGCCAAACACATAAAGCGGTTCTTTTCCTATGGAAATGGTCTCATGGGAGGCGAAGTTTTCCCTTGAAAGATTTTCCTTATTTTTTTTTTTTAAGATACAAAGGCCTCAATTCACTAAGTTTTATCAAACACTTTATCAAACGTTTGATAATTTACCTCATGGGTAAAATCTAATTTTAAATTAATTAAGGTGTTATGTATTTATTGAACTTTTTATCGATAAAACATTTGTTAAATATATAACACCTTAGTGAATTCAAAATCAGATTTTACCCATAAGGTAAATTATCAAACGTTTGATAAACAGTTTGATAAAGCTTAGTGAATTGAGGCCACAGTTGAGATCTTGCAGGTTTTCAGTCATTCCTTCCTTAAAAATCTGTGATGAAAAGCTTCTCACTACAAATTCTCTAGCACATACACGTCAAACTCAGGCTTGGGGGCCAAATCTGGCCTGCGGGGCCATCAAATTGCCCCCCCCCCCCCCCCGTGGTTTCCCCACTTTGCATTATCTTTGGCCCACTCTACATCACCAGGGAAGATATATTGGAGGTGAAGCACTAGATTACCAGGGAAGCCATATGGGGGGAGGGGAGAAAAGGGGAAAACACTAGACACCAGGTAATTGTATAGGGGAGGGGGGACCACTAAACACCAGGGAGCTTTATAGGGGTTAGGAGAACTGTACAGGAATGCATTAGACACTAGGGAACTTTATAAGGAAGAGGGGTGGCCACTAGACTGAGGTTGGCCTGTGATTGGCCCCAGTGTTAAATTTCAGGCAAACTTTGTATTTGAGTTTGACACCCCTGCTCTAGGATGTAATTCATTTGCTCTAATTACTATTTTAATATTACAGTATA
This sequence comes from Hyperolius riggenbachi, assembly GCF_040937935.1. NCBI lineage: Eukaryota > Metazoa > Chordata > Amphibia > Anura > Hyperoliidae > Hyperolius > Hyperolius riggenbachi. The sequence continues at coordinate 113,782,005 of NC_090650.1, read as the reverse complement.
TTTATTGCTTTTATAAAGAACAATGAAAAAAGCAAAAGGGATTACAGAAATCATTCCTGAAACAAGAGATCAATGATTTATTGTTACATATAAGCATTTGACCTCAGTTAGAGAAAAGCACGCTAAACTGCAGCCACTTCTCCTGGAATTTGCTGGACCCTAGTTATAAATCAACACCTCCAATGCCACGGAGGATGCTGGCTCTATCGGAATCCAAAATACTGTAATCATTTTAATGTTAATTTTGACCACTCCCCACATTTTTAATTCCGCTATTAGGTTGAGTAAGGAAGGGACAGGGTTAAAAACCTCCTAGGTGATATTTCAGTGCAGCAGAGAAGTTCTTCGTTTTTTGTTTTTATTTAAATTACCAATAATAAAAACAATCACTCCACAGCCAATTGGGAATTATGTGCCAGACAAATAAAAGTTAACTTTTCAGACAGGCCTTCAATGGGACATCCTCACAGGATCTAATGGCGTCGAGGGGAGGATTATCAATCGAACCTGATGGCTCAATTGATAATATCCGACGTGTCCGATCACCGCGGGGTTCAATTCCGCACTCTATCCCCGCAGGCGGACAATAGCGGCGAATCAAGCGGGTGATAAGAAGCGCCGTCGGGGACTAGCGGGAATCGATACGCGCGGACACGGCGGGGGTCGATCTGGCGGCTAATCGGCCGCCGGATCGACCAGTGTATGCCCACATTATTGTACAGGAGATTAGCAAGAGAAGCTTATAAACCACTTTAGTCAATGGAAAACCAAACAAAAAAAAAGTTTGCTTAGAGCAGCGGGATAAACTTTAGGTAAAAGAAACTAAACAATGAAAAAAAAAACAAAAAAAAAAAAACAAGCAAGTTACAGTATGTAGAAACTGCATATCATAACAACAAGAAAATCCAAAGATCAAGGTTGCAAAGTAAAGCAAAAGAAACCAAACTCCTGGGGATTTCCTTATTATGTTACGAGTCACATTAAGAACATAGATATAGCTAGGGAAATAGAGAAGTAACACAGGACCCAATCCAATTCACTTTTTTTCCTAAGTTTTCTCCTAGGTGATATTTTCACATCTCATCAATAAAATGCGTTTTAAGCCACTAGCAAGCAAGAATAAATTGACAGAATAATTTTGACAGCACTTTGTCACCTACCGTATTTTTCAGACTATAAGACGCTACTGACCATAAGATGCACCTAGTTTTAGAGGACAAAAACCAGGGGAAAAATATATTAATATATACTAAACTTGGTGCATCCATGGTAAGGGGCAATCTTGTGGATTATGCCCCCTTTGTCCATCATGCCCTTGTCTCTCCCTGTGTCCTCCTCTATGCCCACGTGTCCTCCATTTGTCCCCCTCTGCGTGGGCACAGTACAGGGTGTCCGCGACATTGTGGCGTGTTGGAGGTTTGTATTGGCAGGCGTTCACAAGTCAGGAACCTCCTGCATTTGGACTATAAGATGCAGTGACTTTTTCCCACTTTTGGGGGAGAAAAAGTGAGTATTATAGTCCAAAAATACAGTACTTTTCTGTAATTTTTCTGTTGTAGAGTACTGAACAGTTATTTTGAACAGAAGATGAACAATTTATCTCCTAGGAGAAAAAGTGAATTGAATCAGGCCCAGTGTGACAGCAGCTGTAAAGCAGTTTATAGATGCATCTCCAGTTAAAATAAAACTCCACATTTTGAGTGCTTGGTTTGTTTAAAATCTTCTGAAAAAGAATGTTCATATACGGTATACGGTGAGATAGAACATGAAAAATTATTTACATCTGATTTCCAGGTGACAATTTGCGTGCTGTGCAATTCCGAAACAATTTCTATACTTGTCCTAGTAATAATGATCCCGCTACGCCAATGGGATCTGTGAAAAATGCTGCAGACCATTTTACCCCCGCACGCAATTCATAAGCAGCGCACTGATCTCAATAGGCTGTCATTACAGATTCAAATATCTGTGCAGGAAATAGAGGCAACGGAAATGAGGCCTTCGTGTATCAGCCCCAAACAGAGTGCAGGATAATGGCAGCACATCCAGAGACTGCAACTTCAGCGAAAACATACATCGAAGTGTACAGCCACCTTGGTGGCTACATATATGGCCACCTTAAAGTGACTTTCGTTTTTGGCGACAGGCCTGGCCATGCGTCTGCTTCTTAGCCTTTCTGTCCACAATAGCAGGACTGAGGCCGCTATTGCGGACAGGAACACATAGAAGTAGACGCGTGGCCAGGCCCGTCGACGAAAACAAAACTAGCTGGCGGCGGGGGACAGGAGGATCCGATAGAGACTGCGAAGGCACTGGATGGCTGCAGGGGGCTGGTAGAAGCCCCAGGTGAGTAAAACTTTTTTTTCCTGACTTAAGTGTCACTTTAACTACTTAAGGACCGCCTCATGCCAATGGGCGTGACCGCGGCGGCAGCCCCAGGACCGCCTAACGCCAAGTCCTGGGGCTGCAGTTTCCCAGGGAATGGACGCGCGCATGCGCGATCGTTCCCTGCCGCTTTACGGAATGGAGTTCCGTGAATAGCCTGCTAGCCGCTGATCGCGATTGCTTGTAAACATAAGGGGAAAGAAATCCCCTTTGTTTACAAGTGTACAGCGCTGCCGGGGGCCGCAGCGCTGTATGAGATCGGCGATCCCCGGCCTCTGATTGGCCAGGAGCGCCCTCCTCTCATAGGCTGATGCCTATGAGAGGCGGAACAGGACGGATCGTCATCCTGTTCCAAATTAGATGACGGAGGGGAGGGAGGAAGGAGAGGTAGGGGGACGGGGAGAGAGAGCCTCATAGAGGCTGGGAAAAAAAAAAAAAAAAAAAAAAAAACAAAGCCTGCATCGATCGGACCCTTCCGTCGGCATGTCCCCTAAGAAGGAGGCGAGTCCGATCGCTGGGCACCTAAGCTGGGCTGTGCAGTAGTCTGAAAAGCCTGCACAGCCCAGCACTGCAAAAATGAGCCTGGTCTTTAGGGCAGGTTACCATTGTGGCCGTCATGTGGTTAAGGTGGCCATATATGTAGCAATTTTGTGCACTGATCGACAAGCAACAAGCACCTAAATCGACAAAATCGACCAATTTCAGGCTGGAATTGGTCAAATGTGTCGATCCAGCAAGCTGGAAAATCTCAGGCCTACGTGGTCGGTTGAGTGTGTGGCAGTACAATACAAGCAGAATTATGCAGGAGAACAGAGGCGCCAAAAGGATAAAAGGAAGCTAAATGAGCTTAAAAACCAAATTCTTGGTAAATAGAGGAGGTAGTGGTGGACTTACCTCCTCCAAGTAGACATACAACGACTGTAGTAAAGACAGTCAATATATTTTATTTATGAACTCCAAATATGCAACGCGTTTCGCAGGTTTGATCCCGCTTCATCAGGAAACCACAACGGAGCAATAGCATATGTGGTCAGTAGAAGAGCCAGGCACCTCTGTGAACGGTATGTCTACTTGGAGGAGGCAAGTCCACCACTACCTCCTCTATTTACCAAGAATTTGGTTTTTAAGCTCATTTAGCTTCCTTTTATCCTTTTGGCGCCTCTGTTCTCCTGCATAATATTGAGTCCACCCTGGGTGGAGGGTTGAACCCCCTTTTTCTCATCTACAGAGAGCGACTTCTTATTCCTGAGTGGGGTCAGGAAAATCTCCCAACCTGCCTTTACAATGGTTGCCTAATGGTAACCCTGGTTTGTGAGTATTAATATTTACTCTATCTAGTAACCATTTACCAGTACATATTACACTATTGGGGCTCTTGGTGTTCCTTGTTTTTAATACAAGCAGAATGGTTTGGATACATTTCTGCTCAAATCAAATCTAAATCAAAGTGTTCAGTGTACAGTATATAGCTCAAGTACTGCTTTGAAAATGAAATGAATTATGCAATGCTTCTGTGGGCAAAAATTTACATAGACAATGCCAAAAGTATAGGGGGTTAAAAAAATGATTCCCCATGGTTTACGTGGGAGTATAATGACTGCACATGCTAGTGTAGGTGTTCATTTGTCTTCCTCTCTAGCCCTCTATGTAGTACTCAGCATGGTCACCAGACTATGAAGCATACTGCATGGATCTGTCATGTGTACATCTGTCTATGCTGGAGGCTGGGCTATCTACCCTGTGCGATTGTTCCATCTAAACATTCATATAGAAAACCGGGAATGACAGAAAGTTGTACATGTTACATTCCTGCGTGTTTTCACTCTGTATCAACACCACACATTTTTCATCAAAATAAGGGCTGTGGAGTTACAAAGAGCTGTGGAGGGTACAAAAATCATCCAGCTCCTCAGTTTAGGATTCCACCAACTCCGACTGCTCTAATTTGCATATAACAATCTTGTTGATTGAAAGTATGTAATATAAAAGGCATTTAATCAACAAAGGTTAGGAATTTTAAAGCTATATACTGTATTAGCATGGCATCTGCTTTTGAGAACAAAAAGCTCCTACCCAGGAAGCGGACACACTACCCTGTCATTGCCAAGGTGAAATCCCCAGCATGTCGCCTGTATTTATTATTTAGTGCCAACATCTTCCACAGCGCTGTACAGAGTATATTGTCTTGCAACTAACAGTCCCTCAGAGGGGCTCACAATCGAATCCCTACTATAGTCTTATGTCTATGTATTGTGTAGTGTAGTGTAGTGCAGTGCATCATAGGGGTGATTTTAGGGAGAACTCCATTAACATATCTGTAAGTTTGTGGGAGGAAACCGGATTGCCCAGAGATACAGATAGTGCAGATAGTGTCCTGGTTGGGATTGGAACTGGGGACTCTGCACTGCAAGGAGGCATGTAAGCATGCGCATAGCGACCCGTAGACTTCCCGATCCTGGGTCACAGTGCGACTTCCTGCAGAATCGCTGAAATTTATAGAGGAAGAACCAGGAGGAGAAAACTTTTCACAAGGAGCCTGGTGAGTTATTATGTAGCAAATAGATGTGAATATGCTTAAAGGAGTTAACAGGATAATATTAAGAAAATAGGTGCTACTTACCCGGGGCTTCCTCCAGCCCCAAGCTCCCAGCATTTCCCTCGCCGCAGCTCTGCACGCAGCCATTCGCCGCAGCTCCCTCCTGGTCCCCGGCGATGACGTCAGGCTGACATGGTCCTCCACGTGGACCAGGTCGCAGAACTACTGCGCCTGCGCAGTCCGGTCCACGTGGCTGTGATTGACAGTGCCGCTCCTGGCGTCATCGCCGGGGACCGGGACGGAGCTGCGGCAAACGGCTGACTGCAGAGCTGCGGCGAGGGACATGCTGGGAGCTTAGGGTTGGAGGAAGCCCCTGGTAAGTAGCACTTATTTTCTTAATGTTATCCTGATAACGCCTTTAAATGCATACCCAACAGCCTCTGCTCAGGGTCCCTTTAACAACATATCAAATTAACTGATTTCATGAGCAACGGGAGTGCACACATTTGCCTCAACTCAGAATGATTTGCATCTCGCTGACCATCCCTACTAGCGACACAACTACACATCAGGCCTCATGCTAGGTACACTCAGTTGATCTGACAGTAAGTCTGTCAGAAAATTGCATTATTTCCAACATGTCCGATTGATTTTCTGGACAAATTTTCCATGGAAGTGAACAGGAAATCAGATCAGACATGTTGGAAATAGTCAATCTGACAAATAAATCTGTCAGAAACTTGCATTGTGTGTTCCTAGCATAAGGCTGGCCACACAATACAATTTTTAAAATATCTTTTCAATTGAAGAATTGCACTTGCTTTTTCTGACCGATTGTAACATTTCAAAAATCTGACCAATGTACCACACACGTTAAATTTTTACTCAATTATGATAAAAAGTATTGAAAACTCAGAAAAAAAAAATGCTTGAGTCTGTACATCAAGAAATTGTCAATCTACCCTACACCATTCAATTTTCATATACCGTAAATTGGTCAGAAAAATCCAACACTCCAGATATTCTTTTATCAAATAAAAAAATAAAATGGGAAATTCAGATTTCTTAAATTAATAAGAAAAAACTATTGTATTTACCGAATCAGTGTAAATTGGATTTTTTAATTGTATGGTGCGGGGCCACCTTTGTTCATACAGCAGATATGTTCTTTATTACATAGTAGTCCGTTCAATAATGGGCACTGCTGTGGCATGCATGCTCTCGCACGGCCCTGCGCACACACACACACACACACACACACACACACACACACTGACGCATGGATGCAGAAACCACAGATTTTATTAAGTAGCATAAAAGATTCCTGTTTACACATCAAATACATAGTATATGGCATGGTTCACATTGAGCCTACGTTCCGCTCCAATGAGTGGAACGCAGCAGCGGAAGCAACGCTTTCCCGATGGGAAAGTTCACATTGCTACGTTCCATTTATTTCCGCTCGTCGGAGGATATTCCCGACCTGCACGATCCTTCTGCTCCATGGAGCGGAATGCAGCGCAGGAGCGGATTAAAGCTGAATGTAAACCAAAATATGCAGCACAGAATTTTAAATTGGTTAATTTCATTTTTGTGACCTAAGCACTGCTACTACTGTGTATACAAGTTATTTATAATGACCATTATCTAAAATTTTATGTTTTCTTTTAATTACATTTTACATTTTTGAGTAGTCGGAGCATTTTTTTCCTGACTCCAGGTACTCAAAAACTGCTCAAACTCCTTGACTCGAACTCCACAGCCCTGAAAATAATTGTGATAAAAAGAATACTTTGTGCTTAGTTATGTCCTCTGACAGATTCTAGATCTTGGTTCACATGCATTCCCAGATATCTGCACCCTCCTAGGTAAGTAGGATCATTTTTCCCCCTGCCCATTTATAACAAAGGTTACGTTTCAAAGTTTACTGGACATCACCGGTAAGTTGACAAAAATACCGCTCTTCCAAGACAGCCTAAAACGAAAAAAACAAAACAAAAAAAAACATGCAATGGCAAGGTTTACACTAAGCTCCTTTCTTCCTTGTGGTATCTATCTATAAGTACTGAAAGTTATGCTGGGGATACACTGTTAGATAATTGCGCCGGATCGAGCCAGGCGCATCCCTGCTCATCCCCGCCGGCGCCTGTATAGATCCCCGCTCGTCCCCGCGGGCGCTCCTTATCTTCCGCTCGATTACCATACTATTGTCCACCCGTGGGGATCGAGCGGGGAGTCAATCCGGCGGGTCATCGGACCTGTCGGATATTATCAATCGAGCCATCAGCGGCTCGATTGATAAGGGGAAAACGCATTGTGTATCCCCAGCATTAGACATATTATATACTTTTCTCACAGCCAGAACCAATAATTATCAGTTGCAATAGTCAAATAATGATGTGAGAACATATTGGGCATGTTGCTTAAGAGATGTTAAATTACCTCCTTCCCAAATCACGGTGATCGCTTTCTAATTATAGCGAGATCAGTCCTTAAGCCACAGAACATGGCGACTGCCTTTTCTAGTGTCCCCTTAGGTTTCATTAGAAATCACATTTCAGGGATATACATGGCTGTTAATTTGCTGTTGATCTTCAGACAATTGCCTTTTGTGCCTTGAGTCTGGCACTTGATGCGACAATAACAATGATAGCAAATCCAGTAATGACACTACAGCAGGAGTCCCCGGAGCAAAGGCCACACAACACAAAGCACTAAACTGCTTGAGGCTGCATTCAAATACCACTGGAATTTGTCACCTAGTGTACTGAAGTAATCAGAGCTATAAAAAGAACATACAAGCAAATGAAAAGATGTACCTCAAATCCACCGAGTGACATACTGAATCCTCCAGGTCAGTCTATAACAATATGGCAGTTTTCAGCACACACATGCTGTGCATGGCTGATCTGTACCAGTGGATTCATGATCAGCTCCAAAACAATCCAAATGTCCTTTATTCTGTAGTGCGGCCAATCTGAAGGCTTTTGATGGCAAATAGCCATTTTCTACACCTCTTCCCTTCATTCCCTACACAACACCCCAGTTAGGCGCAAATGCCAAACTGGACACTTTTGCTAGTGTATATTTCTCCCCTAAACACAGAGTTGCCCTTGTGAGGTAACCCTAAGGCCCTATTCACTTAATCAGTTGCTCTCAGTTATAACTGAAAGGACAACTGATTTTAAAAGTGAATGCCCATGTTTCCCAATTTTTTTTTTATAATGCACTGCTATGGAGAAGAAAAAAAAATGTGTACCAACTGATTAAGTGTAAATGGGGTCTTATGCTGGGAATACACGTTTCGTTTTTGCCTTCGTTTTAGCCTTCGATTCGTTCGGTAAACGAATCAAGTGTTGAAAACGTAAGTGAAAATAGTCATAATCTCTTTATAGTTTCGATTAATAGACCCCAAAAACGAACGACTAGTGATCGAACATGTTTGATATTATCTCTCTTTAGCCATCTAATCGAGCCATTGGTAGGCTTGATGGCTGTTCAGATCGATTATATATTCGTTTATGCCGTCGATTCGTTAGTCCGTCCCTGTACTCTTTTGCATAAATGTGGGTGTTTGTGGGCTGGCAATCCGATCCTGCACCCGCTGGAGACCCTGCAAGCGCACCTGGCCTCTGTGTATATGCTATTCGCTCCTCCTAAAAGCCGCCCCCTATCGCTATCGAAAACGAAGGTATAAACGAAAGGAAAAAAGGGATTTTCGTTTCGTTTCTTTGCAGCCTTCGATCATTGGAAAAACGAAACCATCAGAATCGAAAAAAAACCCGAAACCGTGGGTGGTGATATTAACCGTACGATCGATTATTTCGGGATCGAAAAGGACAAAAGGCACAATTGAAACGAAGGTTTAAACGAAGGCAAAAAAAACAAATCGTGTATTCCCAACATTAAGGAAAAATAAAGATAGAACAAAAATTGTCTGACATATCGCCAACTTTGGGCACAAAGTCACAGAACAGTCTAAAAAAGGCCATCTTCATGCTGCGTTGATGAGGTTCTATACAATGTATAGTCTTGCTATAAACCAGCCGCTCTGGATGTAGGCCTGGCTTTGGAGACATAAAGAGATAATCTGCATATTTCGCAGCTGTGCATGGTGGGTAACCAGTTACACACTTAAAACTGTATTATCGCAAATACCTTCTGTTTTAAGAAGGTACATCACACTAAGAACCCGTATAGATGAGAAATGGTATACTAGTGTTCTGAGTTAACTGCAAAGTGCATGCAATTTAGAAATGAACCCAAAAAATCCAGTAGCTGTTGATTTTAATCAGCTCATTTAAAAGCTGCTTGTGATTTGCATCAACCTGTACAGTTATGCTGGGAATACACGATGCGTTTTTGCCGTCGTTTTCGCTTTCGTTCGATTCTACTCTCGATTCACTGCTCGATTCTCCTCTCGATTCCTTATCTTTTCTTATCAATTACATTCACTTGAATGAGGAGAATCGAAACGAAAGTAGAATCGACCAGATCCAACAGGTTGGAATTTATCTATCGAACCCATCTATCTAAAGTAAAAACTTAACGTGTATTCCCAGCATTAGCATTCACTGATGGTTGTCTGTACAGGTATAGTGCTTGTTCCCAGCAGTGTCACCTTAAGGACAGAGCTCACGCCTGACAGAAAATGTGGGACACAGATTGCAATAACAACCCGACAAGTCATTCTAATGCTAGGTTCCCACGATGCAATTTGCTGTCAGATTGAAGAGTAATCTGACAGGAAGTTGCATTGTGTGTACATATCCAAACTGCTCCAGGTCGATGACTGGATTGATTTTCAGATCATTACATCACAAAATCTATCCAGTTATTGATCAGGAGCAGATCGGCCAAGTCAGAAATAATTGGTGAAGCCAGTTGATCTGCACCGCGTTGCACCATGTGTACTTCGCATGGTGTACATCTAATCTAAAACTGATTAAAATGTTTGATTAATGCCTTGTTTCCACTATCTCTTTGCACAGCCAAAATCACGCAAATGGAAATGAGCCCTTAACTGGCCTCTTAAAGAGCCACACACACAGTATGACTGATGTCACAAGTGGGGGTTGTGTCTGTTGGGGCCGATGCAGTATAGACGCAGAGGCAGCTGCACAGCTGATGTCACATTCTGTTGCTATGTGAGGAGTTGTAGGGCGGACGGCGTAGCACAGACATGATGATACATGGCAGGCTGGGTGAGTGGCTTACAAAAAGCAACTGGCCCCCGCTCGGCTGAGTTTATTCACCGGGCGGATCGCTAGCCGAACGGTGGTCATTCGTAGCAGCCTGCTGTACACACACACCGGATTATCGATTGAGACTGTCCTTTTTCGGCCACCTCAGACGATTTTAATCTACCGTGTGTACGGGCCTTAAGCTGTACACCAAGTCTGGACTAGCTACTCTGATAACAACAAAGGTGCTGAATGCCCAGACCTGTCTAGCCAATCATTGCCTTTGTCATCAGGTTGGCCAATTGGAGATTTAACTCTAAAGGCCCTATTTTTAAGTAAAATAGAGCTGCTGATTAGTGCTGAATGGCACCAGGAAAGGATGGCAAGGGCAGAAATTGTCTCCATCACGCTAATCATAGCAATCCCACAAAAGATTGTAGATGGTTAGAAGTTCCTCCTTTTTATTGATATTGCATTCACAAAATGTAATTGTGGGATTTAATTTATGTTGCAGCCATGAACTACATCCAGAAAGCAGAGTTAGCTTGCAGGTGCCGAATGACTTCAATACATCTGGAATGTCCTCGTGACTTTTCACATCGCTCCCGAAATATGGGAAAAGCAGAGGCGAGCAGCTTCGCCCATGCCTACAGGCAAGTATAAAGACATCTTTGATACATTAATAGCAGGGCAAAACGTTGCTCTTGTGCAGAGTCAGTTATTTTAAGAAATAAACGGTAAAACGCCAGTAATTGTAGGCTACCTTTACCATTATGCCTGCTTGTAAAGTCTACTTTCAGGAAATTAGCTTTGTGGGTTAAAGATTTGTAGAGGAAGAGAGTTGTGGTTTGGGGAAGGACCTGGTATAGCTAGAGTGAGAACCCAACCAGTGAGATATAAATTTAGAATATAAAATGTATTACACAAACTGCTGGACATCACTGTCAGCATTACATATCACCAGTTTGCAGTGAGAAATTACTATAGGCACCCTTGTCAATAGCAGTTAAGATCCCTCTTGCCAAGACAAGGATCAAGCAAAGTGGATGAGTATTCAGTAATGTGCTCCCTAGTTAGAGACGGACATACAATACATGCTGAGCTGAGCAGTATTCCCAGCATCTTCCTGGAAAGCAATAAGGAACAGACTTGGCAGCAAGTGCTGGAGCGACACATATCCTGGACATGAAGCTTGTTAAGTCCCATTTACTATATCCTAGAAGAGGAATCTCCCGTATGCGTTGCTGACAAGTCGCTGGAGACTCTCTCAGAGGTTACTCGCAAAGCTTAGAAACAATGTTTCATAATCGCGTCATAAAATGACTAGGTGCCAGTTTGTTAGATTAGAACTGTATTCCTCTTATAAGCTTATTTTACTACTGAGCAAGTGCTATTTATAATTCCAGACACTTAGGTCTATATGCCATTAAACTGGGTACAGACAAGAGAAAGATTCATACACTAAAAAGCAATCAACCCAACTGACTTTCTCCCCTTACCTGATGGGTTCTATGTCAAATTTTTTATTGCAGCTGTATCTGGTATGCACTGAACACCACATGGCCTCGATTCATAAAGCATTTCCGCATGAGGAAATGCAGAAAGCCGCTCGCTTTACCGACCACACAGCAAAATATGTATTCATAAAGGCTTTTTCCGCATGAAAAGCCGACATCCACAAGCAGAGTGATCAATCACCGCTTTGCGCGGTGATTATCACAGCAAAAGTAACAAATGTCAATTCATAAGGATTAGAGGTAGCGGTATGCGGACGGGTATTACCGCTACCTCTGATGTGGCGAGAAGCGTGCGGAATCCGTTGCAGTGAATGGGACAGACCTCCCAAGCAGCTGCAGAGAGAACACCGCACGGAGGGATTCCGCCTGCTTCTCCTGTTTCCGCATGCGTAGGACAGCCTAACGCCTGCCTACAGCGGAGTATCTCCGCACGCCTGTCACAACAGGCAACATTTTTATGAATTACCTCCCTGAAGGCGGAAATACCGACAGCGGTGTTTCCCCGCTCGACTTTCCCCGCTCGCAGGCACTTTTATGAATCGAGAATATGTGGGAGTCACTCGAAATCTTTGCAGTGCAAACAAACATTTTCCTTTGCCCTATAGCAAACTGCCAACATTTAATTTAACTTTTCTAGGTCTGAAAAGGATTGGTTGCCAAAGCACAGTAAATATGCTTATCTTCCGCTCGATTCCCTGCCATTGTCCCCTCGCGGGGAGCGAGCAGGGAATCGGCGGAAGCAAGATCCGTGCTGTTGGATCTTATCAATCGAGCCGCATTAGCGGCTCGATTGATAAGGAGCATCGCGGCCACATCTACGTGTGTAGATGCGGCTTTAGGGCCATGTCACACGAGCGACTGCTAAGAGGCTAAGCACCTTCTACCATTATCCCCTGCAGTCGCTAACAGCTGCTCTAGTGAGCCGTGGTTCTTAGCATACGCATTATATAACATTAGAAGCATCTACTTGGCATCTGAATAGCAACTATGGGTGAACATTTGAAAAACATACCCGTCCACCCCATGGGCAACTTACCTTAACCCCTACTCCCGGTGGTCAACTAACCTCAACCACCCCCACTGGTGGGCTAACCTTATCCCCCCGTGGGCACCTAATCTTAACCCCAGCGTCCTATTTTGAAGGGCACCCACTATTTGAAGACAGGGTTTGCATAGCAGGCACCTTTTTAAACTATAGGGCTTATTTAAAGTGGATCCGAGATGAACTTTTACTCATTGCATAATTGTGTTCCTTTCCTATTGTTTAGAGGGCATTCCCCAAGCCAAATATTTTTTGTTTTTGTTTTAATACTCTAATTCCCTATAAACTAAACAAGCCTCGCCCACAGGTTTTAAGAGAGCTAAGGCATTTTCAGCCAGTAGCGAGGACTCATGGGAGCTCAGTCTGGGCAGGAGGAGGGGGGGGGGGGGGGGTATTACTAGCCAGAGATTTCAGAGGCAGAGGGGTGGAGGGAGGAGGAGGGGGGGGGGGGGGATTAGGTTTTTTTCACAGGCTGAGTGCTCAAGATGCAGATAAGCCTGCCTCTGTGTAATGTTTACAAACATGGCTGCACTCATTGTATCACAGGAAGAAATAATCATTCTATTGAAGCTGTTTGCAGATAGATATGCTGTGTAAACTATCCAAACTTTTAAAGTTACTTGTTATAGTTAGTTTTTCATCTCGGATCCATCTTTAACGGCCCTTTCACACTAATCGCGGTAAAATCACTGCGCAAAACGGTAGCGCTAAGAGACATCATCGCACTTGGCTGGTGAGGTGACCAAAAGAAAAAAAAAATTCTTCCAAATGTGCAACCCACAGGCCTATGCCCAACAATTTCACCAACCTCATCTTCCTAACACTAACCTTCCCTCTCCTCTGCTTAACCGTAACCTTCCCACCGCACCAGATTCTGTTGTGTCCAACAAATAACATGACACCAGGTAAATCGTGAAATGGCAGGAAATTGGCCGGCTAATGTTGGACTTTGGCTGGTGATGTTTCAACTAAATTGGCCATTTAGCAAAATGCCCGGCCAAACCCCACTTGGCTAAACATATGTACAAGTTACCAACGGCCACCTTTACCCAATATCGCTACTTCTGTGGGATCATCACTTTGTTATCCAACGGCAGTTAAAGAGAAACTCCGACCAAGAATTGAACTTCATCCCAATCAGTAGCCAATACCCCCTTTTACATAAGAAATCAATTCCTTTTCACAAGCAGACCATCAGGGGGCGCTGTATGACTGATATTGTCGTGAAACACCTCCCACAAGAAACTCTGAGGACCGTGGTACGCCTGGCAGTTTCCTGTCTGTGAACCTTGTTGCATTGTGGGAAATAGCTGTTTACAGCTGTTTCCAATTGGCAAAAAAGCATGCAGCAGCTACATCACCTGCCAACAGTAAAAATGTCACCATGTAATAAATGAGGTATTTAAAAGATTTTACAATGGGGGAAACACTGCCTAAATCATTTATACATAATTATTGTAAAAATTAAGCACTTTTTTTAAATTAAATTATTTTCACTGGAGTTCCTGTACTCACGTCGCAATTTTTTTCAGGTCCACTTTAAGAGATTTCATAACACAACAGTCAACCTGAGAAAATACGGTATTAAGTCTGGTGAGTGGTGAAATCTTTGATAAGTGGATCGATGGTCGGAATACCTACCGTATTTTTCGGACTATAAGACGCACTTTTTCTCCCCCAAAAGTGGAGGGAAAAAGTCAGTGCGTCTTATAGTCCAAATGTACATAGCAGTGCCTATGTTTTTTCTGGTCCCCGTGTCTGGTGTCTGCGTGTCCCATTAACGTTATTGAATGAGGAGACCATCAGATATTAATATACTGCAGTAATCAGTAATAAATTAAAAGCACGTGTGTGAGGAAAGATGGCAGATCGCTGCATTAGCTTACCGAAGAGGAAGGAATGGAAGAAATACAGCGCAAACGCCACCGCTACCATGCGGTTTTCACTAGGTTAGATGACAACAAAGCCATTGACCAATCAGGTGGGGGAGCGCTGCCCGAGTCAGCCAATCCCAGCGCATACGGCTACTGCCGGTTTGTTACACCGCCCGATAGTCCCGAGGGCGGGATCATGTTCCTCATTGTGGCCAATCACTGCACGCCCTCAGTAGCTGGGAGTGCAGTGAATGGCCGCAATGACGAGCATGATCCCGCCCACGGGACTATCGGGCGGTGTAACAAACGGGCAGTAGCCTTATGCGCTGGGATTGGCTGACTGAGGCAGCGCTCCCCCACCTGATTGGTCAATGGCTTTGCTGTCATCTAAACTAGTGAAAGCCGCATGGTAGCGGTGGCATTTGCGCTGTATTCCTTCCATACCTTCCTCTTCGGTAAGCTAATGCAGCGATCTGCCATCTTTCCTCACACACGTGCTTTTCATTGTTGTTCTCTCACTCGGCGCTGGTTCAGCGCCCTGATTACCTACTGCACCATAGTAATATCTGGTGGTCTCCTCATTCACTAATGTTAATGGCAAACACAGACACCGCACACAGGGGGACACAAGGACCGGGGGGGGGGGGGGGGGCAGTGTATGACATAGAGGGACACCATAAAACACAGGGGGACAGAGAATGACACAGGAGGGACAGCAGAGGACACAGGGGGACAGATAATGACACGGGGGAGGGGGGGCAGCAGAGGACACAGGGTAACAGAGAATAACACAGGAGGACATAGAGGGACACCAGAGGACACAGGGGGACAGAGAATGACACAGGGGGGGGGGGGCAGCAGAGGACACAGGGGGACAGAGAATAACACAGGAGGACATAGAGACATAGAGGGACACCAGAGGACACAGGGGGACAGATAATGACACAGGGGGGCAGCAGAGGACACAGGGAGACAGAGAATGACACATGGGGGGGGGGGCAGCAGAGGACACAGGGTAACAGAGAATAACACAGGAGGACATAGAGGGACACCAGAGGACACAGGGGGACAGAGAATGACACAGGGGGGGGGGGCAGCAGAGGACACAGGGAGACAGAGAATAACACAGGAGGACATAGAGGGACACCAGAGAACACAGGGGGACAGAGAATGACACAGGGGGGGGGGGCAGCAGAGGACACAGGGGGACAGAGAATGACACAGGGGGGGCAGCAGAGGACACAGGGGGACAGAGAATAACACAGGAGGACACCAGAGGACACAGGGGGACAGAGAATGACACAGGGGGGACAGCAGAGGACACAGGGTAACAGAGAATAACACAGGAGGACATAGAGGGACACCAGAGAACACAGGGGGACAGATAATGACACAGGGGGGCAGCAGAGGACACAGGGAGACAGAGAATAACACAGGAGGACATAGAGGGACACCAGAGAACACAGGGGGACAGAGAATGACACAGGGGGGACAGCAGAGGACACAGGGGGACAGAGAATGACACAGGGGGGGCAGCAGAGGACACAGGGGGACAGAGAATAACACAGGAGGACATAGAGGGACACCAGAGGACACAGGGGGACAGAGAATGACACCGGAGAACACAGGGAGACAGAGAATGACACCAGAGGACCCAGGGGGACAGAGAATGACAGAAGGACATAGAGGGACACAGGGGGACATAGAGGGACAGAGAATGACAAGGGGACACAGAATGACACAGGGGGACAGAGAATGACACAGGGGGACACCAGAGAACACGGGGACATAAGAGGACATGGGTACACCAGAGGACACAGGGACAGAGAAAGAATCAGAGAAAGAATGACACAGGGAGACACCAGAGAACACATAAGGCGAGGGGGGGAAGGGCAATAAGATACCCTTGCACTACAGATGCACCAGATTTAGTATATATATTTTTTTCCCTGGATTTTGTCCTCTAAAAACAGGTGCGTCTTATAGTCCGGAGCGTCTTATAGTCCGAAAAATACGGTACTTCTTAAAAAGGAGGGATGTTTGAAGTACTTAAATTGAACCTGAAGGAAGGAAACTTACTTCAGGTTTGATACTTATGTAGATGGAAGGCTGTAGGTCGCATAGAGCCTTCCCTGTCCTTGCTCTCTTTCCACCGGTGTCCCTGGTGGAATTCACGCACCTTCGGTACTCCTCGGCAAGTTTTTTAAGTACTCATTGTCAGGAACAAGCCCCACAGCAAGCCTGCAGAGACAGTTCCTGATGGGGGTATTCGCCCAGATCGAGAGGGAAAGCAGCCTTATTCAAGCTAACACAAGGCTGTCGCCCCTCAACAAACACTCTGCCACCACTAGCAGCTGCTAGACCAGGCATGGGCAAACTCGGCCCTCCAGCTGTTACGGAACTACAAGTCCCACAATGCATTTGCCTTTATGAGTCATGACTGTGGCTGTCAGACTCCTGCAATGCATTGTGGGACTTGTAGTTCCTCAACAGCTGGAGGGCCAAGTTTGCCCATGCCTGTGCTAGACACTTCGACAATTCCCACTCTGCTGTCGAGCGGCCTGTACTCAGACTGGCGTTTACATACTTTGGGTCAGCTTTGAGCTTTAGACCAGAGTATGAGAACGCGACACACACAATGCAATCACACACGGTAGCGATGCACAAACCGAGCATACAATCAGGCACTGAACTTGTAACAAAATTACACTGCAGTCTCTCTCTATGAGATGTGAAGCTCTGCTTAGTACCCTGAAGACTAGCTTGTTAAAGATTTAATATTCCAAAAAAGTAGAACAGTGCAGAAAGAAATATATACAAAGATATTTACAAAAACAAAGTAAAAAAGTACAAAGACATACACAAGGATATTTGCTTATCAAAAAATAAAAACGGGAAAAAACAGAAGAATCGAACTTTACCAGCATAAAGGTCTGAGCATTGTTTTCGGGAGCATGCAGGTTCTGACCAGAAGTCAGGGCACCCATAGCGTGTGGCTAGCTCCTGAGAAGTACAAGTTCTGAATCTTCAATGCTGACTTTTTATAGGAAGAAGTGTAACCTGAGGCTACCCAATATTCACATCCAGATATATTCTAATTTCCTCGCATGGTGACATCACGGTTTGTAAAGACCTCTATAATATGCCAGGATTGTCGTTATATGTACATTTCACAGGTTCCTGTATTGCTTTCAACCCTCCAGACCACAGACTCAAGACAGTCCACAGTGTGTATATCATCAGTAGGCTAGCTGTCCTGCAAACATCCTCCAAGCACATCAGACTACTCATGACAAATGGTTGGGTAACTGTCTAAGGCCACATACAGACATCAGACCACAGTCTTTGGAAAATGAAAGATCACAGACCAATCTTACCACCCTTCCTGTAGTATAAGAGCCATACTCTACACAGTCTTTTCTATGGAGCTGAACTCCACATCAGGAAAAAATCTTGGCAAGATGCTGCACACACAGATGCTGTACAGACACAAAAGATCAGTATCTGCAAAAGCTCTGTTCCTGCCAAAAATCCATTCCTGCAAATTGCAATGATAGTCTATGAGATCTGCAGATCATCATACACACATGATTTAACTGACATTCATCTGCAGATCAGATCCACCAGGATGGATTTTCAGATCTGCAGATGAATGTCAGTTAAATCATGTGTGTATGATGATCTGCAGATCTCATAGACTATCATTGCAATTTGCAGGAATGGATTTTTGGCAGGAACAGATCTTTTGCAGATACTGATCTTTTGTGTCTGTACAGCATCTGTGTGTGCAGCATCTTGCCAAGATTTTTTCCTGATGTGGAGTTCAGCTCCATAGAAAAGACTGTGTAGAGTATGGCTCTTATACTACAGGAAGGGTGGTAAGATTGGTCTGTGATCTTTTATTTTCCAAAGACTATGGTCTGATGTGTGTATGTGGCCTTATAAACCCTTTCCTTAATAATTCCTACTTCCCACATTGTCTAGGTGTCTGTGGGCTATTGAACTTAGCTGGTCTATTCAGATGAGATTCACAGCCCTTTGCAGGTAGATGCAGATTTACCATTTCCTGGTGACAAATTTTAAAAAGTCAGCAGCCAGACTGTCGTTTTTCTAGACTAACCGACATACACGTCTAAGATACAAGTTAAAAAATGGCAGCTAGGTCATATACAACAAGTTCACCAACCCTGTCCTCAAGGCCCACCAACAGTGCATGTTTTGCAGAAAACTACAAACATGCACAAGTGAGGTAATTAGTGTCTCAGCAGAGCTGATTACCGTATTTGTCGCCGTATAAGACGCACTTTTTCTCCCCCAAAAATGGGGAGAAAAAGTCCCTGCGTCTTATACGGCAAAGGAAGGGAATCCCCAACTTAACGCCCGCCGATACGAACCGCGACTCGTCACCATGTTGGGGATTCCCTGCCTTTCTGTGCCCGCCTGCGTCTCCTGGCCCCCCGGATGGAGTGTTAATAGCGGCGGCAACTTACCTTTGGCAGGCTCCCGCGCTGATCCTAGATCATTGCGCTGCCCCCCGCTAGCCTCCTCTGCCTCCCCCGTGTATCTGGCCCCCCCCGGGTGAAGGAATAAAGTATCGGCAGCTTACCTCCGCAGTGCGCCCGCGATGACTGCAGACGTCCGTCTTCCAGGCACTTCTTGCTCTAGTGGCCGGCTTTGAACTGCGCGTCACCAGTTCAAGCCGGTCACTAGAGCGAGAAGTGCCTGGAAGACGGACGTCTGCAGTCATCGCGGGCGCACTGCGGAGGTAAGCTGCCGATACTTTATTCCTTCACCCGGGGGGCCAGATACACAGGGGGGAGGCAGAGGAGGCTAGCGGCGGGCAGCGCAATGATCTAGGATCAGCGCGGGAGCCTGCCAAAGGTAAGTTGCTGCTGCTATTAACACTCCAATCCGGAGGGCAGGAGACTCGGGCAGGTGGGAGGGAGGAAGGCAGGGGGGCAAATGAGGGCACATGGGGGCATAGGAAGACATATGGGGGGCACCGGAGCACACATGAGGGGGCACAGAAAAACACATGGGGCACATCAGGACACATGGGGGGCACATGAGGACACACAGAAGGACCCATGGGGGGCACATGAGGACGCACATGAGGACACATGAGGACGCACATGAGGACACATGAGGACGCACATGAGGACACATGAGGACGCACATGAGGACGCACATGAGGACGCACATGAGGACGCACATGAGGACGCACATGAGGACGCACATGAGGACGCACATGAGGACGCACATGAGGACGCACATGAGGACGCACATGAGGACGCACATGAGGACGCACATGAGGACGCACATGAGGACGCACATGAGGACGCACATGAGGACGCACATGAGGACGCACATGAGGACGCACATGAGGACGCACATGAGGACGCACATGAGGACGCACATGAGGACGCACATGAGGACGCACATGAGGACGCACATGAGGACGCACATGAGGACACATGGGGGGCACATGAGGACACATGGGGGGCACATGAGGACACATGGGGGGCACATGAGGACACATGGGGGGCACATGAGGACACATGGGGGGCACATGAGGACACATGGGGGGCACATGAGGACACATGGGAGGCACAGAAGGACACATGGGAGGCACAGAAGGACACATGGGAGGCACAGAAGGACACATGGGAGGCACAGAAGGACACATGGGAGGCACAGAAGGACACATGGGAGGCACAGAAGGACACATGGGAGGCACAGAAGGACACATGGGGCACATGAGGACATGTACAAGACGCTCCTGGAATATGGACGCACCAGGTTTAGTATTTTCTTTTTCCCTGGTTTTTGCCCTCTAAACCTGGGTGCGTCTTATATTCCGGAGCGTCTTATACGGCGCGAAATACGGTAACTACCTCTGTGGATTTCCCAAAAACCATGCTCTGTTGGTGGGCCTTGAGGACAGGGTTGGGGTAACACAATCATTACGCTCATGTCACTGAGTGCTTCTAAAGATGGGCGCATCAGTACTGCACATGTGAGAGCCCGGACTTGCGTGTGCGCAGTACAGATCCATTTGTCTTTGGGAGTACTGAGGGACACAAGTACTTCTGACTTGCAGTGCGAATAAGTTCAATGGGTGACAGTGGTGGAACAATGGAGCGAGGACCAGGAAGGCTATATAGCCTTCCCTCTACATAGCTAACTACATATCTAACTTTTTTTCTGGCCCGCTTCATGCTCACTTTATGCTGGGTACACACGGTAAGATATTCCGTGGGATTTTGCGACTTAATCATTTTTTCCGCACGATTCTGCACTCGATTCTCTTTTCTTCATTTTTCTTATCTTTTTTCATTCACTGCTATGAGAAATCAAGCACGGAAACGATCGGGAGCAATATCGGACATGACGGATTTTATCAATCAGATCCATCTATCGCACGGAAAAATCGTACCATGTGTATTAGGCATTAAAGACTCTGAAGCGAGGATAAATTCTATTTTTTAACTTGTATTACTGTCAATGACTATAACAGCTGCTAAACCGCCGCTATCCCGTGGCAAAACGAGGGGTTTATACCCCCAAATCCCCCCGATTGACGCACTGAGAGGCAGGGCTACACCCATTAGCTCTGCCTCATTCAGGAAGCGCTCCGTGAACCTAGCAGAGGGGATTTGGGGGTTATAGACTCCTCATTTTGCCGCGGGATGGTGGCGGTTTAGCAGCTGTTATGGTCATTAACAGTAATACAAGTTAAAGAGAATCTGAAGCGAGGATAGATTCTATTTTTTTTAACTGAATACTGCGCAGTTAATTATTTCAGATATTACAGGATAAATTCCCTATACCTTGCTCCTCACTAAAGATTCAAGATTTCAGATCACATAAGATAGTAAATCCCTCTATTCCAGAAGATTAAATGGTACAATTTTCCTTCCCCTTTAAACTTTAAAAAGAGTTTTTTATTGTATGAATTTATAACTCTAGAAATCTAAAGAAAACCTGACAGCGTAGAAAGCAGCTCTGAAGTGACATTTTGCTGAGCAGCAGACAGGCATTAATAAACTGCTGGCCCCCGAATAACAGCTGTAGCAGAGGATGTTATTGCAGCTCTGATATGTAGGTCTACATGACCTCCTTGACTTCAGGTCTTCTAGTAAGTGCAGCGTTTACATTGCTTGCTATTCTTCCCCTGTGCTGTGCCCTTCTCACTCCTTGTTTTTCCACCCAGCATGAGGCACAATGTCCCTTATTGTGAAAGACAGAGGTGAAAGGGAGGAGACACATATTTGGTAATATTGTTTGAGCAGCTATCAGTCTGCTTACAGCAGAAGAAAACAGCCATTGAAAAAAACAAACAGATCCCATGCATGTTTCAGCAAAACAAGACAAAGCATTCCTAATAAGCAAAAATGATTCACCACTAATATGTTACATTAATTTTAGCCATCAAGTCAGCCGCAAGACAAGTATTTGTTCTTAGCTTAATACAATAGAAAGAAGCAGAACAATGTATCAGTTTCAGAGGCTGCAGCACAATATACCCTCAAGCAACAGTGCAGCAATGTCACAGGATGTGGGGGGATAACGCTTCCCAGACACTAACCTGCAGTTTGGGGGAGGATCCAGGGTGATGTCTGCCAATTCTTTTTGAATCCTGTACAAAACACAAAAGCAAATATTTAGATAGTAAGCACTGTGCTGCCCTCTCCAGCCACTAGAAACAGAAGCAAATGCACTGGAAAAACACACACATACACCTTTTATAGCTGCTTCTTTACTTTGGATGGCTTCAACCCTTTATGTTTGACATCTAGGATAATGTAATGCCTGGTACACACCAGGCAATTTGCAGTCAGACAGACGGGTTGAATCAATCACTTCCGACAGGTCCGTTCTGATTCCCAATCGTTTATCTCATCAATTTTGTATAGAAGTGATGGGAAAATTGATCAGAAAAATGATCGGAAATCAGATCAGTCCTGTTGGATTAATGGATTCGACCTGTCTGGCAGGAAATTGCATGGTGTGTACCAGGCATACGATTTCCCATTGAAATACAGCAGATTTGATCACTGTGATCAAATCTGATGTGAATTTGTTACGCAAATGTTGACCAATCGACCGATTTCCACCCGAAATCGATGTATTCAGTCGATCTGTCCAGGTGGAAAATTTAGCTCGATCGCCGGCGGGTTGGGAGCACATCATTAGATACGCCGACGACTGAAGCAGCAATACATCACCTGTCCGCAGGCGCGAGTCCCCGCAGTTTCTCACTTCTTCCGGCATCTTCTCAGTCTTCACTTCCTGTCCTGTGAGAAGGCGAAGTTCAAAGAGTAGAGGGCGCTCTATAGTTTGAACTTCCTTGTCACAGGGGAGAGGAAGAGAAGATGGAGGAGGGCGGTGAAAGAAGTGAGAGACTATAGGGACCTGGGAATTCGCGCCGGTGGACACTCAGACAGGTAATGTATTGCTGCTGGCAGGGGGCAGCAGCAGTTCCACAGGTTGTGGATCGATTTCATGCTGCTAACGATTCAAAATCGGTGTGCAGTATAGGCCGCCAATAGATCCCTCTCTGATCAGATTTGATCAGAGAGGGATCTATCAGTTTGTCGATCTGGTGGCAATCGACCAGTGTATGGCTGCCTTTAGACACCACTCAGCTGACCAGCAGAACATCTCCCGCTTGTTCTCCCCTCCCACCCCCTTGGCACACCGTGAACAGCTCAGAAGAGCCAAGGTGGTAATCCATCTCCTAGAGTGACAATGGAAGATCTAGTTTATCCATGGTCTGTATGGAATCCTAGAGGCTTTACAGCATCCGTACTCTTCTGCTTACAAAGCCTAACAAGGTGGAGCTTCTCCCAGGAACAACATTTTGCAATATTTCACTTTACATGTTACTTTTTATGGTATTATGTAATGTTAAATATTCAAATTAGACATTCACTGTAAGTGACCTCTATCTCTTTAATAGCGACATCTGCTGCTTTTATGAAAATCAGTAAATAGCAAAAAAGCTGTACATGGAAAGAGATAGAAGTGTTTTAAGCAGAAACAAACAGCTGTGTAAATCTGGTCTTGGTACGACTCCAGCTGCAAAGTCATAATCTGTTTTGTGCCTAAAGACCCTATGGGTAAATTATCAGCGGCCTGGAGAATTAGTCATTTCAGTAGTCACACGGCACAATAATATTTGCTTTGTTCATTTGCTTTTAACAACCAACAGATGACAAAAAGCTGTAAAGAATTAACGTTATAAACATTTTAAGCAATGAAACCCTATGTATGAACACACAATTGAGACCGGTTTTCTGGGGTATTAATGTAGATTATGTAATCAGTGAAGTCAAGTTTAGGGCAGCAAAGGGAGGGGCAGCTTGTATGCAGATTCCAGATAATTATAAGTCTCTAATCATACAGCTTTAGCCACTCACTCTGCTGTGCAACAGAGGGATCTCCAATTTCATTGTTATTAATACTCCAGCCGGTCAAGATCACCACATTTAATGTGCCCTAGGGCCTCTGCAATGGCTCAGAAGGCTGCAAAATGCCACTCATTCCAGGACACATATTAAGTTGTCTAAAGTTAGTATTTTTTTCTAATAATAGATGTAAAAAATGACTGCCCCTTTGATGCAGGCCATTGGTAACCTCGGTAAGAAAAGGATTCTCGGCAAAAGTGAAACCATCAAGGGTATGGATGTCAACTAAAACAGGTGATTTATTAGTAAATCGGAAAAATATGGAGTGGTGAATCAATGAAGATTGAGATGGAGGATTCCTACTGGTCCGTTTTAATCCATTGGTGGGTGCCAGGGCTCCCATTGCTATTGCGCCACTTGTCCCCAGTGGTGGCTGATTGGTCGGATGCACAACAAAGGGTAATGTGAATGGCCGGACAATGCAATGAGCACTGTTGTGCATCTGGAGCCAACGTGAAACTAGCTTTAAAGTGACACTGAAGCGGAAAAAAAAAATTATGAGATAATGAATTGGTTGTGTCGTATGGATAAGGAATAGAATATTAGTAGCAAAGAAAATATTCTCATATTTTTATTTTCAGTTAGTATTTTTTTTTTTTTTTTATTATTTATAACATTGCATCATTCTCTAATATTTGCAGTTTACACACTACTCAGCATTCTAAATGATTTTACAGAGCAGGCCAGTGAACTCTTGAACTGTCCTCTGGAGAGAAAAAGATACAGTAACTGACACGGAATAAAAAAAAAAAAAAATTATATATATATATATATATATATATATATAGATATAGATATATATATATATATATATATATATATATATATATATATATATATATATATATATATATATATATATATATATATATATATATATCTATCTATCTATCTATCTATATATATATATATATATATATATCTATATATATATATATATATATATATATATATATATATATATATATATATATATATCTATCTATCTATCTATCTATCTATCTATCTATCTATCTATCTCTTCATACATATTATTAAACTCATCCCTCTTCTCATTTATAGACACCCAATCTTAATATTCCATCCTCTGTTTATACGAGCAATAATAAAGTTTGGTATGTACTGAATAGTTACATGCATTTTGTTCTGGTTGAACACAATTTCACAATCCATCACACACAAAACGCACACCATACAATTATTGATAACATTGGTCTGAATTTTCCAACATGTCCAATCTCAAAAAAACAAAATAACTGGGAAACACACTCCTCTATGGGTAATATCAGGGGCTTGCTCTGACTTCGGGAGGTCAGCGGTTCATTACGTGTCATAGGCGTAATGAAAGCCGCATTGCATGACTCACTACCGTGTCTCCTCTTTCAAGCCTATGAGGCGTAATGGAACGCAGACGCCCCAAAGACTTCTGGGTAAGTTACCCCCCCATCCCGCTGTCACACCTGAAGTCAGTAGACTTCCGAATTAGAGTCCGTCTGGACTCGAAAGCCCATGCCTAATCCTGCATTAGCACATGATCATGACTAGCAAATCACAGACTTGCATATCACCTGACCAATCTGATCACATGCTTCTCCATTAGTTCTCCTAAACATGAACATCACTAAACAGAAGTGAATGGATCCTATATCTAGCATAAAACCCATTTTTTCTTGGCCCCAGTAGTCAAAAAATGCATGTTGTGCGTTGTAGTGCGAGTGGAGCCTTAAGGCTCATACACACATCAGACCATAGTCTTTGGAAAATGAAAGATCACAGATCAATTTTACCCCCTTCAATGTAGTATGAGAGCCATACCTACACAGTCTATTCTATGGAGCTGAACTCCCCATCAGACAGAAATCTTTGCAAGATGCTGCACACAAAGATGCTGTAGACATTCAAAAGATCAGTATCTGCAAAAGATCAGTATCTGCAAAAGATCAGTATCTGCAAAAGATCAGTATCTGCAAAAGATCAGTATCTGCAAAAGATCAGTATCTGCAAAAGATCAGTATCTGCAAAAGATCAGTATCTGCAAAAGATCAGTATCTGCAAAAGATCAGTATCTGCAAAAGATCAGTATCTGCAAAAGATCAGTATCTGCAAAAGATCAGTATCTGCAAAAGATCAGTATCTGCAAAAGATCAGTATCTGCAAAAGATCAGTATCTGCAAAAGATCAGTATCTGCAAAAGATCAGTATCTGCAAAAGATCAGTATCTGCAAAAGATCAGTATCTGCAAAAGATCAGTATCTGCAAAAGATCAGTATCTGCAAAAGATCAGTATCTGCAAAAGATCCGTTCCTGCAAAAGATCCGTTCCTGCAAAAGATCCGTTCCTGCAAAAGATCCGTTCCTGCAAAAGATCCGTTCCTGCAAAAGATCCGTTCCTGCAAAAGATCCGTTCCTGCAAAAGATCCAAAAGATCCGTTCCTGCAAAAGATCCAAAAGATCCGTTCCTGCAAAAGATCCGTTCCTGCAAAAGATCCGTTCCTGCAAAAGATCCGTTCCTGCAAAATGCATTCATAGTCTATGATATCTGCAGATCATCATACACACCTTGTTTAACAGACATTCATCTGCAGATCAGATCCACCAGGATGGATTTTCAGATCTGCAGATGATTGTCTGATCTGCAGATGAATGTCTGTTAAACAAGGTGTGTATGATGATCTGTATATCTCATAGACTATGAATGCAATTTGCAGGAACGGATCTTTTGCAGATAGTGATCTTTTGTGTCTGTACAGCATCTGTGTGTGCAGCATCTTACAAAGATTTTTTTCTGATGGGGAGTTCAGCTCCATAGAAAAGACTGTAGGTATGGCTCTCATACTACATGGAAGGGGGTAAAATTGGTCTGTGATCTTTCATTCTCAAAAGACTATGGTCTGATGTGTGTATGTGGCCTACATCTAAAATCAATTGCTAAGAGGTTCAGAGCCAACAGATCAATAATACCTACCATAAGTTACAGCATCATTGGAAAAAAAGTAATTTATAATGCATTTTACTATGGACAAATGTACAAGTATTTGGCAAATTGGATGCAAAATGATGCAACTCCATGCATTAAGGCTGCTTGCACACCAAGACGTTACAGGCGCACGTTAGTGCGCCTGTAACGCTCCCCCAACGCACAGCAATGTAACACAAGTGGGCTGTTCACACAGCCCACGTTGCGTTACATGTAACGCTGCACGTTCTGTGCAAAGTGCAGCATGCTACGGCGTTGGAGCGGCTATAGCCGCGTTAGACTGTTTGCACATGCGCAGTGGGGGGCGGAGGAGGCGGGGAGAGCCAGCTACAGTAGCGGCGCACATGGCTACTTAATATTCACTGCACTGGCGGGCGCTGATTGGCTGGCGGGACCACGTGATGCGGAGTGTCATCAGCGCCACTCTGGGAGACATTCTAGGACTCGAGCCGCCTAACGCGGCTCACTCTACCGTCGGCTCTTGCAGCACCATACGTTGTGTTAGGTGCACGTTATGCGACCTTAACGTGCCACCTAATGCAACGTCTTGGTGTGCAAGAAGCCTAAGTGTATATAGGGCCTAAAGTCATGATGCAGTAAGATTTGCCTTTCTATAAAGAAGTAAACGGCATTCAACACTTTCTAAGTATTCAGTAGCGCAGAGTGGAGAACTAAGGCCACATACACACATCAGACTATTGTCTTTGGAAAATGAAAGATCACAGACCAATCTTACCACCCTTCATGTAGTATGAGAGCCATACTCTACACAGTCTTTTCTATGGGGCTGAACTCCACATCAGAAAAAAAATCTTTGTAAGATGCTGCACACACGGATCTGTACAGACACAAAAGATCAGTATCTGCAAAAGATCTGTTCCTGCCAAGAATCCATTCCTGCATATTGCAATGATAGTCTATGAGATCTGCAGATCATCATACACACATGATTTAACTGACATTCATCTGCAGATCAGATCCACCAGGATGGATTTTCAGATCTGGGGATGATTGCTTGATCTGCAGATGAATGTCAGTTAAATCATGTGTGTATGATGATCTGCAGATCTCATAGACTATCATTGCAATTTGCAGGAATGGATTTTTGGCAGGAACAGATCTTTTGCAGATACTGATCTTTTGTGTCTGTACAGCAACTGTGTGTGCAGCATCTTGCAAAGATTTTTTTCTGATGGGGAGTTCAGCTCCATAGAAAAGACTGTGTAGAGTATGGCTTTCATACTACATGAAGGGTGGTAAGATTGGTCTGTGATCTTTCATTTTCCAAAGACTATGGTCTGATGTGTGTATGAGCCTTAAGGCCACATACAGACATCAGACCACAGTCTTTGGAAAATGAAAGATCACAGACCAATCTTACCACCCTTCCTGTAGTACAAGAGCCATACTCTACACAGTCTTTTCTATGGAGCTGAACTCCACATCAGAAAAAAATCATTGCAAGATGCTGCGCACACAGATGCTGTACAGACACCAAAGATCAGTATCTGCAAAAGATCTGTTCCTGCCAAAAATCCATTCCTGCAAATTGCAATGATAGTCTATGAGATCTGCAGATCATCATACACACATGATTTAACTGACATTCATCTGCAGATCTGAAAATCCACCCTGGTGGATCTGATCTGCAGATGAATGTCAGTTAAATCATGTGTGTATGATGATCTGCAGATCTCATAGACTATCATTGCAATTTGCAGGAATGGATCTTTGGCAGGAACAGATCTTTTGCAGATACTGATCTTTTGTGTCTGTACAGCATCTGTGTGTGCAGCATCTTGCAAAGATTTTTTTCTGATGTTGAGTTCAGCTCCATAGAAAAGACTGAGTAGAGTATGGCTCTCATACTACATGAAGGGTGGTAAGATTGGTCTGTGATCTTTCATTTTAGTCTGATGTGTGTATGTACCCTAACTGTTGTTACCATTTTCCACTTTTGCAGGGCATTGCCGCTTTAAAAAGTAGCAATCCAGGAATGCAAATCAAAGGAGCCCTTTTTATCGTGATCAAGCTGCTGGAAACTTCCAATACAAGGCTCCATTCAAGTGAACAGAGCTTTAAATCAGTTACAAAATTGCATAAGAAAACACATTCATCAGAGCAACCGGTATGTAAACAACTCAAAGAAGAATAAGTAACAATGAAATATGCCAAAATATAAAGCAACTAACTTGGAGATGCATTTAACAACTTTGGCATACATCAGTGACTATTTAAAAAGGTCAGGTCTACAAAACTAAAAGTTGAATACTGTAGTTAAGAAGTTAGAGCTAAATTACAGTAAGCAACAATAAATGCAGTCAGAGCTACTTTATGCAGCCAGATTCTAAAAGGACATGAAAAAGGGAATTGTACACATAGCGTGGAGCTGTGCACTGCCCGAATAACAACCCGGTGTGGCGGACAGGAACGGCAGAAGTCTCCCAGCGTGTTGGTGAGGGCCCAGAGATGCAAAAGTCATTTTTGTGCTATACATCCAGCACTATTGCACTGCAGCTTGCACAGTTCAAGAGGCTTTTGAAGAAATGGAGTTTGCGGAGATATATGACAACAGCACTCAATCATCAGTCCAATGCCGATATAAGTTCAATTTCAAACATTGGTGTAATCGATTGGCCAATCTGGATTGGAGTGTATGTGGCTAGTGTGTGGGATGTGTGCACCACAGCTGGCTTTGATAACAGAGAATGTCTAACACCGCCGTGTGTCTGTTTTAAAGGGAAATTGTGGGGATTTGATTCCAATTGTTAATAAAATACTATTTGCCTTTGAAGAAGTCTAATTCACATGTATCTGTATGAGATGGTTTCCTGTCACATTACAGCTCCCTCTATTAACAGGCTGGCACGGTAAACATATAGCTAGTGCTCCTCACCTATAATTTAATCTTACCATTGAGAGGAATTATTATGTGAAGTAGAGTGAGGGCCCTTTTCCACTAGCAATCACAAATGCCAGCGATTGCAGTTTTCCATTAATTTTGTTATGCGATCACGATTTTTATTTGCATTGCATTATCCCTCTTAAAATCGCTCCAGAAAGCAATTGCGATTTGCAAATCGAATCACTATAGTGGAAAATACTTCTCATGACTTCTATGATAAAGTAACAACCCTAGCGATTTAAAAATCACTCACGATTTGCGATTTTGCAATTCAGCTGTGCAGTGGAAACCGGCCCTAAATCAGATTAGGTTTGTACCTTTTATCTCCTATGTTTAACAAACAGATGCCAAAGATCTTTGCATTTTTTAAACTGTATTGTTAATTTTTGTTACAAGACCGTCTAAATCGCTTCACTTCTAGGATACGATCAATTAACACCTCTTTTATTGGCTGATTTATTGATCTCCATAGCTGCACAACTGCTCGCCTAGCTGCTGACAGAATAAAGGCGATAATTTGCAGGGCTTTATGTGAAAGGGTGGATAGAAGGTAAGCCAACAACAAAGTCAGGGGGATTAAGTTCTAGATGGGTCTTCCAAAGTTTCACAATAAGCAGAGACAGTTTTACAGAACCATTTTAGTAGAGGACAACATACAAATCTAGCCATTGGGCCCATTTCCCGTTATCGGACGATAGGTTTTGCCTCCCTGCCTCCCGCTCTTGTCCTACCATACTGCAGTACAGCAGCACACATAGACCCCTGGACGCAGAAATCAGGGAATTTATTTTTGAGGATACAATATCCCAGGAATTTTGGCATCTCAACTTGCCAAAAGTGATAGATAACATTTGTTCGAAATAGTTCATGATCTGTACCACATTAAACTATGTGCCTGATGTACTAAGGAGGCAAGATTGCCATGCACGGGTAGCCAACGGAAATTTTACTATTACCACCACTGTCCGCATAGTAAAAACTCAAGTAACGTGAGCACTGCCAGGGTAACGCTACAACACTCATGTTACTAAGGTAACAGGGTTGTGCTAATTAGGCAACTCGTGCTATGCTATAAGCGGCAGTAATGGTAACATTGCTGTGTGCTGCCTGCACACTGCAATCTTACTGCTGTTTAGTGCATCAGGCCCTTTATGACAAAGCTGCCAGGTTTGCTGAAAGGGTGGTGAACTAGCAGGAGTTTGGCTGCAGTAGTATGAACACACCCGTGGAATGTTTTTCAAATTGCGGCTGCCGTGGGTTTATTAATGTTTATGACTGCAGTAGCACAGCAGTAACATGCCCCAACAATTAGAAAGCCCACATTCATGCTGGGTTATGTGTGTTTGAAAATACCGAGCTCAGGAATGCTCGATATAGGGCTCACTTATTACTAACAGAACCGCATAATGTTCCCCCCCCATTCTACATCACGATCCCCTATTGTGATCAACCCCTGAATCCGCTCTCCTTCCTCAGCTTTCTGTAGTTGGAGCCCCCAGCTGGCCTGGCTGTTTCCGCTCTTCTGCCTCTGTCTGTGGACTGTGTCACCTCTGCTGTCACATAGACAGCTGCACAGGTAAGCTGAATCTGCAGTTCTGGTCCCACCCACTCGAACCACACCAAGACTGCCCAACACTATTCACCACCCTTACAGCATCCATCCCTCAATGGAGGTCTGAGATGGCCAAAGCTGGTCCTGCTGTGCAGGCTGAGGAGGGTCAACGACTCGATGGAGTGGTACACAAAATAGGTGGGGTGAGAGGAGAGAATTATGCCTATACCAGTGCTCAGCTGAGTAAATCCACCAGGCTGACAACTGGCTGAAGCACAGAGGGAGGTCGGTGGCTGCTGTTCACATGCTACACACACTCTTGTCAGAAAACTGCCTAGCATGCGCACAAGGCTTTACACCCAGAAACGATGGAGTACACCATTAGCCTACATGGTGTAATAATGTAACAGAGCCATATTATCCAACATGTATACAGCTGGTTTACATTTCTTGGCCCTCATCAATGCAGAGCATGGATTAACATGCCTGTATGAGTGGCCAGTCAAGCGCACCAGCTATCTGGGTACTATTCTCCAGCTCAGTAGAACCGATGCAAGTTAGGACCAATCCATTTTGGGAAGGGTCACTCTGAAGACAGAGCTGCAATACACAACTTATGTTTTGTCTTGAAAACACCATACATATCAAGATCTCTAACACAAATTAATAGCTAAACTTCACTGCTGTAAAAACAGTTCATGTCCAAAAAAATGCAGAGCACTCGTATGTACTTCAGATAGGTTCATAAGACAGAATATATACTTGGCTGAAACTCCATCACATTCCATAAAAACAGACGCTAGACTGAAAATCAGGCTACTCTATAAAAGAAAGTGGGAGGGATGGTTACCGAGAGGCTCCATGAAAGCACACTTCAACTGCATACCGCCCAATCCTCTATTGTTGTAGAGTGAGAAGCTAGGTATTCACAGTCTAGCTTGTGTTTTCATAGAATGTGGGGCTTTTAATGGAAGTATTAAAAATACAATTTTATAAAAATCTTTCAACTGCTGAATAATTATGGCCATCTTTTGATCTGTGTGGACATTGCCTGATTGTAGCACTACGGTACTTGTCCTAAACCTGCAAATGATCCCTCAAGCTAGTCATACAAACAGCTTTTTTTTTTTTTTAATCATTGAAGACTTGAGGCAATCTTTAATTAAACCCAGTGTTTTCCCCAGGCTCTTAGCCCGGGTGCTCCACCCGGCTGTCATCGGCTCACCTCCTCTGCTGTAAGCAAAGTTGTGCAGAGAATCACCGTCCCTGTATTCTCACCCCACCAGGCTACATCTTCATGCCACCCGGCTGGAAAAAAAAAAAACACCTCTGGGGAGAACACTGTAAACCACTAAATATAACTAAAAATCAGGAAAAATCTATGCAGCTCCTAGCCCCCCCCCCCCGGCCAACTTTTGAACAAAATATAAGAGTATTGATCAGACACGCCCGTTCTTAAAATAAACTTAAAGTGAAATAAAGGTGGCCATTTTAACTTGCCTATGGCTTCGTCCAGTCGCCTGCAGTCATTCAGCTCTGCTCCGATCCTCAGCCATGCCACCCCCAAGCTGCATGCATTGCCCCGAGCTGTGTGCCTCATGATTGCAGTGCTGCTGATGGGATAGTTTTGTGCAGCCTGTATAATTTGCAACTGTGCTGACCGTGCGGCCCGGGGTCACGCATACACAGTAGCCTGTGATTGGCTCACTCAGCCAGCTTTCAGAAGGGCACTACTGCTGAACGCAGCAGAGTGGAATGACTGTGAGGGACCAGGACTACAGTGGGCTGGAAAAACAATCCAGGTAAGTTAAACTGGACACTTATTTCACTTTAGGTACCCTTTAAGGAGATCGATAGAGGCATCGGGGGCAGGACTGATATGCAAATTACAGCTGCAATGTTTTGTGCCGCTTTGGCCAACACAAAGCTAGCATCTGAGGCTGTGCAGTTCATAATCTTATTTGAGAACCATTTATCAATATCTACCTAGTTTTCACCACCATGCACAGTCTACTTGATCTGCCAATAATTACACAGTGTATTGCCAGCTTAATGGGAAATGCTTTTCATTTACACCTTATACATTACTCAAGCGCAGCAAGATAATCTCACACCTGGGCCTCATTTCTAGAAAGGACAGAGGATGCGCAATATGGAAGAGAAGCCTACAAATAGAAAAGGGAAGCTGAAAATGGGGATAAACATATGGAAGAGGGCAGATTCTGCTAAAGGGGGCTGTACACGAAAGACCGCGGCTGATGTAAATGGATGCTACAGACAGAAGAGGGAGTTAAGGTGTGCACACACCAAATCACTGATGTTGCCTGTCAGGTGTTAGAACCCGATCCTCTTGGGCGACATCGGTGGGCTCACCTGTAAGGATGGTTGTCGACGCCGTGTGTGCGTGCGTGCGTGGCCACACACACAGAACGTGCATGCTGTCACATGGGGGGGGGGGGAAGCAGCGTGAACAATGAAGTTGGCCGTTGCTGGAGGACAGTTGATCTGCCGGGTGAATCACTTGCGTGTTGTGGGTCGGGCCTCTGTACACATGCCCGATTATCGGCTGAGGCAGTCATTACAGGCAGGTGTATGTGGTTTTAGTTGCACATGTGGAAGTGGTAGGGCAGCTGCTTGAGTGAGCCAAAGCTCAGTTCAAATTTGATCCATATTAACATTCGATCAAAAATGAACAATGCTCTCGGCCGTCTCTCAGCCAAAGTGATCTTGCTGTGCATATGCTGGATTCTCAACATGTGTATGGAGCTTAGAGCACATCTGAAGTCAGGGAGATATGGAGGCTGATATATTGATTTCCTTTTAAATCACACCAGTTACCTGGCTGTCCTGCTGATCGTTCTGGCATCAGTAGGGTCTGCATCTGCCTGAAACAAGCATGCAACTACTTCAGTCAGACCTTAAAGCACCTGATCTGCATGGTTTTTAATTAATATTGATTTATAAAGCGCCAACATATTTTTCAGTGTCTGTAGCTGAAAGACAAAACTTACTTACGGTAAGGTCTTTTCCAGGAGTCGGAAGGACAGCAACCCTGAGACTTGTCTCCCTCCATTTCCAACTGGACAGGATACTAGTTAAAAGAATTAACATAATTGATTAGGCAGGCACCCTACATAAGGCAGCATTCCCTCATCAGTAATAAAAAAGATCACACAGAATGATGCTTCAAATAATTTTTATTAACAATACATCAGGGTGGGTAGTAAGGGTGCTGTCCTTCCGACTCCTGGAAAAGACCTTACCGTAAGTAAGTTTTGTCTTTCCAGGACGTCTCAGGACAGCAACCCTGAGATGATAAACAAGACATAATTAGGGAGGGATTACAGCCTGCAAAAAACTCTTCTACCAAAACATAAGTCAGAGTTAGAGGTTAAATCAAGTCTATAACTGATGAGGGTAAGGGAATGCTGCCTTATGTAGGGTGCCTGCCTAATCAATTATGTTAATTCTTTTAACTAGTATCCTGTCCAGTTGGAAATGGAGGGAGACAAGTCTCAGGGTTGCTGTCCTGAGACGTCCTGGAAAGTATTATATTGAGAGGATCAGCAGGACAGCCAGGTAACTTGCATTGCTTAAAGTGGGCCTTAACTCAGAATTCCCCCTCTGTTCTAAAAGATAAGCTGAACTGCAGTAAATCTGAAGTGTGTCTACTTCCTGCTTTCATGGAAGCAAAGGGTTAACATCCTGTGTTTACATATTAGCTGTCTGCCAAGGACTGTCAAATGTCTGTGCTGACACAGCTGAGAAATCAAATTTAAATTACACTTGCAATTACTTACAGATGGGGGTGAAATAAGACAGGCCCTTCTCTCTAAAAACACAAAGGGTGCATTTATCTCCATTTTCCTTTTGTCCTGTGCAAGAGTTCAGGTCCACGTTAAAAGAAAATAAAGGTCAGCCTCTATATCCCTCTCACTTCAGGTGTCCTTTAAGGTCACCTTATCTACAGCAATAATAGGCACTTTACTATGCCAGCAGCAGAAACTAGTAGCAGCTCATATTCCTTATAACAATGCAGATTATTAGTGTCAGTTATATCATAGAATAATTCTGTATTCCTCAGTGGAACAAATTCCTTCCTTTTTTGTGTCTTGTAAAATATTCATCTGCTTAGAGTTTCTGCTGGAGCTTGGAGTTAATGTGCTTCTTCTGCTTAGGGGATATTTAACTAATGGCTTCATAAATAAAAACAATAAGGAACCAGCTTTGATGTTTTGATTCAGCTTTGCAGCTAAAAAGCATTTGCCGGGGATTTCAGCCATAGAAGGGGAGCATGATGTAAAGGTCTATTCTGACTATGCTTGGCTTCCTGTGATCACCTCCCAGCAAGGAGCGACCACATGAAATGAATTGTACATGGCCATAGTACAGTAACCAGAGGAAAATGTTACGAAAGATACAAGCGCAGGCATTCCGCTCTATACCAACATGAAGCACCTCTTAAGGGATGCATTACTGATGGGGTATATTTATGTACAATGGCTGTATAGATTATCTTCAAACACTAAGCCATTGTTATATTACGGTTCTTCACCCATGCACATGGTGGATATGCAGCACAAAGAACTACAGCTTTTCATTGTCGGTTTGTGGTAGCACCATTTTACATGAGCCCAGTAAGCCTGATTGGAATGGACCGCTGATTTCAGGGTTGCAAGAAAAAAAACCCCAGACATTTCCAATTATTAAAGAGAAATTGTGACCAAGAATTGAACTTCATCCTAATCAGTAGCTGATACCCCCTTTCCTATGTGAAATCTTTTCCTTTTTACAAACGGATCATCAGAGGGCTCTGTATGGCTGATATTGTGGTGAAACCCCTCCCACAGTGTGATGTCAGGACCACACCTCTCCAGATTTAAAGGCACATGAGCAGACCCAGGCACCTGACCACACAGCTTAGATAATGGGTATCATTCATAAACAGGCTGTCGGTAGTGCGGGAAAACACCGTTCTTCTCCGCAACCGGTAATTAAGACTTCTGGGTGGCCATTCATAAAGAAGTCTGCCTGTTGCGGAAGAAGTGCGGAGGTTTTCTGGAGGAAGCTGGCGGCAGCGTGGCGGAAGACATGCGGAAACTTAAAAGCTGCCCGATTCCCTCCCTGCGCTGCTCTGTCTGATGCTGCTTGGGAGGTCCCTCCCATTCATTTATATGTATTCCGCCCGCCTATCGCTACTGTCGAGCAAGCGGTATTTTCCTTCCGGATACCGCTTGCTCTAATCTTTATGAATGGATGTGTTTGTTACTTTTTCTAGATTAATCTAGAAAAACTCCGCACAAGGCGGAAATGTATCGCTCTGTCACTTTTTCATGCGGAAAGAGCCTTTATGAATGGGGCTTATGCTGAGTGGTCGGGAAAGTCACCGGTGTTAAGCATTTCCGCATGCGGAAATGCTTTATGAATGATACCCAATCTGTTGGCTGGACAGGTGAAAAATCTAAACGCTGAAGCATGCTCTTCCACTGTAGAACAAAGTGGTAAATATGAGGGCACATTGAAGCAAAAAACAGTGGCAACTGTCTAATAGCCCATGCTTACGCCACTGGCTGTGCATAGAAGAGGGTGATAATGGTTTTACGCAACAGGAAGTGTAAGTTAACCTCTTCTGAAAGCTCACTTAAAGTTTACCCGAGGCAAGATACCTAAAGAGAGGGAGGAAGCCTCTGGATCCTGCAGAGGCTTCCCACATCTTCCTAGCCCCACTGTTGCCATGTGTGGACCCCCGGAACATATCTGAGAGGGGCTGGTCAGATAGGTTATGTGGCCGTGCTACTCTTCATGCTCAACCGTGACTGTATTGCATCCGCGGGAGTAAAGCCGCGCCTCTGCAGCAAGCTGGAGACACTGACCTCTGAGCAGATCCAAGCTACAGCACAGGCATGGCCACACTAATGCATAAGGAGGGGCAGACACAAACGTCAAGAAGGTCCCAGGCCGCGGTGTGGTCTGGAGGACGACGTGGGAAGAAGCCTCTGGTATTTCATTTTCTTTAGGAAAATGATGTATAGGGTTTACTGTGCAGATCATCATGTATTAAACAATCTTTCGTGAAAAACTAAAAACATTAAAAATGAATTCCAAAAACTGATATAACGAAGGAGATACTGGCCTGGATGACCACAGACTGAATGAACCACTAGATCACTAGAGATTACATTAGTGCAATCTTGTGTCATTTTCACCATGATTTGTCGGAAATGCTTAACTTTTTCTGCTAGTAACCCACCACTGCAAGAGACATATGACTCCACCCCAGTAGACAGAATTAATGCTTAAGGCTTTTGGGGTAGCACATTTTTGTGATTGGCAACAGTATAAGGTCTACGTGAACAGCAAACAACACCATTCTGCAAGTCTGTATCCATACAGGAAGCAGAAATCCCCATTGCACATGCATCAAAAAACGTTTCCTCCTAAACAAACTGCTGTTCCACAAGAACAGAACTTGGTGAAAAATAGCAAACTGACACTAGGGCCCGTTCAGACTGCAAAATGCGGACGGCCACGCATGCGGACCGCAACGCGTACGAACGCACGCCATCCGCGTTCGTATGCGTTGCGTGGCTGATCCCATCACTGAAAAGTGAATGGGACAGCCGCGCGTTTTTGTAAAATCTGCGTGCAGCATGCGTTCCCGGACCGCACAGGTCCGGAACGCATGCAGTGTGAACATCAGACATTGCACTCTATGCAATGTCTGATGTCCTGCGTGTCGGCCACCTGCACGCGTTTCCAAAACGTGGCTGGAAACGCGTGCAGTGTGAACGGGCCCTAAGCCGCTGCTTCAAATGATTATTCATGTTAAAACAGATAATGACAAAATTTGAACCAGCAGCAATCTGACTGCTTTATGCTGCTACTCCCTGATCTTCCCTTGGCTTTGGAGAACAGATACTACATTATAGGTGAATAACGTAATGAAGAGCTAGAATGTGCTGGACCTTCATCTGTTCCAGTGCCTTTCAGTGGTCTTAAAGAGAAACTCCGACCAAGAATTGAACTTTATCCCAATCAGTAGCCAATACCCCCTTTTACATGAGAAATCTATTCCTTTTCACAAACAGACCATCAGGGGGCGCTATATGATTGATATTGTGGTGAAACCCCTCCCACAAGAAACTGAGGACCTTGGTACTCCTGGCAGTTTCCTGTCTGTGAACCTTGTTGCATTGTGGGAAATAGCTGTTTACGGCTGTTTCCTACTGCCAAAAAAGCATGCATCAGCTACATCACCTGCCAACAATAAAAATGTCACCATGTAATAAATGTCAGCAGGTATTTAAAAGATTTTACAATGGGCAAACACTGACTAAATAATTTATACATAATTATTGTAAAAATGAAGCACAAAATGAAGCACTTTTTTTTAAATTAAATTATTTTCACTGGAGTTCCTGTACACACGTCGCAATTTTTCTGATGGCTGATGATTTGAGCGCTGAGCGTTTCTGCGATATCACAATGTGGGTAAAGTTCACACGACCACGCAAACGTTGCTTAGCATTGCAATAACGACAGTCAGGGCAGATCAGATCGCTAAGATCCCTGACGACTCCCACGCAAAGTACCGCTTGAAGTTTCATTCGCTCCCGACGTGTAGTGTTGCGTGACGTCGTGCATAGCCGCCGGGAGGAAGAAGCGCCGCTTGACGACCATCATCACGGGAACGTCGCAGGACCCGTCTTGCGGTGAGTACTGAGCTTTAGGTGGAAGGTCCCCATTTCAGATTTAATAAAATCCGGTACTGTATTGAGATAGAATAACTTTAATAGATTTTTTTTCTTTAGTTATCAGTAATATTTAAGAGGTATGTCTGTGGAAGTGACAGAAGGGAGGTCTGTGGAAGTGACAGAAGGGAGAAAGTACATGTGTAGAATTACACACACACACACACACGAACACACACGAACACACACACGAACACACACGAACACACACGAACACACACACGAACACACACACACTGTTGAGAAACCAATATTTGCTGCCTGGAAAACAAAAACCCCAAACAATCCAATGGAATGCCAGGTACTGCACATGCACAGAGGTTAGGCCCCATTTACACTTCATCACTTGGTACATGTTTTTTTTTCTTCTCTATAGCGCTGCATTATGAAAAATCTTTCAGTTAAAAGTAAAACACGTATAGGTGTGATCTGAGCCATTGGGAAACATGGGCATTACTTTGAAAATCAGTTGTCCTTTCAGTTATAACAGAGCATTAGGGCTGGTTCAGATGGTCGTCTGCAGAGCGTTTACCGCTGGCGTTTGGGACTTGGCGTTAAACGCTCCCATTCAAGTGAATGGGAGCGTTTGCACCAGGCTTTTACTGGCATTCATGCAAACGTTCAGATCCCAATTTTCCCTGGCGTTCGAGTCGACCCTGGACGCTACATGTAGCGTCCTGGGGCGTTTAACCACCACAGCTAATGTCCCCCTATAGGGAAAAATACCCGCTGACCGCAACTGAAAGATTGAACGCAACGCTGCCACGGAACGCAACGCCTCAGAAAGCCGGGCAGACGCCAGTGTGAACCTGCCCTTAAGTGTAAAATATGGCCCGAGCGTTTGTTTGGGCGAGCAATAGAGAACGGTCACCTGCAGTTCATCAAGAACGATGAATGCCCCCACATCCACACTTATCACAGAGTATGTCATTTTTTTCACTGTTTGCAACCAGGACCAGGATTGTATGTACTATTTGGATACAACCTATTTAATGCCATGGGGCTTATTATTCTTTAAGAGCATCACAAATGGATCAAGAGGAACACTTAAGGCACTTTGACAAACTATGCTCACAATTTTTCACGATTTTTTATTTTAAAAAGTTGCAGCACACTTTGGGTGTGCTTTTACACTTGATTTTTGCTATGCGGTGCATACACACACACCGCAAAAATGAGGCATTGTATGACCCTGCGCCACGGTCAGGCGACAGGGACATATGCACAGGCCCGCCCCCAGGCTAGTGACGTACCCCCTGCTGGGCAGAAACTACGTCACTGGGATTCCCACTGGTCCGCGCCACGTCGCATTGTGCTCCCGCTGTTCACACTGCTTGCGTTACCCATTGACTTGCATTACTGCATAATCCATGCCGTAACGTGCTGCAGCCTTTGCATGGTCATTGCGGCAATTTAGATACATTCGGCGTACTGCATAAAGTGTGCAAGTCTCCATACACTTGCATTGCCCTTGCAGGAGGGAAGAGTACCACAGTGTGACGCAGTATACAGCAGGCTTGCAATAGGCCTGAACCAATCTACAGCATTAAAGAATCCAAACTATTCCCCATATTGAAACCAGCTGCGAATGGAGCTATAAAAATAACATATCGACCGACCAGTCCTTTAAAGAGAATCTGTACTCTAATATTCTTACAATAAAAAGCATACCATTCTATTCATTATTTTCTCCTGGGCCCCTCTGTGCTGTTTCTGCCACTCCCTTCTGCAATCCTGGCTTGTAATTAACAGTTTTAGGCAGTGTTTACAAACAAACTAACCAGCTTCTAATAGGCTCAGCTAAGCATAGAGTGTGAGTCATTCAGAGTATGCAGGGGCCTGCAGAGGGTGTGTATCGCTTCTACCAATCACAAGCAGCCCTGCACATTCCACACAATCAAGCTTTAGCCCGACAAACAGGACAGAGGAAAGATACATTGATTTATTACAGAGACAGTGCAGTTAGGAAAGACTGCAGTAAGCCAGAGCAGATTAGAACAGGCATAGGAACTTATAGGATAGAAGAACTAAGGCAGAACAATTTGTTACAGAGTCTCTTTAAAGAAAGCATAGATATTGGCTATCATTCATAAAGCATTTCCGCATGCGGAAATGCTTAAAACAGCTGACTTTACCAACCACTCGGCAAAGTCAGCATTCATAAAGCCTCTTTCCGCATGGAAAAATGACACTACCGAGCAGAGTGATAAATCACCGCCTTGTGCGGTGATTATCGGTACAAATGTAGCAAAATGTTCATTCATAAAGATCACCGCAAGCGGTGTGAGGTCGGGAAGTTCTGCTCCCTCTGATGTGGTGATACCAATGTAAATGAATAGAGACACACAGACCTCCCAGGCAGCTGCAGCAGAGCGGAACACGGAGAAATGTATCAACTCGGCAGCTTCCGTGTTTCCGCAAGCCTACCGCCTGTCTACCGCCAGCTTAGCTCGGGGAATCTCCGCACTGCTTCCGCACACGGATACATCTTTATGAATGCTCACCCAGAAGTCTAAAAATCCGCCAGCGGTGTTTTCCCACACTGATTCTCTTTACCGACAGCCTGTTCATGAATGATAGCCAATGTGTTAGGATCGTTTGGGCCCACCGGCATCAGTTTTCATACAGTGCGATGTGGATAATCTGATCGAATTTATGATCATCCGCTGAAAATTGTACCATTTGTGGGCACCTGTAGGTTAGGTTCACACTCAGATCGCAAAACAGAATCGGTTAAAAATGAAAGCGATTTGGCAGCACAAATTTCACAGCGTTTACGTTTTGCCATTCTCATTTGGAGTAATGAGAATCACATCACAATTGCTACAAAAAATGCAGCATGTTAGCAATGAATACAAATCAAAAACACTGCAGTGTGAATGGTCCAATAGGGATACACTGTTACAGCCAGTGCTGTGGAGTCAGTACAAAAGCCATCCGACTCCAACTCCTCAGTTTATGAAGCCACTGACTCAGACTCCAAGTACCCAAAATTGCTCCAACTCCTCAAATCTGACTCCAAAGCCCTTACAGAGCTTTGCTGATCCCACTGAAAGTAATGTCGCTTAAATGTGCCCCAGTGTGAACCAGCCCTTAGGCCTAGAACCCACTTCAAGTCGCAAATTGCTATTGAAATCGCTAGCGTTCTTATTAGTTGTTTGGTAAGCGATTTCATGAGCGTTTTCCATCAATTTTGGTGAACGATTTTAAAAAGTGTAGGCTTTTTGCCGGCGATTGTGATTTTAATTATGATTGGTTGTTTCAAATTATTTTTAACAGTTTTCAGTAGTTTCAAAACACAGCCAGCACTTCAATACTTTACATTGAAGTGCAAACGCTCCCAAAATGCTGCATGGCCTGCAATTGCGATTTTGCTAATAGCTACTGTGGAATTCGTTATTTACATTGGCA
This sequence comes from Hyperolius riggenbachi, assembly GCF_040937935.1. Classification (NCBI taxonomy): domain Eukaryota; kingdom Metazoa; phylum Chordata; class Amphibia; order Anura; family Hyperoliidae; genus Hyperolius; species Hyperolius riggenbachi. The sequence continues at coordinate 113,739,403 of NC_090650.1, read as the reverse complement.
GAGCATTTAGGGAAAGTGCTAGCGATTTAAAGCAATCCCTAAATGCTCAAAAAAAGCGCTCTAGTGGGTTCCAGCCCTAAGGCCCCATTCACACTTACAAAACGCTAGCGCTTTTGCTAGCGTTTTGCTCTGGCGTTTTTGGCGATTAACGTCATTCACCCTTGGGGCGATTTCCCGGCGATCGTGATTAGCGCTTCTATAGCACTACACGCGATCGCCGGCAAAACGCTTTAGTGTAAATGGGGCCTCAGTCTTGATTTTTTAATACACTGCTGGATCCTGTTTTCAATTAATCTGCAAAGTGATAAAACTCAAATGGATCAGCTCAAAATGATGAATTCTGCCAGAAATTTTTCATGTACCACATATGGCGCTCAATGACAGCTGCTGCCAGCAGTGCCTCCCTGGTACCACTTGTCAAAACTAAGGTTACACAAACGGATTTTAAAAAGCCTTGAAAAGCAAATAGTCCAGACATTTTTTCAAGCAGTCAATGGCATTTTCCAGGCATGCAAAGCAGACACTTTAAGGAGTCTTTTTTGACACTGCAAATTGAAATACGATTCCGATTTGAGATTCAAATTTTCGCTGGATACTAACACAAGAAGAAAAACATAGAATGCAGGACTTTTATTTTAATTGCATCAAAAATTGGAAATTCTGAATCAAATGTAGTGTAAAAGAGCCCCGAAAACCTAGAAATGCTAAAGATCTGCAAATGGACATTTTATGAGTGACATTTGGCCAGGGTTCCACACATTTGCCATTGCTTCCTGGACACCACATGTGCCCTTTAATTTGCTAAACACCAATGTAAAACTATTGTATACTGGCACACTGGTATAGGTGAAGATTTCACACAAAAGCAATTGTGGAGCATCAAAATAAGAGGTGGGCCACCCCTAGCAGAGCATTGCAACAATGTCAAGAAGCTGTAGGCACCGGGTAGCTTTCCAGCTTAACCTCTGCCACACAGCTAGCTCCCCAGCTTACACCACATGCCCCTCTCCCCTGGCATACAGATATATCCCCAGCCTACCTCATATACCCCCAGCCCTGGCATACAGACATCTCCCCAGCTTACCTTACATATCCCTCTCCCCTGGCATAGAAACATCTCCCCAGCCTACTCTATACACCCCCAGCCCTGGCATACAGACGTATCCCCAGCTTACCTTACATATTCCTCTCTCCTGGCATACAGACATATTCCCTGCCTGGCATACCCCCAGCCCTGGCATACAGACATCTCCCCAGCTTACCTTACATACCCATCTCCCCTGGCACACAGACATCTCCCCAGCTTACCTTACATACCCATCTCCCCTGGCATACAGACCTATCCCTAGCATACAGCAGATACCCCCCTCCCCTGGCATACAGACCTATCCCTAGCATACAGCAGATACCCCCCTCCCCTGGCATACAGACCTATCCCTAGCATACAGCAGATACCACCTCCCCTGGCATACAGACATATCCCCAGCATACAGCAGATACCACCTCCCCTGGCATACAGACATATCCCCAGCATACAGCAGATACCACCTCCCCTGGCATACAGACATCTATCTCCCCAGCTTACACCACATACCAGCCAACCCACAGACACACGGACGGCTCCCCATCTTACCCCCCTCCCCTCCCTGTGAAGCCAGCGGGGGCACAACATGGCCGCCGCTGCCGTTCCAGCCCTCCTCCGGAGCTTCCCGTCTGGGCCCCACACAAGGGGCGCAGCTGCACTACCCCCCACGTGGGCTTCCTCCGCAAACAGCCGTCCGCCGTAACACGGGAACCCCAAAAAGCTAACATGCAAATGAAGCCGAGTAGGTGGCACCCTAGAATGCAAATGAGCTTCCCGTCGCGCCACCCCTTACTTTACCACGGGGGGCGCTATGGGGTGGGGGAAAGGGTTAAAATAAACCAAGTACGGGGGGGGGGGGCTGAATGCCAGGCGAGACTTAAAGGGGAAACCCACTCTTTTTCCGCCTATTGTTGTCCGGTTGAATAAGACCCAGCGCATAGCCCGGCCCTTGTTGTCCCAATAAGACCCCGAGTCGCAGTCGCCTCATCAGTGGCAATGGGGGACAGGCGAGATTGCGGGGGCAGCTCGGCCTTTGTTCCCATAGCCGCGATGGGAGGAAGCTGTCCCGTGCTGGCAGGGCCCGGGGAGCCGCTGCGGCCTGGCACTGTGCATAGGATGGGCAGCACACGGAGCTCGCTCACCTCTTGGCGCTGGTGGACAGCAGCTTGGAGTTCTTGCTCATGCTGACTTTGCTCTCCTTCTTCTTGCCGATGCTGTTAGGATGCTGCTGGTGGCCGGGCTCTCTCTCTATCTGCTGGTTGGAAGAGGTGGATGAAGACGAGCTGCTGCTGGCCCTGGAATCGTCATCCGACATAGCGAGATCACACACACACTCACAAGCCTGCAGCAAGCCAGCCACAGAGAGAGAGGGAGGAGGAGGAGGGTGACCAATATCCTTCCCCCACCCCAACACACAACAAGGAATGACTGACTGCGAGCCCACAGCGTGCGGCGATCTCCTGGCTGCACACACAATGCACACCCCGACACCGTCTTCCCAGCAGCCGGGAGGGAGGGGGAGGGGGCTGGCCCAATTCAATGGGGGAAAAAGGAGAATCCTAAAGCTTCAAAGGGTTACTGCTGGCAGCATTTAATGTTTAGGACTGGGTAATAAGTCCCTGACTCTGGCAGCGTATAGCTCTGGAAGTTTAGTATAGCCTAAATGTCATAACACAAACAGTAAAAAAAAATAGCAAATTAAACAGTTCTATTTATAGACAATGCTTACATTTCTTCATTTTGAACTTTTTTTTAACGTGAACGTCTAATGTTAAAGGCAGGAGAGGACTGGCCAGGGGGAGATTTCCCCCTAGGCTGCCTCTCATTTAATAATTTAGGGTTGGCTGATCCACCAACCACTTCATAATTATTATCCAATCGGATAACAATCTGCGCCACCACAAGCATGCCCATTTAACAATTTTACTTATTTTGGGTGGACAGTAGTTGAATGTATCGATGTGGTCATGAAGTGCGATAATAACAAACTATGAATGCAATGGAAACCCCAGCCGGTGTCCCTCAAAATGTATTATGTGCCCCACGGTGCCTGTGCATTTATACTTTACCTGTCATGCTGTCCCTTGAGTATCCTTGCTGCATTGGCGACCCACATGACTACCGGTAAATAGCACTTCGGGCGCGTGTGACATCATTTGGGCTGGGGGCGCATGTGACATCATTTGGGCTGGGGTTACTGTGAAACCGAGCCTCTAGTTTGTGTTTTCCTTCCAGGCCAAAAGGTCCCAGTCCTCCCCTGGTTAAAGGTGTACATTAATGATACAATTTAGCGAAGGATCAGTCAGATTGAATGATGTTGACAGTCGGCAACAAACAATCGTTTCAGCGATCTGTTTTTTGGATTGATTCTATTTGAAATCGTTGTATTGGTTAATTTTTTTTTTTAACGAAACTATGGGCCGATTGATAGTTTCCTTCTGATCACAATTATCATATCAGAAAGTCAATTATTCGTTAACATTGCATTGAACCTGAACTGAAAATTAAAAGTTAAAATAAACATAAACACGTCATACTTACCTCCCTTGTAGTCTACTCATCAATCTTTTTCTCCTCTCCCGCATCCTGTTTGTCCAATGTGATGAATGGGATTCTCTGTCCTCCATTTTGAAAACGGCCATTACGACATAACAGCTTCCTGGTCAGCACACTGTAATATCGCCCACTTGAGCCATAGGGAAACATGGACATTACCTTGCACATTCAGTTGTAACTGACAGCAGCTGATCTATAACTGACAGCAACTGGTATATTTCAGTTTTGACAAAATCTTGTCAGAACTAAAAGGGATCACTGTAAGAAGAAAATGGTGAGCTTCTCAGAGGAACTGACGATGAGGTAAGTATAAAATATTTACTCGTACTCAACGCCCGACGGGTCCTATGATGTCCCTTTGACGATGGTCATTAATCAGATCGCAGGCGGCTGGAGCAGGAGCTGAGATGCTCCTTGGTAATGTAAAGATTGGAGGAGGCTCTGTGCTAGTCTGTGGGCCCTGCACAAGTGGGACACAGCCAGCGAGAGCGGTTTAGCTGCCATATGAATCACAAGTAAAACTTTTATTGTATCCAAGCAAGGCGTTTCAGAGGGCTCAAACCTCTTTCATCAGGCTAGCACAGAGCCTCCTCCAATCTTTACACTACCAAGGAGTATCTCAGCTCCTGCTCCAGCCGCCTGCGATCTGATTCTCTCACCTTGGCAGAGCGGCGTGGAGCCAACATCAGCTTCAGCCAATATACACACTCTTCCCACCCATGATTGCATGCATCACAGCACTCGGGCTAGGTGGGAAATATACCAGAGCAGCAACCTGCCAGTACAGCTCTGAAGGAGGCTATCGTCTGCACACCTTGTGGAGGAGGACTTCTGCCAAGACTTTGTCCCCGGTCCAAGTGGGACAAAGTCTTTCTGCTGACCACCCCCTATGGGACAGTCAGCCACAGATCCAGGTGAGAATATTCCTCGGCCGGCCGTCCATTTGTATTGGATGACAACCTGAGTGTGCTCTCCTCCCACCCCTTGTTTTTTCACCCATCCCCCGAATCCCACTGTCTACTGAAGATAAGGACACACCATATAGCAGGTGTCCAAAACTTATTGTTTCCCTGAGGGCCCTTTTCCACCAGCGCGTTTGTGCTGGCTGAATCGCAAAGTCGCAAACCGCTAGCGATTTTACAATCGCTACGGTTTGCTTTTTAACATAGGAATCGCGGTAGGTCATTTCCACTACCGCAATTCGTTTTTTACCCGAACGCGAACGCGCGGCGGAGCGATATTTGCCGCGATTTTGCTATGCAGTGCATAGCATAGCAAAATCGCGGCCGCAAAACGTCGGGGAATCCCCGGTTTTGCGATTCAGCAATCACTAGCGTTCAGCGTGAACGCTAGCGACTACAGGTGGAAAAGGGCCCTGAAGGTACAAAACCCAGCATGAGCTCATTGTCACTGAGGTGTGAGGTGGGGAGATGCACAGTGGGCCTTAGCTGCATCCATCACACTTCTGAGATAGTATGCAAAGTACTGTAAAGGTGGCTATACACTGTTCGATGAGACCAACAGATACAGTAGTTAGATTACTATTTAATCAGAGAGGGATCTATCTGACCAAATCCCGCCACACACTATACACAGATTTTCAATCGATTTCAGCATAAAATTGATTGAAAATCTGAATCGCTTGAAAATCTGTGTGCTCTACCTCCTGGGTCTCCCCGTCTATATCCCTCCCCCAGGCCATGCAGTGTAGGCAGCAAATACACTCACCTGCCCACCGGCGTTTCCTCCCATGTCTTCTCTCCCCCGCTGTGCACTCCTCCCTCTGTCTTCTCTCCCTCGCTGTGCGCTCCTCCCTCTTGGCTCCTCTCCCCCGCTGTGCGCTCCTCCCTCTGTCTTCTCTCCCCCACTGTGCACTCCTCCCTCTGTCTTCTCTTTCCCGCTGTACGCTTCTCCCTCTGTCTTCTCTCCCCTGCTGTGCACTCCTCCCTCTGTCTTCTCTCCCCCACTGTGCACTCCTCCCTCTGTCTTCTCTTCCCTGCTGTGCGCTCCTCCCTCTGTCTTCTCTCCCCCGCTGTGCGCTCCTCCCTCTGTCTTCTCTTCCCCGCTGTGCGCTCCTCCCTCTGTCTCCTCTCCCCCGCTGTGCGCTCCTCCTTCTGTCTTCTCTCCCCCACTGTGCACTCCTCCCTCTGTCTTCTCTTCCCCGCTGTACGCTCCTCCCTCTGTCTCCTCTCCCCCGCTGTGCGCTCCTCCTTCTGTCTTCTCTCCCTCGCTGTGCGCTCCTCCCTCTTGTCTCCTCTCCCCCGCTGTGCGCTCCTCCTCGGTCTCCTCTCCCCTACTGTGCGCTCCTCCTTCTGTCTTCTCTCCCCCACTGTGCACTCCTCCCTCTGTCTTCCCGGCTGTCAGCATGTATTTTCAGTCGCCGGGATCCCCATGTCTACGCTATTCATCCGGGGTCCTGGCGGCCAATCAGTGCAGCGGTGGCGGCGGTTGCGGCATGACGTCACGGGGGGCGGGACAAATTTTGAAAGTGGCCCTGAAGATGTGCACAGGGCAGAAGGGAAATGCACCGTAAATGCGTGTGTATATATATATATATATATATATATATATATATATATATATATATATATATATATACAGTATACATACACACATATATGCAGCCTGCATGTATATAGAGAGTTTAGCATGTCTAATTCCTCCTCATTTGTCTCGAAGTAACCAAAAGTTGCAATTTGATCTCTCCTCCTGTGTCACCTGACTGCCATGGCAGAGATGGCAGATAAGCTCATTTGAAAGCACATGAAGACAATATAGCCATTTGGTTCCCAACTGTTTCTGAGCTAAGTGCTTCTGCTTTACCTTACTGTTAACTATGTCTGCCTGAATTTTGATTACTCTCAGCCCACCGCCTGCACTGACCTCTGCCTGGATTTTGACTACTCTTAAGGTAGCCATGCACTGGTCGATTTGCCATCAGATTCGACCAACAGACAGATCCCTATCTGATCGAATCTGATCAGAGAGGGATCGTATGGCTACCTTTACTGCAAACAGATTGTGAACCGATTTCAGCCTGAAACCGGTCACAATCTGTTGTGGTGGTGCTGCCGCCGCTCCCCCCGCCCGCATACATTACCTGCTCCGCTGGTGCGACTGCCCCCGGTCACCGCTCTCCTTCTCCGTCTCCGCTCTGGTCTGCTCTGGTCTCCGGCATGCTTCCCTTCTTCCTGTCTGGGGGAAGTTTAAACAGTAGAGCGCCCTCTACTGTTTAAACTTCCTGCCGGGACAGGAAGAAGGGAAGCATGCCGGAGACCAGAGCGGAGACGGAGAAGTGTGGAGACCCGGGAGTCGCGCCGGCGGAGCAGGTAATGTATGCGGCTCTATTGCGTCGGTCGTCGGGCACTCGAAAGCCGCTAGCGATGCGCTCTTTACCCGCGGGCGCTCGAAATTCGGCGTGTAGCGTGAACGATTGGCAGCAGATTCGATCCCAGTGATCAAATCTGCTGTCGAAACGGGCGCAAATCGGGCCAGTGTATGGCCACCTTTAGCCACCTGCCTGCACCGACCTCTGCCTGAATTTTGACTACTCTCAGCCTGCTGCCTGCACCGACCTCTGCCTGGATTTTGACTACTTTCTGCCTGCCGCCTGCACCGACGTCTGCCTGGATTTTGACTACTCTCTGCCTGCCTTATTTGTACAGTTTCACCATTTTTTTTACGTTTATTGAGAAATTTAATTCAACAAATTTGTGTTCTAGTCTTTTATTTATTTGAAGAATGTCTGCCAGGCTTTTATTCTGACATGTGTTGCTGAGTGAGTACAACTTAAGAATCGGAGGCCTAAAATTCTTGAAAAAAAAATGTACCACTTTTGACTCATATTTCCAGACAGAAATGCACCGCCATGTTAAGACACTTTTTTGTTATTTGATCTGAGGATTGGAAGCAGATTGTGATCAGGGAAATGCGTTATCATTCAAGTGTCTGGTTTCTATTAAAAATGTTATTAATTTATTTGGGCTCCTTCTTTTAGAGTCTATTTATTTATGTTTTATCCAGCGGACATTATCCCTTCCACACATCACGGGGGGCGCCTCCTCTCTCCCAGTAATAGCCCAGTACTTTAGAGGTTAGGGGTTTCTACACACAAAAACACTCAGCAGCTGAGCGCTTACAAAGATGTGGGCTTTCTGCTTGGAAACTCAGGTGTACGCAAAGAAAATAAATATACATAGTAATGAAATAAAATAAATAGTGTGGACTGTGCTATTTGCAGTGGCTTCTGGTGTTACATTGTAAAATATAAAAATAAACACTTCCTAGTTAGAGAGCTATGTAACAAAAATGTTCCAGCTCTGCTGGCCAATATGCTTACCCCAGTCTGGGAGACAAGTCACAGTATCTATGCGCCAAACAGACAAATGGGCATGTGACTGGAATCCTTCAGATGAACAGCAAGGCAGCTGGAAAATCTAGTTCAGCAATAGCAACATAATATTTGTAATCCCATTAAGCCATACTTTTTATTCATATAACCATCCCACAGTAACTACCCAGCTGTATTACTTTATGTTTAGACAATTGAGCCTTACTTATATGTGAATCCCATGCATGCCTTCCAGAAAACTGTCATTTCTGTAAAGGCTTCACTTACACTAAAAACTGCATTAATCTATGCTGGCCTGTTTCTAACGTTGTTGTTAAAGAGGAACTCCAGTGAAAATAATGTAATAAAAAAAGTGGTTCATTTTTACAATAATCATGTATAAATGATTTAGTCAGTGTTTGCCCATTGTAAAATCTTTTAAATCCCTGATTTTCATTCTGACATTTATTACATGGTGACATTTTTACTGTTGGCAGGTGATGTCAGTGGAAGTAGCTGCTGCATGCTTTTTTGGCAGTTGGAAACAGCTGTAAACAGCTATTTCCCACAATGCAACAAGGTTCACAGACAGGAAACTGCCAGGAGTACTGCGGTCCTCAGAATTTCCTGTGGGAGGGGTTTCACGACAATATCACTCATACAGCGCCCCCTGATGGTCTGTTTGTGAAAAGGAAAAGATTTCTCATGTAAAAGGGGGTATCAGCTACTGATTGGGATAAAGTTCAATTCTTGGTCGGAGTTTCTCTTTAAAGCAAACCTGAAGCGAAAATAAACGTGTAATATAATGAATTGTATGTGTAGTACAGCTTATGCTGGGAATACATCATGTGTTTTTTCGGCAGATGGCTCAATGATAATTTCCGACAGGTCCGAGTCTGATTTTGATCATTTTTCTGATCAATTTTCTCATAGAAGGGAATGAAAAACAATTGGAAAGTAAATCTGCCAAAAAAAATAAAATAAAAAAAAATACTCGTGTACTCCCAGCATAAGAAATAGAACATTAGTAACAAACAAAAGAGTGTCATATTGTTTTCTAGCACAGTAAAACTTACAAAATTTCAGTTGTTATTTATGCAAAACAGCTTTTCTGAGCTATTAGACCAGGGCTGCCCAATAGGTCGATCGCGATCTACCGGTAGATCGCGACCGCCTTCTTGGTAGATCGCGGCCTCTTGGCCGTGTCTCATTAAATTTTGCGGCCAGCAGCATGTTTAGCTGCCGGCCAATAAGAATGCAGGGCAGAAGACGCGGCGAGCAGAGAGGGAGGAGAGAGGCGGCGCGGCCGCTACGTCATGGCTGGGGGCAGCGCCGGGCAGCCTGCAACGTGCGTGCTTGTAACATGCCCGGCGCCGCCCCCAGCCGTGACGTAGCGGCTGCGCCGCCTCTCTCCTCCCTCTTGGCTATACTTGGCTAAGCTACACTGAGGGCCCATATACCTGGCTAAGCTACACTGAGGGCTCCTATACCTGGCTAAGCTACACTGAGGGCCCCTATACCTGGCTAAGCTACACTGAGGGCCCCTATACCTGGCTAAGCTACACTGAGGGCCCCTATACCTGGCTAAGCTACACTGAGGGCTCCTATACCTGGCTAAGCTACACTGAGGGCCCCTATACCTGGCTAAGCTACACTAAGGGCCCATATACATGGCTAAGCTACACTGAAGGCTCCTATACCTGGCTAAGCTACACTGAGGGCCCCTATACCTGGATAAGCTACACTGGGGGCCCCTATACCTGGCTAACCTACACTGGGGGCCCAAATGCCAGGCTAACCTACACTGGGGGCCCAAATGCCAGGCTAACCTACACTGGGGGCCCATATGCCTGGCTAACCTACACTGGGGCCCATATGCCTGGCTAACCTACACTGGGGGCCCATATGCCTGGCTAACCTACACTGGGGGCCCATATGCCTGGCTAACCTACACTGGGGGCCCATATACCTGGCTAACCTTGACTGGGGGCCCATATACCTGGCTAACCTATACTGAGGGCCCATATACCTGGCTAACCTATACTGAGGGCACGTAACCTATGCTGCAGGCACATACACCTGGCTAACCTACGTCGGGGGGGGGGGGGGGGGGGCGTGCTTAGCATTTGGGACATTGGTAGATCTCCTGGCCTCGGCAAATTTTAAAGTAGCTCGCGAGCCGAAAAAGTGTGGGCACCCCTGTAGTAGACCCACTGGTTTGAATACAGTCCTGTTTTCTGAAGCACTTTAACAGCCAAGAAACAGTGAGAGACATCTTGGATAAGGTTTTACTGCAGAAAAGTTCAAAGGGTCATTATTTCTGCATTGTTTTAGAGTTTAAAAGACAGTGTGTAACTGACAGAATGATGCAATGTTATAAAAAAAGCAAGCTATATAACTGGAAAAAAAAATATGAGACTCTTTTCTTTTCTACTACTGTAATGTTCTATTCATTACCCGTACTACACATACAGTCCAAAATAAAGTGGCTAGGGTAGCTACTTGGCATGTAGGGAAATGTTCTAGCCCTGGTCCCCTGCTTGTCTCCGGGTCCCTGTTGAGTCTTCTTGGTCTGGTTAACCTTCATTCAGTATCCGGTTGCAACAGATTTTTTTTTTTTTACCTCTCGCTCTCTTTGCCTCTGTGGGTCTCTGCAATGGTGATGGGATATTCGGGCACTGGTGACTCCGTGGAAGTCTGGGAACTCCATCAGGATTTGCGGGGAGGGTTAGGGTTAGACCTTTTTCACATTGGGAATAGCAAAAGCTTGCAGAATCACTAGTGTTTTGCAAAACTATTCTCCAACCATTTTTCACTGTACAGGAAAGCGATTTTGGAGCTATTGCGTTTTGCGATTCCATAGCAATGAAACACAATGCTGCATGCACAGCTTTCGTGATTTCAAATCACTGGCGATCGCTAAGTGTGAACACTACCATGCACATTACTTCGCAGTAGTGTTTTTTAAAATGCTACCGATTGCCAGCGATTGAAAAAGCGTCTGAAATCGCCAGTAAAACACTCCAGTGTGAATGAGGCTTTAGGCATGGGTGGGGGTCGGTTAGGCTTAGGCATACGTGCAGGGTCTGTTAGGGTTAGGCAGCAGTGATAGCGGGAGGGGGCTGGTTACAGTAAGGCATTGGTAAAAGGGGGGGGGGGGCTCAGTTAGGGTTAGGCATCAGTAGAGGGAGAGCTCCTCTGAGAATAGGATTATTTTAAGTGTTAGTAAAATATTGGTAAAATGTACTAATATTTTACTATCGGAATTACCATTGCTCAATAGTAGAATATCAGTAATGTTATAGCTATTCTACAAGTGGCTATTTCCAGCCCCCAGATTTCCCCAGTGCCCTTTTTGCATGTAGCTTTGGTAAATCTCTGTGCTGGACCATAATTCCATAGCTGTATTATTTCCATGTTCTGCTATTTGTATATCTTCTTGGAAGGTGGAGTTTGCTAGGGAGAGACGTTCACCATGTTGTATGTGCTCTTAGTTTTTTTCTTATTGCTTCTTGGATATCATTGTATATGCTTACTCAAGTTTACTTATGATCCGAGTCATACACCCAAGGGGGTCTGTGAGAAAAAAAAAATGTGTAAGGTGGAATATAGAGATTTATTTAGGATTATTATACACCAGTCAATTGTGTTTTTTGTTTATTTTATTGGTTTTTGGTGGTTTTGTTTTGTTTTTGCACCACATGATATAGGTATATTTTGATGACAAGTGGTAGTTTGGAAGAATGGCGGTACTTTCTCTTGTGATATGATTGCTTTAATTACATTAATGATAGTATACACAGATAATTACATCCAGAATTGAGTAGTAGAAAGATCAGAAAGTTCAGACTTCAGGCACGTGGCTGCCTGTGGATCAGGGGAGGTCTGGGACCTTTTGGCCTGGGGGAAAACACAAACTAGAGGCCCCTTTACAGAAGCCCCAGCCCAAATGACACCACATATATGCTGGTAGTCACGTGGTAAATACAGCAAGGACACTCAAGGGACAGAGTGACAGGTAAAGTATAAATGCACTTGCATCGGGTGCACATAATACATTTTGAGTTACAACGGCCAGGGTTTTCATCTCTCACACAAGTCCTGCAAGCAGCCCTTCTGGAGTCTAGGGACTGTCTGCCAGCAGCCCTCCTGGAGTCTAGGGACTGTCTTGTAAACAGCCCTTCAGGAGTCTAGGGACTGTAAAAAAACTTTTTAGTCTAGACAATATCTTATGTAGCTGTGCACATGCAGTTAACAATGGTGAGAGACTAGACATATTTTTTTCCCATGGACCCTGTAGGCAAGCCTCTGCTCTGCATCATGCTGTGTATATTTACCAGTTTGCCCGTCCTCTAATTGCTCTGTAATTGGGCATTTATTTCCCTCAGCCAGCCTAGTGGTTCACATTACCTTATACAAAAACCTGAATGCCCCAGGCATTGTACCAGCCCTAAATCATTAAATGAGAGGCAGCCTGGGGGGAAATCTCCCCCCTTCCCCCCTGGCCAGTCCTCCCCTGCTGTGGATGGACTCTGTGCCGTGAAAAAGCACTGGCAGCTCAATGGCTGTCTTATCCTTGCCGTGGCACCCACTTCCCTGAAGGCTGAATGGGCGCAGTGGAAATGGGTCCTTAGCAAAGCCACACCCACACTCGCGTGGGCATATGTCACAGGCGTGACATATGGCCATTCTTGACTGCTGTGTAACCGCACTGTGTGTCAAATGCTGCCATGCATGGGGTTACAAATGCTGCCATGCATGTGGTTACAAATGCTGCATGCATTGGGTTACAAATGCTGCCATGCATGAGGTTACAAATGCTGCCATGCATGGGGTTACAAATGCTGCCATGCATGGGGTTACAAATGCTGCCATGCATGGGGTTACAAATGTTGCCGTGCATGGGGTTACAAATGTTGCCGTGCATGGGGTTACAAATGCTGCCATGTATGGGGTTACAAATGTTACTGTGCATGGGGTTACAAATGCTGCCATGCATGGGGTTACAAATGCTGCCATGCATGTGGTTACAAATGCTGCCATGCATGGGGTTACAAATGCTGCCATGCATAGGGTTACAAATGCTGCCGTGCATGGGGTTACAAATGTTACCATGCATGGGGTTACAAATGCTGCCGTGCGTGGGGTTACAAATGCTGCCATGCATGGAGTTACAAATGCTGCTATGCATGTGGTTACAAATGTTGCCATGCATGGAGTTACAAATGTTGCCGTGCATGGGGTTACAAATGTTACCATGCATGGGGTTACAAATGCTGCCATGCATGTGGTTACAAATGCTGCCATGCATGGGGTTACAAATGCTGCCATGCATGGGGTTACAAATGCTGCCATGCATGGGGTTACAAATGTTGCCGTGCATGGGGTTACAAATGTTGCCGTGCATGGGGTTACAAATGCTGCCATGCATGGGGTTACAAATGTTACCGTGCATGGGGTTACAAATGCTGCCATGCATGGGGTTACAAATGCTGCCATGCATTGGGTTACAAATGTTGCGGTGCATGTGGTTACAAATGCTGCCATGCATGTGGTTACAAATGCTGCCATGCATGGGGTTACAAATGCTGCCATGCATTGGGTTGCAAATGCTGCCATGCATGGGGTTACAAATGCTGCCATGCATGGGGTTACAAATGTTGCCGTGCATGGGGTTACAAATGCTGCCATGCATGGGGTTACAAATGCTGCCATGCATGGGGTTACAAATGCTGCCATGCATGGGGTTACAAATGCTGCCATGCATGGGGTTACAAATGTTACCATGCATGGGGTTACAAATGCTGCCGTGCGTGGGGTTACAAATGCTGCCATGCATGGAGTTACAAATGCTGCCATGCATGTGGTTACAAATGTTGCCATGCATGGAGTTACAAATGTTGCCGTGCATGGGGTTACAAATGTTACCATGCATGGGGTTACAAATGCTGCCATGCATGTGGTTACAAATGCTGCCATGCATGGGGTTACAAATGCTGCCATGCATGGGGTTACAAATGCTGCCATGCATGTGGTTACAAATGCTGCCATGCATGGGGTTACAAATGCTGCCATGCATGGGGTTACAAATGCTGCCATGCATGTGGTTACAAATGCTGCCATGCATGGGGTTACAAATGCTGCCGTGCAGGGGGTTACAAATGTTGCCGTGCAGGGGGTTACAAATGTTGCCGTGCATGGGGTTACAAATGCTGCCATGCATGGGGTTACAGATGCTGCCATGCATGGGGTTACAAATGCTGCCATGCATTGGGTTACAAATGCTGCCATCCATTGGGTTACAAATGTTGCGGTGCATGTGGTTACAAATGTTACCATGCATGGGGTTACAAATGCTGCCATGCATGGGGTTACAAATGCTGCCGTGCATGGGGTTACAAATGCTGCCGTGCATGGGGTTACAAATGCTGCCGTGCATGGGGTTACAAATGCTGCCATGCATGTGGATACAAATGTTACCATGCATGGGGTTACAAATGCTGCCATGCATGTGGTTACAAATGCTGCCATGCATGTGGTTACAAATGCTGCCATGCAGGGGGTTACAAATGCTGCCATGCAGGGGGTTACAAATGCTGCCATGCATGGGGTTACAAATGCTGCCATGCAGGGGGTTACAAATGTTGCCATGCATGGGGTTACAAATACTGCCATGCATGTGGTTACAAATGCTGCCATGCATGGGGTTACAAATGCTGCCGTGCATGGGGTTACAAATGCTGCCGTGCATGTGGTTACAAATGCTGCCATGCATGTGGTTACAAATGCTGCCATGCATGTGGTTACAAATGCTGCCATGCATGGGGTTACAAATGCTGCCGTGCATGGGGTTACAAATGTTACCGTGCATGGGGTTACAAATGCTGCCGTGCATGTGGTTACAAATGCTGCCGTGCATGGGGTTACAAATGCTGCCATGCATGGGGTTACAAATGCTGCCATGCATGGGGTTACAAATGCTGCCATGCAGGGGGTTACAAATGCTGCCATGCAGGGGGTTACAAATGCTGCCATGCAGGGGGTTACAAATGCTGCCATGCAGGGGGTTACAAATGTTGCCATGCAGGGGGTTACAAATACTGCCATGCATGTGGTTACAAATGCTGCCATGCATGTGGTTACAAATGCTGCCATGCATGGGGTTACAAATGCTGCCATGCATGGGGTTACAAATGCTGCCATGCATGTGGTTACAAATGCTGCCATGCATGTGGTTACAAATGCTGCCATGCATGGGGTTACAAATGCTGCCGTGCATGGGGTTACAAATGTTACCGTGCATGTGGTTACAAATGCTGCCGTGCATGTGGTTACAAATGCTGCCATGCATGGGGTTATAAATGCTGCCATGCATGGGGTTACAAATGCTGCCATGCATGGGGTTACAAATGCTGCCATGCATGTGGTTACAAATGCTGCCATGCATGGGGTTACAAATGCTGCCATGCATGGGGTTACAAATGCTGCCATGCATGGGGTTACAAATGCTGCCATGCATGGGGTTACAAATGCTGCCGTGCAGGGGGTTACAAATGTCATGCAGGGGGTTACAAATGTTACCATGCATGGGGTTACAAATGTTACCATGCATGGGGTTACAAATGCTGCCATGCATGGGGTTACAAATGCTGCCATGCATGGGGTTACAAATGCTGCCATGCATGGGGTTACAAATGTTACCATGCATGGGGTTACAAATGCTGCCGTGCGTGGGGTTACAAATGCTGCCATGCATGTGGTTACAAATGTTGCCATGCATGTGGTTACAAATGCTGCCATGCATGGGGTTACAAATGCTGCCATGCATGTGGTTACAAATGCTGCCATGCATGTGGTTACAAATGCTGCCATGCATGGGGTTACAAATGCTGCCGTGCAGGGGGTTACAAATGTCATGCAGGGGGTTACAAATGTTACCATGCATGGGGTTACAAATGTTACCATGCATGGGGTTACAAATGCTGCCATGCATGGGGTTACAAATGCTGCCATGCATGGGGTTACAAATGCTGCCATGCATGGGGTTACAAATGTTACCATGCATGGGGTTACAAATGCTGCCGTGCGTGGGGTTACAAATGCTGCCGTGCATGTGGTTACAAATGTTGCCGTGCATGTGGTTACAAATGTTGCCGTGCATGGGGTTACAAATGTTACCGTGCATGGGGTTACAAATGTTACCGTGCATGGGGTTACAAATGCTGCCATGCATGGGGTTACAAATGCTGCCATGCATGGGGTTACAAATGCTGCCATGCATGTGGTTACAAATGCTGCCATGCATGTGTTTACAAATGCTGCCATGCATGGGGTTACAAATGCTGCCATGCATGGGGTTACAAATGCTGCCATGCATGGGGTTACAAATGCTGCCATGCATGGGGTTACAAATGCTGCCGTGCAGGGGGGTACAAATGTTGCCATGCAGGGGGTTACAAATGTTACCATGCATGGGGTTACAAATGCTGCCATGCATGGGGTTACAAATGCTGCCATGCATGGGGTTACAAATGCTGCCATGCATTGGGTTACAAATGCTGCCATCCATTGGGTTACAAATGTTGCGGTGCATGTGGTTACAAATGTTACCATGCATGGGGTTACAAATGCTGCCATGCATGGGATTACAAATGCTGCCGTGCATGGGGTTACAAATGCTGCCATGCATGGGGTTACAAATGCTGCCACGCATGGGGTTACAAATGCTGCCATGCATGTGGATACAAATGTTACCATGCATGGGGTTACAAATGCTGCCATGCATGTGGTTACAAATGCTGCCATGCATGTGGTTACAAATGCTGCCATGCATGGGGTTACAAATGCTGCCATGCATGGGGTTACAAATGCTGCCATGCATGGGGTTACAAATGCTGCCATGCAGGGGGTTACAAATGTTGCCATGCATGGGGTTACAAATACTGCCATGCATGTGGTTACAAATGCTGCCATGCATGTGGTTACAAATGCTGCCATGCATGGGGTTACAAATGCTGCCGTGCAGGGGGTTACAAATGTTGCCATGCAGGGGGTTACAAATGTTGCCATGCATGGGGTTACAAATGCTGCCATGCATGGGGTTACAGATGCTGCCATGCATGGGGTTACAAATGCTGCCATGCATTGGGTTACAAATGCTGCCATCCATTGGGTTACAAATGTTGCGGTGCATGTGGTTACAAATGTTACCATGCATGGGGTTACAAATGCTGCCATGCATGGGGTTACAAATGCTGCCGTGCATGGGGTTACAAATGCTGCCGTGCATGGGGTTACAAATGCTGCCGTGCATGGGGTTACAAATGCTGCCGTGCATGTGGATACAAATGTTACCATGCATGGGGTTACAAATGCTGCCATGCATGTGGTTACAAATGCTGCCATGCATGTGGTTACAAATGCTGCCATGTATGGGGTTACAAATGCTGCCATGCAGGGGGTTACAAATGCTGCCATGCATGGGGTTACAAATGCTGCCATGCATGGGGTTACAAATGCTGCCATGCATGGGGTTACAAATACTGCCATGCATGTGGTTACAAATGCTGCCATGCATGGGGTTACAAATGCTGCCATGCATGGGGTTACAAATGCTGCCATGCATGGGGTTACAAATGCTGCCGTGCATGTGGTTACAAATGCTGCCGTGCATGGGGTTACAAATGCTGCCGTGCATGGGGTTACAAATGCTCACGTGCATGGGGTTACAAATGTTGCCGTGCATGGGGTTACAAATGCTGCCGTGCATGGGGTTACAAATGCTGCCGTGCATGGGGTTGCAAATGCTGCCATGCATGGGGTTACAAATGCTGCCATGCATGGGGTTACAAATGCTGCCATGCATGGGGTTACAAATGCTGCCATGCATGGGGTTACAAATGCTGCCATGCATGGGGTTACAAATGCTGCCATGCATGGGGTTACAAATGCTGCCATGCATGGGGTTACAAATGCTGCCATGCAGGGGGTTACAAATGTTGCCATGCATGTGGTTACAAATACTGCCATGCATGTGGTTACAAATACTGCCATGCATGTGGTTACAAATGCTGCCATGCATGGGGTTACAAATGCTGCCATGCATGGGGTTACAAATGCTGCCATGCATGGGGTTACAAATGCTGCCATGCATGGGGTTACAAATGCTGCCATGCATGTGGTTACAAATGCTGCCATGCATGTGGTTACAAATGCTGCCGTGCATGGGGTTACAAATGCTGCCGTGCATGGGGTTACAAATGTTACCGTGCATGTGGTTACAAATGCTGCCGTGCATGGGGTTACAAATGCTGCCGTGCATGGGGTTACAAATGCTACCGTGCATGTGGTTACAAATGCTGCCGTGCATGGGGTTACAAATGCTGCCGTGCATGGGGTTACAAATGCTGCCATGCATGGGGTTACAAATGCTGCCATGCATGTGGTTACAAATGCTGCCATGCATGGGGTTACAAATGCTGCCATGCATGTGGTTACAAATGCTGCCATGCATGTGGTTACAAATGCTGCCATGCATGGGGTTACAAATGTTGCCATGCAGGGGGTTACAAATGTTACCATGCATGGGGTTACAAATGCTGCCATGCATGGGGTTACAAATGCTGCCATGCATGGGGTTACAAATGCTGCCATGCATGGGGTTACAAATGCTACCATGCATGGGGTTACAAATGCTGCCGTGCGTGGGGTTACAAATGCTGCCGTGCGTGTGGTTACAAATGTTGCCGTGCATGTGGTTACAAATGTTGCCGTGCATGGGGTTACAAATGTTACCGTGCATGGGGTTACAAATGTTACCGTGCATGGGGTTACAAATGCTGCCGTGCATGGGGTTACAAATGCTGCCATGCATGGGGTTACAAATGCTGCCATGCATGTGGTTACAAATGCTGCCATGCATGTGGTTACAAATGCTGCCATGCATGGGGTTACAAATGCTGCCATGCATGGGGTTACAAATGCTGCCATGCATGGGGTTACAAATGCTGCCATGCATGGGGTTACAAATGCTGCCGTGCAGGGGGTTACAAATGTTGCCATGCAGGGGGTTACAAATGTTACCATGCATGGGGTTACAAATGCTGCCATGCATGGGGTTACAAATGCTGCCATGCATGGGGTTACAAATGCTGCCATGCATTGGGTTACAAATGCTGCCATCCATTGGGTTACAAACGTTGCGGTGCATGTGGTTACAAATGCTGCCATGCATGGGGTTACAAATGCTGCCATGCATGGGGTTACAAATGCTGCCGTGCATGGGGTTACAAATGCTGCCGTGCATGGGGTTACAAATGCTGCCGTGCATGGGGTTACAAATGCTGCCGTGCATGTGGTTACAAATGCTGCCGTGCATGTGGTTACAAATGCTGCCGTGCATGGGGTTACAAATGCTGCCATGCATGGGGTTACAAATGCTGCCATGCATGTGGTTACAAATGCTGCCATGCATGGGGTTACAAATGCTGCCATGCAGGGGGTTACAAATGTTACCGTGCAGGGGGTTACAAATGTTACCGTGCATGGGGTTACAAATGCTGCCGTGCATGGGGTTACAAATGCTGCCATGCATGTGGTTACAAATGCTGCCATGCATGGGGTTACAAATGCTGCCATGCATGTGGTTACAAATGCTGCCATGCATGGGGTTACAAATGCTGCCGTGCAGGGGGTTACAAATGCTGCCGTGCAGGGGGTTACAAATGCTGCCGTGCAGGGGGTTACAAATGTTGCCGTGCATGGGGTTACAAATACTGCCATGCATGTGGTTACAAATGCTGCCATGCATGGGGTTACAAATGCTGCCATGCATGGGGTTACAAATGCTGCCATGCATGGGGTTACAAATGCTGCAATGCATGGAGTTACAAATGTTGCCGTGCATGGGGTTACAAATGTTACCATGCATGGGGTTACAAATGCTGCCATGCATGGGGTTACAAATGTTACCGTGCATGTGGTTACAAATGCTGCCATGCATGGGGTTACAAATGCTGCCATGCATGGGGTTACAAATGCTGCCATGCATGTGGTTACAAATGCTGCCATGCATGTGGTTACAAATGCTGCCATGCATGGGGTTACAAATGCTGCCATGCATGGGGTTACAAATGCTGCCATGCATGGGGTTACAAATGCTGCCGTGCAGGGGGTTACAAATGTTGCCGTGCATGTGGTTACAAATGTTACCGTGCATGGGGTTACAAATGCTGCCATGCATGGGGTTACAAATGCTGCCGTGCATGGGGTTACAAATGCTGCCATGCATGGGGTTACAAATGCTGCCATGCATGGGGTTACAAATGCTGCCATGCATGTGGTTACAAATGCTGCCATGCATGGGGTTACAAATGCTGCCATGCATGTGGTTACAAATGCTGCCGTGCATGTGGTTACAAATGTTGCCGTGCATGTGGTTACAAATGCTGCCATGCATTGGGTTACAAATGCTGCCATGCATGTGGTTACAAATGCTGCCATGCATGGGGTTACAAATGCTGCCATGCATTGGGTTACAAATGCTGCCATGCATGCGGTTACAAATGCTGCCGTGCATGGAGTTACAAATGCTGCCATGCATGTGGTTACAAATGCTGCCATGCATGGGGTTACAAATACTGCCATGCATGGGGTTACAAATGCTGCCATGCATTGGGTTACAAATGCTGCCATCCATTGGGTTACAAATGTTGCGGTGCATGTGGTTACAAATGTTACCATGCATGGGGTTACAAATGCTGCCATGCATGGGGTTACAAATGCTGCCGTGCATGGGGTTACAAATGCTGCCATGCATGGGGTTACAAATGCTGCCATGCATGGGGTTACAAATGCTGCCATGCATGTGGTTACAAATGCTGCCATGCATGGGGTTACAAATGCTGCCATGCATGTGGTTACAAATGCTGCCGTGCATGTGGTTACAAATGCTGCCATGCATGGGGTTACAAATGCTGCCATGCATGGGGTTACAAATGCTGCCATGCATGTGGTTACAAATGCTGCCATGCATGGGGTTACAAATGCTGCCATGCAGGGGGTTACAAATGTTACCGTGCAGGGGGTTACAAATGTTACCGTGCATGGGGTTACAAATGCTGCCGTGCATGGGGTTACAAATGCTGCCATGCATGTGGTTACAAATGCTGCCATGCATGGGGTTACAAATGCTGCCATGCATGGGGTTACAAATGCTGCCATGCATGTGGTTACAAATGCTTCCATGCATGGGGTTACAAATGCTGCCGTGCAGGGGGTTACAAATGCTGCCGTGCAGGGGGTTACAAATGCTGCCGTGCATGGGGTTACAAATACTGCCATGCATGTGGTTACAAATGCTGCCATGCATGGGGTTACAAATGCTGCCATGCATGGGGTTACAAATGCTGCCATGCATGGGGTTACAAATGCTGCAATGCATGGAGTTACAAATGTTGCCGTGCATGGGGTTACAAATGTTACCATGCATGGGGTTACAAATGTTGCCGTGCATGGGGTTACAAATGTTACCGTGCATGTGGTTACAAATGCTGCCATGCATGGGGTTACAAATGCTGCCATGCATGGGGTTACAAATGCTGCCATGCATGTGGTTACAAATGCTGCCATGCATGTGGTTACAAATGCTGCCATGCATGGGGTTACAAATGCTGCCATGCATGGGGTTACAAATGCTGCCATGCATGGGGTTACAAATGCTGCCGTGCAGGGGGTTACAAATGTTGCCGTGCATGTGGTTACAAATGTTACCATGCATGGGGTTACAAATGCTGCCATGCATGGGGTTACAAATGCTGCCATGCATGGGGTTACAAATGCTGCCATGCATGGGGTTACAAATGCTGCCGTGCATGTGGTTACAAATGTTGCCGTGCATGTGGTTACAAATGCTGCCATGCATTGGGTTACAAATGCTGCCATGCATGTGGTTACAAATGCTGCCATGCATGGGGTTACAAATGCTGCCATGCATTGGGTTACAAATGCTGCCATGCATGCGGTTACAAATGCTGCCGTGCATGGAGTTACAAATGCTGCCATGCATGTGGTTACAAATGCTGCCATGCATGGGGTTACAAATACTGCCATGCATGGGGTTACAAATGCTGCCATGCATTGGGTTACAAATGCTGCCATCCATTGGGTTACAAATGTTGCGGTGCATGTGGTTACAAATGTTACCATGCATGGGGTTACAAATGCTGCCGTGCATGGGGTTACAAATGCTGCCATGCATGGGGTTACAAATGCTGCCATGCATGGGGTTACAAATGCTGCCATGCATGTGGTTACAAATGCTGCCATGCATGGGGTTACAAATGCTGCCATGCATGTGGTTACAAATGCTGCCGTGCATGTGGTTACAAATGTTGCCGTGCATGTGGTTACAAATGCTGCCGTGCATTGGGTTACAAATGCTGCCATGCATGTGGTTACAAATGCTGCCATGCATGGGGTTACAAATGCTGCCATGCATTGGGTTACAAATGCTGCCATGCATGCGGTTACAAATGCTACCGTGCATGGAGTTACAAATGCTGCCATGCATGTGGTTACAAATGCTGCCATGCATGGGGTTACAAATGCTGCCATGCATGGGGTTACAAATGTTACCATGCATGGGGTTACAAATGCTGCCGTGCATGGAGTTACAAATGTTGCCGTGCATGGGGTTACAAATGCTGCCATGCATGGAGTTACAAATGCTGCCATGCATGGAGTTACAAATGTTCCCATGCATGGAGTTACAAATGCTGCCATGCATGGAGTTACAATTGTTCCCATGCATGGAGTTACAAATGCTGCCATGCATGGGGTTACAGATGCTGCCATGCATGGAGTTACAAATGCTGCCATGCATTGGGTTACAAATGCTGCCATGCATGGGGTTACAAATGCTGCCATGCATGGGGTTACAAATGTTGCCATGCATGAGTTACAAATGCTGCCATGCATGGAGTTACAAATGCTGCCATGCACGGAGTTACAAATGTTGCCATGCATAAGTTACAAATGTTGCCATGCATGGGGTTACAAATGCTGCCATGCATGGGGTTACAAATGCTGCCATGCATGGGGTTACAAATGCTGCCGTGCATGGAGTTACAAATGCTGCCAAGCATGTGGTTACAAATGTTGCCATGCATGGAGTTACAAATGTTGCCGTGCATGTGGTTACAAATGCTGCCATGCATGGGGTTACAAATGCTGCCATGCATTGGGTTACAAATGCTGCCATGCATGCGGTTACAAATGCTGCCATGCATGTGGTTACAAATGCTGCCATGCATGGGGTTACAAATACTGCCATGCATGGGGTTACAAATGCTGCCATGCATTGGGTTACAAATGCTGCCATCCATTGGGTTACAAATGTTGCGGTGCATGTGGTTACAAATGTTACCATGCATGGGGTTACAAATGCTGCCATGCATGGGGTTACAAATGCTGCCGTGCATGGGGTTACAAATGCTGCCATGCATGGGGTTACAAATGCTGCCATGCATGGGGTTACAAATGCTGCCATGCATGTGGTTACAAATGCTGCCATGCATGGGGTTACAAATGCTGCCATGCATGTGGTTACAAATGCTGCCGTGCATGTGGTTACAAATGTTGCCGTGCATGTGGTTGCAAATGCTGCCGTGCATTGGGTTACAAATGCTGCCATGCATGTGGTTACAAATGCTGCCATGCATGGGGTTACAAATGCTGCCATGCATTGGGTTACAAATGCTGCCATGCATGCGGTTACAAATGCTACCGTGCATGGAGTTACAAATGCTGCCATGCATGTGGTTACAAATGCTGCCATGCATGGGGTTACAAATGCTGCCATGCATGGGGTTACAAATGTTACCATGCATGGGGTTACAAATGCTGCCGTGCATGGAGTTACAAATGTTGCCGTGCATGGGGTTACAAATGCTGCCATGCATGGAGTTACAAATGCTGCCATGCATGGAGTTACAAATGTTCCCATGCATGGAGTTACAAATGCTGCCATGCATGGAGTTACAATTGTTCCCATGCATGGAGTTACAAATGCTGCCATGCATGGGGTTACAGATGCTGCCATGCATGGAGTTACAAATGCTGCCATGCATTGGGTTACAAATGCTGCCATGCATGGGATTACAAATGCTGCCATGCATGGGGTTACAAATGTTGCCATGCATGAGTTACAAATGCTGCCATGCATGGAGTTACAAATGCTGCCATGCATGGAGTTACAAATGTTGCCATGCATAAGTTACAAATGTTGCCATGCATGGGGTTACAAATGCTGCCATGCATGGGGTTACAAATGCTGCCATGCATGGGGTTACAAATGCTGCCGTGCATGGAGTTACAAATGCTGCCAAGCATGTGGTTACAAATGTTGCCATGCATGGAGTTACAAATGTTGCCGTGCATGTGGTTACAAATGCTGCCATGCATGGGGTTACAAATGCTGCTATGCATGCATGGGGTTACAAATGTTGCCATGCAGGGGGTTACAAATGTTGCCATGCAGGGGGTTACAAATGTTGCCGTGCATGGGGTTACAAATGTTGCCATGCATGGAGTTACAAATGCTGCTATGCATGTGGTTACAAACGTTGCCATGCAGGGGGTTACAAATGCTGCCATGCATGGGGTTACAAATGTTGCCATGCAGGGGGTTACAAATGCTGCCATGCATGGGCTTACAAATGTTGACATGCATGAGTTACAAATGCTGTCATGCATGGGGTTACAAATGCTGCCATGCATGGGGTTACAAATGTTGCCGTGCAGGGGGTTACAAATGTCGCCATGCAGGGGGTTACAAATGTTGCCATGCAGGGGGTTACAAATGTTGCCATGCAGAGGGTTACAAATGTTGCCGTGCAGGGGGTTACAAATGTTGCCATGCAGGGGGTTACAAATGTTGCCGTGCAGGGGGTTACAAATGTTGCCATGCAGGGGGTTACAAATGTTGCCGTGCATGGGGTTACAATGCCCCATTTGGCTGCAATAAATACCAACAGAAGGTTCTCAGGGGCTCTCAGATCGGATGTCAAGTTGCATAAAAAGTAGTTCAGCTGTCCCTGTAAAAGAGTCCTTAAGGGGCCCATACACTGGTCGATTTCAGCCATCGATCGATCAATTCTATAGAATCGATCAATTTGCAGCCGATTTCGATGGATTTGATCTATCTGACAGGATGGAAAATCTAGGCCCATGGCCCATAGAGTTGCATTGGATGTAATGGTCCAATAATGCATTTAGAACGATTTCCAATAGATTTCATCCTGAAATCTAGTGGAAATCTGTTCCTAGTGTGTGACACACATCAGATAGATTCCTGTCAAATTCGACTTGACAGGCATCTGCCAGAAATCTATCTTATGGGCGAATCTGCTGCAAATCTATAAGTGTATGGCCACCTTTAGTGGTAACTGATGCAATTCTCTGTCCTAGACAGACGTTTCTCAGCACATTTACAATGTGAGGGAGTTGTTATGTAAATGCCCAATGTCAGCATTTATATTCATTCTGCACTATACAACATCTGGCAATTTTCCTATCAGTTTTTAAGGGCTAATTATCAGCAACATGTCTTTTTAGTGCCATGCAAAGTATTATAAAGAACCAGCTGTACACAATCACTCCAGTTAACGTGCACATGTAATGTGCTAAAAATAGAAAAGAAAAGATCATAATATGATGGAAGTGATTGTAAAGTCCAATGCAGATTATCTTCTTTGTTGCTAGCAATCACTTTTTTAATTATTTCTTTCTACAAAATCTATGGAAACAGTAAGAAAATTATATTTATGTGTGATCACATAAATGAAAAAAACATTTGTTGGTATACATTCCATGTATTGTGGTTTAACATTTGATCATTCTGACCAGTCATTTGAAAGATCACATTGTGTGACTTGCATTAAAGAGACTCTGAAGCGAGAATAAATCTCGCTTCAGAGCTCATAGTTAGCCCCTGCTAAACCGCCGCATACGCGCTGCTAAACGGGGGTCCCTTAACCCCCAAACCCTCCACTGCGACACTTGGTCGCAGGCTTGGTCGCTCCTGGAGGCAGGGCTAACGGCTGCAGCCCTGCCTTCATTCGCGTCTATCAGCCGCGCATCGCCGCCTCTCCCCCGCCCATCTCAGTGAAGGAAGACTGAGAGGGGCGGGGGAGAGGCGGAGATACGCGCTGACAGACGCGCGTGGGGCAGGGCTGCGGCGGTTAGCCCTGCCCCAACCAGGAAGCGCTCCCCCGCATTACGGAGGGGATTTGGGGGGACAGGGACCCTCGTAAAGCCGCGGGATAGCGGCGGTTTAGCAGGGGCACACGTGCCCCTGCTATATATGAGGTCTGAAGCGAGATTTATTCTCGCTTCAGACTCTCTTTAAATGCCATTATGGGCTCTATTCTCAAAGACTTCCCACATGCGGTAAAGTACATGCGGGAAGTTTGCACCCAAAATACCGTCAAGTTGGAATTCTCAAAATTTTCCGCATGTTATTTCCGCATGCGGTAAATATGCGGTAAATGTGCGGTAAATGTGCAGTAAATGTGCGGTAGTAATGCGGAAAAAGTTCCGCAAAAGTCAGTATTTTCGCCAAAAAAAACACATTCACAAAATATTTCAGGCGCATTATTTCAGCGTTAATTACCAATTTTTTTTATCACCTACAAGTAGTAGGTGATATATTTCGCATCCCATTGATTTTAATGATGTCTGGAGGCTTAAAGAGAGTCTGAAGCGAGAATAGATCTCGCTTCAGACCTCACAGCTAGCAGGGGCATGCGTGCCCCTGCTAAAACGCCGCTATAGCGCGGCTTAACGGAGGTCCCTGTCCCCCCAAACCCCCTCCGTGCAGCGGGGGAGCGCTTCCTGGTTGGGGCAGGGCTAACCGCCGCAGCCCTGCCCCATGCGCGTCTGTCAGACGCGTATCTCCGCCTCTCCCCCGCCCCTCTCAGTCTTCCTTCACTGAGAGGGGCGGGGGAGAGGCGGCGATGCGCGTCTGATAGACGCGCTGGGAGGCAGGGCTGCAGCCGTTAGCCCTGCCTCCAGGAAGAAGATTACCAGCGACCATTTTACGACCAACTTTTGCGGGGGGTGGGTTGGGGGTGAAGGGACCCCCGTTAAGCCGCGGGATAGCGGGGTTTTAGCAGGGGCACACGTGCCCCTGCTATATATAAGACCTGAAGCGAGATTTAGTCTCGCTTCAGTGTCTCTTTAAGTGCTATGCTTGGTGGACTTTGAAATTTTTTTTTTAAACTATTTTTCATGCAACCTTTTTACCGCATGTTTACCGCACGTTTACCGCACGTTTAATTGCTGTTTCCGCACTCTTTTTACCGCATGCGGAAAACATGCGGAAAACATGCGGAAAATTTTAGTGAATGCAGAAAAAATGCGGAGATTACCGCTGGCGGTAATTTTGCGGTAATATTTTGCGGTGATTTAGCCTCTTTGAGAATAGAGCCCATTGTGTGCTGTATGTGCTCTGTAAGCAGGTCAGGAGCCTCTTTGATTGGCTCCTGACCATGTGATCAATGGGAGCCAATAACATTGGCTCTCATTGATATACAGCGTCAGGAGCTAATGAAAGCTGCTCCTAACCGGCTGACAGCACTATGCTGTCATAGAGATGGAAGAAAGAGGAGCCTGCGGCAATGAGACAGCGCTGTGATTGGCAAGAGCGGCGGGTATGTGCTGTGATTCGTTGGGAGGCGGTGTTTTACTGTACAAGCAGTCTCTGGTGGTCCTTAAAGGAGTTCTTTCGCGGAAAAAGTAGGCAGTTAAAAAATGTGACAGATGACAGGTTTTGGGCCAGTCCATCTTTTTAAGGGCTTTTTTTGTTTTCAACAGCATTTCCTGGACAACAGTTGCAAAATCTAACTGACATAATGGTGTGCAAGTGATTAGGGAGGCCGGCTGGTATTTTGCTATTTTGGCTGTTAAACTGCTGTTCAGGAAATGCTGTTGAAAACAAAGAAAGCCCTGAGAATCCCTCTTAAAAAATGGACTTGCCCAAAACCTGTCATCTGTCACATTTTTTAACTGCCTACTTTTTTCGCGAAAGAACCCCTTTAAGGGGGCAGAAACTGCTGGTATGTAAGTGGTTAAAGAATCTCGATATTACACAGAAATGGAATCAACAAGTGTGGGCTTTCTCAGTAGATGCCTTCTCTGGCTGCTTACTGGGCTGATTTATTGTTGCCATTAAGTGGCAATGTCCACAATCAAGGAAAAAAATCTGATCACAGATTTAAATAGAGACGTGAGGGGCTGCTCAGCAGCAGCTTGTAAATTACACACCACAGGAAATAATTTACTATGATTCCCACTAGTCCAGAGAAATTCACCAAGTGTAAACCTCAGAGGGAAATTCAAACATCTCAAAACCAAGTCTTCTAATCAGTTGGCTGTAGTGAAGTGATGTTGGTGGATTGCCCAGGCAGCATTCTGCATTCAAGAAAGGAGAAACTATTTTCATAATCTCGGATTATGATTTTAATAAAGGATTATAAAAAATACGTTATTTTGATAGGTCACTAAAAAATATATATTTACTGGTATATAGTGGCGTAGCAATAGGGGGTGCAGACGTAAAGACCGCATCGAGGCCCTTGGGCTAGAGGGGCCCACCCTCAACAACAGTATTAGCTCTTTATTGGTCCTGTGCTTGTAATAATCACTCCTATAGATGCTTTGAATAGTAGTGATCATTAACACACTGTTCCCCATCCCCTTCTTGCACCTCTGACACTGTGGTTGTCCTGGATTGATTGTTATTTATAGCAAGCTTGGGGGGCCCCAATACAAAACTTGCATAGGGGCCCACAGCTTCTTAGCTACACCACTGCTGATATATGTTTCTTTTACACCCTGTACCTACCGAGGGGAGTAGGGGAGGGGCCATAACGGCCTCTTGTATATATTTATCTGAGTGGTAGTGCTTTGTGGTTGCCTGCCTCCTATGAAAGGGTGAACACATAACCCCCCCCCCCCCCCCCCCATTGTATTACCCTCTTCTGCCACTGGTCACCAGAAGGGAGGATGAGATCCTTGTCCTTAATAGTTAGTTAGTGGACATTAACTCTTGCACAGGACACAAGGAAAACAGAGAGAAATGCACCCTGTGTGTTTTTTGAGAATAAAGCCTGTCCAATATCGCCCTCATCTGTAGGTAATCACAAGTGAAATTTGATCTTTTAGCTGTGTCAGCACAGAAATTCGGCAGTCCTCGCCAGGCACAGCTAATATGTACACACAGGTTGTTAACCCTTTCTTTGCTTTCATGAAACCAGGAAGTAAACGCTTTAGATTTATTGCAGGAGTTCTGTAAGCTGTAGCAAAGAAATGTTTACTATGCTGTTGCTTATCTTTTAGCGCAAAGGGGCATTTCTTAGTTCAGGTCCACTTTAATATTGGAACAAGGCTGGCTATCTGCCCCATCACCACTCAGGCTGAGGCTGCATCCGACCTGGTTATCACAGCAGCTCCAGTATTGTACCAAACTACATCTGTACTCCCTTGGCTTAATAACTAAGGCCATCCATGTCTTCATCCATTAGGCTACAGCAGTCTACACAGCAGGACTGCTGATCATTTGTGTGGGAACAATCAGGCCTTACAAGTCCTTCTGTTTTGCCTGACACCGTTCAACTTTCTGAAATGGGAAAGAAGGACAACTAAGGAGGGATTTGGTTCAAAAATAGGGACTTCTTCCCCCCCCCCCCGAAAAGGGACAGTTGTGGCATATGGGCTCCTTTGGGCATATGGGCATGCATACTGTACCTTCTGGAGAAAAGGCCTTCTGGAGAAGTGACAGTGTCACGGAACACGTGATAGTGACTGCTGGTGACACTGATCCCGCCGCCCACTCAGGCAAAGTGAGAGAGGAGGCCCGAGGCCCAGCAGGGGTAGTGGCGTCACGTGACTGGTGACGTCACTGCTCGATTTAAAGGCCCCCCTGGGAAATTTCCGAGTTCCTGGTGGGTCTGTCTGGGCCTGCGCTTGAAGGGACGTAGGAGGTCAGCGGTCCCCTCTTTAACTTATTTACTTGTGCAGGATTGGGTAAGAGCATTCCTATTCAGTTAATATTAATGTGTACATATACAGTGGGATGCGAAAGTTTGGGCAACCTTGTTAATCCTCATGATTTTCCTGTATAGATCGTTGGTTGTTATGATAAAAAGTGTCAGTTAAATATATCATATAGGAGACACACACAGTGATATTTGAGAAGTGAAATTAAGTTTATTGGATTTAAAGAAAGTGTGCAATAATTGTTTAAACAAAATTAGGCAGGTGCATAAATTTGGTCACCACAAGAAAGAAATGAAATCAATATTCCTGTAGGTTCCAATGAGAGTCTGGATTCTGGACCATTCCTCTTTACAAAACATCTCTAGTTCATTCAGATTTGATGGCTTCTGAGCATGGACAGCTCTCTTTAACTCACACCACAGATTTTAAATTATATTCAGGTCTGGGGACTGAGATGGCCATTCCAGAACATTGTACTTGTTCCTCTGCATGAATGCCTTAGTGGATTTTGAGCAGTGTTTAGGGCCGTTGTCTTGTTGAAAGATCCAGCCCCGGCGCAGCATCAGCTTTGTCACTAATTCCTGGACATTGGTCTCCAGAATCTGCTGATACTGAGTGGAATCGATGCGTCCCTCAACTTTGACAAGATTCCCAGTCCCTGCACTGGCCACACAGTCCCACGGCATGATGGAACCACCACCATATTTTACTGTAGGTAGCAGGTGTTTTTCTTGGATTGCTGTGTTATTTTTCCTACATGCATAACACCCCTTATTATTCCCAAATAATTCAATTTTAGTTTCATTTTAGTTTCATCTGTCTACAACACCTTATTCCAAAATGAAGCTGGCTTGTCCAAATGTGCTTTAACATACCTCAAGTGGCTCTGTTTGTGCTGTGGGAGGAGAAAAGGCTTCCTCTGCATCACTCTCGCATACAGCATCTCTTTGTGTAAAGTGCGCCGAATGGTTGAACGATACACAGTGACTCCATCTGCAGCAAGATGATGTTGTAGGTCTTTGGTGCTGGTCTGTGGGTTGACTCTGACTGTTCACACCATTCGTCTCTTCTGTCTATCCGAGATTTTTCTTGGTCTGCCACTTTGAGCCTTAACTTGAACTGAGCCTGTGCACTTCCATTTCCTCAATATGTTCTGTGGAAACAGACAGCTGAAATCTCTGAGACAGCTTTCTATATCCTTCCCCTAAACCATGATGGTGAACAATCTTTGTCTTCAGGTCATTTGAGAGTTGTTTTTGGGCCCCCATATTGCTACTCTTCAGAAAAAAATAAAAGAGGGGGGAAACTTCTGATTGACCCTTTAAATACTGTTTCTCATCGTTGGATCCACCTGTGCATGTAGGTCAAGGGTCACTGAGCTTACCAAGCCAATTTGAGTTCAAATAATTAGTAATAAAGGTTTTGGAATGAATAAAATGACAACAGTGCCCAAATTTATGCACCTGCCTAATTGTATTTAAACAGTTATTGCACACTTTCTGTAAATCCAGTAAACTTCATTTCACTTCTCAAATTTCACTGTGTGTGTCTACTGTATAAAATATTGAACTGACATTTTTATCATGACAAACAATGATTTATACAAAAAAATCATGACGATTAACAAGGTTGACCAAACTTTCGCATCCCACTGTACATATACTTGAGATTCATGTATTGCAGAGCCAGTTATTGTATATGCCGGAAGTGATCACTGTGGCTTGGTGTAATATATGTTTCACTGTGATTGATTGCTACTTACCTTAATGGATTACTGCAATTGATTATTGATGGTCATGAGATGTATTCAGGTTGAGGAGATTATGTTCCTCCTATGAGTTTTTACATTTTTCATTGATTTCACTTTTTTGTGGGATATGTTCTTTAATAAAATGTATATATTGTGTATATGAGGCACATTTGGAGTCTTTTCTTAACTATTATATCTTATTGCCTAAATGGATACTTTTCTTTGGTGATATGCATTATTATTCCATGGCAGTCACCGAAGTGGGGGTTCTTTTGCTCATATTGTTGTAGTTGACATGCATACTGTACCTATCAATGGAGATAACAGCTGTTCTCTATTGAGGCTCTGCTGCTGCTCTTTATTTCAGGATTTAAGTATTTAAAAATAAGTGTCCAATTTGTCCAGCCATGGTTCAGGAAGCTACACAACCCCAGATGTGAGTGCCTTACTGACTGCACATTAGGCTGGCAGACAGCTGTGAATGAATTATTCTTATATGACAATTGAGCTCTGTATATGGATAGCGTAAGCACAAGTAAATATTGACAGAAAACAATGGCCATTCCATAAATTGACTGCACACATGTTCAAAGACTATGCATTATTACTAAGAGCTGCTTTGTGAGGCATTGGTGTACTTTAATGTGTACCATTGATTTTCACTAACTTGATTAGCCAAGTGGATGGCTGTATGTTAATGTGGCTGGCAAAATGGCTTATTACTCCAGCTAATAGGCTGCCCACAGAAACCATCAAATAATGCTCTTTCATCACTTATTACATTTCGGTGATGATTACACAGGCAAGGGCCCCATTAAAGCGTATCTTCTAAAGGACATCATTGCTTTCCATGTGGCCAGGCTGAGGTTTCATTCAATCCTAATGCTAGAAACAATTTTCACTAATATTTTGAAATATTATCTGGAATGATATTTTGAAATATTGAGAGACAGTTGGACATATGAGTATGCACTCTCTCTCCTCCTTTTTGACCCTAATTTTCACAACCCTTCCTTTGCCTCTTCTTGGTGACCCTCACAGCCTGGGGCCCACCCTACAAGGGTCATGAAGCAAGTATGGCCATCATGATTTGATCTTGACACCCATGACATGTGTAGGCACAAAAATACCTGATCTGGAGTATCAGAGAAAGTACAGATTAGTAGTTGCCCCCCCATCTCTGGGCCCCCCTTTAGTCACATGGGCTGCTCCCCCCCCCCCCAGTTACACCCCTGTTTGTGCCCCTGTATCATCACAGTCAGAGCAGTACATTTCTATATTAAAGGAATTCTATCGATTCACATATTTTTTTCAATTGACACAGGAATTGTTTCGGAAGTGCTGCTAAGTACTGGTGTATACATTTTAATAGCAACCTCTTTGTTTACTGTTATCAAAATACTTTCAAATTGATGGCAGACTGAGCCATGAGGAGAGGGGAAATTCCCCTCACACTTTATCAGTTAACTCTATGGGCCTGATTCACAAAGCGGTGCAAACACTTTGCACGCCTGTGAAAAGCCCTTTATCACGCCTAAACTTAGTTTAGGCGTGATCTGAAGGAATTCGCGAGAACTCCCGCGAGCAAAGTTTTGCGCGCGCGCACCGTGCTTTGCGCGAAGTGCCCATTAAGCCCCATGGGACTTTGCGCGTACGCGCGGGAACTTCGCGCGAGTTAGAGCACAAAGCGGTGATAACTTTGCTGGTGCAAAGGTTATCACGCCTAAAGTCTTTTAGGCGTGATAACTGAGTTATCACCGCTTTGTGAATCAGGCCCTATGTGTAACTCTGTGTGTGACAGAGAGAGAGCTCCCAAAAGCTGCAGCTTCTGTGTCCTGTGTTTCTGACTGAAGTGTCTGAAGAGAGCAGAGGAAATGTAACTGATTGTCACAGCTTTTCATACTGTTTTTGCTTTCAGAGTTTGATATGTTTGATATTTGCTTTCTGTAGTCTGGCTGTGCATTGAAGCAGACACCCCTTCTGCAATTGATTTGTCCCAATATAGCTAAATCCTACCCTCAATAAATTACAGCTTTTACCTCTGATATTTAACATGAACAGTAGGAAAATGTTTACACAGCTACTTATGCTGAATACACACGGTTCGTTCCCGCATCGAATGTGCCGCTCGATTCCCATTGAATCGATTATTCCCGAACATTTCCGAGCGCATTTCGATGATTTTTAGGTCGATTGCCATGTAAAGTATGGCAAATCGACCTAACGATCCATCGAACCGCGAATCGGACATGTCGAAAATAAACGAATCGACGGGAATCGAGCGGCGCATCGACGGGAATCGAGTGCGGGAACGAACCGTGTGTATCCAGCATATGACATTATTTGTACATTGTACATTGTACATGTACATTTGTACATTGTCATTTTAGAACACTTGGGTATTGATAGTATTCAGTGTTATCTCCTGTGTAAACAATTCTCTTAAAAGCCCATACACACGCTCAATCAAACTGCCTGATTTTGGCCTGCTGGACGACAATGAGGCATGTGTATGCATGACAAACCACTAGATGAATGACTGGTAACAGGCGGTTTGCCCGATCCATCTGGCAGATCAACATACATGACTGTTGGACTGATATTGTGCAGTTTGTCTTGTGAATACAATGTAGTTTGAATGATGTACCTGTTTTGAATGCGGCCATGACATGCATTCCTCTGTTTCGCTTGCATGCGCACAGTATTTACATGAATTGGTTGTTCAGTTGGTCGGTGCGTGGAAAATACAAGTCGTAAACTGTTTGTAGTGGTGTTAATCATGTCGTGTTGTTAGCCCTGCACCTTGTTGGACATGTGTACGTAGCTTTATGCTCCACCTTTGACATCTGATAAATACTCGAAAGAATTAAGCATAGCCTGGAGAATTGGAGAGGACTCAGATTAGTCCAAGTTACAGTATAGTTGAGTTTGGTGACATCATGAGAACCCAAGGCAGCATACAATAAAAAATAGATACCTAATTAGAGGGAAACCCCTGGATCCTCCAGAGGCTTCCCACTTCCTCCTCCAGACCATTGACGCTGTCCCGGGAACCCTCTTGGAGTTTGTGTCTGGACTCTTTTTCATGCAGTAGCAAAGCCTGCACGGGTACGGCCTTGTCTGTCCAATAAGCTGAAACCATTCCTTTACAAGTGGCGTCATATGCAGGCATTGCCATGCTCTCTCAGGTGCAGTGCAATACAGCCGCGCTTGTACACGGCAGGTAGCTTGGCCATGCAAACATATCTGACAAGCTCTTGTCGGATATGCTCTGGGGGTTCGCGTGTGGCAACGGTGGTGGCAGAATGGAACTAAGACACTGTCTATACACTGTAAACCTGTCAATAACACAGGAGACCCGGACTTGACTCTCGGCTCTTCCTGTTCAGTAAGTCAGTACCTATTCAGTGAGGAGACCTTGGGCTAGACTCCCTAACACTGCTTCTGCCTATAGAGCGCTTTAGTCTGCCAGGAGAAAAGCGCAATATACATGTTCTGTGTCTTGTCTTGTCTGGTGATAGAGGCTAGTCATAGGCAACTATCAGCAGAATGAAGTTATGTCTCTGTTTACCTCAACTGTGACTCCTCTGTACCTGCATTATAATGTCACATTCCTGCTTTGAGGCTGAAAGTGAGATTCTCCAAAGTGGTACTTGACTTCAGGGCGGGACACAGTGTGCTCTCTTTTGTCTTTTCTGACTGGGGGCTCCTTTAAAATCAGTGACCTAATTGGGTGGTATTTAAGGCCCCTGTTGCACAATGGGCCTGACTCAACTGAAGATGTCAAAAAACAAAAAAACTTGCTGCATGAGTGACTCTAATACACTTGATAGGCTAAACTAATTGTCTTGAACATTGTTAAAAGGGTGTTTTAGGTGTATTGTTGTTGCTAAGCTGTCTTTAGCACCATGTATAAATTACCAAATCAGTGCTTCACTACCTCTATACTTTTAAGACAATTAAAAATAAATAAATAAATAAATGGTGTGCTGTCAAGTCTCTTTTAATTTCTTGTTCCCCATACAGGCTGTTACTGTGAGAATGGCTAAGCCTAGCAGTGTGTGGTTGTGTTGCCTGAACAATGTTAACCCAAGCGTCCATAACATGGTAGTTGGAGGCAAGAGTCAGGCAGAACCTTTCCCACCGCTTGAAAATCTCACGCCAGTCCATTTGAGGCCTTTGAGGAATGGTGGGGCAACTACAAACGTGTGGAGGTACCGATAATTCTCGGGGGAACTTGAATGCAACTGGAGATAAAAATGTATAAAATGAACGCAGGGTGTTTCGAAATAGATTGTGTTGTTGAGGGGCGGGGTTGGGATGAACATCATTACTTACCTATGGGGTGCTTTTCCTCTGGCCCCCGGATTGTGTGGTACCGGTACCAATGTGTGGGTGAGTGTGAGTTGTGAATGGGCAATTTGTGTGTAGATGTAAGGAGTGCTCCGCTTATTTTAAATGGTTTTATGTGTTTAGCGTATCACCTTTTGTACTAATAATAGTTGGCAATTTTTCACTTTACCTACTGAGTGACGACACCATTAATTAATTGTTGATTGATGAACATCATTACTTACCTATGGGGTGCTTTTCCTCTGCCCCCCCCCCCCCAACCATATGGGAGCTTTTTGTCCCAGGTAAGACCGCAGCTGCTCTGTGTTTTGAAGTTCCCAGTAAAGCCGCCCCCGCCCGCCGCAATGCATGCCGTCCGTGCCTGTGACTACATCTCCCAGGATGCATTGTGGAGGTTGCAGGGACGTGTGTCTTTGCCGGAGACTTCAATTTGAGACACAGCTGTGGCGTCTCCTGGGGAAGATGACGATTTGTGGAGACACAAACAGCATTTGTTTGGCTATTTGTCTTTGCTCTGGTCCAGGTGGTATGGGGGCATAGTAGATAGCACTATGGCCTTGCAGCACTAGGTCCCTAGTTCAAAGAAAAAGTGCACTATCTACAAGGAGTTTGCATGTTCTCCCCATCTCTGTGTGGGTTTCCTCTCGAGCAATCCAATTTCCATCTACATCCTAAAAACAAACAGATAAGTTAATTGTATTTCCCTCAAAATTGGCACTAGACTATAACAGACATATGACTATAGAAGGGATTAGATTGTGAGCCCCTCAGAGGGACAGTTAGTGACAAGACTATATAGTCTGTAAAGTGCTTCAGGACATGAAAGGTTTTTTTTTTTTCTAAATGAGACACAGACAGGGATTTTTGATAGTACTAAATGTCTTCAGAACACAGTGGTAGCACAGGAGACCTGTGCAAACATGTATTTCTATGGGCTAGAATTTAGATTTTTGCTTATAACATAGCTCCCAACTGTCCCTCTTTTGGAGGGACAGCCCCTCTTTGGGGACCCTGTCCCTCTGTCCCTCTTTCCTCCTCATTTGTCCCACTTTCAGGACTGATGTACAGATCTATGGAGATATGTGTATTTTTCTACTGAAAAATGTGTTTAATTGACGCTAAACTTTATTCCCATCCTTTAAATTGATATATTTCTTATTTTCAAATGTTAATATGAAGGAAAATGAACCAGGATAGAAAGGACCAGTGTGGTTTGAATTTTAAAACAGCATATTTTTCTTATGAAATCTTTGTGGTTTGCGTGACTAGGGGTGTGTCAGGGGTGTGGTTAAGGGTGTGGCAGGAGTGTGGCTTAAATGTCCCTTTCTCCTATATCAAAAAGTTGGGAGGTATGTTATAAAAATACGAGATAGGATAAATGGAGAGCACGGAGCACGTTTTGCCAGCAACACTTGTCTCAGATGAGGGAACTACATAAGCTTGAACAGGTTTTCTAACCTCTCTGAATGATTACTTCCCATGAGAGGAATTGGCTGACAGTCATTTGCTGCAACCTTAGACATGATATTCTTGCCTCATGTGATGAAAATGACTGTGTTCTCATGTTTATGAGTGCACTGAGTGCTAACTGATACTTGTATTTATTGTTAGCAGTAGTTCTATAGCTAGTGGCTTTTGCTTGTGTGTAGGAAAACCTGCTATCTACAACAAGCACAAGCAGCAGGGAATGCTGGTTGAACAAGGTGGAAAATACATTATTTAGAGATGGTATCAGAAATGTTTTCTCAGTAGCTGTTTAACAAGACAATGGGACACAGGAACCTGAAGCTCTCGGCTTCCAATTCCTGTCTTCATGGGATGCTGAAGTGAGAAACTTTACAGAACTAAGTAGAGGGAAGGCTCTGGATACAATAGGGCCTTCTCAGTCCTCAGTTTGTCTGTCATCCCTGCACCATCCCCTACCAGGTTGAATAGCTCTTTGATACACCTCAGCAGCCTTCCGAATACTGCATGATATTCATGACATGATATTGCATGACAGACCCTCCAGCACATTGTTCTACTCTCTCACCCACCAGCGGCCACTCACCATCCATTGCAAAAGATGTGTTGCTTGCTTCTAGGCTAGCAATGCATCTACATTATCCAGCACTCAGCTCCAAGCCATTGCTCAAGGGAACGGAATACAGATATTTATAGCCACAAAGATGTGTAAGACCGCACACTAGCGATGTCGGGGAATAGGCGTGCAGCGGATCCACCCCTGTACCCACAGGGTATAGCGTACAATTTCTCCAAGACGATGCAGCACAGCTCTTTTAATCAGAAGATTATTTTATTGGATCATAAAAATACAAACATTAAAGCTGCATAGTGGCTACGGTCCAACGTTTCGGACCATCACAGTCCTTGTTCACGCCACACAGCCCGGCCTAAACTTTGTTTAGCTAAAATGTTACGTTGGTGTTAGAATGTAAGTATACTTGAATTCTAGGCCTCAGGTACTAAAGTCTAGTAAAGACTTGAGATGCAGGGTCTCTTTAAACATAGTTTCTCTGTGAGAAATTATGAAGTCATTTACAAGAAGCATGTTCCTGTAGAAGGACACATAATGGGTTATTAGGTATAAATGTCCCGACATTCAGACTATGAAAAGGTAAACAGGGCCGATATTTGGAAAACATTGCATCTAGGGCATAAAGCACTGGCACACTAGATAATGAGGTGGGTCACATGCCCATGCCCACCAATTGTAGGCTTGGGGGTATGGCTCGGGTGATGTCAGAATTTAACTCTTTGATGTTCATATAAGAGATGGGATGGCAGAGGGATCTTCTTCATCTGCATGCTATCCTGCTCTCTACGCTTCCTATTTAGAATAATAGCTTCATGTCTGTATGCTGTAAATATATGTGATGTACATAGGACATAGGAAAGACTGTTTATACTCTGAAGAAATCAACATGTAACAAAAGATGCCTGATGGAATACTTGTATAACTCTGATTGCTGAATAAACCCCTTAAAGGTTAAGGTGTCTTCTGTCTCCGCTCTATCTCCTCTTTCCCTGGTGCTTCCATGGCAGCATACTATGGGTTGCGGCCCCGCCCCTGAACCCTATTGGACACCATAACTATAAATTTGTTGAGAGTATCACCCACCAGTATTCTTTTTCCTTTGTCCTCCCCTTTGGACACTATTGCTATTTTCTTTCCTTCTCTTCCTTTCTTTTTCAGTCCCCTTTCTACCCCCCCAGGGTTTATCCCTTTCCCTGGGAAGTCTCTGCATGAGTACTAAATGTATCTTACACAGAGAGCCCGGTCTTCTGGTCCCGGAGATATACATGTGTGCTAAATGCATACGAATGAGCAATGCCTGCATCAGTATCCTGTGCTAAATGCATACAGGTGAGCAATGGCTGTATTACTTTCATGTGCTAGATGCATAGAAATGAACGCTGGCTGCATAACCTTCATATGCTAGATGCATACTAATGAGCTTTGGCTGTATTACCTTTATGTGCTACTTGCATACTAATGAACTTTGGCTGCATTATCTTCATGTGCGACATGCATACTAATGAACTATGGCTGCAGTACTTGCATGTACTAAATGCATACAAATGAACTATGGCTGAATTACTTTCATGTGCAAGATGCATACAAATAAACTATGGCTGCATTACTTTCATGTGCAAGATGCATACAAATGAACTATGGCTGCATACATAGAAATGAACACGGGATGCATTACCTTCATGTACTAGATGCATACAGGTGAGCAATGGCTGTATTACTTTAATGTGCTAGATGCATAGAAATGAACACGGGATGCATTACCTTCATGTGCTAGAAGCATACAGGTGAGCAATGGCTGTATTACTTTCATGTGCTAGATGCATAGACTTGAACGCTGGCTGCTTTACCTTCATATGCTAGATGCATACTAATGAGCTTTGGCTGTATTACCTTTATGTGCTACATGCATACTAATGAACTATGGCTGCAGTACTTGCATGTACTAAATGCATACAAATGAACTATGGCTGCATTACTTTCATGTGCAAGATGCATACAAATGAACTATGGCTGCATTACTTTCATGTGCAAGATGCATACAAATGAACTATGACTGCATTACTTTCATGTGCAAGATGCATACAAATGAACTATGGCTGCATTACTTTCATGTGCAAGATGCATACAAATAAACTATGGCTGCATTACTTTCATGCAAGATGCATACAAATGATCTATGGCTGCATTACTTTCATGTGCAAGATGCATACAAATCAACTATGCCTACATTACTCTCATGAGCAAGATGCATACAGATGAACTATAGCTGCATTACTTTCATGTGCAAGATGCATACAGATGAACTATGGCTGCATTACTTTCATGTGCAAGATGCATACAGATGAACTATAGCTGCATTACTTTCATGTGCAAGATGCATACAGATGAACGATGGCTGCATTACTTTCATGTGCAAGATGCATACAGATGAACGATG
Source organism: Hyperolius riggenbachi (assembly GCF_040937935.1). Classification (NCBI taxonomy): domain Eukaryota; kingdom Metazoa; phylum Chordata; class Amphibia; order Anura; family Hyperoliidae; genus Hyperolius; species Hyperolius riggenbachi. The sequence goes on along the minus strand of NC_090650.1, from coordinate 113,698,799 downwards.
GCTGCATTACTTTCATGTGCAAGATGCATACTGATGAACTATGGCTGCATTACTTGAACTATGGCTGCATTAGTTCCTGTGCTAAATGCATACAGGTGTGCAATGGCTGCATTAGTTACCTGCCTGTCTGTCCTTTTTCTTTCCTGCTTTCTATCTGGTTCTATCTCCTTCCATCCTTTCTTCCTCATCTCCTGGCTGAGTAGTCTCATGGTTTTGTAAATGCCAGTTCTCTGCTTTCTGCAGTGGCAGGACAGTGTGGATTGGTGGGGAGTGTTCACGAGCATGCAGGCGTGTATAGCACGCGCGCGCGAGTGTGCACTTCCTTATATAGGCTAATAGCTTTTTCCTCTTTGCCCATACTTGGGTAATGTTGCAACCATCTTGGTTGTGGGCAGCTTGCTTCTGAGCATGCTCACAGCCTCCTGGAGGTTTAAGGAGTATCTAGCCTAATGTTGCTATTTGAAAGTTGCAGGGACACTGCTATTTCTCCTGTGAGAAGTCATTTTCTCCCAAGGGATTAATTTACTCTTCTTAAAAGTATCTTAAAATAATATCTTTAAAAAAAAAAAAAAAAAAAAAACTTTCTTACTATTTAACTCTTGCAGCCTATTCCTGCTGGAAATCTGGCACGCAGCTCTAAAGACCAGACGGAAGCCCATAGAAAGGGGACTCTCGGGCAATGTTTTAGAAAAAAAAAAAAAGGAGGGTCATTGGGTGTTGTAAATGCAAAATTGTATTCCATTTCAGCCCCTCTTGACCTAATAACACTGAAGATTGGCGTTCTCAAGAAAGTTCCTGACATCGTTGGCATTCACACTCTTCATGAAGATATTCTGATGACAGAAGTCATTGGGCTTGGTTCGCAGCGGCGCTGCGGCGCTGACTGTTGGCGCGGTCGGTTTCGCGTTGCTCGCGCGTTTTCGCGCGTGGGCGCGAATTTTCACGCGGGATCGATATCGTTTTCGCGTGGGGACGTTGTCGTTTCGCGCAGGGGCGGCCGTGCTGGCGGTTGGCGCTCTTTGGTGAATCAGGCCCATTGTCTGAATAAAGGGCATTCTAGAAGATCTCCTTCCTCAAGATTGATTCGTCATTCTAGATCCAGGTCGACTCGGCATACTCCGCCTCCACTGATCTCCAACCACTCGACAGGAAAATCAGCTTACTGGAAGTGTGGAAAAATGACGATGCCGGATAAGACTTGTGTGAATTGTTGTACTGAAAATTCTGAAGACAAATCTGAAGACTCCTTTTTAGAATGTTACATATTTATGAAGCAAGCAGTAAGAGGGGAAATGCGTTCCCAAGCGCCAGTTGCAGTTCTGTCAACTTCACAGAATGACAGATCTTTCCAAGTCAAATCTATTCAAGAGGTTGTTTCTGAAGCAGAAGGTAATGGTATTTTCCACTAAAGAACCTTTTTACAGTGGAAAGAACCAGAAGATCCTTCCATAGATGTAGGTAAATATTATCCACATCTTACCGAGGTTGGTCTTGCCGTTCCTTTAATGAAATAAATCATAAGGATGATTCTTGAAGAAACGAACAAAGTCGATAATAAACAGGAGGAACATCTGGAGATATTCCTCAAGATAGAAGACTCAAGTTACAAAGATGTGTACAGATAAATCCGTTCCAGCAAAGATTCAGGAATTTTTGTTCCTATAAACCAGATAAGAATAAAAAATAAAAAAATAAAAAAAAAATTGCTTTCTCAGTCAGCCCTCTCTAGGGCAATCAAGATTGCTCCAGCTAATCGACAAACCCAAGGAAAGTCCTTTTGGGCCCTCCATCCATCCACACTTCTGGAGGCGGGTTTCAAGCCATCTCTGACGGTTATCGGTGGAGATTTAAATCACTCTGCAACATATGTTTATGCCTACCCGGAGAGAGAAGTCTGTCATCTTTATTATGCCAATTAATAGTGCAAGATGCAGTACTGGAGGTACCTTGCTCACAGAGAGGCAAAGGGATGTACTCTCCTCTGTTGTTTGGCAAGAAAACAGAAGTTTGGCAACCTGTCTTAGATCTGGGATATTTTAAACAAGTACACACTGCTTCCAAAATACAGGATTGAATTTCTTCAATCCATTATCCTGACAGTCCAATAAAACTATTTTCTAGTTCCAATAAACTTAAAAGATATGTATGTATTCCCACACATCCTTAGTACCAACAGTTTGTTTGGTTTGCAATTAAAGACATTCATCTTTCAGCAAGGAAGTGTCTTCAAGTCTTGGGAATGTTAGCAGCTACAATAATGATGAAGTGGCCACACTGGCACATGATGCATTTTTGAACTCCCCTTCTTATATTAGTGGGGCAGAGTGTCTCTACAACATAGAACGGTGATTTTACACATCAATGAAGAATTCTCTTATCTGGTGTTGCAATCAGGATTATTTACTCAATGGATTCTGATTCTGTCTCAATTGACTTATGTTTCAGGGATGCTGGTCTATTGGGATGGGGTGCATGGTGCCAAGACCAGGTGGTTCAGTCCAGATGGCCATGTCACCCCTTAACAAACAATTCAAATCCTTTGGAATTAAGATCCGCCTGTTTAGCCTTTAAAAGCTTTTGCACATCTTCTAGTAGGGAAAACCGAGTGCAACACAACAGTCAATTATACCACAATTTTTCTCCCGAATTTATTGTCAAGCAGCAGTGGGAATACATGCTCTATCCCAGTCTTGGCTGCCTCCTGTTCGGTACTATTTTTCTCCAGTACCAATAGTCTTTCGGTTTCTGAAGAAATTTAAGAAGGAGAAATCAAAACTTCTTTCAATAATTCTATACTGGCTGTACAGACTGTGGTTTCCACTTCTTCCTCTCCAATTATCTCAGACGGAGCAAATGTTTCTCTCGGTCTGTACGAAACTGTTGTCTGAGCCATGGTTATTTCAATCAGCACCTCACAAATTTTGTCTGCTAGCCTGTATATTTAAGGGGAGAGGTTAACTAAGTTGGGATGTTCCAAGACAGCAAGTAAAGTATGAACAAATGTGGTATGCCAGAAAGTCTGGAACCGGTTTCAAGACTTTGTTTCTGGAGACAATTTTGATCCATTCTCCCCATCAGTAAATAATACTTTAAACTTTCTTCAGGTGGGATTTGTCCTTGGTTTTAGCTACAATACCTTGAAGGTCCAGGTGACGGCACTGTTCTCATTTTAAAAAAACTGGAGACAAGTGGGCCTTAAATCCATTGCAGCAATTCTTAAAGGCAGCTCTTAAAATGAAACCTCCTAGAAGAAATGTATATCCCAAATGGGATTTAATGTTGCTGTTGGATTAACTTAGTTTTTCCTCCGTTTTATCGTATGGAAGGCTGTCTCATGTCAATAATATCTGCTAGAAGAATGTCAGAATTGCATGCTCTAGGTTGTGAAGATCTAATCTTTTATCATGATCAAGCTACCCTTACACCAGTGATGAACTTTTTACCCAAAGTGGTATCAGTGCTCTACCTAGATAATGATTGTCTTTGTCAAAGAAAAAAGGGTAAAATCCAATCTGCCTCTTAAGGTGGCCATACACTGGCCCGATTTGCGGCAGTTTCGACAGCAGATTCGATCACTGGGATCGAATCTGCTGCCAATCGTTCGCGCAACACGCACCCGCCGATCCGATTTCCTCCCGAAATCGGATCGGTCCGTCGATCGCGCCGTGCGGGAAATTACCCTCGATCGCCCGCGGGTAGGGAGCGCGTCGCTAGCGGCGGCCGATCCGATCAGGTATACATTACCTGAGGCTGGCTCCCGGGCATCCCGTCCGTCACTGCTCCCGTCATGGCGCCTCCGGCATCCTCGCATAACTTCCGCTGTCATGCCAGTGACAGCGGAAGTACAACTAGAGGGCGCTCTATTTGAACTTCCGCTGTCACTGGTGTGATAGCTTAAGTTCTATGCGGATGCCGGAGCCGGAGGTGCCACATGACGGGGACATCACGCCCGGGAGCCAGCCTCAGGTAATGTATACCGGCGGGGGGAGCGGCGGCAGCACCACCACAACAGATTGTGATCGGTTTCAGGCTGAAATCGATTCACAATCTGTTTGCAGGAAAGGCAGCCATACGATCCCTCTCTGATCAGATTCGATCAGATAGGGATCTGTCAGCTGGTCGATCTGATGGCACATCGACCAGTGTATGGCTGCCTTAATACATCCTCTGGATGTGTCATGCTCTTTTAAAAGATATCTGCAGATCACAGAATCTTTCAGACAGTCAACCCATCTCCTGTTAGTTTCTTCTGGTGACAGGAAAGGTTAAGAAACCCCTTATAGGATGTTAACGGCTTGGATTCGGGAATTCACCTGCTGTGTGTAAGGCTAAGGTCTACCTGGCCAGAAGTTATAATTTCATCGTGGGCATTTCTTGCCGGTGTGTCTACAGCCACAATCTTTAAAGCTGCATGGTCCTCGACATATACTTTTGTTGAATATTAGAGTTGACCCTTCAGTCCTTAGCTCTTCAAATGTGGGAAAATCAATTAATTTCTGATCCTACTAAGGTTAAAAAATAGTGTTACTTTACCCTCCCTGTTTGTTCTTGCTAGTTAAATCCCATAGTATGCTGCCATGGAAGCACCAGGGAAACAGGAAAATTAATACTTACCTATCGGAAATTTTCCTTTCCTGGTGCATTTCCATGGCAGCATACGAACCCACCCTCAAAACGGGGAGGACTATAGTTACTAGAATACTGGTGGGTGATACTCTCAACAAATTTATAGTTATGGTGTCCAATAGGGTTCAGGGGCGGGGCCGCAACCCATAGTATGCTGCCATGGAAATGCACCAGGAAAGGAAAATTTCCGATAGGTAAGTATTAATTTTCCTGTATGCTGTCGCCAGGGGCGTCTCACCCACCAGGCAAGTATAGGCGGTTGCCTGGGGCGCCATGAGGTGGTGAGGCGCATTCCCCCGCCGCTGCTACCGTAACCATGTTTTTTTTTTTTTATATTATATTACCTCCCGACTCAGTCCCCGGCACGCTACCATGTGCTCAGCAGTGCCTCCACCTCCACTTCTCCCCAGCCAATAGAGCAATCAATACTGCTCTTCTCTGCCAGGCTCCTTCTTTAAAGCCGTGCCCCTTCTTTTCAGTAGCCACACAGGTAAAGTGTTTACCTTGTGTGGCCCAGCCTTTAACTCCGCCCCACGCCAGTCAAACCAGGAGCCAGCGGCCAGCCAGCTTATGCCCCCAACAGTCTGACCCCCCACCTGTGTCACTGGCTGCACACAGACACTGGAGCGAGACAGCCAGGGGACAGATGCAGTCACAGAGAGAAGAATGTGATGTGTCCGTGTTGGAGCCCCGCCCCCGCACAAGACAGCAACACAGCCCGGGAGAAGGGACGTTTCTGCTCCAGAGTAGTTATGGGAATTCTTGCTCATTTCAGAGAATCGGCTCTTCTGAATCGGCTCCCATTAAAGAGCCGGCTCTTACGGCTCTGAATCGGCTCTTCATTAAATATCACTAAACACCACTCAGAATCGGAGTAAAAGCCCCGCCCCCGTCTCCATGACAATTCCAGACTGCTTCTCTGACTGGGGCAATCCCTCCTGCTACTGCTCTGCTCCGCCCCATACACTCCTACAAGCTGCAAGAAGAAGACTACATCTCCCAACATGCCTCAGCGCCCTTTATTGCAGAGCAAAGCAGAGCTCTGTGGGGCGGCTGAGGCATCGGCTCTTTCAAAACTGAGAACCGGCTCTTGTCGTTCGCGAACGACCCATCACTACTCCAGAGATGAGAAGCTGCATGCACAGGCAGAAGAGAAGGTATGCAGGCAGGCTCCCCCTCTCTGTTCCTCTACCCCCCTCTTCCATCTTATGCTGCCTCTCCCCCTCTACTCTTTCCCTCTGCTCGGATTACGTGTATTTTCTGGTGAAACGCTTCCACATTACGATTATTTTCTGACAACGCTGCCCCGTTACGATTGTTTTCTGGTGAAACGCTGCTGCCCTATGATTAATTTCTGGTGAAATGCTGCTGCAATAAGTGTATTTTCTGGTGAAACGCTGCCACCTTACGAATATTTTCCGGTGAACTGCTGCTGCAATAAGTGTATTTTCTGGTGAAACACTGCCACATTACGATTATTTTCTGGTGAATTACGATTCTGAATTACGATAATTACTATTATTTTCTGATGAAACACTGCCGCATTATGATTATTTTCTGGTGAAACGATGCTGCATTATGATTATTTTCCTGGGGGTGGGGGTGGGGGGGGGCGCCACAGGTTTTCTCGCCTGGAGTGACAAAATGACTAGAGGCACCCCCGGCTGTCGCTGTGAGTTGCAGCGCTAATAAGTTGCTGGTGCCGGAGTAAAAGGTGTGTTGTGCTGTTTCCAATAGCAACCAACGTATAGGTTCTTATAGTTGGCAGTTTCAGTGTCAACCATCTGCAGCACGAATAAAAAAATGTATCTGGCCCAAAAACTGGTGATAGATTCTGTTCAGTTGAGCTTTCGGGGGAGTATCTCATAACTATGGCAACCAGCCCTGAAATAAATGGAGAGACTCCATTCATAAATGCGTTTGACGGTTTTAGTTGAAGCAGGCTCAACAGAGGCTAATCTACACATGGTAGGAGATATTGGCTTTAGGTGCTTGCTAGGCTGCCATCTGCAGACATTTGTTTGAAGTCCATGGCTACCTTTGTACCTGCTTCAATGGCACTCGATCCTCTGCTATTAAAGAGACACTGAAGCGAAAAAAAATATAATATATAATGAATTGGTTGTGTACAGGGCCGGGACAAGGTGCACCATCAACAGAGGCTGAGCTGCCCAAGTGCGCCCCCCTCCCCCCGGCCACCTCCGTAAGCGTACTTTTCTCTAATGACTGAACCACGCGTGTGCAGTAAGCTTACGGCCTGCACTATGTTGCCAGGAGCACAGAAGGGCTGCCTGCAACAGAGCAGGGACAAGGTCCTCCAGCACCCAAGGCTGAGACACCAAAGTGCGCCCCTCCATCCCTCCCAACCCAGCCATCACACACTGATTGCTATTAGACTAAGAGGCCCCTCCCCCATCCCTCCCACCCCAGCCGACACATATTGATTGCTATTGCACTAAGAGGCCCCTCTCCTTCCCTCCCACCCCAGCTGTCACACACTGATTGCTACTGCACTAAGAGGCCTCTCCCCCATCCCTCCCACCCCAGCCGTCACACTGATTGCTATTACACTAAGAGGCCCCTCCATCCCTCCCACCCCAGCCGTCACACTGATTGCTATTACACTAAGAGGCCCCATCCATCCCTCCCACCCCAGCCGTCACACTGATTGCTATTACACTAAGAGGCCCCTCCATCCCTCCCACCCCAGCCGTCACACTGATTGCTATTACACTAAGAGGCCCCTCCATCCCTCCCACCCCAGCCGTCACACACTGATTGCTATTACACTAAGAGGTCCCTCCCCATCCCTCCCACCCCAGCCGTCACACACTGATTGCTATTACACTAAGAGGCCCCTCCCCATCCCTCCCGCCCCAGCCGTCACACACTGATTGCTATTACACTAAGAGGCCCCTCCATCCCTCCCACCCCAGCCATCACACACTGATTGCTATTACACTAAGAGGCCCCTCCCATCCCTCCCACCCCAGCCGTCACACACTGATTGCTATTACACTAAGAGGCACCTCCATCCCTCCCACCCCAGCCGTCACACACCGATTGCTATTACACTAAGAGCCCCCTCCATCCCTCCCACCCCAGCCGTCACACACTGATTGCTATTACACTAAGAGGCCCCTCCCCATCCCTCCCACCCCAGCCGTCACACACTGATCGCTATTACACTAAGAGGCCCCTCCTCCATCCCTCCCACCCCAGCCATCACACACTGATTGCTATTACACTAAGAGGACCCTCCATCCCTCCCACCCCAGACGTCACACACTGCTTGCTATTACACTAAGAGGCCCCTCCCATCCCTCCCACCCCAGCCGTCACACACTGATTGCTATTACACTAAGAGGCACCTCCATCCCTCCCACCCCAGCCGTCACACACCGATTGCTATTACACTAAGAGGCCCCTCCCCATCCCTCCCACCCCAGCCATCACACACTGATTGCTATTACACTAAGAGGCCCCTCCCCATCCCTCCCACCCCAGCCGTCACACACTGATCGCTATTACACTAAGAGGCCCCTCCTCCATCCCTCCCACCCCAGCCATCACACACTGATTGCTATTACACTAAGAGGACCCTCCATCCCTCCCACCCCAGACGTCACACACTGCTTGCTATTACACTAAGAGGCCTCTCCCCCATCCCTCCCACCCCAGCCGTCACACTGATTGCTATTACACTAAGAGGCCCCTCCATCCCTCCCACCCCAGCCGTCACACTGATTGCTATTACACTAAGAGGCCCCATCCATCCCTCCCACCCCAGCCGTCACACTGATTGCTATTACGCTAAGAGGCCCCTCCATCCCTCCCACCCCAGCCGTCACACTGATTGCTATTACACTAAGAGGCCCCTCCATCCCTCCCACCCCAGCCGTCACACACTGATTGCTATTACACTAAGAGGTCCCTCCCCATCCCTCCCACCCCAGCCGTCACACACTGATTGCTATTACACTAAGAGGCCCCTCCTCCATCCCTCCCACCCCAGCCGTCACACACTGATTGCTATTACACTAAGAGGCCCCTCCACCATCCCTCCCACCCAAGCCGTCACACACTGATTGCTATTACACTAAGAGGCCCCTCCCATCCCTCCCACCCCAGCCGTCACACACTGATTGCTATTACACTAAGAGGCACCTCCATCCCTCCCACCCCAGCCGTCACACACCGATTGCTATTACACTAAGAGCCCCCTCCATCCCTCCCACCCCAGCCGTCACACACTGATTGCTATTACACTAAGAGGCCCCTCCCCATCCCTCCCACCCCAGCCGTCACACACTGATAGCTATTACACTAAGAGGCCCCTCCTCCATCCCTCCCACCCCAGCCATCACACACTGATTGCTATTACACTAAGAGGACCCTTCATCCCTCCCACCCCAGACGTCACACACTGCTTGCTATTACACTAAGAGGCCCCTCCCATCCCTCCCACCCCAGCCGTCACACACTGATTGCTATTACACTAAGAGGCACCTCCATCCCTCCCACCCCAGCCGTCACACACCGATTGCTATTACACTAAGAGCCCCCTCCATCCCTCCCACCCCAGCCGTCACACACTGATTGCTATTACACTAAGAGGCCCCTCCCCATCCCTCCCACCCCAGCCGTCACACACTGATTGCTATTACACTAAGAGGCCCCTCCCCATCCCTCCCACCCCAGCCGTCGCACACTGATTGCTATTACACTAAGAGGACCCTCCATCCCTCTCACCCCAGACGTCACACACTGCTTGCTATTACACTAAGAGGCCTCTCCCCCATCCCTCCCACCCCAGCCGTCACACTGATTGCTATTACACTAAGAGGCCCCTCCATCCCTCCCACCCCAGCCGTCACACTGATTGCTATTACACTAAGAGGCCCCATCCATCCCTCCCACCCCAGCCGTCACACTGATTGCTATTACACTAAGAGGCCCCTCCACCCCTCCCACCCCAGCCGTCACACTGATTGCTATTACACTAAGAGGCCCCTCCATCCCTCCCACCCCAGCCGTCACACACTGATTGCTATTACACTAAGAGGTCCCTCCCCATCCCTCCCACCCCAGCCGTCACACACTGATTGCTATTACACTAAGAGGCCCCTCCCCATCCCTCCCACCCCAGCCGTCACACACTGATTGCTATTACACTAAGAGGCCCCTCCATCCCTCCCACCCCAGCCATCACACACTGATTGCTATTACACTAAGAGGCCCCTCCTCCATCCCTCCCACCCCAACCGTCACACACTGATTGCTATTACACTAAGAGGCCCCTCAACCATCCCTCCCACCCCAGCCGTCACACACTGATTGCTATTACACTAAGAGGCCCCTCCCATCCCTCCCACCCCAGCCGTCACACACTGATTGCTATTACACTAAGAGGCACCTCCATCCCTCCCACCCCAGCCGTCACACACCGATTGCTATTACACTAAGAGCCCCCTCCATCCCTCCCACCCCAGCCGTCACACACTGATTGCTATTACACTAAGAGGCCCCTCCCCATCCCTCCCACCCCAGCCGTCACACACTGATCGCTATTACACTAAGAGGCCCCTCCTCCATCCCTCCCACCCCAGCCATCACACACTGATTGCTATTACACTAAGAGGACCCTCCATCCCTCCCACCCCAGACGTCACACACTGCTTGCTATTACACTAAGAGGCCCCTCCCATCCCTCCCACCCCAGACGTCACACACTGCTTGCTATTACACTAAGAGGCCCCTCCCATCCCTCCCACCCCAGCCATCACACACTGATTGCTATTACACTAAGAGGCCCCTCCCCGTCCCTCCCACCCCAGCCGTCACACACTGATTGCTATTACACTAAGAGTCCCCTCCATCCCTCCCACCCCAGCCATCACACACTGATTACTATTACACTAAGAGGCCCCTCCCCATCCCTCCCACCCCAGTCGTCGCACACTGATTGCTATTACACTAAGAGGGCCACAGGGCCCACAACCTCCCCAACACCTTAATATCTAGTTATCTGGCTTGCAGTCACTGCTATGTATCCCCTTTTCTTATTTCTTTCTTCATACACAATTAGGAACGACAACTGAATAAATTGTGCGCCCCCTCCTACACTGCGCCCTGAGGCTGGAGCCTCTCCAGCCTATGCCTCGGCCCGGCCCTGGTTGTGTACTATGAATAATTACTAGAAGATTAGCAGCAAAGAAAATATTCTCATATTTCTATTTTCAGGTATACAGTGTTTTTTCTAACATTGCATCACTTTCTAATATGTGCAGATTACACAACACTCTTCATTCAAAATGATTTTTTCAGAGCAGTCTGTGAACTATTGACCTCTCCTCTGGCAGAGAAAAATAAAATTATTCACTCAGGGCCCGTGTTCACTAGAGCGAATCTGCATGCGTTTCCTGCATGCAGATTCGCATAGACAGTACATGTGGATGGGACTGTTTCCACTTGTACGCGGCAGACCCATCAGAATTCGCACTCCGCACACCCGCACGCGATTCGTCAGTAACGTAGCTAAATAGGAAAACTGCTAGCATTTTAGTCTTGCGGTTTTCCCAGCGTTTCCGCGTGCGTTCCCGCTTAAAAACCCATGCCAATGCTTGCCGGCATTGACATGGTTAAAATCGCGTTGTGCAAACCGCGAACGATTCTGCGTGAAAATCAGCATAGAAACGCCAACGAAACCGCAACCACATGCGGATTTTTTGCCACGATTTTCCCGTTGAAATCGCACCGCAGTAGTGGAAACGGGCCCTAACAGTTGAGATAATAAAAGTCAGAAGACAGCCCTCTCTGCAACTTTGAAAGTCGTAGAGCTTAATGGCTTTTTTGCATAGAGATAACAACTGGAGTTTCTTAACTCTTCCTGTACTGGAAACAATTAGACTGATGTATCTGATCTTAATGTTTTATTTCTTAGCTGTACTACACATACAAATCATTATATCATAACATTTTTTTCACTTCAGTGTCTCTTTAACCACTTGAGGACCACAGTGGTAAACCCTCCTAAAGACCAGGCCATTTTTCTGCTAGAAGGCCACTGCAGCTTTAAGGCCAAGCTGCAGGGCCGCACAACTCAGCACACAAGTGATTCCCCCCCCCCCCCTTTTCTCCCCACCAACAGATCTCTCTGTCGGTGGGGTCTGATCGTCCCTCCATTGTTTATTTTTTTGTTTATAAATATTTATGTGCTGTTTTTTTTTTTTTTTTTTTACAAAAAAGCTTATATTTCTTTAAAGGATACCACAGCCCACAGGATGTGGTAAAATAAATGCTGCTATGCGTAGGGGAAAAAAAGGACATACTCACCGCTTCCCTCGCTCCCTGCCGTTGGCCCCCGCTCAGTTCCCACAGCTGCTGGTACCGGCCGACTCTCCTGACCCCTGACCCAGACATACTGCGCTGCGCATGCGCAGTATGTCCTATAAACTTCCCTTCTGCAGTCGCATCATGATGGCAGAAGAACTGACACTCCCCCGCCTCCTCCCTTCCCAGCGTGTGCGCTCCACTAATAAAGCTAGCGTAACATCCTAGCAGGAGTTGTGCTGGGAGCGGCAATTTGGAGAGAGAGTGAAGGGGGAGTACGTTGGATGGACGGGGGAAGCGGGCACTACCAATAACAAAGTCCCCGCTTCCCCCATCCATCCCAACTTATTCCCCCTCCGCTTTCTCACCAAATCGCCGCTCCCAGCGCAACTCCGGCTAGCATGTCACACTAGCTTTAGTGGAGCGCACACGCTGGGAAGGGTGGAGGCGGGGGAGTGTACGTTCTTCTGCCATCATGATGCAACTGCAGAAGGGAAGATTGTAGGACATACTGCGCATGCGCAGCGCAGTATGTCTGGGTCAGGGGTCAGGAGAGTCGGCCGGTACCGGCAGCTGTGGGAACCGAGCGGGGGCAGACGGCAGGGAGCGAGGGAAGCGGTGAGTATGTCCTTTTTTTCCCTTACGCATAGCAGCATTTATTTTACCACAGCCTGTGGGCTGTGGTATCCTTTAATGCTGAGCCACCGTCCCTCCCTCCCTCCCTCGGCCAGCCTATAACAGCGATCGGCTGTGATAGGCTTCAGCCTATCAATGACAATCGCTGCTGTGTCCCACAGGGGGACAGTCGTGTCACACGGCTGTCCCCAGTACAGCACTGCTGCTGATCGCAGCGCTGTACATGGTGATTAGACAGCGGTCTCGCCGTCTAACAGTCTCCCGAGCTGCAATCGCTGCTCAGAGACTGAAGGAGGGGCGGAGCTCCACCCCCGAGCAGGAGATGCATGCGCACCCTGCGTGCGATCTCCTGCAAATCCCAGCCCCAGGACTTGACGCCAATTGGTATTAGGCGGTCCTGGGGCTGCTGCCGCGGCCATGCCCATTGGCAATAGGCGGTCACCTACAGGTTAAACTGCATTATGACAGCTTCAGTCCTGCTTTGAGGCTGATAGGTATCAGCTTGCAAGGCAACAGCTGACTAGGCTTTTAGGTCCAAGATCAGTGCAAGATATATACTGTAGAATTCATATGTAGAGCCTCATGCTAGATGGAACTTGACAGAGAATGCTGTTCAGGCCCATCTTAGCTGAGAATCTAGCATGTGTGTGGGTATTCTCTGATGTTGCTTAAAGATTTTGTTCGTCTTAACCCTTTTTGCAAAAAAAAAAAAAAATTAACTTAAAGCAGATCCGAGATGAAAAACTAACTATAACAAGTAACTTGTCTATATATCTTATTTAAAGATTTAGATCGTTTACACAGCAAATCTAGCTGCAAACAGCTTCAACAGAATATGATTATTTCTTCCTGTGATACAATGACACCGGCCATGTTCTGTTTGTAAACATTACACACAGGCAAGCTGATCTTCATCTCCAGCCCTCAGCCTGTGAAAACCTAATTCCCCCTCTTCCCTCCTCCCCTCTGCCTCTGAAATCTCTATCTAGTAACACCTCCCCCTCCTCCTGCCCAGACTGAGCTCCCATAAGCCCTTGCTACTGTCGGAAAATGGCAAGGCACTCTGAAAACCTGTGGACGTGGCTTGTTTAGTTTATAGGGAATTAGAGTATTAAAACAAAAACAAAAAAGTATTTGGCTTGAGGAATGCCCTATAAACTATATGAAAGGAACACAATTATACAATGAGTAAAAGTTTATCTCGGATCCACTTTAAAAAAAAGGAAAAGATTTGACATGCCGTGAGTCAACATGCAGAATCATTCTGCAATGTAACTGATGCAGTGTGAATTTACCCTTAGGCTAATTTCACAGTAGGTGGTGCATTTCCTGTAGAAGCAGAAATGCAATGCAAATGAACGGAAAAGTCATGCCACATGTTTGGGTCCTCCGCCGCTGTTGGCACTGCTGCTAGGCTCAGGAGACAAGCGCTGGTATATAGATAGAGGCCGAACAGAAACATAGGGCTGTGAATGGATTGCAAAATACTAATGGGTTTTCTTCCAAGCAAAAGGAAGGATTCTCATTGGTCCACCACTTAGTAAACCAATGAGAATCCTCCCTGGTGTTACGGAGGATTCCCATTGGTCTTTTGCAAGCCAATGAGAGTCCTATGCTTCTGCTGGGATTCGGATGGACATATGCTGGCACTTGTCCCTCAAGTCCAGTGGAGGTGCCAGCAGTGGAGGACCGGCAGGTGGTAGTGGTGGAGGACAGAAGACAGGACAGCAGTAGAGGACAGAAGACAGGTGAGTAGAGCAGGAATGGTAGGAGAAAACAGCCTAGCGAAAAAGGACACTGTCCATTCCCATAGGCTTGTGGCTTGCACTGAGCGCATCTGCAGCACCTGTGGTGTCTGGAAAAATCATAATGATTGTGAATGTGCACTCCACTCCCCCTCCTGCTCCCGTTCTGCTCTGTTTTAAAGTGTACCTGAGCCGAAGCCCCGGTACAAAAAGAGATAATTGCCCAAAGAGAGGAAAGCCTAAGGACTCTATTGAGGCTTCCCTCAGTTCTGCTGTTCCCCTTTTGCTGAGTATGGTCCCCCAGAAGATTACAGACAACGGATTGTCGGCAATCTTATCATGGCACTGCACCACCTCTGTGCGGCTGCAGATGCGCCGTAAGCAGAGTCGGATTAAGGCTAAATGGGGCCCTAAGCAAATAAACTGATTTGGGCCCCCCCCATCATGTCGTAATAGAATCAGAAGATGCAGCTGCACAGCAATATGCCGCACACACCGGGGCAGCCGAGCTACTGGTTGCTATGGGCAACAGCCCGCTTTCCGCTGTGGGTGCACAATGCAGGGAATAGCAGCAGCAAAATGCAGAGTGAGAGATGAATGGCTGGGACATTTGCACTTGGGCTGGGGCACCCCTGTGAAGAGGGCACCAGATATCGCAGCAGCAGCACTTTCCCCCTGCATCTCCAGCCTGGCAATAGCAGAAAGCTCCGGACACCGCCAAAACGGAAGCCGTTCCCCAGACAGAATTACATAACCACCCTCACCACTGAACAACTGATTTCCTCCCAAACTAGACAGCCACCATGCAGCCTCCATCCCAGTGAATACGATAGTCCAGCAGAGAAGGCAGCCGCAGCGGGGGAGAATGACAGCACCAGATGACTCACATTCAGCTATTGCGATCCAAGCAATAGAGGTCCCGTCATCCGGAGCCCATCTGTCTCCTCTAGAGTGCTGCCGCTCTGTTACTACTACTATTACTACTTCCTACTTCCTGTCTGATCTGAGAATCAGGAAGTTCAGAGCGAGCGGCTGCACTGTAGAAGAGACAGATGGGTTTCAGATGAGGGGATCTCTATCACTTGGATCATGGATAGGTGAGTGAGCGTTTGCCATCTGCTGCTATCATTCTTGCTGCAGCTGTGGTTCTCTGTGGGAAGGGAGGGAGGAGTGGGCAGCGGCAGAGCGCACAGTAGCAGGAGAGGGACCTAGGAGGAGAGCCTGGCTCTGAAGACAATCAGCAGCGCATGGCATCATTTGACAAGACAAATAACATATCGCACTTTTCTCCTGGCAGACTCAAAGCGCCAGAGCTGCAGCCACTAGGACGCGCCCTATTGGCAGTAGCAGTGTTAGAGAGACTTGCCTAAGGTCTCCTACTGAATAGGCGCTGGCTTACTGAACAGGCAGAGCCGAGATTCGAACCCTGGTCTCCTGTGTCAGAGGCAGAGCCCTTAAAGGAACTCCGAGCAGTGCCTGTGGGTATGCCTTTAAACATACCCCCAACTAATTAATTACATCCTCACATCTACCAGCATGATGTTTGTAATTATATCCCCCTGGGTTCCTTATATTTCATTGCATTGTGCTGAATCGAGCTGCTGACTTTGGAGAAAAGTCGTCCTGTGTAATACAGTGTAACTATGGAAAGATGCATATCATTTTGAAGCTCTCTTTCTCCACTTTCCAATGATAGATAAACTGCCACCCTATGCCTTTTAGTTTTCGCTATTTTCATGAAATTGCCATGGCCGCGATTTCAATCGTGAAAATAGCGAAAACTAAAAGGCATAGGGCTAGCGGTTTATATATCAATGGGAAGAGGAGAAAGAGAGCTTTAAAATGATATGCATCTTTCCATAGTTACTGCACTGCTCAGAGTCCCTTTAACCATTATACCATCCAGCCACCGCTGACAGGATGGCGAGGGCTGGTTTATGTGCTGATGGGGCCCCTTTGACTCTGAATGGGGCCCCAAGCAACTGCTTTTGTTGCCTGGTCAGTAATCCGGCCCTGGCCGTAAGCCAGAGAAGCTTGTGCATGCGCTGCCATGCTCACGTGGCTACTGGTGGCAGAAGAGGTGCACGGTGCCAATGTGGAGGGGGGTCACGCTCGCGAGTGAGAGGATAAAGGACACTGAGGCAAGCCTCGATAGAATCCTGGGGCTTTCCTCTCTTTAGGTAATGATCTCTTTTTGAACCTGAGATTTGACTTGGTTCCCTGACAAGTGCAAAAGGATCCTATGCATAACATAAGATCCTAATACACATGCGCCTCCATCCGGCTGAATCGCTATGTTTTTATGTCTAGTGTGCTTTAATCCTACCCTTTTACTGCATCTCTCAGACGTCACTATTGATCTTTCACTGTTATGGGTTGCTGCAAGGACCAGTTAGGATGATCACTTATTAAAGGGGCACTACAGCAAAAAACTGTAAAATTTAAAATATGTGCAAACATATACAAATAAAAAGTACATTTTTTTCCAGAGTAAAATGAGCCATAAATTAATTTTCTCCTATGATGCTGTCACTTACAGTAGGCAGTAGAAATCTGACAGAAGAGACAGGTTTTGGACTAGTCCATCTCTTTATAGGGGATTCTCAGAGATATATTTATCTTCAAAAGCATTTAGTGAATGTCAGTTGCTCTGTCCAAATGCCAAAAAACTGTGTAGGGAGCAGGGAAGCTGGCCAGCATCATTGTTTAAATCCTCTTTCGGGAATATCTTTATAAAGAATAAAAGCCTTGCTGAGAATCCCCTATAATGAGATGGACTATGGCTCATTTTACTCTGGAAAAAATGTACTTTATATTTGTATATGTTTGCACATATTTAAAATTTTACAGTTTTTCGCTGTAGTGCCCCTTTAACTTTTTCCTTCATTACCCATTTCTTTGGAAATACTTATTTTGACATGCAGTTTCTTCTGATGGTAACCTCTGATTGTGTTTTTTTTTCCATCCTTTTTGATACGTTTATTTTGACTACAGTGGCTCTTTTTATTGGCTGTCCGGTAGCGTTAGTGTTTTGGATTCTTTTCAGTTCTTAAGAGTATTTTAAATCTATGCTCCCGGGAGTTTTCTGCACATTCTTTTTAATGTGTGGCATTGGCAAATGAATGATTATCACGCGCTGTGAAAACAACAGAATGTACACAGCTCCAGGGCTTAAGCTGCAGACACTGAGGTGGCAAACTTCTGACAATGCTTTCCTATAGCTTTTGTAGAAAGGATTCTGTATCTCATAGGCAAGTCCTTAGGGCTAATTCACACTGTCGTGTTACCCACCTATTTCCTTCTTTGACTATTCTTATTTCTAAGGGGATATCCCGCAGGGGAAGAGTAAAATGTATTATATTCTAAAGGGATGAGATAATAATATGTGACCAGGACATTATAATTAATTGCTGCATTTATGGTTCTATTCAAATTAATAGCAGTTGCTGGGCAGATGCATTGTAAAATTCACTAACTTGCTGACTGCATATGGTAAATACAATACTGATATACTGATATTCAAATTTTAACACAATTTCATGCTTATTTTAGGAGACAAATTAGAAAACTTAACTTTGAATAAACATCTGCACCAAGGGCACCGGCAGAGGAGAGGGAAGGCTCATTAGGACCCAGAGCCTTCCCTCTCCTTAGGTAAGTATCTGGATTCTTTATTACGTGGATCCCAATGACTTTAACCAACTGATGGGTTCTAGGCTGGCCTAGGGTGGGTGCTAGGCTGAATGGAGAGTCCAAAGTGTGTATTTCTATCCAGGCACGCTCCCCAGCTAGCCTAGCACCCATCCCCAGCTCCTCAACCAGCCTTGTACCCATCTCCAGCTCCTCAGCCAGCTTAGAACCCATTCCTTGCTACTAACCAGCCTAGCATCAATCCCCAGCTGTCCAAGGCAGCCTAGCACTCATCCCCAGCTCCCTAACCAGCCTAGCACCCATCTCCAGCTCCCCAGCCAGCCTAGCACCCATCCCCAGCCAGCCCAGCACCCATCCCCAGCTCTCCAGTCAGCCTAGTACCGATCCCCAGCTCCCCAGCTAACGGAGTACCCATCCCCAGCTCTTCAGCCAGCTTAGAACCCATCCCTTGCTCCCCCTCCAGCCTAGCAACAATCTCTAGCTCTCCAAGGCAGCCTAGAACCCACCTCCAGCTCCCCAGCCGGCCTAGCACCAATCTACAGTTCCCCATCCAGCCTAACACCCATCCTTAGCCAGTCTGGTACACACCCCAAGCTCCCCAGCCAGCCTGTACCTATCCCTAGCTCCCCAGCCAGCCTCTACTTATCCTTAGCTCCCCATCAAACCTAGCACCAATCCGCAGCCAGTCTGGAGGCTCCAGCCTGAGCTCCCTCTGGCTCCAGTCCATGCTCGACTAACTTAAATGCCCCTGGGGTTGAGGCTGAGGCTCTTCCACGTTACCTTAATCTGACATTTGGCAAGCTTTATGTCAGTGCAGAAATTCACTACAAATATGCAAACGGCATAGTACAGTAAAGCATGCTGAAGACGAAAACCTAAGCAGTAAAAGGGTTGTCAGTGCAAAATATAAGGTGCATAAAACAAAATAGGAAGATCTGAGTAATTGTAAATGACACACTGCTCAGAACACAAATAGCTAGACTTCTGTAGACCTTCTGTAGACACAAACAGCTAGACTTCTGGAGACCTTCCTTCACCACCACCAAAATGAGCATGGTATGGTGGGCATGACACGCAGGGCCCTCTTCAGGTGCGGGGCCTCGGGTGATTGCAGGGGCATAGCAATAGGGATTACAGAGGTTGCGACCGCATTGGGCCCTTGGGCCAAAGGGGCCTCGAAGGGCCCTCCCTCAACTGCAGTATTAGCTCTCTATTGGTCATGTGCTCATATTAATGACTTCTATAGATACTTTGAATAGTGGTAATCATTAACAAACTGTTCCCCATTCCCTTCTGGCATCTCTGACACTGTAGTTGCCATTGGCAGGTTTTGGTGAGCCGTGTCAATTGTTTCATATAGGGCTTGATTCACAAAAGAGTGCTAACTGTTAGCACGGCCGTTTTCGCGCGAATTTTCGCATTGCGCGCGATCGCAAATTTTCGCGCGAAATGATACCGTTTTCGCGCGCAAACGCGAATTTTCGCACAAAAACGTTATCGTTTCGCGCGAAAATTCGCGATCGCGCGCAATGCGAAAATTCGCACGAAAACGGCCGTGCTAACAGTTAGCACCCTTTTGTGAATCAAGCCCATAGAGTGTTAGGGGGGCCCCAATGTAAGACTTGCATTGGGGCCCACAGCTCCTTAGCTACGCCACTGGGTGATCTCCCCACTTGTCCCCCCCCGAAGGGCACCTCTGCTATAGAGGTAGGTAGAGACAGATTACCAGGAAGCTCCTGCTGCTCCAAGTGCCCCTTTATTTTGTGCCTACAGCCCAACAATTAGCCTCTTCATGACAAGCTGTGTGTGCTCCTTCTCCCTCACCCAACAAGCCAGGCGGTGACTATGCTCACTAGGGTCCTCATAGTAACTGACTTCTCCTCAGGGTGTGGTAAGCTCAGAAATAAGGGAATCCTGTGTGACAGAAGTCAAGAAGTGTAGCTAGTGCAACAATCCAGTTTGTAATTTAAAGCGGACCTGAACTCAGAACATCCTCTCTGCTCTAAAAGATATGCAACAGCATAATAACCTTTAAACAAAAAAAAAATCTTTGTTACACTTGTTACAAATCTAAAATAAATCTGCACTGTTTCTACTTCCTGATTCATGGAAGCAGACTTATTGTTAAAGAGAGACTGAAGCCTTTCAAAATACCTCTTTTTATGCTGCAGGCTTCTTTATCATTATAACCCAAGCCGATATACCCCCCAAATCCCGGGGCAAACTTCCACGACTTTCTAGGTCGTGGATTTTGCTGCCTGAGGGAGGCAGAGCTGTAGCTGTAACTCTGCCTCCAGTATAGTCAACCTGCGGTGATCACCGCCTCTCCTCGCCCCTCTCAGTGAAAGAAGGCTGAGAGTGGCAGGGAGGGGCAGCGATCAGCACAGATTGACGTGAGTAGAGGCAGAGCTACTGCCCAAAACTTTGCCTCTACCCGGAAGGAGCCTCAAATCTTCCCCCGGGAATTTCGAGGGGATTAAGACCTCGTTCTGCCATGTCCCCACAGTGAATCAGCTTGCGTTATAACAATGAAGAAGTCTGCAGCATAAAAAGAGGTATTTTGAAAGGTTTCAGACTCTTTTGAATCTCCTGTGCTTTCCAATGGCCTTATCTGCCATAGGCAGTCATGTGACACAAGGTAAATATCAGATTACAACAGGCAAAACAGGCAAAACTCTTTAAATACATGCAGGGTGCATTTCTCTGTGTATTTCTTCAGTTCTGTGCTAGAGTTCAGGTCCATTTTACAGTGGGATGCGAAAGTTTGGGCAACCTTGTTAATCGTCATGATTTTCCTCACATACAGCATCTCCTTGTGTAAAGTGCGCTGAATGGTTTAACGATGCACAGTGACTCCATCTGCATCAAGATGATGTTGTAGTTCTTTGGTGCTGGTCTGTGGGTTGACGCTGACTGTTCTCACCATTCGTTGCTTCTGTCTATCCGAGATTTTTCTTGGTCTGTCACTTCTAGCCTTAACTTGAACTTAGTCTGTGGTCTTCCATTTCCTCAATACGTTCCTCTACTGTGGAAACAGACAGCTGAAATCTCTGAGACAGCTTTCTGTATCCTTCCCCTAAACCATGATGGTGAACAATCTTTGTCTTCAGGTCATTTGAGAGTTGTTTTGAGACCCCCATGTTGCTACTCTTCAGGGAAAATTAAAAGAGAAGGGAAACTTATAATTGACCCCCTTAAATACACTTTCTCATAAATGGATTCACCTGGGTATGTAGGTCAGGGGTCACTGAGCTTACCAAGCCAATTTGAGTTCCAGTAATTAGTTCTAAAGATTTTGGAATCAATAAAATGACAGCAGTGCCCAAATTTGTGCACCTGCCTAATTTTATTTAAACAATTATTGCACACTTCCTGTAACTCCAATAAATTTCATTACACTTTTCAAATATCACTGTGTGTGTGTCTCCTATATAATATATTTAACTGACATTTTTTATCGTAACAACCAACAATTGATACAGGAAAATCATGACGATTGACAAGGTTGCCCAAATTTTCGCATCCCACTGTAAGTCCTTTTGTGTCTTCTGTGAATTAAAATTTGGCAGTAGTCATTAGATGAAATGCTCAGCATGTTGGCTTTTAAAGAAGACTACATGGTATGGCGCAATCCGTTTCCCACAGAAAGGTTTGAATTGTTCCAGCGATAGTTACTAAATTATCCCTGACTGACAAACCCACTTCAACAATATTCTATGCGCAATCATTTTTGTCCAGTACTTCATTGCAGGAAAATTATACAGGTGTGGAACTAAGGAACTGGATACATCGTCTGATACATCAGACAATCTAAACACCTCTATCCTAGGAGATATGGTTCATGAGAACTCTTTACTATCAAGCAACTAACTTTAGAAGGTGCAAGAATTTCTATTCTTGGCTTCATTACCAGCACCTCATTGTTAGTCAGGCTAGGTGGTTTCTTCAGTGATAACTATCATAACTCCGGAAATATGAATTTACTATACATAGTATTTCTGCCTTATCAAGAGCTTATGTAGGTTATCCTCAGGTCACTACAAACTAGTTATGACTTGCCAGATTGTTTATTATTCGGAGCCAACCGAGAACGTTTAATGCCATTAACTCAACAGGTAAATAATTTGAAGCCGTGTCTTGTCAAATAGTGTCTGTCCTGCATGTGGTAATTACCTGCAGGAATGTCTAATGATGTGGAATCTGGTTTCTCTGATGAGTCTCTCATGTTACCAGGTGGTTTTGAAACATGCATAATTAAAGTGATCCTGAAGTGAGGAAATTCACTTCAGCAGTGGCGTAGCTAAGGAGCAGTGGGC
The DNA here is from genome assembly GCF_040937935.1 of Hyperolius riggenbachi. Lineage (NCBI taxonomy): Eukaryota > Metazoa > Chordata > Amphibia > Anura > Hyperoliidae > Hyperolius > Hyperolius riggenbachi. The sequence continues at coordinate 113,676,493 of NC_090650.1, read as the reverse complement.
CCCGATGCAAATTTTACATTGGGGCCCCCCAAGCACTCTATACATAACAATTTATACGGCGCACCAAAATCTGCTAATGGCAACTACAGTGTCAGAGGTGCAAGAAAGGGATGGGGAACAGTTTGTTAATGATTACCAATATTCAAAGTATCTATAGAAGTGAATATTATGAACACAGGACCAATAGAGAGCTAATACTGAAGTTAAGGGAGGGCCCCTTGGGGCCCCTCTGGCCCTAGGGCCCCAATGCAGTCGCAACCTCCCTATTGCTACGCCCCTGCACTTCAGGTGAGATACTTACCTATATAGAGGTAGGGCTCTGGATAGCATAAAGCCCTCCTGGTCCTCTTGTTCCAGTGGTGTCCCCCGCTGAAGTTATTCGACCTGTTAGGTTGAATAGCTCTTTGGCAGTCTTTGGACAGCCTTTGAAATTAATCGCATCCCAGAGTACTTCCAAAGATGAAATCTGTTCTGCACACATGAGACCTGGCCCGTGCATAAGCCCGTGCATGTGCAGTGCGGATTTGTCCATCCTAAAAAGGACTTGGGGACACAAGTACCTGGCCGAGGAATACTAAAGGCACATCATCATGAGAAACGCTGGCTGAAACCAATGAGACAAGACCTTGAGTGGCAGAGGAGAGCAGTGAGACTCGTCGCAGGATTCTGGATATGTGAGTTTATTCTGCTTGCAAAGCTCTATAGGGCAGGAGGGGGGCTGCGGAGCTCTTAAAGAGAACCCGAGGTGGGTTTGAAGAATATTATCTGCATACAGAGGCTGGATCTGCCTATACAGCCCAGCCTCTGTTGCTATCCCAAACCCCCCTAATGTCCCCCTGCACTCTGCAATCCCTCATAAATCACAGCCACGCTGCTGACAAACAGCTTGTCAGAGCTGGCTGTGTTTATCTCTATAGTGTCAGTCTGCTGCTCTCCCCGCCTCCTGCAGAACTCCAGTCCCCGCCTGCATCCTTTCCCTCCCTGCTGATTGGAGGGAAGGGACGGGGGCAGGGACCGGAGCTATGCAGGAGGCGGGGGAGCAGCTGAGACTGACACTACAGATGTTAACACCACCTCACAGCACGGCTGTGATTTATGAGGGATTGCAGAGTGCAGGGGGACCTTAGTGGGGTTTGGGATAGCAACAGAGGCTGGGCTGTATAGGCAGATCCAGCCTCATCCAAGATGGCGCCCACGTGTGCAGCCTCGGTCACATCGGCTCCCAGCTTAGTTTAGTAAATAGTGTTAGCGTCTTTTTCCTTTGTTTTCTTTTTGTTTCTTTGTAGTGCTATATGTTAGGGTAGTGTAATCTAACCTTTTTTGGTGTGTAGCTTAGCGTAGGGGCTGCCTGGCTACCTACGTGCTCAAGCTCCCTCGTTCTGCCGAGGACCCGCTCTTGCCCTGCTCAGGCCCTCCGGCACTCGGAGGAGCCTCCGCAACAGCCAAAACAGAGAAGGAGGAACACGCTGCCCCGGAGGTCCTGCGGCTAGGCCACCTACGCCATCCATCCTGGTTCCCGTCGGAGGACCAGCGCCGCCTCATCTCGCAGCTGGAGGTGGATCACCGCTGCCCCCGCAGCCCCGGAGGTCCTGCTGGCTGCTGCTAGGCCTCCCACGTGGCCGCCACATCCCCGTAGCTGTAGGTGGATCACCGCTGCCCCCGCAGCCCCGGAGGTCCTGCTGCTAAGCCACCCACGTGGCGTCGGAGGACCAGCGCCGCCACATCCCCGCAGCTGGAGGTGGATCGCCGCTGCCCCCGCAGCCCCGGAGGTCCTGCTGCCAGGCCACCCACGTGGCGACGGAGGATCAGCGCCGCCACATCCCCGCAGCTGATCCACGCTGCCCCCGCAGACCTGCTCTTCCACCCTGCTCCTTCTTCAGGCCCTCCAGCACCAGGAGGTGCTCAAACAGACGTGGAGGAACACCGCAGCCCCGGAGGTCCTGCTGCTAGGCCACCCACGTGGCATCCATCCCAGTCCCAGGATCAGCGTCTCTGCCAGTCTCTGCAGAACTGTCACAAGGTGTGTACACTGTATAATCTATAATCTAAGCACGTACCACTTGCTGCACAACTTCAGCACTATGTGCAGTCCCTGTGAGGGACACTTATAGCAAATACTGAGCCGCACTAGGACATTCTGTTGAAGCTGGGCTGACTAGCCATCTTGAGGTGGCTTATACAAGTGGAACTGGCCACTGACAATTAACGTATATCTTGCTGTCTTGCTACATCTCGGAATTGCTGTGACCTGAACTGTACTTGTGCCCCTTTGCCCCATCTGCTCTGCACACCTTGCTGTCTGCATTCCTTGCTGGTCCTGCTTTACAAGCTGCCTGCCACACCGCTGGACTGTTACGGCTGCACCCTGCTGGTCCTGCTTCGCCAGCCGCCTGCCACCAGCCGCCTGCCTGCCACAGTGACCGCTTAGTCTGTCTTTGCCTGCTACCTGTCTGTTTGCCTGTTACCTGCACGTGCCATCTATTGCTCCATATACCACAGCGGCTCCATGACCCTGAAGCCGCCGCACTCCCCTAGCACGACGTGCATCATCACACACACCAGAGAGGAACTCCTGCTATGGGAGGCCTGCAGTGCAGCATCCGATGCATCTCTGTGGGACACAGTATGGGCACACATCGGGCTACTTACCAGGAGGGCCAGCAGGATATACCGCCCCAGGGGAAAGAGAGCAGGAGCACAAGTGAAGCTAAAAGGAAAGGGCCTGCGGTCACCCATCCCAGCCATTCTCCTGGCCAACGTCTGCTCCCTCCCAAATAAGCTTGATGAACTGCTCATAGTACTAGGACGCAATCGTTCAATGGGCGCGAACACCCCAGTCCTCTGCTTCACTGAAACGTGGCTGAACGACACCATCCCGGACAACTCCCTCCAACTACCTGGCTTCAACCTCTTCCGTGCGGACCGTGATAGCACACTCTCCGGGAAACAGAGGGGGGGTGGCATCTGCTTCTATATCAAGGCCACCTGGTGCACAAACACATCCATCATGGACAGACACTGCTCCCCTGATATTGAGCTCCTACTCATAAATTGCAAACCTCAATACTCACCAAGAGAATTCTCCTCCTACATTCTTGTAGGAGTATATATCCCCCCCAGTGCCAACACCAAGGTCGCTCAGCGCACACTCAGCGACGCCATCTCACGGTGGGAGACATCCCTCCCAGACTCCCTCTTCATCGTCTGCGGGGACTTCAACAGCGCTAACCTCCGCATAGAGATGCCTCGCTACAAACAGCACATTACTTGCCCCACCAGGAATCAGAACAACCTGGATCATTGTTACACGGTCCTCAAGGATGCGTACAAACCTATTCGACAGGCTCCCCTAGGAAACTCAGACCACTGCCTAATCCATCTAATTCCCACCTACAGAAGGCACCTTGAATCATCCAAGCCAGTCCTCAGGACTGTGAGAAAGTGGACAGAAGAGGCTAAGCTACAACTACAGGCCTGCTTTGACTGCACCGACTGGGCAACCCTCGAGTCAGCCTGCCTGGAGGAATGGTCAGAGAACGTCACCTCCTACATCAGCTTCTGCGAGGAGCTGTGCATCCCCACAAAAACTTTCAGGGTCTACCCTAACAACAAGCCCTGGTTTAACGGCAAGTTACGCCGGCTCCGGAAAATCAAGGAAGAAGCGCACAAGTCTGGAACACCAGAGGAGTTCAAGGCAGCCAGGTACTCCCTCAAGCGCGAACTTAGCGTCGCAAAAAGGGCCTACTCCAACAAGCTGGGGCTCCGCCTACGCTCAAACAACACACGGGAGGTCTGGCAAGGGCTTAGGGCAGCCACAAATTTCAAACCCTCTCCTCAACAAGCACCCCCGAGTCTCGAACTAGCAGAAAAACTCAACGAATTCTATGGCAGGTTCGAACATCAACCCACCCATGTAGGGGACCCGAAGGCCACCCACTGGGCACCCCCCATATCCACCTCTCCTAGTACTGGCAGTGCCCTCCCAGAACCAGTAGTAGTCCAGGGGACAGACATACTCAGGCACCTCCAGAGACTAAACCCTAGGAAAGCCTCTGGCCCGGACGGCGTGTCATCCATGTGCCTGAGATCATGCGCCAGCCAGCTAGCCCCGGTACTGACCTCTATTTTTCAGAACTCCCTGTCGGCTGGCAAAGTACCATCCTGCTTTAAAAGGTCCACTATCATACCGGTACCTAAAAAACCAGGTGCTACGGATCTCAACAACTACAGACCCGTGGCCCTTACCTCAACTGTCATGAAGATCTTTGAAAAACTAGTCCTTACCCATCTGAAAAACTCCACAAACGCCCTCCTAGATCCACTTCAGTTTGCATACAGGGCAAACAGGTCCATAGAGGATGCCATCAACATCAGTCTGGCATACATTATGGAACATCTGGACAGACCCAACACCTACGCCAGGATCCTTTTCCTGGATTTTAGCTCTGCCTTCAATACGATCTGCCCGAACATCCTGTATAACAACTTAGCACAAATAGGGCTTGGCGTAAACCTCTGCAACTGGATCAAGGACTTCCTCACAAACAGGACACAACAGGTTAAACTTGGCAGCTGCCTCTCCCAATTGAGGACCACAAATACTGGCGCCCCCCAAGGCTGTGTTCTGTCTCCGATCCTGTTTTCCCTGTATACAAACAGATGCACCTCCACTGCCGACTGCGTTAAGGTAATTAAATTTGCGGATGACACCACCATCCTTGGTCTCATCAGTGAGGAGGACGAACGCACTTACCGCAGCGAGATCGAGCGGATCTGCAACTGGTGTAAAGACAACATGCTTGTCCTAAACGCTGCTAAGACTGTCGAGTTGGTTATCGACTTCAGGAAATGCCCCCCCCCACTCAGCCCGGTACTCATTGAAGGCACGGAAGTCACCAGAGTACCTAGCGTTCGGTTTCTGGGCACTACTATCACCAACGACTTGAGATGGAGTGAAAACACCACTAAATGCCAAAAGAAGGCGCAGCAACGGCTGTTCTTCCTAAGACAACTCAGGAAGTTTGGTATGCCGCAGGAGCTGCTGTCTAGCTTCTACACTGCCACCATAGAGTCAATCCTGTGCTCCTCCATCATCGTGTGGTATGGTGGAGCCACGTCTAGCGACCGGTACAGACTGCAAAGAGTAATAAATACAGCGGAAAAAATAATTGGTTCCCCCCTGCCACCTCTGGACCTCCTCCACGCATCCAGACTGAGAACAAGGGCAGACAGGATCACGAATGACCGGCTCCATCCCGGCAGCCGCTTCTTCAACCGCATGCGCTCAGAATACCGTTACAGGGCTATTTCCACCAAAACCTCCAGGCACAGGAACTCCTTTTTCCCCCAAGCAGTGTGCCTTCTAAACTCAAATCTCACACACAGAATAACTAAATAGCACATCTGTGACCCAGGCCTAAATAAATATGTACTTATCCTGTGGATTACCGCAGGTAGTTTTTGCTCTAACATACCTTAATTCTTCTGAACTGCACATGTTTTTTGCACTACCTCGTTTAATGTCTTTGTCTGCTCGTCATTGCATGCTTTGATGTACTATGCTCTATGCTGATGTGTACCACAAACAATTCCGAGTGTGGCAACTGCTGCACTTGGCGATAATAAAATCTGATTCTGATCTGATTCTGATTCTGATTCAGATAACATTCTTTAAACACACCTCGGGTTCTCTTTAAGGCTCATACACACGGGGTAGGGCCATCACCGCAACCACGTGGCACGCGCGTGTTGCAACGACAGGTAGCCCGTGTGTATGACGCGTGCGCCCCGAACCGTCGCCCGTCGGAGCTGTCGCCAGGTGATTGACATGTTCAATCGCCGGCTACAGCTGTCGCCGCAACTTCGCCGGAACTGTCGCTAGTCCCGTGTGTGTATGCGGGCTAGCGACAGGAGACCTACGTGAGTGAATGGAGCATCCGTCCGGGGGATGCTCCATTCACAAACAGCTTCCGCCGCGTCTCTTCCTTTCTGGCGAGACGTGTGGACAGCTGTCGCTCCCTAGTCGCATGTGCGCATGCAACAGGGGACAATTGTTCCCCATGTGTATGTAGCTTTACTGTATATTGGGGGAGAGACAAACGAATAACATCTGGGGGGACTTCTAACTTTATGAGACAAGGTGCATCTGGCTACATTTACTTGGGATAGGGAGCATCTGGCTACATATACTGGGCTGAGGTTATAGATTATGGCTGGGTGGGGGGGGACGTCTGGCTACATATATTGGGCTGGGGGGGGGGGGGGGAACATCTGCATACATATTCTGAACTAGGGTGGAGGAAACAAGGTCTGGCTACACAAACTTGGTTGGTGGGGTGGAAATCTGGCTACATATACTGATCTGGGGAAGAGGAGCATAAAGCTAGATATACTGGGGGGGAAGGGGGGGGGGTTTAATTTGACCATATCTGGAGGCATGTGACTACTTGATTATTTATCTATCAAGAGGCATGTGTTAACTTTATCTCTTTATCAGGAGACTGGAGACATGTAATTACCTAATTATTTAATCTTAAAGGAACCAAGTGTTCTAAAATGACAGTGTATAAATAATGTCTTAGTAGCTTTGTAAACATTTTCCTACTTTTCATGTTAAATATCAGAAGCAAAATCTGTAATTTGTTGTGTATAGATTTTAGCTATGTTTGGAATGTCTCATTTGCATAGGTTAATCTTTGCAGGCGCTTTTAAGAATAAATACATTGTATGTATTCTTTTCCAGGTCAAAGAGTTCACTTCCTGACTTGAGTCAGGAAGTGAAAAAACAAATCGCTCTACAAAAGTGCTTAGAAAAGCGCTTTATTAAAAATCGCAATGTGCAGGTACGTTCAGGCAGGCACTAAAAATAATCGCACACAAAACGCTGGCGTCAGCGATTGCAATTTTAGATGTGAACAAGGCCTGCAAGAAAATTACTTGAATCAAATGGTAACCAGGCAAACCAGGGGAAATACTCTGTTCAATTTAGTCATTTCAACTAGATCAGATATATCAAATGTGCAGCTTCACAAGACATATGAAATGTAAAAGAACAAATGGGAAATATTGTAACTGGATATTAAGGAAAGGAGGCAGTGTACTTATTTTATTACTGGCATAACAATACACAAAAAATGTTTGCCCCTCCTGTACCTAGGATGTGCTCGTTTCTTACATGTGAATCAAAAATAATTAACTTTTGAAGCAAAGATCCACATTTATTTAGTCAGTACAAACATTTTAACGTTTTTACTTTCTGTCATTCCTCCTTTCTTCAGTCCTGGGTATAATCAGCACTCAATTGCAGATGTCAGGAGGTTAATGACTTTTAATTACGACACAGAGAGCGGGGATTCAGCTCTCATGAATATTGCTGCATGGATTAAACTCTCCTGAGAAGTGGAACATACACATAATAATACAACCCTGTTCCTGGGATCTCCCTATCTGTCACTCAGAGAAACAGGATGAAAGCTGAGCATGAATGTACTTCTATGGTACGGTATTTACACATAGCCTGTGAGTCTGAACTGTACATAGACCAATAAAATAAAGATCACAGTATTTATGGCACACTAACCCTTGTCAAGCCAATAATACTGCAGTGACCATCTATATGTGAACTCTGCAGTCGCTGCATTGCTAAACCTAAACTACAGATTCACACTGATGGGTTCCTTTCAAGTACCCTATTGAATGACACTGCAATTATCTACTCCTTATCCTCTCCCTGGTTTGCAATGGCTGATAACATAAAAGAATAGGTTGCATTCAACTGCACATGGGTGAGCTTATTTAACAAGACAAAGCCACAACAAAAAGGTTACCAGAAGACATGAAGTGACAGAATAGATGACTAATAACCCTGCTGGCTGACTTCTCTGGGGGAAGAAATCAAACAGACAGCTTAGGAAATGTATTTCGGGTCTTGGTTGTGGTCCTTGATAGGCTGGTATTAGCAGCATCTACTTTTTTTCACTGTCTTCAGACCTAAAGATCCAATAAGCCAATCTTGTGGAACACTATGCAGAGCTCTTCAGACAGTCTGCAGTAAAGATGTGCACACAAAGACAGAATATCACCGGCAGGGTTCAGGACTTTAACCCTTAAGCAGGCCATACACTGGCTCGATTCGCGGCCGTTTCGACAGCAGATTCGATCCTGGGATCGAATCTGCTGCCAATCGTTCGCGGTAAACGCAGCCGCCGATCCGATTTCCTCCCGAAATCGGAACGGTCCGTCGATCGCGCCGTGCGGGAAATTACCCTCGATCGCCCGCGGGTAAAGTGCGCGTCGCTAGCGGCGGCCGATCCGATCAAGTATACATTACCTGAGGCTGGCTCCCGGGCGTCTTCTCCGCGCTGCACGGCTCTGTTCCGGCTCCATCCATCCCGGCGCTTCCTGTGTCATTGCAGTGACCAGGAAGTTCAAATAGAGGGCGCTCTATTTGAACTTCCTGGTCACGGAGTAACACAGGAAGCGCCGGGATGGAGCCGGAACAGAGCCGTGCAATGCGGAGAAGACGCCCGGGAGCCAGCTTCAGGTAATGTATACGGGGGGGGGGGGGGGGGGAACGGCGGCAGGAGCAGCTCAGCAGATGGTGAATCGGTTTCAGGCTGAAATCGATTCACAATCTGTTTGCAGTAAAGGCAGCCATACGATCCCTCTCTGATCAGATTCGATCAGATAGGGATCTGTCAGCTGGTCGATCTAATGGCACATCGACCAGTGTATGGCCACCTTTAAGGCCCGTACACGCGCCTCAGCCGATAATCATGCGTGTGTTCGGCAGCCACTGATCCCCAACCCACGAGCCATCTCCCCTGTGGATCTACCCGACCCAAGCGACGCCGATTCCCCACAATTCCATTGTTTGCGCTGCTCCCCTGTCTACCGCGTGATGTCATGCATGCGCCACTCATCCTCCCTCCCTATTCTCCCCTACTTAGCAACACAGCAAGTCGTCAGCTGACACGTGTGTGTGCATCCCGGCCCAGTGATGTCGCCCAAGGGGATCATGTGCTGATTCCCAACGGGCGTCATCTGTAAAAGGTGTGTACGCACTATTAGGTGACAGTTTGGGCCCAATTGCTGTACAGGCATGTTTTGTTACTATGGTTGGGGGGAGGATGGATGTTGGCGCAGGATGGAGTGGTGTTAAGCCTGAGGGGTAAGAAGGAAAAGAATGCAGTTGGCCAAGATGAACTGGCACTCCACACGGGGAGGAGCTGGGATGCTGTACACACAATAGATTCTTGGCAGAGGCAGCCCTGACTAGCCACATCATTTGAGAAGCATCTAGCATGTGTTTGAGGCTCTTCTGAAGTCCTTCTGAAAGCTCTTCTGAAGTCCTCTAGCACTCTTGTTTATGGACAACTCTCTTTTTAAATGTATGGCCAATTCAGGCGTAACCTACAAAAAACAATTAAAACTTACAACTCTGATCCTTACCTTGAGGAAACAGTGATCACCTGGGATAATCCATCCTGAGCCAATCAGCCTAATCTGAAGGAAATAATCAATTCCTACTATACACTGCACATCAATTGTTAGTAGATTCCAGCAGGGAATCTATTGAAAATTGATAGAACTGCAGCATTGCACTATTTGATGCAGTGCAACGCTATGGGCCGTCAATCTATTGCCGCTCCTGCCCTTCCTCCAATTTGCCTAGTTCTTTCATCTTGTGTGATTGATTTTTTGTCAAAATCAAATGAAAGCTGATTGATTGAACATTGAGAAGATCGATAAGTGTATGCAGGGCCGGTCCTAGACTTTTTGCTGCCTGAGGCAAACTTGTGAGGATACGTCCTCCTCCCCCCGATCTGGAATGACCGCCCAGCACCCGAGAGACATGACATGCTGCAGCTCAACCCAATAAAGCACTGGCTGGCTCGCTGGTTGGCTGGCTGCAAACTGCTCACCCTCAGTCAGTCGGCCATCCTCTATTCCTCCTCAGTCAGGACAGTAGTGCCACCTCCTCCCTTCTGCTGTGCAAGTCAAATAAAACGCTGCTGCTCTCCTGCCTCCCCTCTCCTCACTCACTGTCAGACTCCTCACACAGCACAACAAGCTGCTTTTCCCCAATGATGACCTCTTCACCTCGCTCACTCTCCTCTTGCTTCTCCTCCTACTCTGACTGCATGCTGTAAGTGTAAACGCACAGTACAAACACGCTGCCCATGTAATCTCTGCTCCTGATGCAAATGTTTCACCTTGCTTCATGAGAGAACTGGCCCTGAGTGTATGGTCACCTTTATTTATTTACTTTATTCCCTCCTGATAAGCTGGCTCTGCTGTATTTTCCACAGTCTCTCCCTCCACATGGAAGTGGCAAGACTGCTTGGTCAAGCAAAGCACTTCATATTGGAGCTCCACACCATCTGTGCCCTGAGGGGGTTAACTGGAATGTCCTTGGATGTGTGTAGCTGGTTTAAGTGGTGTAAGTAACATACAAAATTCCTGTTTTGTAATTGAGAACAAAAAGCCTTTATTGCACTTTCATTATCTCAAGGCTGCTGCCTGCTTCAATACTTGTGTATTATTAATCAGTGATTATCAGGAGAGCATTTTTAGTTTTCAGTTAGGCTCTTTTCCCACTTGAGCGGAGGAATGGACATTTTGTGTCTGGTCTCCGCTCCACAGTGAAGCCGGCGTTCACACTTGTCATGCTGCAAAGGATCTGCCTAATTTGCTAGATGAAAGCAGTGGGACACATGGTGAAACTGCTTACAAGATTCAATTCAAGACTTCAGAAAGATCATGTTCCCCCCCTGGATGATGCTGATGTAACACACACAGCAAAGGAAAGCAATTTGAAGTCTGGACGATTCCAGGGCAAGGGTGGGAAGGATGAAAAGCTAGGTGGCCATGCAACCCTTCCTGCTAGGGATGGCCTTGACTTTTGTGTTTAACAGTTGTCCGAAGAGAACCCCAGATAGCCATTTAGCAGCAACTGCATACACACAGTCCTTGTGGCACAATTGGTTAGTGCATTTGGCTGTTAACAGAAAGGTTGGTGATTCAAGCCCACCCAGGGATGGCCTTGCCTTTTGTGATGCAGTACGTGGACCGCACTTCGGTGTAGTCCATGATAATCCCAGGCACACGGATGCGTTCCCCCATATAGCATATGGGTGAGCGCATCTGCCCTGGGAACAAGTGGATACACAGCCTTCATGTTTGATAACTACACTCCTAGCACAGGTCACAGCCAGAGGCATATCTCCAAATCATGAGGCTCCCCAGCAAAACTTTGATTGTGAGCTTTTAATGTTCACAACCCTTCCCTTGCCTCCCCTTGGTGAATCTCACAACATGGGGGTCCATCTTACAAGGCTCATCAAACAAGTGTGGCTATTATTTTTTATTGTATTTATAAAGTGCCAACATATTACACAGCGCTGGACAATAGATATATACAATTATACAAGGATGAAAGACATAACAAGGTTATACAACATAGAACAAAGTTATACGAGGCAAACGGTACAAAACATGATCATGTGATATGGGCTGGTTAGGTGGGCCAAGTAATACAAGTACAGGCTGTCATTGGTGAGGAGCACACGGTGCTGTCGACTACTCTAGGGAAGGGAGGACCCTGCCAGAGGCTTACAATCTAAGGTCATCAGGATCTTCACACCCATAACATGTGTAGCCACAAAAACACCTGATCTAGAGTATCAGAGAAAGGGAACGTTAGTAGTTGGGGTCCTCCCACACCTCTGGACACCTTGCAGTTGCAGGTAAGGTAAACTGGAGCCAATTATTCTTTCTGCTGATCGTATGTTTCACTGCAGTCTCACCTTTGCTCATATGAAGCATGAACCAAGCAAGACAGTCACTGATTACGTAATGATGGTGGATTTGATTGTTGCAGTACAAAACTGCACTATTAATTTCAGCTGCAGGCAAAACATTTTTATAGCTGCTGTAGGTGGTACATTGTCTGTTGTTGTTTTTTTAATGATGGCAATAGTGTAGTTTTCCCATTTTAGGTTATTAAATATTTTAGACCAAAGGTATTTGAATGACTCTATGTGATGATCTGCTCGGCTGCCTGTGCAGGCAGGCAGTTTTTTGACCATTGTTTAGGTTTGCATGCTGCAGGACTCTGGAAAGAAGAGCTTCTGTCAGTTTTGCAGCTTGTGCTTGCAGAGGAATTTGCATATGTTGTCATGCAAATTGCCTGGCCACATTCATTGGAGGCGTGTACTATAAGTACTATGTCTTTCCCACAATGCTTGGCTGTTCATAAGGAGTCTTCCTGTGAAACACTCTGGAGAGTGTCAGCCATGCTCTTTGTTTGAAGATCAGCTTAGAGTAATTCCTGGAAAACTGCACTAGGCAGGTTTCCTTAGTGCAGTTAGGATTGCTCATCTGTTTGTTTGTTCTGTTGCTATTGTCCTGTCCCAGCGGTGGTCGACAGGAAATGGTTCTGATCTTTGTTCTTGGAGTATAGCTGGTGCAGCGGTTGCTACCAGCTATCTCTTCTGTTCTGTCTCCTTGGATCGCGCTAGCCACTTTTTGCTAGCGCTATGGATCCTTCTGTTCTGTCTCCTGGGATCGCGCTAGCCACTTTTCGCTAGCACTGTGGATCCTTCTGTTCTGTCTCCTAGGATCGCGCTAGCCACTTTTCACTAGCGCTGTGGATCCTTCTGTTCTGTCTCCTGGGATCGCGCTAGCCACTTTCGCTAGTGCTCTGGATCCTATCTCTCGCTTGTCCCTGTTTTCGTGTGTCTGTCTTGTCTGCTACGAACGCTTGCTGGAGGCTCGGTGAGGTAACCGTTAAGAAAGCGCTCGCGTCCTCTGTTACTTGTTTGTCTTGTCTTGGTTAGTTAGGCGTGCTTGTCTCTATTGTGCTTATCACGTGGAGACCTCGCACGAATGTGTGCACTGTTGCCAATGAGTGCGATGTTCGCGTTCAGTTAGCGTTTGTTATTTTCCTTGTTATTCTCATTGTATTATTTGCTGTGCCTTTGCTAACTTCGTATTCTGTTCTGATCTGCCTTGTGTCACGTCTGGCGATCGCACCTCTCGCGTTCCTATTTCATATCTGCTGTTGTGTGTGCACTGTCGCGGGGTGGCGACTAGGTTGGCGCACACACATACAACCTGTCCCTTTGCTCGTTCTCATTCGCAATCGCCTCTCTTGCGATTGCGTTCTGCACTTCGTACAATTCCTGTCTGGCATTTGTGGAGGTACAGAGGATTGGTTCCTCTGCACTCCCCAGCGCCATCTGCCGACAGGAATTTCCCTCTACATGTGCGTAGCACCTTTTTCTGGGTGCCTGCAATTACACGCTTGTGGAGGATTTCCGCCGTGTCAGCGCACGCGTTGTGCGCTGATCACGGAGAAAGTTCCACAATCGTTACACTCTACTTGGGTCGTAGCAGATTCATTTATGATTGGGGGAGGGACTGGGGCAGGCTCTCATGAAAGCTTTTATCATCTCCATGGTCTAAAGAACATTATGTTTCAAGTTGTTATATCGTAAAAGTGGTATTATGGTAATCACCTCGCATAATCAAAACAACAAGACCAGGAAATCCGTCACCAACTAGAAGCCATGCTGACATAACAGCAGCATGTAAATAAAACCCCATAGTTAAAAGGGAGGGAAAAGAGAGGAAAAGTAATACTACCCAGTTAGGACAATGCTTTACACTACCAAGCAGATGCAGATTAACAAACAGACAAAAAACATGTGGACAACAGGGCACCACATATTTAAAGGCCACAGTAGTGGCAGAGCAAAGTAGGGACCATACTAAATAGCCAGAGGCTTTTAGCAACGTGCAATGACACTGTGTTCGAACTTCAAAGCAGCCATTAATATACATACGCGTTCGCGTTATGTATTAGATGTGTAACTGTCGGGCATAAAATCAAAAATCAATTATTTATTTTTCTCTGGTAAACAAGTAATATGGATGCTAACCAGGCAATCCAATTCTTGTTGATAAATGATCATTCCAGTTTACTTGTTTACTTGACTCTTATTTAATACACACAAAATTTTGTACACAAAAAGGCAGTTGCAGGGCAAGCTGGGTTGTCCGTTTTTGCTTCTCTACTTTCCCCTCAGACTTAACTAATGCAGCCTGATTGGCTGAAGCCTCTTTCCATCCTGTTTTCCCCTCCCACACCTCTGTTCCTCTCTGATTGGCCAATATTTTTCATGCTGAGACAATGCACTTTCTATAGTGGAGGGCAGGCAATGCATGCACAATCAGGCAGAGGAGAGTAAGGGAGGAAATGACATCAGGATTGGCTTCAATATAGCCACAGTTAAAATGGGAAATGCTATGGAGGATTTTCTTTTTCTTTTTTTTTATTGTAGAAAAATCACTAAAATCCAAACGTGGACAGTGTAAGTAGAGCAAGTATTTATCTACTATTCTATGTGGTTTTTTTCTGAGTTCTGAGATAGTATGAGAAAAATTATTATAGCGGCGGCTGCTAGCAGCAGCCTTAAAAATTCAGGAATCCACCTGGAGTCCTAGACCCTGTTGATGGTGGCGGAGAAGGCAGTCAAGTGGCCTGCAGGCAGAGGTGCTGTGTGGGGACCGACTTAGTCTTGTGGCAGGCAGTCACGCGGCGTGCAGGCAGAGATGCTGTGTGTGGGGATTGACAGTCTTCGGGCAGGCCTGACCGTGCTTTGCAGACCAGGCATCTGTGGTCAGATGGACCCTTGACCTAACGCTGTGTGCCAGAGATGACACCACTTGCCTTTCAACATCACGGTATAGTTTGGGTATCGCCTTTTTTGATAAATAATTGCATGATGGTATCTTACACTGTGGTGTGTGGCTTTGAAGTGAAAGGTATGCACTGACTTGACTAATACAATGTGCGATTACACAGGTGCAGTGAAAGGTGACTGCTGGTACAACAATGTGTGGTTACACAGGTGCAGTGAACAGGTTGAAGTGACTGCTGGTACAACAATGTGCTGTTACACAGGTGCAGTGAACTGGTTGCAGTGACTGCTGGTACAACAATGTGCGGTTACACAGGTGCAGTGAACAGGTTGTAGTGACTGCTGGTACAACAATGTGCAGTTACACAGGTGCAGTGAAGAGGTTGCAGTGACTGCTGGTACAACAATGTGCAGTCACACAGGTGCAGTAAAAGGTATGCAGTGACTGCTGGTATATAATACAATGTGCGGTCAGTCACAGGTGCAGTTACAGGTATGCACAGACTGGTATTACACAATACAATGTGCAGCTGTCACACACACAGATGCAGTGAACAGTTATGCAGTGACTGGTATTATATAACACTGCGTGCTGTCACGCAGGTGCAGTGAACATGAACAGGTATGCATGGTCGGACTGGTATTATAAATGTGCAGCTGTCACACACAGGTGCAGTGAAAAGGTAGGCACTGAATGTGCTGGGCCTTGCACAGTAAAGCAATTAGCAAGGGCCAGCTGCGACACACAGGGTTGTATAATGCAGTGTCAGTGGCACACACACACCAAAAAAAAAAACTTCAGAAGAACATTAGCTCTGAAAAGAGCTCTTTTTGTGGTGCTTTTCAACAACAAATATCAGCTAGGAGCAAGCTACAAGAGCCTAATTAAGCTTTCCCTAATCTCTGCAGCAACTCTCTCCCTTCTCTCACTACTGCAGCAACACCGGGGCCCATATGCAATTCACTATTTCACCTGAGTTATCTCCTAGGAGATAATTTTTAATCTTTAATTTAAAATAACTTTTTAGCACTTTGCAATGGAAAAATGTACCAAAAAGTAGGTAAAACATTACTGTAAAAATATTTTGAGTATTTGTTTGCTTGCTGGTGGCTTGAAAGGCATTTTATTTTAAGTTGTAAAAATATCACCTTGGAGAAAACACAGGTGAAAAATTGAATTGCATATGGCCCGAGTGAGATAATGGCCGATGCAGTTGCCTTATATAGGCGGGGGGAGGGGCTTCAGGAGGCAGTGCAGCCTGATTGGCTGTCATGTGTCTGCTGACTGTTATGTAGAGGGTCAAAGTTTAGCCCAATGATGTAGTATAGGGGCTGGTCGAACTCGCCATAAAGTTCGCGTTTCAAAGCGAACGCGAACCACCAATGTTCGCACAATATAAGTTCACGGTCGAAACGTTCGGGACAACTCTAATCATAACTGGAACTTATGTCAAATTAGTACTGATTGTCAGCAATCCCAACAATGTAATTAGTCCCCATCTCAGCCATAATTCCTTTAAAACTAAAAATAAAACACTATTCCTCCTCCATGTCCTAGCAATTCCACCAACATAACTTCCCCACCAACATAAAATACAAGTTACTATTCCACCTTCATGCCCCTTCAGTAACTGCCCCAAATGTAAACTCTTCCCCTTTATGGTGCCCATACATGGTACAATTTTTTTCATCCAATCTTACCATTTCCATGTAGTATAAGGGTATAAGGTTAAATTAAAGGGGAACTTCAGCCTAAACAAATATACTGTCATCAAGTTACATTAGCTATGTTAATTAGAATAGATAGGTAATATAATCTCTTACCCACCCTGTTTTAAAAGAACAGGCAAATGTTTGTGATTCATGGGGGCTGCCATCTTTGTTATGGGGGCAGCCATCTTTTGGGTTGAAAGGAGGTGACAAGGAGCAGGAGACACAGTTCCAACTGTCCTGTGTCCTGATCACCCCTCCCAGCTGTGCACGCTAGGCTTCAAATGTCAAATTCAAAATGTAAAAGAAAAAAATTTGCACCAAAACAGCAGAAAGAGAACAACAACATCAGAAATCCCATCATGCTTTGCACAGCATCAGGGGGAAAAGCCCGGGCAGTTTTCTTCTGTGCAGCTAAAAATGAGGCTTGTATAAGAGAAACAAAGTTCTGATGCTGTGAAACTGTTAAAGAAACACCAAGCCTTTTTCAGTACTGCCGAGTCGATTTTTAGTCCGCAGGTTCACTTTAAGTGAATATACTGAAAGGATAATGTATGCAGTTCCCGTATATTACATAGAAATGGAAAGATTGGATGAAAAAAGATGTACCATGTATGGGCACCATTAGAGCTGTGAGCTGCAGCCCTGCCTCACAGGCGTCTGTCAGCCACGGTTCTTCGCCTCTCCCCCGCCCCTCTCTGTCTGCCTTCGCTGAGAGGGGTCGGGGGAGAGGCGGAGATCCGCTGCTGACAGATGCGTGTGAGGCAGGGCTGCAGCTCATAGCCCGGTCTCACACAGAAGCGCACAGGGGCAGCAAAAACTACAACCAAGAAAGTCGTGGATTTTGCAGGGAGGATTTGGGGGGTAAAGACCCCTCGTTATGCCGCGGGATAGCGGCGTTTTAGCAGGGCCAAACATGCCCCTGCTGAATATAAAATAAAAAGCCATTTTTAATCTGGCTTCAGATTGTCTTTAAGGACTGCAGTCTTAAAACCCCTTAAAGGGAACCAGAGATGAACGTTTCACACAAAATAAACATATCAGTCGATAGCTTGTAAAGAATAAATGCTCTACCTGATAATTTCGCCGCTCTGGTGTGCCTTTTTTAGTGTTTTTTTAATCCATTATTGCTCCAGGAAAAATCAAATATGGCTGCCGGCTCATATCCCTTCTGCTTCCGGGGTTATGAGTTGTTCTGGATGTGCTGTCTAGGCTATATGAGACTAGGCTGCTATCTAGGCTATATGAGAAAGGCTGCTGCAGCCTTTCATCTGTGTGCTTTCATTTTGGTATAATGTGCAGCTGCCTGTAGGAAGTGTCTCTCAAAGGAATGAAACTGCAGTCATCATCATTATCTAGTGCACACAGAGCACACAGGGATCATATTGCAGCCACACTTGTCTGTTCAGAGCTTCTCTCTCAGCAGGAGCAGCCCCTCCCATGTCATCACAGCTCTCAGTATGCAAAGCAGGAAATCTGAGCCGAGAGGTGGCAGGCTTGGGCTTGAAAAGACTCCACAGAAGAGTGACTCAGCTATAATGATTCCAGGTCAAATCTAGACTGAGCCAGTCAGGAATTCTTATCACAGCTGCTAATAGACTAATTAAGCAGATAAGAATGAAACTAAAAGCAGGGTAGGTGTTTACTCTCATGTTCCCACTGATAAATGTAATAAAATACATGAGGGTGCTTCATCTCTGGTTCTCTTTAAGGACCAGACACTTTTTTTCCATTCAGACCACTGCAGCTTTAGTGGTTTATTGCTCGGTCATACAACCTACTATCTAAATGAATTGTACCTCCTTTTCTTGTCACTAATCCAGCTTTCTTTTGGTGCTATTTGATTGCTGCTGTGTATTATACACTTTTGCAGGGGGAGATTGCAGGGTTAACAACCAGCCGGCTCTTCAAAATGGCCGGCGGGTTGACGTCGTGGATGGGCAGAGCCTAATGCTGGCAGATGCGCGTGCATCCCTGTGCGTGATCCCCGGCTATTTAGTCTCCCAGGTGCCGACGCCTATCGGCGTTACGCGGTCCTGGGGGTTCCACTTTGCCGACACCCTTAGGTAGTGGGCGGTCGGCAAGTGGTTAAAGAGCTAAATGCGAACAAAATAAACAAATGTATACTTCAGCAAAAAATGCAGTACTGTACTTTACTGTTCAGCCTCTTGT
Source organism: Hyperolius riggenbachi (assembly GCF_040937935.1). Lineage (NCBI taxonomy): Eukaryota > Metazoa > Chordata > Amphibia > Anura > Hyperoliidae > Hyperolius > Hyperolius riggenbachi. Next base: position 113,657,906 of record NC_090650.1, on the reverse strand, counting down.
ATTTTGCTAGCTGGAAACATTTTTATTTTTTATTTATTTTTTCTGTAAACCTGCCAGGCACATTCATGTAGCAATGTTTATTGTATTCTGTGTAGCAGACACCTTTGGCAAAGTCATATATAAGTTTATGGGACTCTTAAACACAGCATGTACTACTGTACATTATTGTTATGGAAATTTCTTGGTGTGCTATCTATCCGCTGCTTCTCCAGATCTAGTAGAGTAGCTAATTGCTCAGCTTAGTCAATAAAGATTTATTGAAAAAAATGGCCATCCTCTTTTATTGCGCTACAGAGAAGAAAAAAGTAGTTTTCGGCTGTCGTGGTAAATCTCCCAGCATGCATCTTGGTAGGCAATATCTGTTAGACATCTGTTAATTACATGATTAGGGGCTCAGGCAGAGATTTTCAGCTTTTTGCACCATTCAAATTAAAGAAAATGTTTAAATAAAAGCTGTATAACAGCTAATGATGCTACCTGCTAATGGAATTCCAGTCTGAGATTCATGCCATGGCCAAAGCCATGTTCCTGTAATGAAAATGCTGGTTTTCTTTCATATTTAATATAATTTGGCCTATCACTTATTACTCCTGTAAGGCCCTGTCCATGCTTGTTTATATGAACTGTATGTGGATGTGGTGCATGAAAATGCATAATGATACTTTCTCTGGTAATGGTCCCTAAGTTTCTGTGAACTGCAGCTGTAAATTATAAAATTTCTCTTCCTAAGTGGGAAACTCATTCTGCTCACTGTCAGTGTAATGCACAGTAGCATGGGAGAAAAATTCAGTCTGTGCACTTGGGTGCTTGGCGAGACCTGGTTCATCGCAAGGCACCACAAGACATAGAATGGCAATTTGTGTGACACTGCAATGGGTTCTAAAAGTAATGCAAGACAGACAACATTAAGGGAAACTACAAGGAAAGAAATGGTTCCCATGCCTTTAAGTGTACACCCTGGGTGTAACACCCATGTACTAATATTGTATGTACAAGAGCCCACAGCACACTCTAGGTAGCCAAAATCTAAATTACTTTATTAGCACAACCAAAAAAAGACAGATACAGTCAGCAGCTGATGCATTTCAGACACATGGTCTTTAGTCATAGCTCACCATATACAAACAGGAATGACATTTATACTGTACCTGTATATGACCAGTGAAAACCACCATGCACTATTACTGACTAACATGGCCAGATCCTTTGAAGTTAAGGCTGAACCTGATATCTTAAAGACTCTGTAACATTAAAAAACGCCCCTGGGGGGTACTCACCTCGGGTGGGGGAAGCCTCGGGATCCTAATGAGGCTTCCCACGCCGTCCTCTGTCCCACGGGGGTCTCGCTGCAGCCCTCCGAACAGCCGGCGACAGACCCGACTGTGACTTCAATATTTACCTTTGCAAGCTCCAGCGGGGGCGCTGTGGCTGCTGTCGGCTCCGAAGTAGACGGAAATACCCGATCTCAGTCGGGTCCGCTCTACTGCGCAGGCGCCGGAGACTTGCGCCTGCGCAGTAGAGCGGACCCGACGGCGAGCCGGGAAGGTAAATAATGACGTCACCGCTGTACGGAGGGCTGCAGCGAGACCCCCGAGAGACGGAGGATGGCGTGGGAAGCCTCATTAGGATCCTGAGGCTTCCCCCTCCCGAGGTGAGTACCCCCTAGGGGACGTTTTCACGTTACAGTTCCTCTTTAAGGGCCCGTTTCCACTAGAAGCGGTACGATGCGGCTACATAGCCGCGTTGCATCACCGGTGTCCTGATCCCAATGCACAGCAATGGAACAGTTTCCATTTCGTGCATTGCGTGCGGAGCGATCCGAGAATCTGCAGCAAGCTTCAGATTCTCGCACGGGTACATCCCCATGCATCAGCACCCTGTCCTCTCCATACACTTCCGCATCGGGAGATGTGGAAGTGATGCAGACGCCAGTGGAGATGATGCGATGCAGCTAGGTAGCCGCACTCGCATCGTGTCAGAGGAAACAAGACCTAAGCCTTAGAATTTCTGTCACCCAGCAGTGATCAGTACTCAACCCTTTGGGCGACAGTAGAGTGCCAGCACTATACAGATGCATCACTAGCCTCAAGAATCTGTTGCTATTGGGGGGGGGGGGGGGGGGACAGTGAGCATGACATGATGGAACAGTTATCATGGGTGGGTTGGAGGGGCAGCGAAAGCGATGCATTCATTACTTAACGGCTGCTGTGCACATGACAGATTCACTCACGATTCTTGGCTGCAGCAGTCTCCATCGTTTGCCGCGGCCGAGTTAAATCCAGCGCGTGTACATAGCTTAAAGGGGAACTCCAGTGAAAATAATGTAATAAAAAAGTGCTTAATTTTTACAATAATTATGTATAAATGATTTAGTCAGTGTTTGCCCATCGTAAAATATTTTAAATCCCTGATTTATGTTCTGACATTTATCACATGGTGACATTTTTACTGCTGGCAAGTGATGAAGCTGATGCTTGCTTTTTTGGCAGTTGGAAACAGCTGTAAACAGCTATTTCCCATAATGCAACAGGGTTTACAGACAGGAAACTGCCAATAGTGCGTACTCAGAATTTCTTTGTGGGAGGGGTTTCACCACAATATCAGCCATACAGCGCCCCCTGATGGTCTGTTTGTGAAAAGGAATAGATTTCTCATGTAAAAGGGGGTATTAGCTACTGATTGGGATAAAGTTCAATTCTTGGTTGGAGTTTCTCTTTAAGTCACCAAATAATCCCCATTGTGAATGAATGATATAATCATTGTCCACTTTTACCCAAATGCGTTTAGTTCACATTTATATCTTCACTTTAATCTTTGCCAAGCACAGGCTAAATATGAAGAATTCTATTTTCTGATAAGAAAACCATCCTGAATTATTGGTCCTCTAAATTAAATGAGAGCACCAATACTGACAGATTTCTTCCAGCTAAAAAGGATGAGATGAGAATAGTTATTAGGAACTTGGCTTTTGTTCTTCTTTATTAGCATTCTGTATTTACCACGATGGAGATCAGAAGTTGATTGCAGAGTTTTAAACGCTTGACTCTGTGACTGACCTTGTACACTTACATTACTGTAGTTAGCAGCATAAAGGAATTTTCTTTATAGTTAGTTAATATTGTCATTGTTTATTGATCAGGTGCATAAATGAGAATCCCACGCCCCCTTGGTAAAACGCTGGATGGCCCCGCACTCCGCCATGGTAGTGAGAGTTCACCCCATGAGACGGTCGCTGCCTTTTGCAATGGAGTCACTTAAACTCCCCCAGTAACTTAACCATTTACCCTCCCCTGGGATGAGTATCAACGTCGCTGCAAAACACCACTACAGCTCGCAGGGACGTAGATACTTGCCGCTGTGCTCTCCCGCTTGCTCCCGCATGCGTTCTCATCACCGATTGTTAAAGGGAAAGGAAACACTTTATCAGCACCAAGGGGACCAAACTTACCAATCGTTAAAGGGAGATGAATGAATGGGAATGCAGTTCCCAATTATTTATCTAAGTCCCCGTGTCAATGATTGCCAGCGTCAATGATTTGCCTGCTGTCATTGTAACTAAGTAAGTAACAGGTCCAAGCATTACTTCCTGTTCACGTACTAATAATATGCTCAGGAAAATAATGTGCATGGACATCTTGTGGCCAAATACTAAAATTACACCTACCTACATTTTTTTTTTATAAAAAGTCCTACACATAAATTTAAACTTTAACCCCTTACCTCTCACATTCTCCCATAGTTACCAAATAAAACTTTTGCATAAAAAAAGACAACTAAAAAAAATACATAAATCATTACCTCAGGGACTGAACTTTTTTAATATGTATGTCGAGGGTATATTACTGTTATTTTTAAATTATGGGCTTGTAAATAATGATGGCCAGAAAACTGAAAAAATGCACCTTTATTTCCAAATAAAATATTGGTGCCATACATTGTACTAGGGAAATATTTTAAATGTTGCAATTACTGGGGCAAACTGGGGGCAAATAAAAAGTGTGGGTTTTATCCACAGTAGAATATTTTATTTTAGAACTATAATGGTTGAAAACTGAGAAATAATGATTTTTTTTCCATTTTTTTTCTTTTATTCCAATTAAAATGCAGTTAGAATAAAATAATTCTTAGCAAAGTACACCCAAAGAAAGCATACTTTGTGGCAAAAAAACAAAACAAAACAATGTATAGATTTCAGTGTGATAAGTACTGATAAAGTTATTGGCAGATGAATGGACGCAGAGCTGAAATGTGAAAATTGCTCTGGTGTTTAAGGGGGAAAAACCCGTAGAGGTGCAGTGGTTAACACTTTTCCTCCCCTAATATTTTCCAAAACAAGGTTACCCCTCAATGTTTGTACACATGTTTTATTAGCATTCACAACTCCTTGCACCATATGCCTACAATCAGGCTCATTCCAACTAATCCAGTCAAATTAATCAGCCTCATTCCAACTAATCCAGTAAAATTCCTCCTATACACTTCTCAAATCCCCCTCATAACTCCCTATGCAGCCATATAACCCCCCCCATCTACACACCACTACCTATACCATGCAGCTAAATGCCCCCATGTACCCCGATCCCCATTACCCCATGCGCTCTTATCTTCACCACATAGTAGGACTACCATTCTCTATCTGTAAAAGGAAGGAAGATCCGCTTCTTTGGCATATAAAAGTCTGATCTTTATTAAAGCATAAATAAGCTGGACAACAGACTTTGGCTCGCGCGTATCGGAGCCTCACAATCGCTCCTTAGTCATAGCTAAAATAGTTCTCTCAATAGTCACAATTTATACATACACAGCTCCTCCTCAAAAGGGGCAGGCTTAACAATACAAGCTGCAGTGACTAATACAGAGATTTTTCTCTTAAAGGCGTATAACACACATAACAAAAGTGCATATAAATATACAAAAAAGTGTTTGATTAAGAACAAAGTTATCCCCCCAAACAACCTGTATTAACTGGATTGTCAGGGTACAGCACAACATCATTATAAAAAGAGATAGGGGTCAGACAAAGTTGGTACATCTATGACTGTGAATAATAGTTTGTTGGGGGCAGAAGTTGTGGGGAGAGCTGCTAATGGCACAGGCCTGACTAGTAATGTGACAAATGATACATCTAAAGTTACCTCCGATTGTTTGCCAAGTTCTATTGGATCCACCCCCACTCGGCATTCAGATCAACCTGGTGTAATGGCTTGTCCTCCAGGTGGCTTTCTGACAGGTGAGGGGTGAAGTGCAGCCATTCCTAATGATGATATCGACATGAGTTAATTGGGTGATCCTGAGAGGCTTGACAAGTTTATATCTGTTTTTTTCTGGTTCAGGAAACACTCAGAGTAGAGACCCCATCCTTAAAGGGACTCCGAGCTTATCTTAAAAATGAAAATTGTACTCACCAGGGGCTTTCTTCAGGCCAGTGCTGGTCGGGAGGTCCCATGACGGCGTCCTGGCTCCTCTCCTAGTCCCTGCTCCGGAATGGCTGACCGGCGGCAGCCCGGGCGACACTCGTCCGAGTGTCTGGCTTCTTCTTCCGCGTATGACGCGGCTGACGTCACACGCAGGCCGCCTCGCGTCATCACGCCGGCTGGCGTGGCAGTAAGGCGCATGCGCAGTACTTTCACGTCGGCCGCCATGATGACGCGAGGTGGCCCGGAGTGTGACGTCAGCCGCGTCATACGCGGAAGAAGAAGCCCGACACTCGGCTGAGTGTCGCCCGGGCTGCCGCCGGTCAGCCATTCCTGAGCGGGGACTAGGAGAGGAGCCAGGACGCCGTCGTGGGACCTCCCGACCAGCACTGGGCTGGAGAAAGCCCCAGGTGAGTACAATTTTCATTTTTAAGATGAGCTCGGAGTCCCTTTAACATGAAATCGGCTTTTGCCAGTTTGGAGTGCCTCCTAGATAAGGAAACCAGATTATGGTGGGATGTAACCAGCCTCAAACATTATATCAACAAGGGAATTGTCCCTAGAGGACTTAGGATAAAAAAGATACCCACTACCATCTATTCTGTCCAGTTTGTCATTGAGTGGAACATAATCCTTACAGATTGTTCAATCAAACTAATGAAGTTGATTGTGTCATATGAAGAGAAAAAGCTGGTGGATATCAAAACGGAAATATAAAAAATTAAAGGTGATCTTGACACTCAAAAAGAGCTTCCTTTATATGACGAACTCAATGACAAACGTAAACTTAATATCGCCAACCTCGAGAGTCTGATAATGAACAATAAAAGAGTAAAATTTCTAAGAGATCCCAACGACTACAATAAGAACCAGGTTTACGAATGGGGCAGATGGGAAACCCTACATAGAACTCCTATGTCCATACTACGCAGGAGCCCAAGCAAGAAATGGGTAGTTTTAGTTCTGTAGAAAGCTTAGTTCTGTGGTTAACCTTTCTGATGTTGTATTTAGAGATGGCTCGAACCTCCGATTTTGGGTTGGCGACCCTCGAACGCGAACTTCCGCAAAAGACTTCAATGGGCAGGCGAACTTTAAAAACTACAAACACTGATTCTGACAAAAAAGTGATGGAAAGATGTTTCAAGGGGTCTAACACCTGGAGGGGGTCAGTGACTACAAGAGGGAATTTTTTTTTTTAAAGATCTCGTACTGAATTTGTGGGAAATGTTCCAACCGCCACCGACTTTAACGGTTAATAGCAAAGTCCCTTTACATAGTAGAAACACCAAATTTGCAGGGTACATGGAGGGGGACAGTGACTACAAGAAGAAAATTATATTTTTTTCAAAAATACCTAATACTTTTTGAGAAAATCAATTTTAAAGATCTGAGTTTGGGAAATGCTACAACCGCCGCCGAATTTAACGGTTAATAGCAAAGCCCCCTTAAATGCCAGAAACACCAAATTTGCATGGGAATGTTAAGAAGAAAAGTGGGAACAATAGGAATTTTTTTTTCCAAAAAGACCTTATATGTTTCCCTAAGAACTGTCATTTACACATTTAAATGTATACTATTTTTCTTTGAAATTTTAAATTGATTTTCTCAAAAAGTACAAGGTCTTTTTGAAAACAATTTTATCCTATTGTTCCCCCCACTGTTCTTCTTAACATTCCCATGCAAATTTGGAGTTTCTGGCATTTAAGGGGGCTTTGCTATTAACCGTTAAACTTGGTGGCGGTTGGAACATTTCCCACACTCAGTATGAGATCTTTAAATTGATAGTGTTTCTACTATGTAAGGGGACTTTGCTATTAACCGCTAAAGTCAGCAGGCGTTTAATTTTCCCACGGTCGGAAGGAGAATTTTAAAATCGATTTTCTCAAAAACTATAAGGTCTTTTTGAAATGTTTTTTTCCTCTTATACCCACTGTCCCTATTTACATACCCTGCAAATTTGGGGCTCGATTCACAAAGCGGTGCTAACCCAGTTAGAGACTTTAGGCGTGTTAACCATTTTTATCATGCCTAAACTCAGTTTAGGCATGATAAGTTTAGGCATGATAAGTTTAGGCATGATAAGTTTAGGCATGCTAAGTTTAGATAAGTTTAGATCACATGCAAAGTCTCGCACGCAAAGCAGCGCCATTAAACTCTATGCAAAGTGCACCAGACTTTGCTAGCGCAAAACTTTTGATCAGCTGTGCACTGCGGTGCTAACCCAGTTGGTGCTTAAACTTATCACGCCTAAAAACGTATCACACCTAAACTTATCATGCCTAAACTTATCACACCTAAACTTATCACACCTAAACTTATCACACCTAAACTTATCACACCTAAACTTATCATGCCTAAACAGAGTTTAGGCGTGATAAAGGGCTTTTCACCAGGGTGCTAACTGTTAGCACCGCTTTGTGAATCAGGCCCTTGGTGTTTATAGCATGTAATGGGGCTTACCTATTAACCGTTAAAGTCAGTGCCATTAAAGCCTATGGGAAAAATATAAACGCAAACTGTTTTGAAAAAAATTTGCGTTTCGTTCGCGCGAACAAGTTCTCCAGCGAACCGTTCAGGCCATCTCTAGTTGTATTAACAGAGGACCAAATGTCTTTGTTATCCAGGGGTCTCTCTTTCGCGCCATCCTCCCACTTTGATGTCTTTAAGACTTTATTAGACGTTAATAAATTTGTTAGGAATTTAATGATAAGGAAGCGCTTTTTAGACGTTGAGGTTTTGGAGGATGTCACAAGGAGCCCCCTGGTGAAGATCCCGATTGTGGTATACAACCAGTACTTGCTTTACAGGATGAACTTTCGGTTCATCTGTTACACCAGTTGTCTCTAGCATCCCAAGAAGGTATTACAGTTAGCGGCGTAAAACCCATACAAACAAGAAATCCTGATTTTTACCCCTCACAAGCTAAAGCCCCATCTACACCATATGATTCTTTGTCCGATTCGATTCAAATCAGTTTGATTCATTGATTCGATTCGATTCAATCCAACGTGTCTGATTCATGATTCGATTCATTCGATTCAATTTGCCATTGTTTCAAATCGGAAATTGAATCGAATCATGAATCGGACATGTCGGATTGAATCAAATTGAATCAATGAAGCAAATCAAATTAAATCGAATCAGACAAATAATTATATGGTGTAGATGGTTGAAACGCCTAGGCCCATATGCAATTCATTTTTCTCCTGAGTTTTCTCCTAGGTGATATTTTTACAACTTGTCATAAAATACCTTTTAAGTCTCAAGCAAGCAAGAAAATACTCGAAACAAATTTGATAGTACTTTTTAACCAATTTCTGGGTACTTTTCAATTGTAAAATGCTGAAAATTTAGTTTACAGAGAAAATGAAAATTATCTCCTAGGAAATAACTCAGGTGAAAAAAATGAATTGCATATGGCCCCTATTGTACCAATATTCTATCATCTGCCAAAAATCCACAAACCGGACACTCCAGCCAGGGGCTGCCCTATTGTGGCAGGAATAGGGTCCTTGGGTGAGCGTATTGTGGCAGGAATAGGGTCCTTGGGTGAGTGTCTTGGTGAGTGGGTGGATTCCCTATTGCACACATTAGTGACAAGATTACCCGGTTACTTACGTGACAGCAAGCATCTCTTGGCCAGTCTCCAGCAGATAAAATGAACTAAGGAGTATAGTTGGGTCACTCTTGATGTGGCCTCGCACCACATGACAAGGCACTGGAGGCCTTATACTATCACTTGGACCGGTAATCGTCCTATTCTCCTCCATTGAGATCTTTTCTTTCTATGGCAGGATGATTCCTTTTAAAACATAACTATCTTATGTTCAATGGCAGGTTTTACCTCCAAGGATGTGGAGCTTTGATGGGAGCCAATTTCTCCCCATCCCTTGCAAACTTGTATATGGGATGGTGGGAGGAGCTCCACATCCTTGGAGATGTGAATCCGTATTTCTCCCGTATCTATTGGTATTATTATTATTATAATTTAGTATTTATATAGCGCCGACATATTACGCAGCGCCCTGGGCTTTTGGCATGGTTCCCACTAGAACGCTGATAAAAACTAGCATTTTTGCCTGGTTAGAGTAGGACTCACCAGATCGGGGACACTTTGGCGCAGTTGGTGAGCTTAAACGCGTTAAAGCGTAACCAAGAGCCCCTGTCACTGTTTTCCTGTTGTGTGCTGCAGCACCCTCTGTATTTATATATTTCTTATGGAGATTGGGGTTCTCCAGTGCTGCGTGCATGCTTTGCATAGTATTGCATAAAATTCGGTTTGTGCTGCTCATCCTTTGGCTTATATATATATATATATATATATATATATATATATAGTCTTGTCACTAACTGTCCCTCAAAGGAGCTCACAATCTAATCCCTACAATTGCCATATGTCTATATTATGTAGTGTAAGTACTGTAGTCTAGGGCCAATTTTTTAGGGGGTGCCAATTAACGTATCCGTATGTTTTTGGAATGTGGGAGGAAACCGGAGTGCCCGGAGGAAACCCACACAGACACGGAGAGAACATACAAACTCTTTGCAGATAGTGCCCTGGCTGGGATTCGAACCAGGGACCCAGTGCTGCAAGGCGAGAGAGCTAACCACTGCGCCACCGTGCTGCCTGGTATGGGAGATATATTGATGACCTTCTTATGATATGGAGAGGATCTCTGGATTTCGTGTCATTTGTTAACTTGAACCTAAGTTTTACAGACAATGGTGGAATGCACCAGATTGACTATCTTGATCTGACAGGGTCACCCGAGACTGGTGTCATTGAGACGTGTACGTACAGAAAGCCATGTGCTGGCAATTCTGTGCTCATTACTTCCAGTTGCCATCCAAGTCACACTATCAAAGCTGTACCTGTGGGGGAGATGGCACGTGCCAAACGTAATTGCTCTAACCCCACTCACCTTATTAGTGAACTTCAATCTGTGGAAACAAGTGGACATAATAATTGACACAATAATTGGGGGAGAACATCTACAAGATGCTCCTGGACCATGGGCACACCAGATTTAGCATACTTTTCTCCCCTGGTTTTTGCCCTCTAAAACTAGGTGTGTCTTATAGTCCGGAGCTTCTCATATGCCAAAAAATATGGTACTCACTTTTAGGAGATACTGTATACCTCATTTTATACTACACCATGGGATGCACAGCTCTATCTTACTAATCCTAGTGATGCTGGGTTTTGACTATTGAAATGGTTTGAGGAATAGGTAATACTTTTGCTGGTTACTTTTGAGAACAAGGTATTAATTCCAAAAGTTAGTTTTGTTTAGTTGCCAGTCCAGCACAGCTTCACGTACTCCTCCTTGTTAATTTTATAACTATATATAGTAGAGTCTCGGTTATTCAGGACTGACAGGGATCTGATGATGCCGAATAAGTGTGCTTTCTGGTTGCTTGAGACTCAATGTTAAAAATAGGCCCAGCTAATACAGTATTATACCCCACTCTATATACATACCATAAGCTCTGTATTAAAGTGGACCTCTCTGCTCTAAAAGATAAGCATCAGCATAATAACATTTAAAGAAAAACATTTCTTTGTTACAGCTGATACAAATCCTGCAATAAATCGGCAGTGTGTTTACTTTCTGCTTTCAAGGAAGCAGACATGGGTTAACATCCTGTGTTTACAAATTAGCTGCTCTGCCGAGGCAGCTAGCTGGCACAGCTGAGAGATGAAATAACAGTTTTGATTAATTGCAGATGAGGGGGAATTAGACAGGCTAAACTCTCTAAATACATACAGGGTGCATTTCTCTATGTTTTCCTTCTGTCCAGTGCAAGAGTTCAAGTCCACTTTAATTGTTAATATATAGTAATTGAAGGTATATTAACCTTTGGGGAACTGTGGATCCCAGTCTTTAAGCACCGTCAGCCTAGAAAAATTGGCCTTCACCACTGTGAGTACTGCTGGCGATTTGTGCTGGTTGGTTGAGATTGCCGGAAAACCGGGACTCTACTGTACAAGCAATTATGTAACTATAACAAAGTCAAAATAAATAGCTTGAAACATAACATATTTTGTGAAGGCAAACTCCTGAAAATCAGCTAGAAATGCACGCTTTTCCCCTCAACTCACTGTCACGCAGTAATTAAACTGCAGATGATGATCCCGGTTAATGACATTCAAATGAGTACAAAGAGCATGACACATTGTGCTTCCCATTCAGTTTCCACACAAACGATTGCCAGGGGATTGCGCCTGCTGCGTTACATCGTCTGAATGGAAGGAAAAAATAATAAAAACGCGAGCGGTGTGCTAGAAAAGTCATCTGTTCCTCTCTCTCTCTCTCTCTCTTTTTTTATATTGCTGGATTAAGTTTCGTATGGGCCACAGATTTTACATATGGAAATATCCTGTCAGCCAGGCTCTATATAGTTATTGTGGAGAACGGAGCAGGGCGGACGAGCGGTATAGACTGAAGGCCCCAGCTGCTGCCCGGCATCCCAGACACATGATACAGAAAAATCAATTGACATATCTCCTACTTATAAGCTCAGACATTTGTGTATATTTTGTATTGGCTGCCTTCCCAGTAATAGGTACCGCTAGGCCAGCCTCATGTTTTTTAAACAGTACATTAGAGGGCAGCAGCCAACATCTGGTGCAGACGTAAAGGTCTTTGTCAGACAGGAAATAATTGATAGCACTGCTGGTGAAATGCATGCTATCTATCATCTGACTCTTACTGCCAACATAATGTGCAGGTCTATTCAGCAATGCACTGGGAAATAATAACTAAGCAACCAACTCCACTTCTTCTTCTTCTTCTTCTTCCTATTATGACCATTATTATCATTCATGCATCATTTATTATTAACAGTTCCATTCATAGAATCTGACAAGGCAAGGTGTAATGAATGTATGAGGATTGTGCGCCGTGTATTATTACCGCTTAGTTGTGCTCCGTTACGCTAAATGATGCTGTTTGTTTAGAAGAGTTGAAATAATGGTGAACTTAATGTTAAAGTGAGCCTGTCACGATCAGAAAGTCATCAGGAGTGAGAGATGAGCCTTCTAACAAGGAACACAAATTGCCGACGCCTTTATATAGCTCTGTTATTGTGGAAACATTGCTATGCTAGGGGGGACTAGAGATCATTCATTCCTCTTACATACTTGTTCTATCAGAGACATTTTGAAAAAGCAATTTAATCAGTTTAGAGCTTTAAAGGACAACTGTAACAAGAGGGCTATGGAGGCTGCCATATTTATTTTCTTTTAAAGTGTACCTGAGATGGGGGATTATAAAGAAAATATACATATCTAGGGCTTCCTCCAGCCCCCTCTAGGGTTATCGCTCCCACGCTGTCCTCCTCCGCCTCCTCGTTGGTCGCCAACTGGCCCCAGTAAGTCGTCCAGTTGGGGCCAGTCATTCCAGGCACAGTCCGGCCGCGCGTGCTGCCTTGTCGCGCTGCCATTGCCAAGAGCATTCTGTGCCTGTGCAGTAGTAGTAGTAGTAGTAGTACTACTCGCTGGCAGGGAAACAGCGCCATCATTGAGCCAATCACTGAACTCACTTAGTACAGCCGGCGAGGCTGTCTTAGCCGGTCAGTTAGCAGGCAGCTGTGAATGGCAGAGCTGCGCACCGCTCATCTTCAGCCATGTGGAGAGCCTCTCTTCTTGAAACCTCTATTCTTGATCGCGATTCATGATTGCTTTTTGCAATTCGGGGGAAGCGACCTATTTGTAGCATAAGAAGCACCGACTTTATCCCCCCACTTTTGGGGGAGAAAAAAGTGAGTCTTTTGGTCCGATAAATACGGTATGTTTCCAACAATGAAAATTAAAATTTTACCTTGTTTGTTTTTATTAATATTTGTTTGCACTTGAAACCCTTTCATAAAGAACAAATTGCTAACATTAGTTTGTCAGTACTGAATATTTGTAAATGTAAATTATTTATTTTGGATCTAATAAACAGGGATGCTCGGGTAGTACTTTTTAAAATCCGATATCCGAATCCGACCTTTTAGATATCCGCATGAACGCGGATATCCGAACGCATTATCCGCGGATACCTGACCTATTCGGATATCCGGATAGAGAAACCGGAAGTGCCTTTTAAAATGCTTAAAAACATTTCTAACCTTTAAAAATACCTTCTATCCTTTTACCCTCCTTTCCTCTTATCCTCCTTCCCTTACTCCGGAGGAGGATCTTGTCTTCCAGGGATTTGTAGGATGTCAAAAGCACACTCCCATACCTTGGCCAGGAACCGAACCCAGGTCCACTGCTTAGAAGGCAGCTCTTTTCACCGCTATACCACCAGTGGCTGGGAATCAAACCCAGGTCAACTAACATTACAAGCTGAAGCCAGCCATTTCACTCATCTCTTCAACTACATTGTAGTTACGCTAACCAGACCAGGTCAGCACTGTACATAGTACCACAAGGGTGGGAAGCGCACATACAAGGAGGGGGTTCTAAGTGGCATAGGACCCTCGAGAATCTAGAGTAGGCATGGGCAAACTTGGCCCTCCAGCTGTTAAGGAACTACAAGTCCCACAATGCATTGCAGGAGTCTGACAGCCACAGTCATGACTCATAAAAGCAAATGCATTGTGGGACCTGTAGTTCCATAACAGCTGGAGGGCAGAGTTTGCCCATGCCTGTTCTAGAGGGTCCTATGCCACTTAGAACCCCCTACTTGTATGTGCGCTTCCCATCCTTGTGGTACTATGTACAGTGCTGACCTGGTCTGGTTAGCGTAACTCTGCCTGCTCTCGTCCCAACTAGTTTCGGCTTTCCCACATCTTCAGATGTATCTCTGGAGGTGGTATGGATCTGCTTTGTGCCTGGAGATTATGATCATCAGCAATATGTTTTACTGCTTACCATTCAAATGTTTATGTGTTATTCTCCTTATACTGTGGCACAAAAGGAAAAGAAAGAAATATAAAATAAAGCATTTATAAAAAAAACCAAAAAACGGAACATTTGTATAGTCGGACTCAAAGCGCTCAAGAGCTGCAGCCACTGGGACACACTCAAAGGCCACACTGCAGTGTTAGGGAGTCTTGCCTTGAACTCCTTATTGAGTAGGTACTGACCCTAGCCACATTGTGCAGAAAAGGCTGTTCTCTGTCAGACTGACATGGCCGGTGTGGGGAGAAGTGGTCTGCTATGGGGGCTGTATGGAACTGAGGCTCCACTAGCTTTGTACTGTAACAAGCTTGATGCTGTGGCTTGGACAGCATATAACTCACTGCTTCCCCCTGCCCTTTTCTGTAGTGTAGTTGATGTGTGGCCTTGCTTGACAGTAACTTTGTAGACAGGATGACATTCCTGCTTTGTGGGGCTTCTAATTCAAACTTTGATTGGGCTTACATCCACTTGTGGTACCCCCTGACTCTGGGCCCATCCAACATGTGCAGCCACTATGAACACCATAACAATTATGTTCCATCATACCTCTCCATAACAAGGGCAGCTGCCATAAGACCCATTCTACACACAATAAGTGTGGCCGCCATGTCCCTCTCCCCATTATAAGAAATACAGCCACCATGAATGCCATTCTTCTGCCGCCCATAACAAGTGAAACCACCATGCAGTCCCTACCTTCTCTCTTAACAACCTATACTGAAACCTATACCACATTTGGAAAGTGCAAGAGTGGCTGTTGGTGGAGTAAGTATATTACCTCCTCCAGCGTTGGTCCGTCCTCCTCTTTGATGCTGTCATCTGCTGTCTCTTACCTCCATCCTGGACTTTTTGTATGTCACATGATCTCATGTGACAGAAAAGAAGGGCTCAGACACACTATAACTTTTCTTGCGATTGATTAGCGCTCTCTGAGCGCTTTTTAAAATCACTCCTATTCACTTTCATTAAAATCACAGTGACAATGCGTAAAAATTGCAGCGATAGCGTATGTTTTTACGCATACGTGATCACATCGATTTTTACCGCGATTTTAATGAAAGTGAATGGGAGCGATTTTTACAAAGCACTTAGAAAGCGCTAATCAATCACAAGCACACAAAAGAGCGCTTATAGTGTGTCTGAGCCTGAAGACTGGGAAAGAGGAGATTGACAGCAGGTCACTGTTTTGTTGCTCTGCTTGAGAGTGGGGGTGGAGGGGGTACTGAATCAGAAGGCAGGAGGGAATGAAGAAGTCCCCTGGTAGCTGTACCACTGACTGCTCCAGAGTGCTTCCTGTTTAAAAAGAACCCAAGGTGTCAGAAAGTAAAAAAAAAATAAAAATGCATACTTAGCGGAGGGGAGGGAAGCCGCCCCCCTCCCCCCCCATTAATTGGCACTGCGCTCCTCTTCTGGCACAAGCATGGCCGTGCTGCATCCGTGTGAGGATGGCTGCACCTGCACAGTAGCAGCTTGTGCACAAGCGGCTCTGCCTTACTGCAGTATGGTAGCACTCGTACCGGAACAGGAGCGTGGTGCAGATTTGATTACCATCAAATCCTTGTCGGTAATCTTCTGGAGGTCCACACTCGGCAGCAAGAGAGTCGACGACGGTGTAGGAAGCCTCTATATGATTGTGAGATGCTATTTTCTGAAAGAACAAATGAAGCTATAATCTCTTTAATACCAAAGGAGGGAAAATCACTCTTGAATTGTTCGGATTTTCGCCCGATTTCCATCATTAACTGTGATATTAAGATCTACTCTAAGATATTAACAAATAGATTGGAAGAGGCGGCAGAGTTGGTCCTGGGGGAACAACAGTCAGGATTTAGGAAATATAAGCATATGAAAGACAATATCTATACAGCCATTGATGTCGCACATAGATTTAGAGCCAGTAAAAAAGAAGCAATACTTGTAGCAATAGATGCAGAGAAAGCATTTGATAGAGTGTCAAGATCTTTTTTGATAAACACATTAAAGAAGATCGGTCTAGGGCAGGGCCGGATTTAAAGCTCAGGAGCCTATAGGCACAGAAGTTCTGGCGCCCTAAACTCCGCCCATCAGCACAGGCCACGCCTCCACCCAGTCACGCCCCCATCCCTTATGAAATAAAACCATACAAGGTAATGCAGATATTGCCAAAGACAAGTATACCAACAATATGCTGATATTACTAATGACACACAATTTACCAAACATAGGCCAACATTACCAATAACAACCAGATAATACAAGGGCATACAGTGGATGGTAGATTTTAGTACTAAGCAGGTCATAACAGTTAGAAAAGCAGCAGGTGACAGATGACAATCAGTGGTAAATAGTGGGTACACAATTATTAGGTGGTTGCTCCCTCTTTCCCCTGCGTGGTCAGTATAAAATGTAATCTCCAGGCACTACGGTGAAAAGGAAGGGAGGGGGTGTCACCTCTTCCATCCCATCCAAACAGCAGAGCGGCAGAGCACAAATACCTACTCAATGTCCAGGTACTCAAGTCTCCTATTCACTGCAGCCATTCAGCATGCAGCAATGTTTCTACATAGGCTTCCGATGTCACATGACATGCATTTCAAACCCTGATGGAGGAATGCAGCAGCATGAATGGCAGCAGTGAAGAAAACAAGATGACCCAGAACTGAAGTTGGTATTTATTCGCCGCTGTTATGCTATTTGGATGGGGGAAGAGAGGTGGGCCCTGTTAGTCCCCAGGCCCCTCTGCATTCACAGGACTAGTGGAGGCAATGGTTACGCCACTTTCTGCCTGGGGTCTAGATGCTACCTGCCCCTTATAAATCTTTACTGTGGCCTAGGCAGCATCCCCCTCCCCTGCCTGTTAAAGTACAGGGTGGAGCACAAAAGACCGGCCCAGCTGCCTGTCATGAGCGCAAGTTACCGGCAAATGCCAGCCAGCCTGTTCTTGTGTACCTCTTGCTTTATCCCTGCTGTGGGTGCCCTCTTTATTGAAGCCTGTATCGCTTGCATTTGCGTATGAGAGCAATAGCCATACAGCAGCAAATACAAGTGACACAGGCTTTAATATAGCCAGAGAGGACTCACAGAAGGGATTGACAAGAGGCGCACAGGGACTGGCCAGCATTTGCCTGTAAAGTCATGCTCGTGGCAGGAAGCAGGACCCCTCTTTTGCGTGCCCGTGCCACCCTGTATAAACCCTATATAGTATACCCTAGAGTCTAGGGCCTAGACACCCTCCCCCCCCCCCCCCCCATAAAGCCTACCTCCTTCCAACCCCCTTTCCCTCTTAGGGCACTAAATAGCCCCAGGTAATACCCTGTCCCCCTTCCCCAAGCAGAATGTGGCCAGGCACACATGCGTACACACACAGACATACATGCACACACACAGAAAAACATGCACACACACATACACACACAGACACACATGACACATGTACACAGACACTCATGCACACACACAGACACACGAAACATGCACACAGACACACGTACACAGTCACTCATGCACACACACAGACACACATGACACATGCACACACAGACACTCATACACACACACAGACACTCATATACACACACACACGTACACAGACACTCATGCACACACACAGATACACATGACACATGCGCGCGCGCACACACACACAAACATGTACACAGACACTCATGCACACACACATGACACGTGCACACACAGACACTCATGCATACGCATACACACACACACACAGACACACACACACACTTATGCACACACACAGACACACATGACACGTCACGTGCACACACAGAACAGCCCCCCCCCCCCCCATTTAAGCAGATAGAAAGGAGAAAAATAAATACATCACCAAACACTTGTGTCGCAGGTATCACTCTGTCACAAGCCCTTTCCAGCTGGGGCTGCAGCACTAAAAGGACTGACCTGCCGAGGGAGAAAGCAGCTGCTTCCCCACACGTGGTTGCAATGCCGGGCACCTGCAGCACGCAGCAGAGAAGTTATTCGGCCAGCGCGGGCTTCCCCCTTACCATGCCTTTGATTCCCGGCAGCAGCCGCAGCACGTACATTTTTACAGAAGCGACCAGCGCGTTCTCCCCCGTGGCCGCTTCATGCCCACACACACTATGCAGTGCACAGCAGTCCAAGGGCAAATCAACAGCCGCCGCAGACATTCGTCCAACTAGTGGGACCCAATCACGCTGAGAGCGACGGGAGAGCAAGCGGACCAGGGCAGGAATGATTAATATTGCACTCCCATGCTGCTGAGTTGGGCGGGAAAGCAAAAGGACCAGGGCAGGCATGATTAACATTGCGCTCTAATGCAGCCGAGATGGCGAGCGGGCCAGGGCAGGCATGATCGGCTGATGTTAAGGGGAGAACCGATCACACGGAGCGGACGGGAGAGCGACCCGGCCTGGGCAAGCATGAATTACATTGCGCTCCCATGCGGCTGATGAGGGGAGACTCGATCACGTGGAGCGGGCGGGAGAGCGAACCGGCTAGGACAGGGATGAGTCACACTGCGCTCCCCAGTATTCCCTCACATAAAGGAGCCGCCTCTGACCTTTAAGGCGCCTGTAGGCACGTGCCTACAGTGCCTTATGGTAAATCCGGCCCTGGTCTAGGGCCATCATTTATATCTAGAATAGCTCAATTATATAGTAATCAATCAGCTAGAATAAAAGTAAATGGCTATATCTCAGAACCATTTGGGATAACAAACGGGGTGCGACAGGGCTGTCCCCTCTCCCCGGTGCTGTTCAATCCCTGTCTGGAATCATTAATCAGGAATATACAATTGGACTCTCAGATAAAAGGTATTAAAGTGGGAAATGAAGAGGTTAAGATAATAGCTTATGCGGACGATATACTCTTAACTCTGTCGGAGCCTAGAAACTCATTAGAAAAATGTCTGAGCTTGTTTATCGAATATAGTAAAGAAACTAACTACAAACTAAATCGACAAAAAACATACGTTTTAGATCTGGGCTGCTCGTTACAGACAAAAGAAGCTATTAAGGAGTACTCCGGGTTCCAATGGGAAAAAAAATCGATCAGATATCTGGGGGTGAATGTATGCGCACACTCGCAGGATTTGTACAACTGTAACTATGGGAATATTTTGAGGGAAAGTAAAGGGACTTTACAAAACTGGGACCGCTCAATTTTTAATATATTGGGAAGAATTGCGATTATTAAAATGATGATTCTACCTAAGATATTGTTCCGATTGCAGTGTGTGCCTATATCCCTCCCGGGTAGGTGGTTTAAGGAATGTAGGGCCATATTACAAAAATGTATTTGGTCCAGGACACGGCGTAGATTGTCGTACTCCATGATTTCGAGAGGAAAGAAGTACGGGGGTTTGGCTGCTCCGGATATGTATAGATATTATGTGGGTGTTCATTTATTACGGGTATTAGAACTGAGAATTGATGATAATAGTAGAACTTGGGTAAGACTGGAGGGTGACGATCTGCACCGTGAGTCATTTGAATCATGGGTACCACAAAAAATTAAACGAGCTGTTCTATCCACCTCGCACCCATTGCTGACTCCGTCATTAGAAATTTTTTCTGGGATAATTAAGCAATGGAACTTAAGTGAAGGTTCCTCTCCAATGGTGACTCTCGCAGCTGACCCGGATTTTGCTCCAGCCAGAGATAGAGCTTGGTGTAGAGCCAATAAATTAGACACAGATATGAGATTTATCCACATCATGGGTTGCAAAAAACCAAATATCATATCGGTTCTAGACAGAGGGGAGTTAACAGCCTTTAGCAAAGTACAACTCATTAGTTTCTGGAGAGGGTATATAAGGAAAAATATAGCGTTAAGACAGGATATAAACACATACGAACAGTGGTTCTTGTGTAAATTCAGACCATCAAAGGCACTATCAAAGATCAATAATTTACTAGATGAGATCTCACATAGGACATTGCCCGCATATGTGTCCAAATGGGAAAAAGAGGTGGGCTTAAAACTGGATAAGAGGCTATGGGATAAGATATTCCATTCAATTTGGATTACTTCGGATACAAGTATTCAATTAATACAATACAAACTCATAACGAGATGGTATTTTACACCGGCAAGGATGGCAAGTAGTGGCCTAATAGCAAATGATGTATGTTGGAAGTGTAATAATCAATGTGGTACATTGGTACATATGACGTGGGAGTGTCCTATAGTGAGGAATTTTTGGGCGGAGGTAGAATTTTTCTTAAAAACTAAGTTTACTAAGCAATTAACTATTGATACTATGGGGGCCCTGTTTGGTGTACTGGATGGGACTCAGGGATTGGGTCAGGTGTGGGAGTCACTGTTGACCCTAGGAACAGCGGTCGCGAGGAAACTTATTATAAAATTATGGAAAACACAAGGAGCACCATCTGTTCAGGAATGGGTAACTGAGATGACAGCAACTTTAGAGGACGAAATAGGCAATGAGGTGGCAGAAGAAGTAGAAGATAGAACACAACCTATCTGTAGAATAGGGAGAGAAATGTGCACATTATGGAGTAGTAGGTTATAACTTGAAAATAATGGTGGAAGAGGCCAGTCCCCTGGAATAAATGGATGGTTGGATGGGGGGAATGTATGCGTAAAAGGATGAATGGATGTGGTAAGAAGAATGAAGTGGGAGGTGAAAGAAGGGGTGAAAGTTATCTACCGCCTTATGAAATTATTTGTTATGGTAAAGGAAGCAATAGGCCCTTGTAGCTAGTAATGAGGTATGGATAGGAAGAGGATGGGGGGCCTAGAACAGACTTGGGACGGTAGAGGGAGGGTGGGATTGGACTCTGAGGATTTAGTATCTGTTTTTTGTTTTTAGCTTGTCATATAATAAAGATAATTAATGCAAACTATGATGCAAATTACTCCCAACTATAGGAGGTCTCTGATGAAGCCAAGTTAACAGGTTGGGACATGGCTTTTGTTGAGTTGCTGACTGTTTGCAAAATTTTTAAATAAAAAAAAAAAAAAAAAAAAAAAAGAAGCCTCTATAGGATCCAGAAGCTTCCCTCTTCTTAGGTAAGCTACTTTTCTGACGCCTTGGATTTACTCCCAATCTCAGGATCTTAAAGGACACATCCGAGGGAAAAAAAATCAAGATCTATTTACCCGGGGCTTCCTCCAGCCCCTGGTAGCCAATGTGTCCCTTGCTGCAGCTCTGGTGTCCCGGAGCCCCCTCCGTTGCAGATTCCGACCTCGCCATGTCAGAATCTTCTGCGCCTGCGCAAGTGCACGGCTGCGACACTGGCGGTCACGATCCAATGTAACCCATTACTGTGAAATCCTCAGATAATGTGAACTGTAGAAGGATTTACTCAACAAGTGCTAAGCAAATTGTGGGACGCATGCCAACCCCATAGCTCCCAACCAGGGGCGTAGGAATAGGGATAGCAGGCACAGCAGTTGCTATGGGGCCCCAGGCCACTAGGGGGCCCCATCCTGGTAGCAGGAAACGTACTTTTTTTATTATAAAATCTAGTTTATTAACAGAGCAGGAAGAAAGCACCCTTCACCCTCCCCAAAGCTCCCTTTCCCAATGATCCTGGTTAAAATCTTGAAGCAGCAGCAGGCAGGTGAGAGGGGACTATTTTCTCACCAGTCTGCTGTGAATAGATGCCTCCCTGGCTGGCCCTACAATGAATCTGTAGTTCCGGCCAGGGAGGAGGAGCTGCTGCTGGTGGTGTGCACAGAGGATTCCCTGATGCTGCTGCTGTGCAGAGTGAGGAGACAGCCTGTGTGTGACATACAGCTCCTAGTGGCCCATACTTACGAGGGACTTTTGTCGCCTCAACACGCGGCGCGCGCGTGTTGCGGCGACAGGTCGCCCGTGAGTATGGGCCGTCGCACGCGCGCGCGCCCCCGAACTGTCGCCCGTCGCTATGTCGCCATGCGATTGAAACTTTCAATCGCATGGCGACAGTCGCCGCTGCCCCCCCGCCGCAACTGTCGCTAGTCCGCGTGAGTACGCGGACTAGCGACAGCAACCTCCATTGAGGTTCACAGACCTTCCGGTGAGCTTCCGGCGGGGGGAGGAGGAACGTCAGCGACAGCTTCCGCCTTGCCGCTGGTCCCTCTTCCGCATGTGTACGCGGAGGGACCTGGCGAGAAGCTGTCGCCGGCCTGTCGCCCACACGCTCACGTGTGCTGGCGACAGGCGAGTTTTGCAGCCCGTGAGTACGGGCCTTAGGAGTGAGTGCAACCTTGGTGTTCCATGTGAGTGGAGAGAGCGGCGCTGCTGATGCTACTTCTCTGGCTACTAATTACACTGTCTGCAAGTAGAGAGTAAGTGTAGAGGGGGAGGGGGTTGCAATGCTAACTTCTATTAGAAATGATTAGAAAGGGGACAAAACTTGTAACCTGCTCAGAGGTGTATTTGCTCACAGATCTGACACATGGCTGTAGCCCACCAGAAAAGAGTTCCCCATACACAATGCTGCATGTGGTGAGGAACAGCTCTTTCAGCTGAGGGGAAAATGTATATTCACTTTCCATCAGACTGCACTTCTCACATTTTCTTTCATTTGACCATTACTAGCTGCCCAGTGCAAATTAGCATGTCCCCAAAAAATTCAGCATGTATATAAAAGCTCTGTTTGTACTGTTTCCACTGTGTACATTTGTGACAGGTTTCCACAATTGCATGTAGACAATCTTCTGCAGCACATTATAGAGTACATAGTCATGTCACTGACTGTCCCTCAGAGGGGCTCACTATGTAATCCTACCATAGTCATAGCGTAATGTCCTACCATATTATTATTATGTATTTATATAGCACTGACATCTTCTGCAGCACTGCACAGAGTACATAGTTATTTCACTGATTGTCCTCAGAGGAGTTCACAATCTAATCCCTACCCTAGTCATAGTCTAATGTCCCTACCATATTATTATTATTATGTATTTATATAGCTCTGACAACTTCTGCAGCACTTTACAGAGTACACAGTCATGTCACTGCCTGTCCTCAGAGGAGCTCACACTATAATCCTACCATAGTCACAGCGTAATGCCTTACCACATTTTTATTATGTATTTACATAGCACTGACATTTTCTGCAGCACTTTAAAGATTGCATAGTCCTGTCACTGGCTGCCCTCAGAGAAGCTCAAAATCTAATCCTACCATAGTCATATGCCCATCGCATACTAGGGCCAATTTTAGGGGAAAGCCCATTAAGTTTTCTGCATGTTTGGGATGTGGGAGGAACTGGAGTGCCTGGCGGAAACCCATGCAGACATGGGGATAACAAACAAACTCCATGAAGATAGTGCCCTAGCTGGGATTTGAACCTGGACCCAGTGCTGCAATACAAGAGTGCTATCCACTATGGCACCATGCCGCCCACACATTCTAGCCACATTATGCTAGAAAAAGACAAACAACATTATAGTCATCATTAGTAGAAGGCTGTTAGTAGGCTGTTAGCACCATCAAAGAGAGACCACTGGCAAGTAGGTGTTTGTTTGGCCGGGGGGAGGGGGGGCCTGGTCAAAAAAATTGCTATGGGGCCCAGTGAGTTGTAGCTACGCCCTTGCTCCCAACTGTCCCTTTTTCGGAGGGACAGTCCCTTTTTGGGAGCCCTGTCCCCCGGTCCCTCTTTCTCTCTCATTTGTCCCTCTTTCAGGACTTTGTCCCTCTTTCTATTTAAATATATATATGTATATAGTAAAATGTGTTTGATTGACTCTAAACTTTATTCCCATCCTTTAAATTGATATAATACTAATTTTAAAATGTTAATATGAAGGAAAATTAACCAGGATAGAAAGGACCAGTGTGGGTTGAATTATAAAACCACATATTTTTCTTATGAAATCTTTATGGTATGTGTGACTAGGGGTGTGGTGGGGGCGTGATCAGGGGTGTGGCAGGGGTGGGACTTAAGTGTCCCTTTTTCTCATCTCAAAAAGTTGGGAGGTATGCAAACCTCTCTCTACATGCCAGCACTGAAGAAATGAGTATTTATTTTCCTCAGATGAAGTGGAAAATCCCTTTAAAAAAGCAGAATACATTATTTAAAGTGATCTGGACACTCCCAGATGAAATAAAGTTGTTATGTAAAGAGTGATACACTTCAGTGATCAAGAGAAGATTGAATGGCTGCTTTTATGCAACATGACTATCACATTTCCTGGTTTGGCCTGTGTCTTTAATAGATCACTTTGCATGAATATTTGCCTGCAATCTTTATATAAACAAGGGACGGCCTACATCAGGCAAATTTCAAAAAATTAGGGCCTGCTGCATTTTTTTGGTCTGGGGAATGGAACGTACAGAACATATCCATACCAACGGACGCTTGAGAACAATAGGTTAACATTGGATCCTTTCACATCCGTTCCATTTGTACAGTATATGTTCTGTAAAATAACGCAGATGTGAACCGGGCCTTAGAATACTTGGGGGGGGGGGGGGGGGGATTGGGGGATCGATTGTCACAAGACATTGTTTCCTGTGACACGTTTCCTTTGTGTGTATGTGGATTCTCCAGGCCTGTACATGAGGCCAAACTCATCCCATTTCCCTCTGTGCAGTGTATAATTTACTAACGCTCTCCACAGCCTCTACCTCACATTTCTGTGCTCCGGATTCTATGCTAAAGGGACAGTCATGTTAGAGAGAAATGTGTTAACTCATGATGGGGGACTTCTGTAACTCATTATCACATGCATGCTGCAAGGAATGTTAAAAACACACAGCTGCTAAGTATATTAGGAAACAAACAAGACTGTTACAGACCACTGCCAGGGCAAGACCCACAAGTGTGTACTGATGTTAAAGAGAACCCGAGGTGGGGTTCTAAGACTGATATCCGCACACAGAGGCTGGGTCTGCCTATACAGCCCAGCCTATGTTGCTATGTAGTGTCTCCCCAGGCCCCCAGGTGTTCTGCTATGCCTCCATAAATCACAGCCGCGCTGTCGACATGCAGCTCGCTGTGTTTACCTATGTAGTGTCACTCTCGCCGCTCCCCCAGCCTCCTGCATAGCTCCGGTTCCCTCCCGATTCCCTTCCCTCCAATCAGCGAGGATGGAAGGGACGAGAGCAGGGACCGGAGCTATGCAGGAGGCGGGGGGAGCGGCGAGAGTGACACTACATAGGTAAACACAGCGCGCAGCGACAAGCTGCGTGTCGACAGCGCAGCTGTGATTTATGGGGGCATAGCAGAGCACAAGGGGGGCCTGGGGGACACTACATAGCAACAGAGGCTGGGCAGTATAGGCAGACCCAGCCTCTGTGTGCGGATATCATTCTTAGAACCCCACCTCGGGTTCTCTTTAAAGTGGACCCAAATTAAAAATACAATATTTCAGAAATAAAATCTATTTTCTAAATTATAATAATAGATAGCAGCCTTTTTCCAGCTGCATGATGACAAATATAAAATATTTTATATTTATTGGAGGAACCCCTCCCTTCCTTTCATATTGCTGGGACAGAATCCAGCAGTCTGGTGGAGTAGGAGGTGTCCGGCAAAGGAGGAATTGCTAATGGCTGCCACCTGTATAACCCTAGTTATGAAAAGAGAAGGGTGAAAAGCATGCACTGAAATGCTCATAGGCTTGAAGGAGTGTATGGCGCCAGGTCTGCTGATAAGCTTTATGGAGATGAAGATTTCATTTTCCAGCACGCCCTGGCACCTGCTCACAGTGCCAAAACCACTGGTAAATGGTTTACTGACCATGGTATTACTGTGCTCAATTGGCCTGCCAACTCTCCTGACCTGAACCCCATAGAGAATCTGTGGGATATTGTAAAGAGAAAGTTGAGAGACGCAAGACCCAACACTCTGGATGAGCTTAAGGCCGCTATCGAAGCATCCTGGGCCTCCATAACACCTGAGCAGTGCCACAGGCTGATTGCCTGCATGCCACGCCGCACTGAAGCAGTCATTTCTGAAAAAGGATTCCCGACCAAGTATTGAGTGCATAACTGAACATAATTATTTGAAGGTTGACCTTTTTTGTTTTAAAAACACTTTTCTTTTATTGGTCGGATAAAATATGCTAATTTTTTGAGATAGGAAATTTGGGTTTTCATGAGCTGTATGCCAAAATCATCAATATTAAAACAATAAAAGGCTTGAACTACTTCAGTTGTGTGTATTTGAATCTAATATATATGAAAGTCTAATGTTTATCAGCACATTACAGAAAATAATGAACTTTATCACAATATGCTAATTTTTTGAGAAGATACTGTAAATACTAAATAATAATAGATTGGACATGCTAGAAATTATCGAATGGAAATTTCCTGTCGTTCTGATGGGAAAATTGCATGGTGTGTACCAGGCACAACAATGATTTCACCAGCTCATACTAGTAATTACTGTATGAAATAAATCAACAGCTGACTAATCAGGCATGTTGAGGCAACAGATCACTGGCAGATTCGACCAAAGTGATTGAATGTGTATGCCCAGTAGATGATAATTTTTCTAATAATTGTGCTTCTATTATAAGCTAGGTTGGACAACGTGGCCAAGTACAGATCACAATTCACTCTCTGCTGTCCATTACCCCTAATTCTATCATGCTGCTTCTGTATCCATCTCCCCTTTTTTCATCCTCTGCATACGGCAGTATATGGTAATGTCCGTGCACACTGACTCTCCTGGTGGCATTATTCCAAACGCTGCCCGAGACCCCCCCCCATTCATATTACCTGCAATCCATTCTCTGTCCATTGCTACTATGAATGAACTTCTCTTCCCAAAAGGTTCACTAAGGCACAACCGTGTCCCCGTCTCGGCGCATGCGCACTCAGCTCACCGCTTCCGCCTGCGTTCCACACCCCGCTGGGAAACCAGCTGTAACATGATTGGTCCGTGTAGTTAAGGAGGTGTGGCTTAAATTGGGCACTGTCTGGTACCTAACAAGTATGTGATTGTGTAATTCGTGTTTGCTTGGTAACTTTATACCGTCCTGGCAGATGTGGAGAGTACACAGTCCTGTGATGGAGAGAAGGTTCACATTGGCTTACAAGCTGTTAATAATTCTCAGGCAGACAGGATGATACCACAGTATTTAGTGGCTAGCATTTTTTTTTTAATCCGGATACTTTCACACTGACACATTGACAACATTGCAAAAAAAAAACCAAAAACAATGGACAATATATAGCAAATGTGATGTGATTATATTGCAGTGGTTCATTTACATTGTTAAGTTAGCAGTGTGGCGCGGTGGAATCAGCGACTTGCTGCATCCTGGTTCCAATTTGCTGTTCCGACTTGCGATTTTCACCAGATGTTATCAACACTAGAAGAAAAACTTGCATGACTTTTTATAATCGCATCAAAAAATCTGAATCGCATGTAAAGTCACATCAAAATCAGATATCGCATGTAGTGTTAAAAGAAACTCACTTTGCGACTTTTCCCCTCTGTGTGGTTACAATCCTGATCTTACGGGATGTGCAGTGCAACTGCCCAGTGTGAAACTGCGTGCATGAAATAGGGGCACAAGAAAAAATGGGCGCAGGTTGAAGCCGATATAATTGTAGATGATAAACACTGTCGTGAATTGGGTGCCAAATGAACAGGATAAAATTTACAGTGGTAATAACGATAGTAAAATATTGGTTAATGTTACCAATATTTTACTACATCTTATCCCTACTCTCGCACAGAAACCTCCCCCCTCCAATACCTTCCCCTAAAACCCCCCTTCCTAACGCCTTATCCTTAACCACCCTCTTTCCTGACACCTAACCCTAAAACCCCACTTCCTGACACCTCACCCTAAAACCTTCCTTCCGGATGCCAAACCGTAAATGCCCCTTCCTGATGCTTAATCCTAAAACCCCCCCTTCCTCACACCTAACCCTAAAATCCTATTTTGTGATGTCTAACCCATAACTGTCTAATTACATTTGAAAACGATAATTAAAAAAAATAAGTATTAAAAACAGAAGACCAAAAATTTCAGTAACTATAACTTTCTAATTTTTAAAACGATAAAAACTTCTAAAACTATAATGCTCTCAAAATAAAATAAATTTCATAAACTATAATGCAGTGGCGTACCTAGGGCATTTGACACCCGGTGCTGGTTATTATAAGACACCCCCCCCCCCAAAAAAGGAGCGAGTGTGGCATACTAAGCACGCCACGGTGGGTAATGCCAGGTGTAGGTGCTCCCTGTATAGTAAAGTGGGCAGCATTTCACCAGAAATAGTAAAGTGGGCAGCATTTCACCAGAAATTAATCATAAAGTGGGAAGCATTTCACCAGAAATTAACGTAAAGAGAGCAGCATTTCACCATAAAATAATGGTAAAGAGAGCAGCATTTCACCAGAAATCGTAAAGTGGGCAGCATTTCACCAGAAAATAATCGCTATGTGCGCAGCATTCACCAGAAAATAATCGTTATGTGGACAGCATTCACCAGAAAATAATCGTTATGTGTGCAGCATTCACCAGAAAATAATCGCTATTTGCGCAGCATTCACCAGAAAATAATCGTTATGTGCGCAGCGTTCACCAGAAAATAATTGCTATGTGCGCAGCATTCACCAGAAAATAATCGTCATGTGCGCAGCATTCACCAGAAAATAATTGTTATGTACGTAGCATTCACCAAAAAATAATCGTTATGTGCGCAGGATTCACCAGAAAATAATCGTTATGTGCGCAGCATTCACCAGAAAATAATGGTTATGTGCGCAGCATTCACCAGAAAATAATTGTTATGTGGACAGCATTCACCAGAAAATAATCGCTATTTGCGCAGCATTCATCGGAAAATAATCGTTATGTGCGCAGCGTTCACCAGAAAATAATTGCTATGTGCGCAGCATTCACCAGAAAATAATTGTCATGTGCGCAGCATTCACCAGAAAATAATTGTTATGTACGCAGCATTCACCAAAAAATAATCGTTATGTGCGCAGGATTCACCAGAAAGTAATCGTAATGTGCGCAGCATTTACCAGAAAAGAATCGTTATGTGCGCAGCATTCACCAGAAAATAATCGTTATGCGGACAGCATTCACCAGAAAATAATCGTTATGGGGCAGCATTTACCAGAAAATAATCGTTATGTGCGCAGCATTCACCAGAAAATAATCGTTATGTGAGCAGCATTCACCAGAAAATAAATGTTATGTGCACAGCATTCACCAGAAAATAATCGTTATGTGCGCAGCATTCACCAGAAAAAAATCATTATGCAGGGAGCATTCACCAGAAAATAATCGTTATGTGCGCAGCATTCACCAGAAAATAATCGTTATGTGCGCTGCATTCACCAGAAAATAATCGTTATGTGCGCAGCATTCACCAGAAAATAATCATTATGCAGGCAGCATTTGCCAGAAAATAATCGTTATGTGCGCAGCATTCAGCAGAAAATAATCGTTATGCAGGGAGCATTCACCAGAAAATAATCGTTATGCAGGGAGCATTCACCAGAAAATAATCGTTATGTGCGCAGCATTCACCAGAAAATAATCGTTATGCAGGCAGCATTCACCAGAAAATAATTGTTATGCGGGCAGCATACACCAGAAAATAATCGTTATGTGCGCAGCATTCACCAGAAAATAATCCTGTAAAAAAAAAAAAATTCACTCACCTGGCCCGGCCTCACATGCGCAGCTCCCTGACGATTCTCCAGTGACGATCCTCCTGCAGCCAGTGTAAATCTCCCGCGCTAACAGGCAGAGTGCAGGGCTACGGGAAGATGGCGCCCGAAGCCTTGTACTGGAGACACAAATAATCTCCAGTGCAGGGCTTCGGCAGCCATCTTCCCGTAGCCCTGCTCTGCCTCCGGGAGGCAGTCCCCGCAGTGGGCTGCGGGGAGATGAACCGGGCGCGGGCGGGCAGCGGCGGGGAAGAGAGGCAGAAGGAGGAGACCCAGGTAAATGGGGGGGGGGGGGGGGGGGATCTGCGTCCGTTTCTATGCGTGATGCACAGAACTGCGTGCGGCAATGCGGATGAGAAACGTAAGCGTCTCATACGCATACACGAGACCATTAGAAAACATTGGTAGCCGTTTCTATGCGAAAAGTTTGCCTGTACACGTTCTGGAAAAATGGCTAAGAATGCACATAGTCTGAACAGGCCCTTACACCAAGCTTTGATTTTTTTTTAGTAGAAGGTCTTTTGGTCCCTTTTATCCCCCTATACATTCCGAGTGGTTTGGGTCACCCTGAGCTGCTTGGTTACTCTGTTTTGCTGGTCCAAGCCCTATCTCATACAGCCATATCAATCCTTGCTATGTGCAGATGAGGACCAAAAGTCTGAAACAGGCTGTCACATGTGGGTTTGATATGGCTGTGTTAAATTTAAAGCTATAGGCTTGCTATACACCAGTGGTTCTGGATGTTTGCTTGGCTTACTAAGGGTGAAAAGGAATTATTTGCATATTTAGTAGTGGTGCCGGTGCATTGTGGGTAACCACAAATGTTCACTTATAGCTGAATTATTCCATATTTCCTTCTGTTTTAGGAAAGCAAATTACACCAAGCTTTGCTTTTTTTAGTAGGAGGTCTTTTTGGTCCCTTTTATCCCCTATACATTCCGAGTGGTTTGGGTCACCCTGAGCTGCTTTGGTACTCTGTTGTACCGGTCCAAGCCCTATCTCATACAGCTGTATCAATCCCTGCCATGTACTGATGAGGACCAAAAGTCTGAAACAGGCTGTCTACATGTGGGTTTGATATGACTGTGTAAAATTTAAAGCTATATGCTTGCTATACACCAGCGGCTCTGGATGCTTGCTTGGTTTACCAAGGGGGAAAAGGAGTAATTTGCATATTTAGTAGCAGTGCATTGTGGGTAACCACCAATGTTCACTTATAGCTGAATTATTGCAGATTTCCTTCTGTTTTAAAAAGGCATATTACACCAATACAGTGTGCGACATTGCAGGAAGTGACGACAGTGGAACGCACGATGGAACACGGAAGAGGTGAGTCATCCCTGCCCGCTGTCTCTTACTAATAGTGGCGGCTGCTACTGTGCTTAAGCAGGAGGGGGAGCACACATGGGGGACCCAGGTGAGGGGGGTTCCTGCTGAGCTTAAGCTGGAGGGGGAGTGCACATGGGGGACCCAGGTGAGAGGGGGGTCCTACTGAACTTAAGCTGGAGGTAGAGCACACATGGAGGACCCAGTTGAGGGGGGTCCAACCCCCTTCCCCGCCGCTGTGCCCAATACCCCCTTCCTGCCCTCTACCCTCTTATGCGGCGTATGCTACGCCGTGGGTCGGCTAGTAATGATTTAATTTTCAAAACGATATTTATCGGGGCCCTAATTTCTACTTTCGGCGCCCAATAGCCAATATTTGCATTAGTTCCTATGGCGCCACCCAAATCATGCCCAAATTTCCTGCTACCTGAGAAACTAGTCATAGGTCTGTCACCAACTATCAGCGCTATTGTGAGCGCTTGTAATTTGTAAAGCTTGCACACATCTCCATGTATGAGTGTTGCCTATAGGTCCACGCCTGTGCAGTAGCTCAGAGCGGCTTGTGCACAGATAGAAAGGCCCTGCACAAGTGGCTCTATGCTACTTAGCAAGCACAGGCTGTACTTTGCACCTGCGCAATGTGGCTGCACTCGTACACAGAGGGGAGCTTGGACATGAGTAATCTTCAACTTAAATGAGGACCTGTATTAAGAAAAATGTCCCCTGGTGGGTACTTACCTCGGGACGGGGAAGCCTCTAGATCCTAACAAGGCTTCTCCCTTCCTTCGTGTCCCGGCAATCTCCTGTTCGAGTCCCCCGAAGTGCGACGATGTAAATATTTACCTTTCCGCAATCCAGTGTAGGCGCACTAGCTGCTCTTCCTTTGGGTTAAGGCAGAAATAGCCGAACCTGATCGATCCACTCTACTGCGCAAGTGCGAGTCTTTTTGCGCCTGCGCAGTAGAGTGGATACGATAATGCTCGGCTATTTCCGCCCAGCTCGAACTAAGAATCGCAACTGTGACTGCGCTGGATCCTGGAAAGGTAAATAAATCATCCATTGTCGGGGGACGATTCTGGATGGATTTGCGGAAGCCAGCGCTGGATTCCCTGCAGCTACATTGGGACCCTGAGGCTTCCACCTACCGAGGTAAGTACCCCCAGGAGACTTTTCTTCTATTACAGAGTCTCTTTAATGTTTAAAGTTTAATTAAAAGGGCACAGGACCTGGGATGCTTCAGAACCATTTCAACCTCTCAGGACTGCTTTGTCCAAAGCTAAAATAAATATTTTTTTCAGCAACTCACCTCTTTTTTTGCGCACTTTTACTTGTAAGGAAGCTGCTGATATGTTCTTGGCTTTGCCCTTTTCCAAGTGAAAAAGAAAAACGAGTGTGTGGGCAAGTAACAGCCTAATTATAAATCTTAGTATGTAGCTATGCAAATATCAAGTGTTTACGATACTTTTCTTATAGTGAGAAGCAGTGATGGCTGAAGCCATCAAGGTTCATGTTTTTGAAGTTATAGGTCATCATTAATTTTATGTTTCTCCAGGAAAAGTCAGCCAAAGACGTTCAAGCTGAGATGTCACAAGCACTGGGGGAGAAGTGTCCTTCCTACAACACTGTCAATACAATACTTGGATATCTCATTTTAAAACTGGGCATTTCACTGTTGAAAATGGGCCCGGCAAAGTGGGTGCCGAAATGTTTGAACAATGATCAGAAGAAGGAACGAGTTGAAGTATCCAAAGCAATTTTGGCGCAATTCGAAGCTGCACAGGACTTTTTGGCTAGGTTAGTGAGGATAAAACCAGGCTCTATATCTATGATTCTGAAACCAAGGAACAGTGAAAGGAATGGAGCCACAGTGGGTCAGAAAAAAGTTCTGCATTCAGAAATTACCCAAAAAAGTAATGGTGTCCGTTTTGTAGGACAAATACAGTATTCTGTTGGCGGACTACTTACCTCAAGGCTCTAGTATCACTGGGCAGTGTTATGTTAACCTCCTGGACCAGCTGAAGAAGGCAATTAAGATGAAATGCCATGAAAAGTTGGCCAAGGGGATCCCTTTCTGCAGGACAGTGCACCTGTACATTCAGTTTGGAAGCCACAATGTCAACATTGTGACTTCCAAACTGAACACCCTGGGTTTCCAATTGGTCCATCATCCCCCCTACTCACCTGACCTGGACACTTCAGACTATTATCTGGTCCCAAACTCGAAGAAACATCTGAAAGGGAAACACTTTGAGGGCATTTTTTTTGATGTCACACATGAGAGCTGATTTGAGGTCCAACCAAAAGACTTGTATTTGTCTAGAAAAGCTGCAACTTAGCTGTACCAAGTGTGTCATTCTCAATGAGGAATAAGTTAGAAGACTTCCGATATGACAAATATTAAACAGATTGTACTCACCTGGGGCTTCTTACAGCCAGGGCCGGGCCGAGGCATAGGCTGGAGAGGCTCCAGCCTCAGGGTGCAGTGTAGGAGGGGGCGCACAATTCATTCAGCTGTCATTCCTAATTGTGTATGAAGCAGAAATAAATAAGAAAAGGAGATACATAGCAATGACTGCAAGCCAGATAACTAGATATTAAGGTGTTGGGGAGGTTGTGGGCCCTGTGGCCCTCTTAGTCTAATAGCAATCAGTGTGTGACAGCTGGGGTGGCAGGGATGGAGGGGCGCACTTTGGTGTCTCAGCCTTGGGTGCTGGAGGACCTTGTCCCTGCTCTGCTTACAGCCCCTACAGCAGTTTCAGTCCATCGCTGCAGCCCTGGTCCTCCACGTTGTCTTGCTGGCTGCCAGTGGGCCTGTGAAATGCATCTTTAAAGTACACCTAATTGGACCATGCCTTGTAAGGGTTTTTTCGCCTTCCTCTGGATCAACAGGGATATGTGAGGGAGCAGGCTGGAGTTGTACTTTGTTCTCTGGTTGAACTCGATGGACGTATGTCTTTTTTCAACTAAAATAACTATGTAACTATGTAACCTGAACTGAGAGTAATATGGCTGCTGCCATATTTATTTCCTTTTAATCTATACCAGTTGCCTGGCTTTCTGCAGTAGCATCTGAATCACTGTAGCAAAAAAATAGTCTCCGGGCCTCAGTACAACCACTGTGATGCGGGGAGTTCCACTGGTCAAGAGGGTCATCAAGCCTCCAAAATCAACTCCAGTGCACAAACATTCCATAGGAACTCAACCCTTTACGGAAACTTTTCCAATGCTAAAGTGAAGCATTGGAAAAGTTTCCGTAAAGGGTTGAGTTCCTATGGAATGTTTGTGCACTGTAGCATCTGAATCACACACCTGAAACAAGCATACAGCTAATCTAGACAGACTTGACAAACCTCTGCTCTGCATGCTTGTTCAGGGTATATGGCTAAAAGCATTACAGGCAAAGGATCAACAGAACAGCTGGGCAACTGGTATCATTTAAAAGAAAATAAATATGGCAGCCTCCATGTATCCCTTTCAGTCCAGGTGCCTTTTAAAGTGAACCAAACTACAAGAAGTGCATCATTAAGCAGGATTATATACAATTTTACATTTACATCTGATCTCTGGTTCCTCTGTAATACTAAAATTTACATACTGTATTCTTCACATCTACAGGCAACACTAGTAAAGGTACAGCAGCCCCCTACACATTGCCAAGAGATCCGGAGTCCTCGATCATCTCACCTGAGTACAGATCGAGGGCATTGTTCTCCTCCCTACCCCTCCCACTCCACTGGGCACCACGTCATCTCCCCGCCCCCCTCCAGAGTAGCACACACAGAACTCGGCCCCCAAAACTGTCACCTTAGGGCCTGAGCCAGGGCCGAATTTACCATAAGGCACTTTAGGCATGTGCCTACAGGCGCCTGATGATGGAAAAGCGGCCCACTCCCCTCCCCAAGTGCCTCCCTCCCTCCTTTCCTGTGCAAAGTCCTGATGAGGTAGTAAATAAGAGATTACTCAACCTGCTCTTGGCATTCAACTGAAAAGATCTCCCTTCAGTCAGGGGCACCTCTTGCTACCTAATACTTGGGGACACCTCTAGCTACTTAATATTGAGGTTCCTTTAGCGACTTAATACTTGGGGGCACCTCTACCTACTCAATGTTGAGAGTACATCTGGCTACCTAATATTAAGGGGAACCTGTAGCTACCTATGATGGGCAAGGGAAGTAAGAGAGAAGTGACATCTGTGCTAGCCAGCACACGTGCGGAGTGCTTCAGCGGGGGTTTGTAGATTCATAGAGGGCAAAGTCTATAAGGTGCCAGGACATCTGTGCCTATAGGCTCCTCTGAGGTAAATCCAGGCCTGGCCTGAGCCCACTGGTGCGTTTATAAAAACAAATAAAGACCATAAACGCTCTCCATCATAGTATTTTCTGAGGTAGTGCTTCAGACCATTCCACACATACTTTTCTCCGCTTCTAGTAAAGTGGTGTGCTTCTCTTTTCTTAACCTTATTATTGTTACTGTTAAAAGTTGATTTGTAACCTTAGTATTGTTTTTGACTTTGTTGAAAATCGGATGTCATGCTAATAATTGAACTTTATGGTCAATCGTATAACACACAGTATTACGGGCCCACACAAGGTGCACAGTCTGTTCCTCAAACCTTTCTCTTTTATAATCAAGTTTCACATACTAACTAAGTGGATGGTAGGTCTCTGACCCCTGCTCCATTCACCTCGAGGACCTGGGAAGTCCTGTTGATGGCTGGCCAGCCTTATTATATATAGGTTGTGGCTAGTTCACTGCAGAATGCCCTAGTAAGAGTGGGTGATATTCTCATTATCAATGTTTCAATAATGTTACCTTCCACCCAGAGCCGAGACGAGGTTCTCCAGCACCCAAAGCCGAGACGCCAATGTGCGCCCCTCCATACCGCCCACCCCAGCTGTCACACACTGATTGCTATTAGACTAAGAGGCACCCCATGGCCCCCAACTCCCCCAACACCTTGATGTCTAGTTATGTGGCTTTCAGTCACTGCCATGTATCCCCTTTTCTTATTTCTCTCTGCTTCAAACACAATAGAGGAATGATAGCTGAGTGAGTTGTGCTCCCCCTCCTATACTGCGCCCTGAGGCTGGAGCCTCTCTCGCCTCTGCCCTGCTTCCACCTATATGTATAGCTATGCGCTTATTCCTTGAACTACTGTGTAAACTTGCATTTCTTAATGTATTTCCTATTGTACTACCTATTGTTCATACATAGAATGTCTTCTGTTTCATATAACCTGATTCTGAAATAAAAAATATTATGGAAAACAAAAAACGCATAAAAACATAAATACATTCGTTTTTAATGTGTTTTTGAAATGTGGTTTAATGTGCATGAAATATGTTTCAAAAACGCATTAAAAACGCTGCATTTTTATAAACACAGCAGCAGTGGGCTCAAGCCCTTAGGTCTCGTTCACAGTAGAGGCGTTTTTTGGATTTTTAAGCACAGACGATTTGTACAAATCGCCCTAAAAGCGCTTACACTATGCTTTCCAATGTGATAGTTCTCAATGGGGCATTCTGTTTGCTTTCCGCTGACTAAAACGCTGCATGGACCATTTTCAGGGCGATTTGCACTGAATGGAAGGTATAGGAAAAACGCAAAACGCTCACAAAATCGCTGTGCAGCGATTGCGTTTGCATTTTTAAGAATAAGTACATTGTATTTATTCTTTTCCAGATCAAAGAGTTCACTTCCTGACTTGTGTCAGGGAGTGAATTAAAAAAACGCTCTGGAAAACCACTTACAAAAACGCTTAGCAAAAACGCCCAGTGCGCAGAAATCACCGGGAATCGAAAAACGCGTCAAAAAGCACCCCACCCGAACGGCCACGCGATCAGAATGCAATGGGAATGAGGCCTTAGAGATCAAGTTTTAATCCCTGCAGGTGACAGCAATTGTGTGTGTGTACGCACTTTTAGACAAATGGAAATCATTACTTGCCATTCTATCTGCATAAAGAAAGACACACTTTTGTGTGTGTAATAATGGAACAGAATAATCAAAGAATTTTCAATAAACTTGCAGAAGAAGTCAACAAATTCTATGAATCATTGTACCCTTTTTCTTATGGTGGGAGCTGGCCAATACAAAACAGGCATTTAAGGCAGCTGAGCTTCTGGGTGCTCCTAATGGAGCCCATATATGGTACAATAAAAACATTTGATTTTCCCTTTTATTCGAGCAAAATTATCAAATCAAATGAAAGTTGAAAATAATCTTTTCTTTCGGTCAAGCAAAACAAACAATTGTCCTGTCTTTTCAATAATTATCCGATAGGACATGTTGGAAAAAACCTTATATTCAATCTAACGGAATAATCGAACGAAATTACAGTATCTAATCGAAAAAAAATGTACCATGTGTGGGCACCATTAGTGCAGAGATTAACTGCCAGAGCATGCGACCTGGCATGATGCCACCTGGGACTCCCTGATTGGTGCAGCTGTTGCTAGGGCTACCAATGTGGTCATTTCCTGTTTACTTCTTGCTGTGCCTTTGAGACGAGTACCTGCTCATTTGGGGTCTGTGATGGGGGTTATGGCTGGAAATTGATGGTATTTACATTTCAAAGTGTACCTGAACCCTGAATGTTGTTTTTTTTAAATAAAAAAAATAGGTATAGGTATTCCTCAGTTACATGATTAGCTCCATAAGTTCCCCCTCCACTGCCTGCTGCTGCTGCTTCTCTCTCTCTCTCTCTCTCTCTCACATTTAGGCCCCATTCACACCTGCAAAACACTAGCGATTTTGCTTGTGCTTTTTACTCTGGCGATTTTTGGCGATTAATGCCAAAAATCGCCATTTACACTTGGGGCGATTTTCCACGATCGCGATTAGCGTTTCTTTAGCACTAAACACAATCGCCCGAAAATCGCCTGAAAATGGTGCAGGATACAATTTTTTTTGAGCGATTTGCCTGAATCGCAGGCGATTAACGCAAATCGCCCAAGTGAGAACAGGCCCATAGGTTTTTATTGCACTAGCGCTTTCAAAAGCGCTAGCGCTTGAGCGTTTTGCCGAACAGGGCCTTACTGGTCACTATGGCTGTAAATGTCATTTGAGGAACCTCTAATACAATGATGGCGAACCTTTCAGAGGCCGAGTGCCCAAACTGCGACCCAACATCGACTTATTTATCACTGAGTGCCAATGGGGGGGGGGGGGGGGGGGGGGTGTTTTGCCGAAAAATGGTCATGGCCATGACATTGTATGGGCGGAGCTAACATAATGATGTAACAGCGAGGCATAAGACAGCAGTGTTTCTGCCATTATGTGGTGAAACGAGGATTCACATCATGGGTGTGCAGAAACTGTGTGATGCTATTTATTAGTATACACGCCGTAACCACAAAGCAGCAAATATAGCCAACTATGACCATTAAATAATAAATGCAGCAACAGTTATCCCAGACACCAGAAAATAAATGCAACGTGGGCAACAATTCAGCAGAAAATAATGCAGTGGGCCACATTTCAGCAGAAAATAAACGCAGTGCTCCACATTTCAGCAGAAAATAAATGCACTGGGCCACATTTCAGCAGAAAATAAACGCAGTGGGCCACATTTCAGCAGAAAATAAACGCAGTGGGCCACATTTCAGCAGAAAATAAATGCAGTGGGCCACATTTCAGCAGAAAATAAACGCAGTGGGCCACATTTCAGCAGAAAATAAACGCAGTGGGCCACATTTCAGCAGAAAATAAATGCAGTGGGCCACATTTCAGCAGAAAATAAACGCAGTGGGCCACATTTCAGCAGAAAATAAACGCAGTGGGCCACATTTCAGCAGAAAATAAACGCAGTGGGCCACATTTCAGCAGAAAATAAATGCAGTGGGCAACATTTCATCAGAAAATAAATGCAGTGGGCCACATTTCAGCAGAAAATAAATGCAGTGGGCAACATTTCAGCAGAAAATAAACGCAGTGGGCCACATTTCAGCAGACAATAAATGCAGTGGGCAACATTTCATCAGAAAATAAATGCAGTGGGCCACATTTCAGCAGAAAATAAATGCAGTGGGCCACATTTCAGCAGAAAATAAACGCAGTGGGCAACATTTCACCAGAAAATAAACGCAGTGGGCCACATTTCAGCAGAAAATAAACGCTGTGGGCCACATTTCAGCAGAAAACAAACGCAGTGGGCCACATTTCAGCAGAAAATAAACGCAGTGGGCCACATTTCAGCAGAAAATAAACGCAGTGGGCCACATTTCAGCAGAAAATAAACGCAGTGGGCCACATTTCAGCAGAAAATAAACGCAGTGGGTCACATTTCAGCAGAAAAAAAAATGCAGTGGGCAACATTTCATCAGAAAATAAATGCAGTGGGCCACATTTTAGCAGAAAATAAATGCAGTGGGCAACATCTCAGCAAAAAATAAACGCAGTGGGCAACATTTCACCAGAAAATTAAATGCAGTGGGCAACATTTCATCAGAAAATAAATGCAGTGGGCCACATTTCAGCAGAAAATAAATGCAGTGGGCCACATTTCAGCAGAAAATAAATGCAGTGGGCAACATTTCACCAGAAAATAAATGCAGTGGGCCACATTTCACCAGAAAATAAACGCAGTGGGCCACATTTCAGCAGAAAATAAACGCAGTGGGCCACATTTCACTAGAAAATAAAAGCAGTGGGCAACATCTCACCTGAAAATAACGCAATGTGGGCCACATTTCAGCAGAAAATAACGCAATGTGGGCCACATTTCACCAGAAAATAACGCAATGTGGGCCACATTTCACCAGAAAATAACACAATGTGGGCCACATTTCACCAGAAAATAAACTCAGTGGGCCACATTTCACCTGCAAAAAAAGGAATTTACTCACCTGACAGAAGTCTCCTCTCCCGGCCGGCCTCTGGCGCGCAGCTCCCCGGACGATCCTCCTGCAGTCTCCCGCGCTGACAGGCAGAGAGCAGGGCTACGGGAAGATGGCGCCCGAAGCTGTGTACTGGAGACACAAATAGTCTCCAGTACAGGGCTTCGGACGCCATCTTCCCGTAGCCCTGCTCTGCCTGCCAGAAGACTATAGAGGCTGGAGCGGGGCTGCGGGCTACGAACTGGCTCGGCGTCTAGTAGACGCCGTGGCCAGTTCATGCAGGACATAGCGCAGCAGCGATGGCGTGCCAGCAGATTCGGCTACGCGTGCCATAGGTTTGCCATCGCTGCTCTAATAGCTTCTGCAGGTTAGGATTATCTCCTGAAGTTGATTGGTTTCAGCAATTTGTGTTTATCAGCATGATAAGCACATGTAGCCTGGAGAGTGGCAGTTGGCGGGGGTGGAATCTGTGTCAGGTCATCTGGGCCTATAGGCTCTAGATATGTAAATACATCAGTTCTCCTTCTCCACTTCCACTCAGCAGCAATACACTCCTCTCCCGGCACCTCCCTCCAATCAATAAAAAAGATAGAGGCAGCCCAGCCCGCCCCCACAAGTTCAAGGCAGCAGCAGAAGCCGTGTTTAAGGCGTGTATTCACGCCATACTGCAGCAAATGACGGGTCCATCAGACCCTCCCGCCGGGCGGACATTCTGCCAACAGTAGCACGTGTGTACATGCTGTCAGGCAGACTGATAAGACGGATTCACTCTGTCAGAAACAGTCTTATCAGTCTGCCGACAGCGTGTACACACGTGCTACTGTCGGCAGAATGTCCGCCTAGCGGCAGTGGCGATCCTACCATTGGGCGCAGGTGGGCGTGGCGCCCCGGGTGACTGACAGCCAGGGGGGTGTCGCCACAACCCCCCATAGTTGCAGTCTTGCAGAGCAGGAGGGGAAGAGCAGGAGGGGTGACAGGGACAGCGGCGGGGAGGGGGGACATATCCCCCCGTCACCTGGGTCCCCTCCTTCTGCCTCTCTTCCCCTCCAAATTGACAGCGGGGGCAGTGGGCAGCAAACAGGCAGGGCGGGCGGAGAATATTCACTTCACTTCCGCGTTCCAGCTGCTGGAACGCTGCGTCGCCGTCACGTGCCTCTTCTGCGCCTCCAGCAGAAGAGGTACTTGACGGCGACGCAGTGTTCCAACAGCTGGAACGCGGAAGTGAAGTGAGTATTCTCCGCCCGCCTGCCCCCCTGCTTGTTATTTTGGAGGGGAAGAGAGGCAGAAGGAGGGGACCCAGGTGAGGGAGGGGGGGGATATGTCCCCCCTCCCCGCCGCTGTCCCTGTCACCCCTCCTTCTAGCTATACTGGGGGGGGGGGGTACTATAATAGCTACACTGGGGGGGGCACTATACTAGCTACACTGGGGGCCACTATACTAGCTACACCGGGGGCCACTATACTAGCTACACTGGGGTGGCCACTATACTAGCTACACTGGGGGGGGGGCACTATACTAGCTACCCTGGGGGCCACTATACTAGCTACACTGGGAGCCACTATGGGGGCCACTATACTACCTACACTGGGGGCAGCTATACGGGGAGTCACTATACTAGCTACACTGGGGGCCACTATACTAGCTACACTGGGGGCCACTTTACTAGCTACCTTGGGAAATAATAAAGGCCAATACATGGGCTGCTTTATCATCCTCAGGGTCCTTTCACACC
The DNA here is from genome assembly GCF_040937935.1 of Hyperolius riggenbachi. Taxonomy (NCBI): domain Eukaryota; kingdom Metazoa; phylum Chordata; class Amphibia; order Anura; family Hyperoliidae; genus Hyperolius; species Hyperolius riggenbachi. The sequence continues at coordinate 113,616,113 of NC_090650.1, read as the reverse complement.
GAGGTGGTGCGGTAATCTTACCGCACCCCACCGGCATGCAATGAAAGTCTATGGAGACTTTCATACTGCGACGTTGCGGCGCAACGCAACGGAAGTGACGAATTCGCCACATCCCTGATGCAGGTCAAAAACCACGTTAGTGGTGCGGCGATGCGGCCCGGAAGTCATGTTAGTCTATGGCGACACTTGGACTTGTAAAAATTCAGCAACATGACGTTGCGGCGCGCATGTGTGGAAGCGTATTTTAACAATATGCTTCCTTGCACTTCCGCAAACCCAAAACAGGAAGTGACGGCAAGCACATGTCACTTCCTGCTTGGCCGATGGGCAGACAGGCAACACCGCGCAATAGCGTGAGAGGTATTCTAAACGATTAATAATAAACCCTTTTCAAATATAACATTAAGGAACGACCGTTCTTAGTAGAAATGTGCGAAAAATCCCGCGCCTGGTCGCACTACTACGCAGGCAATACTTTCACGCATGTGCTTTAATAAAAATGATCGTTGTACGTCAGTTAAGTATTTGTACACACATACAACGATAACAGACCATTGGTCAAACGATTCCAACAGGTTCGATCATGGCCGACTCCCGATATCGGTCATTTCATTAGGTTGTTGATGGTCAGTCGCTGTTGGTTGCTGCCCATAAATCGGTCAAAACCTTGTTAATCGGTTGTTTTATTAGGCTTACGACCAATATTTATATAATGTGTGTACATAGCTTTATCCGAAAACTGTAGGAGGAAAAGCGATAATAACGGATAAATAGCGGAATAACGATAAGCTAAAAAATCATATATTGGCTTTATTCTGCACAACATAATAACAATATTTCTTGCCTAAATAATAATTAACCAATTTACCAGGGGCGTAGAAACACGTACCGCCCCTGGTGGTCCGCACTCCCGCTCGCGCTCCCGCGCTTGTGCACGCCGCCGCCCGCTCGCCCGGAGATCAATGAATGGGAAAAACCATTCCCGTTCGTTGATCTCAGCCCCCCAGCAATGATCGGCTGCTTCTATGAGAAGCAGCGCGATCATTGTGATTTTCCCAGCCTCATTGTGCTTCCTGTAAGCGTACTTCTGGACGCTTACAGGTCGCATTAACAAAAAATTACTGTTGCCATCTTGTGGCCAAATAGTAAAACTACATCCAATAACATTTTTCATAAATAAATACCTAGTTTTCCGTTATAAATTAACTCATTACCTCCCACACGCCCCAATTTATTTATTTTTTTTGTAATAAAAAGAAAAAAAATTACAATAAAAAAATCAAATAAAATACATAAATAGTTAGGGACTGAACTCTTTAAATATTAATGTCAACAGGGTATAACACTGTTACTTTATAAACTATGGGCTTGTAATTAGCGATGGACGCAAAACTGAAAAAAATGCATTTATTTCCAAATAAAATATTGGCGCCAAACATTGCGATAGGGACATAATTTAAACGGTGTAATAACCGGGACAAATGGGCAAATACAATACGTGGGTTTTAATTATGGAGGCATGTATTATTTTAAAACTATAATGGCTGAAAACTGAGAAATAATGATTTTTTTCCGTTTTTTTCTTATTATTCCTATTAAAATACATTTACAGTAAAGTAGCTCTTAGCAAAATGTACCACCCAAAGAAAGCCTAATTGGTGGCGGAAAAAACAAGATATAGATCAGTTCATTGTGATAAGTAATGATAAAGTTATAGACGAATGAATGGAAGGAGCGCTGAAAGGTAAAAATTGCTCTGGTGGTCAAGTGGTTTATTAAATCTGCCCTGGCCATTTAGTGTAGAGATTAACTGCCAGAGCATGCGACCTAACTGCCAGAGCATGCGACCTGGCATTATGACATACCAGAGCAAGCGACCTGGCATGTGCCATCTGTGGCACATGCCAGGTCGCATGCTCTGGTATGTCATAATGCCAGGTCGCATGCTCTGGCAGTTAGGTCGCATGCTCTGGTATAAATAATGCCAGGTCGCATGCTCTGGTCACTTCCAGCTGTGCCTAGGAGGTGAGTAGATGCTGATTTGTGGTTTCTGAGGTTATGGCTGCAAATTGATGGTATTTACGGTTCAAAGTGTACCTGAATGTTTATCTTTAATGAGATATACGTGTATTTACCCCTCGATTACATAATTAGCTCCTTATTTTTAATGAGATATATGTGTATTTACCCCTCGATTACATAATTAGCTCCGTGTGTCCCCCCTTCCACCGCCCGCTGTGTTTTTTTGCCTGCTCGATCGTCTCTCTCTCTCTCCCTCCTTCCCTCCCCCTCGGTAACAAATGTTTTTTGTACAGCTCGGATCTTACAGGGGGAGGCGGGGCCGCTGGAGGGAGTCTTCACAGAGAGACAGGAATCATGAGAGACAGGAATCAGTACCGCCCCATGACTCAGCCAGCCTATTGCAGCCCAGCCTTTGCCTTCCTCCGTAGTTCCCGCCCCTCCAGCACTGCAGCGAATGAAGAGCTGGGGATTACCGAGCAGCCAGCCTGATATGTGTGGATTTCCCTTCTGTATGCTGGGGGCGATATTTCTGCAGGTATTCCCTCTACACATCCCAAATGTTGAGGGTAAGGAGGGGACAGCCTGATATACATCTGTGCCAAATTACACCGCAAGCCCTGCTGGTTCCAGAGATAATAGAAAATTGTATACTTACCTGACGGTAATTTTCTTTTCCCCATGCATCCATGGCAACACAACGGGTATTGGCCCCGCCCCTAATACCCCATAGGACGTGATAACTATAAGTGTTTTGCCAGTCCCCCCCTGCCATGTCTGATAACTAGTACCTCACCGAACAGTGGGTGGGTGCGCTGTGTTGCCATGGATGCATGGGGAAAAGAAAATTACCGTCAGGTAAGTATACAATTTTCTATTTTCCCCCTGCCTCCATGGCAACACAACGGGATTTAACTAGCCACAGAAAAGACGGGAGGGAGACTGTTGCAGGTGCCAAATCACTCAAACTTTTTTATTTTGTTATTAAATTGCTAATGCAGAGGAGCCAGAAGATATAACTGCTCTTCCGAACTCTAATGCAGTTAGCCCAGAAGTGTCCACTCTATAATGGTTAATGAAGGTGTTTATAGAAGTCCAGTTCGCTGCCTGACAAATTTTTTCGGGCGTGACCTTTGCTTGTGCAGCCCAGGAGGTAGCAATACTCCTAGTCGAATGGGCTTTGATTTCTTTAGGAGTTTCCCTATCATTTGCTCTGTAAGCTCTCTGTATTATCTTTATTAGCCATGAAGCTATTGTCCTGGAAGAAGCCGGCTGCCCCTTCCTATAACCTGCATAGACAATAAATAGTCTGTCTGACTTCCTGATGCTTTTGGTAGCAGCAATGTATGCTTTTAATGTTTGTGCCACGTCTAATGCATGAAGAATCGAAGAATCCTGTTGAGTAAATGTTGGTAACGACCACTCTTGATTTAAATGATAGGCAGAGGAAACTTTCGGCAAGAAGCTGTGAACTGGTCGCAGTTGGACTCTGTCAGGGTAGAACACTAAGTAAGGCTCTAGGCAACTCAATGATTGTAGCTCTGACACTCTACGAGCTGAGGAAATCGCCACAAGGAAAATAGTTTTTTGGGTCAAAACTTCTATTGAACATTGCTCAGCCGGGTGAAACGGTGGCTTTGCTAAATATTCTAATACTAATGGTAGATCCCAAGACGCAAACATAGGCTTAACTGGAGGCTTCATTTTTAGCACCGCTGCCATAAATTGTTTCACTAACGGATCAAATGCCCACCTTTGACTAGTTAGTGTTGATAAGGCAGAAATCTGCACTTTGATCGAGTGAAAGCTAAGTCCCTTCTCTATTCCGGACTGTAGAAAACTCAACAGTTGCGTCACTGATGGTTTTAAGGGGTCAAAGGTATGTACCCTTGAAAACTCTATGTATACTCTCCAAATTCTTTGGTAAGTACTGTTCGTCGTACTCTTACGAGCCTTAAAGAAAACCTGTACTGAAAATAAAATTCAAAATAGGCATACACAAGTCATACTTACCTTCCATGTAGTCTACTCCTCAGTGTCTTTCTCCTGTCCTGCGTCCTATTTGCTCACTATGATCAAGGGAATTTTCCGTCCTCCATTTTGAAAATAGCCATTACCCATAACAGCTTTCTGGTCAACACACAGTTAAACTGTAACATCGCCCACTTGAGCCATAGGGAAACATGGACATTGCCTGGTACATCCGTTTTCCTCTCAGCTATAACTGACAGCAACTGATATTTTACTGACAGCAACTGATATATTTCAGATCTGACAAAATATTGTCAGAACTGGATGGGATTATTGTCAGAAGAAAATGGTGAGCTTCTGAGAGGAACTGATGGCAAGGTAACTATGCAATGTTCATTTGAAGTTACCTCATGTGTTTATTTTAAATATTTTTACTCAGTACAGGTTCTCTTTAAGTAAGGTTGAGATCACTGGCTCTGAGCATCCTATGTCCCTCAATTTCCTCCTTTCAATTTCCATAACATCAGCTTGAGACGGGCAGGATTGGGGTGGACTACTGGACCTTGAGTGAGTAAAGACTCTATCAGGGGAATCTGAATTGGTTGAATTACCTTCATCTGTAAGGCCATAGGGAACCAGGGTCTTTTGGGCCAGTAAGGCAGTACTGCCAGAAGGGTGACTGGTTCCGACCTGAGTCTCGTCAGGAGACGTAGTATTAGCGGAACTGGCGGGAATACATACGCCATGCGAAAGTTCCATGCCGCCGTCAGTGCGTCCACTGCTTCCGCTTGTTGTTCCGGATAGCGGCTGTAATATCTTTGACATTTCTTGTTGAGATTCGTGGCCATTAGATCCACCTGTGGTGTTCCCAGAACTGAGCATATCCAGTTGAAGGTCTTCTGATTTAGTTCCCATTCGTTGTTGGATATTGGTACTCGACTCAGGTAATCTGAGACTATGTTCAAAACTCCTGGTATGTGAGTTGCTGAGAGGGAGACCAGATGAGAGATTGCAAACTTGAATATAAGCCTCGTCTCCTGAAGAAGAGTATGACTCCGAGTCCCACCTTGATTTTTTATATAGGCCACAGCCGTTGAGTTGTCCATCTTCAGAATTACTGGCTTGTTGGAGATTAGATGCAGAAACGCTCTCAATGCACAATAGGCTGCTCTCAACTCCAACCTGTTGGCTGACCAGTTCCTCATGAATTGGGGCCAAGTTCCCTGTGCCATCTCCTGCGCACACATCGCTCCCCACCCGGATGTACTGGCGTCTGTTGTTATAAACAGTGGCTGACTCTGTTGTAGTTGTACTTGTTTGAGGAGATTCTTGTTGGAGAGCCACCAATACAAATCCTGTTTCATTGATCCTGTTATGAGGATATTTTGATGAAGATTCCACCCGTCCCATTGGCGAAGGAACCCTTGTTGAAAACTTCTTAAATGCCAGTGGGCCCATGGAATCATTGGTATGGTAGATGACATTGTCCCTAATACCCTCAAACATATCTTCGCTCTGGCTCGATGTGAATTTAGTATTAGAAAGACTCTTTCCTTTATGGTTAACACTTTTTCTGGTGGTAGACCGACTGCGTTTTCTGCTGTTAGGAATCTGGCTCCGAGATACACCAGGTCATTTGTGGGGACCAACTGGCTTTTCCGGTAGTTTATGATCCACCCGAACCTTTCCAGAGTGGAAATAGTTTGTAGTCTGTGTGCCAGAATTTGTCGTTCTGTGTTCGCTAGAAGTAATAAGTCGTCCAGATAGTGATGACAACGTACCCCTTGTTCTCTCAGCAAGGCAATCACTTCTACCAAAACCTTTGAAAATGTTCGAGGGGCGGTGCAAATTCCAAAGGGAAGGCAGACGAATTGGAAATGTTTTTTGCCTACTGCAAAGCGCAGATACTTTTGATAAGAGGCCAGAATAGGGACGTGCAGATAGGCGTCTTCCAGATCTATTGAAAGTAAGAAGTCGTTTTCCCTTACTGTCGATATTATGGTATTCAACGATTCCATCTTGAACTTCTCCAAGTGAATGTAAGAGTTCAGACGTTTTAAATCTAGAACTGGCCTCCAGTCCCCTGTCTTTTTCCGGACAAAGAACAGGGTTGAATAGAAGCCCTGTTTCTCCTGTAGCTTTGGTACCGGGATTATCGCCTTTTTTACTATTAAGTCCTGCAAATATGACTCCAGTATTTCCCTCTTCTCTGGCAAGATGGGAATTCTTGTTCTTCTGAATACATCTTTTGGTGGAATCTTTTGAAAGGTCCAGGAGTGTCCTACCGTTACTGTGTTTAACCTGCTGAGCGGTCTGGACGAGCTCAGCTCGTCCAACACCGCCAGAGGCTGCCGCTCAGGCCCTGCTGGGCCGATTTTCGTCAAATAAAAAGCAGCACACGCAGCCGGCACTTTGCCAGCCGCGTGTGCTGCCTGATCGCCGCCGCTCTGCGGCGATCCGCCGCGAGCAGCGGCGAAAGAGGGTCCCCCCAGCCGCCTGAGCCCAGCGTAGCCGGAACAAAAAGTTCCGGCCAGCGCTAAGGGCTGGATCGGAGGCGGCTGACGTCAGGACGTTGGCTGACGTCGATGACGTCACTCCGCTCGTCGCTATGGCGACGATGTAAGCAAAACAAGGAAGGCCGCTCATTGCGGCCTTCCTTGTTTATTCTGGGCGCCGGAGGCGATCGGAAGAACGCCTCCGGAGCGCCCTCTAGTGGGCTTTCATGCAGCCAACTTTCAGTTGGCTGCATGAAATAGTTTTTTTTTAATTTAAAAAAACCCTCCCGCAGCCACTCTGGCGATTTAATCAGAACGCCAGGGTGGTTAATACCCATGGTGACTTGATATGGGATTTCCAAACTTCTGCATAGTAGGCTAATCTTGCTCCTACCGGATACTCCTGGGCCTGGAAACTGTCAAAAGGACTTCTTTGGAACCGCAGACGGTGTTATTGCTTTTTGCTTATTATTCTTAGCATAACTGGTCTGGCTAACCTGCCAGTTTCGTCTGTAATTACGTCCCGGTCTATAGCTTCTGGAATTGCGATATCTCGAGGTTTGCTGCTGGGTCTGGACTGCTGAAAATTGCCTTGTAGAACGCCTGTCCTGCGGGATGAGACCCGACTTGCCGCCCGTCACCCTAGTGATGGCAGAGTCCATCCTTTCACCGAAGAGGGACTTGCCATCGAAGGGTATCTTACACCAGGTAAGGCGAGAAGCGGGTCTGCCACCCATGACCTAAGCCACAAGGCTCTCTTCGCAGTCACTGACACCAGCATTGACCTAGCTGACGAGCGGATAACATCGATGGCTGCTTCCCCAACAAAATCCGCTGTGATTCTTAAGTCTTCTAGAGAGGCAATTAAGTCTTCTTTACTCACTTCATCTATAATTCCTTGATGCAGGTTATCTGTCCATGCTCTGATGGCTTTGGCTACTGAGGTGAGCGCTATGGCTGGTTTACATGCTCCCCCACAACCCGTATAAATCTTCTTAAGGTCCATATCTATTTTCCTTTCGAGTGGGTCCTTAAAAGCCACGGCATCTTCTAACGGGAGTGTAACATGTTTCGCTAAGCGTAGGACAGATGCATCTACCACAGGGGCATTCTCCAGAGCTTTAGTTTCTTCTTCAGGGAGAGGGTATAGTTTTGCGAATCTGTTTGCTAGAGGGGGTCTCTTCTCGGTACGTAGCCATTCGTCTTCAATCAGCTGTTGTATTTCTGTCATTATAGGAAAAGGCGTCTTTGTCTTTGTGAGATGTTTGTAATAGCTCTTTTTGGGTTTATCCGGTACCTCCTGCACCTCGGAATCTTCCCAGGCTATCGCTTCCCTCACTGCTTTCACATAAGGTTCTACCAATGAGAAGTCGAAACCAACTTCCAGTTCAGTATCCAGCAGGGCCGCTGAAGACGTGGAAGGTTGATCTTGTGAGGCAGTATGAGATGCTGTTACTGGTAATTTCTCCATGTAATCTTGCATAGAATCTTGAACTGCTTTCTGTATAATTTCGGAAACATCGACGGGTTCAGCAGCCGTCTCCTTCCCTAGATCTCTGAAACAATCTGCGCACACAAGTTTACCCGGTACAACCGGCTGTGCGCAAGCCCAACAAAGTTTTTCTCGGTTCTGATGTGGAGATCTTGATCTTGACTTTGTTCTCTTATGAGACTTATTATGTCTAGATTTGCGCCTGCTGGATCTATCCTTAGAGTCTTTCCTATCCTTCGAGCGGCGTCTTGTAGGCGAATGTGAGGATCGTCTCTTATTGCGTGACCTCGTGCTGCCACTGGAAGACAAGAGAAAAAAAACCCCAGATGGCCGCTTTAGCACTCCTATGTATATATATCCTTTTTTTTTTTTTTTTTTTAACCTACCTGTCACCCCCTTACCTTGTGTAATGATAGTACTGGTCTTTTTGGGGCCTGTGGGCGTCCATAATGAGGCAGCCAAATGCAGGCTGAAAGAGGAATACAAGAGAAGATAAGGATAGTTCCAGGGAAACATAGCGTAGTGTAAAGTATAAGAACTGACAGTAGCACCTAACATCCACTTACTATGTGAAGAATAACTTGCGTCTGTGTCTCGCGCGCACACCCTGTAGCCACCATCTCTGTGTGGTCTGAATTTTTAAATAGGCTGTGCGCGCTACCGAGCGGGAACGCGTCTGACGCGTACTTCCGGTCGCGTTAGCAACCAATCAGGTTAGGCGGAAGTGACGTCATTGTCCGAGGCGCTTCCTGAACACAGCTTTGCGTTCCACCAGCCGCCGGAAACTATAACATTGCGGAGCGCACGCCACATTTGCCTGCTCCGGCTCCAACACACCACGCAAAAAGAAAGAGGAAAGGACGCCCGCCCTGACCGCACTTTTAGTACGGTATTGTTACTTTTTCCACGCCATACTGTCATTTGCAACACTATTAGCATTGAACGACTATACAGTAGGCGAAATGCATATACCCCCAAGAACCAGTAGAACGGGTTTTTTTACTGCCATATGTTAAGCCCATTTAGAACTTGTCATAAGGCCTTGCAGCAGGGAGGCTTACCTGCGCGTAGGTCACATGATGCGACCGGTAAGGGGGAAAAATAAATAGTTTGCAGGGCTAAAGCCTGCCGTCCTGTGAGGTGAGGGACCAGGAAAAAAGACATGGCAGGGGGGGACTGGCAAAACACTTATAGTTATCACGTCCTATGGGGTATTAGGGGCGGGGCCAATACCCGTTGTGTTGCCATGGAGGCAGGGGGAAAAGAGTATAAGGACCTATCTTGTGAACCAGCAGGGCTGGGGGGCTGATATTTTGCACATGGGCAAATTGGGGGGTCTCCTCCCTACCCTCAAACTTTGGGGTGTACAAGGGGAATAACTGCTGAGATATTGTAGGTGGTTGGCACTTGGCACTGAGCTTGTCGTGTGTTAGTCAGTGGGGCAGCACTGGACAGCACAGACACTACTGCAGCCAGTGACATAGTGATGATCAATGTGTGTTTTACATTAGCTGGACCAGTGCTGTGTCTGCTCTGCTGCATATTCAGTTCCAACATAGGGCAGCAGTATAATATGTTTGACATGAATAGAAATTAATTTCAGGTTTTTTTTATGCTGGAAAATGCTTCTGTTCATTAAGGTGATCCAAAACTTATTAGCATTCGTTTGGTGCTGGCAATGCTGAAAATTGTAAGTCTACCTGCTCATTGCTAGATTTATTTTAAAATGATTGGATTGCATCACTGGCATGCATTGGACTGGGCTCAGTATCACCATGCCTGGGGAGCAATGAAATGGGGCAAAACACACCACAGCTTTTCTTGCCAAAGTTTATTTTCAGTCTTCTGTAAAGTGGTTTCTCAGTGCAGCTGTTGCTATGCCCAGTTGAGATGTTAGTGGAAGCCTGCTATGTCACTTTTCTATGGGAGCTCAGTGTGTGTGTGTCGCTGGGCACTGTGTGTTGTCACATATGTGGTTAGGCCTCGTTCAGATCATTCAGTGCAGATGGCTGTACGATTGTACCCCATCTGCGCTACTATGCGCTGCAGATCCCATTCGCTACAGTGAAAGGGATCTGCACTGCGATTCCTGAAAAGACAGCAGCAGCGCGATAGCACATTGTGCTGGTGCGCAATGCAATGGGAACGGCAGAAGGGCTGTCTTAGCCCTTCTACCGGTCTTGCGTGTCAAACACTATGCGCGCTGCCAAAATGTGCACGGCAGCACGCATAGACTGAACAACCCCTTACTGTAGTCCCACACCACTGTCATCCTCAACTTTACACTCCCTTTCCTGCCTGCAAGAGCATTATATAGGTGTTGTCCCACCCACCTTTTATTTAGCACTGCCTGCAACCTGCTCTAGGGACTGCTGGAGCCATTTTGGGCCCAGAGCAGCCCAGCATCCAGCCCCAACCTTGCCCCTGCCACAGGCAAGCAGCAGTTGGGGTGGAGAAGCCAGACAAGTAGTGCCACTGTGCCAACAGTCACAGCCTGACCAGGACCAGCGTGGTGACACTGGGGATGGGTGGGGGGACTGGGCGACCAGGGAATATAGTGTGGGCATTATTTTTTGAATTAAAGTAGAGGCAGCTTCATCCTACATTTTGCTAGGCAGGTCTGCTTACCCCACGGCTAATGCTAGGTACACACTGCAATTTTCTGACAGATTTACAGTCCAATCGATTATTTCCAACATGCCCAATCTGATTTCCAATCAAATTTCCATAGATGTGAGCAGAAAATCGATCGGACATGTTGGAAATAATCGATCTGACAGTAAATCTGTGAGAAAATTGCATTGTGGGAATCTAGTTTTAGATTATGTATGCTGGGTTTTACCCACAACTACGCCCATGGCTATGGCCATGTTTTCAGCGCTGAGCACTTTCCATGCTGCAGGAATGGGTGTCAGTAAAAAAAAATATTTGCCAGTAAATTTTGTCATATAAAATAAAATATAAAATAATTTGAAAGGTGGGCAGCACTGCACTATGGCTACACATGACATATGAGGCACCTGCAATGGCTTCTGCAGGTTAAGGTGGCCACACACGACACAATAAAATTATCCGATTTTACGGCAATTCGATAAAAACGATCGGATCTCCCGAAAAAATCTAAAGCTTTTTTTCATTCGACTGAAAAATCTGATCAAATTTAACGTTTTCTTCGATTTTTATCGATCCGGAATGCCAGATATTTTTCTTCAATCTTTCTAAAGATTGTATGGTGTGTGTTTAGATTGTCAATTTATTAATACACACCCTAGCAATTTTGTCAGAGTTTCCAATCATTTTTATCATAGTTGGGGAAAAATTTAAAATACGTGTGTGGTACATTGGTCATATTTTTGAAATGTAACAATCGGTCAGAAAAAATTGATTGTAATTCTTGAATTGAACAGATATTTCAAAAATTGTATGGTGTGTGTCTACCTTTAGGATTATCTCCTGAAATTGATTGGTTTTAGCAATTTGTGTTTGTGTTAATCAGCATGATAAGCACATGTAGCCTGGAGAGTGGCAGTTGTGGGGGGCGGAGTCTGTGTCATGTCTTCTGGGCCTATAGGCTCTAGATATGAAAATCCTGCCCTGTGTGTTATTAGCACCAAATTATTGCTTGATTATCTGGTTGTTAATGGTTCTATGCAATGTTTTGTAATCATGTGATGGAATAAAGTTTATAACTTGATAAATATACTTAACATGTGGTACCATTCTTATGCCAAATTGCTTCCTGGTTTGGGCTGTTTTACACTGGGCACTTTTTCAGCACTTTGCTGAATGCCGGCGATCATGTATCCCTATGGATACATTCACACTGCGCCATTTGCGATTTTGATCAATCGCAAACGCGTCTTTGGGGCAATTGCGCTGTTATTATCGTTCTATTGATGGGAATCACAAATGCAAATTGTGCTGAAATTGCAAGATTTTGCCGCCAAATCGTGATTGTGGATCCGAATGCGATCGCCCAGGAAACGCGGGCAAGCGCCCATTGTGAACCGGCCTCAGTTTCTGTGTCATTATTGTTATTTGGTCACATGAGAGTTATGATACAGTTAAATTTATCTCTGAAATGATGCCTTATAAAGTCCCTGTGATCCCATTCTGGCTACCTATACTGGGGATGGAACCACTTATACCTGGCTACCTATACTGGGGCACCACCTGTACCTGGCTACCTATACTGGGGCGCCACCTGTACCTGGCTACCTATACTGGGGTACCACCTGTACCTGGCTACCTATACTGGGGTACCACCTGTACCTGGCTACCTATACTGGGGTACCACCTGTACCTGGCTACCTATACTGGGGCACCACCTATACTTGGCTACTTATACTGGGACGCCCATAGCTTGCTACCTGTACCTGGCTCACCTATACTGGTGCACCACCCATACCAGGCTACCTATATTGGGAGCAACTATACCAGGCTACCTATAGCGGGGCACCACCTATAGTTGAATACCTATACTGGGGCACCAGCTATACCAGGCTACCTATACTGGGGGCATCTACACCAGGCTACCTATACTGGGGCACCACTTATAGCTGGCTACTTATACTGGGGGAACCTATACCTGGCTACCTATACTGTGGGCACCTATGCCTGGATACCTATGCTGGGGGCACCTATACCTGGCTAGGGCAGGGGGACGAGCTGAGACAAAAGGGGACAAAAGGTAACATGGGGATAAAAGAGGAACAGGGGGACAGAGGCGGACAAAAGAGGCACAGGGAGAAAAGAGATGAGGGCATGTCCTGCCTGCCACGGGCTGGAGGAAGCCCCAGGTAAGTGGATTAGCATTTTTTTTCTTAAACCACCGTGAACAAAGCCTTGTTGTACTTTATGCAATCCTGATTTTCTTAATGAATCACTGTTTATCTTGCTGTTGAGCTACTGTAATGAAGAAAAGATAGCTTAGGGTGTATACATCCAATTTGGATTGGCCAATTATCTCCCGATTTTGCATCTCCCATGTAGTATGAGAGATTACTTATATAAATAGTCATTACCGCTGCACGACGCAAAGCCTCGTCCACCTAATCGATCAATAGTAGCAATAGGGGTTGTAGAGGTTGCGACCGCATCGGGGCCCGAAGGACCCTCCCTCGACTACAGTATTAGCTCTCTATTGGTTCTGTGCGAATAATAATTACTTCTGTGCATAATAATCACTTCTATAGATACTTGGATTATTGGTAATCATTAACAAACTGTTCCCCATCCTCTTCTTGCACCTCTGACACTGTAGTTGCCATTGGCAGGTTTTGGTGCGCTGTATCAATTATGTATAAAGCGCTTGAGGGGCCCCATTGCAAAACTTGCATCGGGCCCACAGCTCCTTAGCTACGCCACTGTTTTCAAGCCTACATGATTTTTACAGGAAGATCCGCCAAGCACCTTCATTCAGCAGTAGCTCATCACCCTTAAATCTGAAAATGATTTATATGAGCCTGGATGCAGTGTCTATTCCTTGCAACTCATAGCTGCGGCAGTGAAAGTGTCACCCTGGCCACCACAATGCATGCTGTGAGATCCTACTGCCTACATCTCCTGTGATTACATGAATGTACTACATCTCTCATTGTGCATTGCAGTGGCCAGGGATACACTTCCACTAGATGTAGTGTAGATGGGGTGCAGTCTAAAGCAGATAGGGATGTGGGTGCTCTGCTATTTGTTGTTTGAGCAGGACTGTTACTTCTTGTTTTTTTATTGATTTATATAAGAGTAAAAAAATGTTTAAAACACTTCGTTGGCTTGTGTAAATATGTTTTATTTACTTTACAGCTCCCCAATGTTGCTTTAATTGTGTACTTTAGAAGAAAATGGAAAAAGCGGGTCGGGTGCTGTGGGTGCGGGTATCAAATTCACCAGGAAGTGGGTTGCGGGTCGGGGTGCAGGTAGCGGGGCTGTAGGTGCGGGTATCAAATTCACCAGGAAGCGGGTTGCGGGTCGGGGTGCAGGTAGTGGGGCTGTGGGTGCGGGTATCAAATTCACCAGGAAGCGGGTTGCGGGTCGGGGTGCAGGTAGCGGGGCTGTGGGTGCGGGTATCAAATTCACCAGAAAGTGGGTTGCAGGTCGGGGTGCAGGTAGTGGGGCTGTGGGTGCGGGTATCAAATTCACCAGGAAGCGGGTTGCGGGTCAGGGTGCAGGTAGTGGGGCTGTGGGTGCGGGTATCAAATTCACCAGGAAGCGGGTTGCGGGTCGGGGTGCAGGTAGCGGGGCTGTGGGCGCGGGTATCAAATTCACCAGAAAGCGGGTTGCGGGTCGGGGTGCAGGTAGTGGGGCTGTGGGTGCGGGTATCAAATTCACCAGAAAGTGGGTTGCGGGTCGGAGTGCAGGTAGTGGGGCTGTGGGTGCGGGTATCAAATTCACCAGAAAGTGGGTTGCGGGTCGGGGTGCAGGTAGTGGGGCAGTGGGTGCGGGTATCAAATTCACCAGAAAGTGGGTTGCGGGTCGGGGTGCAGGTAGCGGGGCTGTAGGTGTGGGTATCAAATTCACCAGAAAGTGGGTTGCGGGTCGGGGTGCAGGTAGCGGGGCTGTGGGTGCGGGTATCAAATTCACCAGAAAGTGGGTTGCGGGTCGGGGTGCAGGTAGCGGGGCTGTAGGTGTGGGTATCAAATTCACCAGGAAGCGGGTTGCGGGTCGGGGTGCAGGTAGCGGGGCTGTAGGTGCGGGTATCAAATTCACCAGAAAGCGGGTTGCGGGTCGGGGTGCAGGTAGCGGGGCTGTAGGTGCGGGTATCAAATTCACCAGAAAGCGGGTTGCGGGTCGGGGTGCAGGTAGCGGGGCTGTAGGTGCGGGTATCAAATTCACCAGAAAGCGGGTTGCGGGTCGGGGTGCAGGTAGCGGGGCTGTAAGTGCGGGTATCAAATTCACCAGGAAGCGGGTTGCGGGTCGGGGTGCAGGTAGCGGGGCTGTAAGTGCGGGTATCAAATTCACCAGGAAGCGGGTTGCGGGTCGGGGTGCAGGTAGCGGGGCTGTAGGTGTGGGTATCAAATTCACCAGGAAGCGGGTTGCGGGTCGGGGTGCAGGTAGCGGGGCTGTAAGTGCGGGTATCAAATTCACCAGGAAGCGGGTTGCGGGTCGGGGTGCAGGTAGCGGGGCTGTAGGTGCGGGTATCAAATTCATGGGTGCGGGTATCAAATTCACCAGGAAGTGGGTTGCGGGTCAGGGTGCAGGTAGCGGGGCTGTGGGTGCGGGTATCAAATTCACCAGGAAGCGGGTTGCGGGTCGGGGTGCAGGTAGTGGGGCTGTGGGTGCGGGTATCAAATTCACCAGAAAGTGGGTTGCGGGTCGGGGTGCAGGTAGTGGGGCTGTGGGTGCGGGTATCAAATTCACCAGAAAGTGGGTTGCGGGTTGGGGTGCAGGTAGTGGGGCTGTGGGTGCGGGTATCAAATTCACCAGAAAGTGGGTTGCGGGTCGGGGTGCAGGTAGTGGGGCTGTGGGTGCTGGTATCAAATTCACCAGAATGCGGGTAGCGGGTCGGGTGCAAGTAGCGGGGCTGTAGGTGCGGGTATCAAATTCACCAGAAAGTGGGTTGCGGGTCGGGGTGCAGGTAGTGGGGCTGTGGGTGCGGGTATCAAATTCACCAGAAAGTGGGTTGCGGGTCGGGGTGCAGGTAGTGGGGCTGTGGGTGCGGGTATCAAATTCACCAGAAAGTGGGTTGCGGGTCGGGGTGCAGGTAGTGGGGCTGTGGGTGCGGGTATCAAATTCACCAGAAAGTGGGTTGCGGGTCGGGGTGCAGGTAGTGGGGCTGTGGGTGCGGGTATCAAATTCACCAGAAAGTGGGTTGCGGGTCGGGGTGCAGGTAGTGGGGCTGTGGGTGCTGGTATCAAATTCACCAGAATGCGGGTAGCGGGTCGGGTGCAAGTAGCGGGGCTGTAGGTGCGGGTATCAAATTCACCAGAAAGTGGGTTGCGGGTCGGGGTGCAGGTAGTGGGGCTGTGGGTGCGGGTATCAAATTCACCAGAAAGTGGGTTGCGGGCCGGGTGCAAGTAGCGGGGCTGTAGGTGCGGGTATCAAATTCACCAGAAAGTGGGTTGCGGGTCGGGGTGCAGGTAGTGGGGCTGTGGGTGCGGGTATCAAATTCACCAGAAAGTGGGTTGCGGGTCGGGGTGCAGGTAGTGGGGCTGTGGGTGCGGGTATCAAATTCACCAGAAAGCGGGTTGCGGGTCGGGTGCGGTAACGGGGCTGTGGGTGCGGGTCTGAAAAATTGGATCAGCGCAGCCCTCTAGTGCAGGTATCACCTGATGTGATCACACAGTGTAGGAAGGACATATAGAGCTGCTATATTGCACTTTATAGTAGATTGTGCTGTTATTTATCTGATATACAGAGTTGTAGCAATAGTTATAGGCACAGCAGCTGCTTTGGGGCCTAGGAGATAAGGGGGCACCGGAGATGAGAGAGGCCTGTGTGTCCTGTAACGCCATCAGCAGACACTTGTATGTAAAGCAAGTAGCAGGACTCAGGCATTGAGGACAGTATGTGTGTAGTGCTGGAAGTGGGGAAACCAATGGGTACTTCTAGAGCCTGTAGGGAAGCAGTACTGAGTATTGCAGCTGTGCATCTCTGTGTCTTCCCATGCTGTAAGTGACTGGCTGCAGCCTCCTCCAATCCTATCCTTTTATCTGTCTTGTCACTACAAACACTGATGTCATGCCTGTAGTCATATGTGTGTCTGTATAGACTTGCTGAGGACTGTCCTCTAAACTGTCTCCTTTCCATTTACAGACGTATCTACAAATCCTTTGACCTGCGGAAGAGTACTGTGCGACCAGCGACTGCTGTGAGTATTGCAGTGATATTAACCACTTCACACCTAGACCTTCTTGCCCTTATGGACAGTTGACATTTTAGCTATGCCCCTATTTAATAAGATGTAACTTTATCACTACTTATGACACCTGAAGGTGGCCATACATTGGGTGTCAGGGCGGCTGGTTGACCATCTGTTTCATTTGTTATAATAGGTTTGGTTTACAATGCAACCAATTTTGGTTGCATGTATGGATTGGACAGGCTGTAGATGTAGTTGCTCGATCGGGTGCACGGTGGTAGTGGATGATAGGCTAGAAAGGAAGAAACCGACACCAGACTTCCACGTTCCACTCTCGGCTGGTTGCCCAGGGAACGCGTACATGGATTCTCCCGGAAGTCGCTATGGACTAAAAGATCGCCAATAGTAGGCGCTCTCTTAAAGGCCACCAACGGTTTAGAAGGTAGACACCCCTTAAGAATAGGGTCCTGGAGCAGAATAGGCCAATTTTTAGTGACCACCCTCTTTATCTCTCTCTCCATTGGGGAGAAGTCAAAGGTAAAAACCCCTGAGCCTTTTTTCGAGTGGCTAGAATTGGATACTTTCCTCCTAATGAGGTCGGATCTATCTTTCTTCAAGGCCTCTTTGATAGCAAGCTCGAGTTCAACTGCATCATAACCTCTTAGGAGCAGGCGTGATTTCAACTCCATAGCCTGTTCCATGAAGTCCTCCAGACTGGCATTATTCCTGCGTAGCCGCAGGAATTGGCCGTATGGGAGAGACCTCATGATATGGCGGGGATGGTAGCTTTCGGAATGCAAAATAGTATTCGAGGCCGTCGGTTTCCGATAGCCCCTAGTTACAACCGTCCCTTCCTGAATCATTAATTCAAGATCCAAAAAATACACCTTGTCTGGTGAGTATTCCATCGTGAACTGCATGTTCACGTCGTTAGTATTCAAGTATTCTAAAAAACCAGACAAGGATGCAACATCACCCGACCAAAAGGCCAAGACATCATCCACGTACCTGGACCACATCCTCAGATGTGATCTAAAAGGGTTGTCTACAGCGTGGATAAATCTCTCCTCCCAGGCCCCGAGAAAGAGATTAGCATAGGTACAAGCGACTGGGGTCCCCATCGCAGTGCCGGAGACCTGCTGGTACCAAGCGTCACCAAACAAAAAAGCGTTGTGGGTAAGAATGAACGCCAAGCAATCACATATATATTCGTTAAAGAGGGGATCCTTGTCGCCTCTGTCAAGGTACATCCTGACAGCTTTGAGGCCCTCTAAGTGGGGAATTCTACTATACAAGCTTGTGACATCAATGGTAACCAACAGGTCTCCTCTGCACCACGAGGTGGACCCCAGGCCCTCCAAAACGTCGAGGGTGTCGCTGAGATGGGAAGGGACATGGGATAAGAGGGGTCTGAGGATGTGATCCAAGTACCTAGAGAGTCTCTCCGTGACCGACCCCAGGCCCGACACAATGGGTCGGCCCGGTGGGTCGGTCAGGGACTTGTGTATCTTAGGTAGATGGTACCATACCGGTTTAACCGGGAAATCAGGTAACAGATCCTTGGCCAATCTGGGAGTAAGGAAGCCCAACTCCACCCCTTGTCGCAACAAAGATCTCAAGGCGGATAAATATCCTACCGTGGGATCGCTTTTCAAAGGTTTATAAGTGGAAGCATCAGAAAGTTGTCGTAATGCTTCTTTTTTGTAGGCTGCAGTGGACAATATGACCACCGCACCCCCTTTGTCTGCTTTCCTGATCGTTAGGTCAGGGCGATTTTTGAGCCAATGGAGGGCTCTAGATTCAATGGGGGTAAGATTTGGTTGTGACTTGGGGTAGAGCAGGGCCTTCACCTCCCTGTCCACTTGTTGTTCAAAAACATCAATAACGGACCCAGCTTGTGTAGGAAAAGGCATGGTAGACCTACAAGGTTGAAACCTCCTAGCGTCATGTAACGGCACTTCAGCCGGAACTGACTCATTAAGCAGTTCATTCAGAGTTGAGATAGCTTCCAAGTCCCTGTCATCCCAGCTTTTTGATACACTGAAGCCCAGGGCTCCTATTGTTGGTTTCCCTGCCGGCTGAGTATTGCTATCTACGTTAGGAACTTCCAGTCTCTTTTTCTCAAAGTGGTGTTTAATATTCAGCTTCCTAACTCCTCTATAGAGATCTTCTTTAAAGTTGGGGTAGTCAAATTGTGTGGACAAGGAAAAGTTCAGGCCCTTATTCAAGAGGTCTTCCACTCCTTCTGGTAACAACTCAGAGGTCAGATTAACCAAGTTCGTTTTGTTGTTGGTGGGCATTGTTACTGTCTCGTCTTCCTCTTTTTGCTCTTTCTCTTTTTGTCCTCCCAGGAAACTTGCTTTCCTTCTGCTCTTTCCTCTTCCTCGCCGGATTCTCTTTCTAAAGGGACCTGCTGTTCTTCTATCGGGGTTTTTTTATGTTTATTAAGTTGGGACGGTTTTTGGGGTTTGCGTGGTTTAGATCTTGGTGTCGTGTTGGGGAGATCCTCTCCACTGGACTCAGATTCTGTTGTCCAGTAGCCCTTGGGCTTCCTAGGAGGACGGGGTTTTCCTCTCGGCCCCGGGTTCACAAAGGTCCCCCAAGTAAAGATCCTACCGAATTTATAGTCCTCCCTGTCACGCAAATACTTCTTCAACTTCCGTCCTTTGATATTGTCCTGCAAAGGTACTAGTTTTTTATCGATTTTATCAAGCGTGGCTTTATAAGAGTTCTCAGAAACCAACTTTTTATACTCCAGCTTGCTCTCAGTTATTGCAGATGTAATTAAACCCAACTCCACTTTGCTTCTGTCAAGTACTATATTTTGCAGACGTGCAGAATGTTCCAAGAACTCCTGCTTCCAAGTTTCAAGAAATTTGGGATCTTGTCTGTACTCAGAAGGCTCTTGATATCTCCTGAAGCCTCTGGCCACCAAGTCCTCTCCCTTATACTTCTCAAGAGTGGTCACCGTCCAGAATACTCCCACCTCTCTCTCACAGAGCCTCTCCAGGTTTTGCTCCAGCACCTTGGCGCCCACAGTGGAATTGGAACAATTGGGACCACTGGTATAAGTGAAAAAACCAGACAGGTCCGACCTCCCCGCGGTGACGTTATCACCTTGCACTTTAACAGCCTCATCTGTTGAATCAGACTCCTCTCGAGAAAGATCTTCGTCTAAATTAGACATAACTGGTGCTCAATACCTTAGGGAAGGAACAGTTCAATAGGCAAGCTTTGAAGAAGGTAGGTAGGCACTCAGTAAATTACAGATGGGACAGATCACTGAAAGGCAGTGTGCAAAACTTCAGCAGAAGCTACGTGCTCACGACATGAATAGTTCAAGCATTGTGACCATTTCAAGTAGGAAAGAAAACAGAAGATGTCTGGCACTGTAGCTTTAATGTGTGACAGCAGGTGTACAGTTGATTGGCAAGCAAACACACAAGGACAATGTCCGTGAAGATGATAATACTTATCGTGCTCTGCTGAAGGTGGAGAGGCGACTGTGGGCGCCAGTGGGTGCACGGCCTTACAGCCGTTTCACAATGGGGTGAGCCTTGCTTCTTCGGAGGCTTTTCGTGCACAATGTGCTGAAGGGAAGCGGCCATTAAATCGCCTGCTTCCGTGAGGGTCCCGCCCGCCTGTAGGAAGTGACGTGGGGCAGCACCATTGGCCGACCAATGCGCGTCATCGTGGGCGGCGCGCCCGCGTACCACCAATCGGAGGCGCAGGCGCGTAACTGCGTACAGATGAGGCGTGCGCGAGGGGCTTGAACAAGTCGCCCTGGCAACCTGGTCCGCCCCAACCCGTAATGGCAAGCGGCGAATCACGCCGCCGGCCAATAAACGGAGAAAGGGGCGGGTGCGAGAACGCACTGCAGCGTTACCTAGCAGCAAACGATAAACAAAACCCCTATGCCATCCACATTAGGGAAGGGATAGATTATCCATATTCCCAAGCTAGGTTCGCTAGTTCTAGTGGAAGGAATAATGCAACAAATGTGTAATGCCACGTACTAGATACAGCCATGGAACGCCCCATGCCAAGGGTGGGCAGGAAGGGGGGGGGAAAAAAAGGGATGAGGGAAGTGAAAGTGAGGGAAATAGGGGTGGGAAAACAGTGAGGCGGGACACGAGTCCTAGATACAGAGGCTCCTACAGAAGAGAGAGGTGGGAGGAAACATAGGACAAGGAGACCACTCCATAGAGATAGAGACCTAAGAAGGGTGCATTACACCCATCCATTCGCCACACAGACCGACAAATAGATAGACATAGTAAAAATGGACTAATACAAATATATAAATATTGAAAAATTATTAAGATTAGAAATTAAATATGTGAATAAAAAGGACGGTCATAGTGGCGAATAAAGGGGGGGAAAAGGGGATAAATCAGAGGACAGAGAAAAGACCAACATACAGAAAGGAGATCTCAAGGGTCAAGGAAGCATGCTAGGTCCAAGTGGTCGTTAAGACCAAGAGGGCCCATGGCATCTGTCTTAAGAATCCACTTTGATTCGAGCTTAAGGAGCAACTTTTTCCTATTGCCACCTGTAAGGCCGTGCACCCACTGGCGCCCACAGTCGCCTCTCCACCTTCAGCAGAGCACGATAAGTATTATCATCTTCACGGACATTGTCCTTGTGTGTTTGCTTGCCAATCAACTGTACACCTGCTGTCACACATTAAAGCTACAGTGCCAGACATCTTCTGTTTTCTTTCCTACTTGAAATGGTCACAAACTAGACATCCTTTGGGTTTTTTCCCCTCAGGAGTTATTTTATTTCTTATGCATATTAACCCCATTGGCGTTATGATTCTTTCCGGATTTTAGGGTCTAAAATTGGTGCAATTTTTTTTTGCACCCTATCAGACCCTAAAACCTGGAAAAAACCATGCTGCCAGGGAGATCTGCAGCAGTTCTGCAATCACTCACCTCCCTGTCTCCAGCACTGCAGTTAGTATAGGTAGCCAGAAAATGCTCCCCCCAGTATAGGTAACCAGAGTGGCCCCCTTCTGTAGGTAGCCGGAGAGAGTGCTCCCCCAGTATAGGTAGCCAGAGAGTGCTCCTCCCAGTATAGCTAGTCAGAGAGTGCTCCCCCAGTATAGCTACCCAGAGAGTGCTCCCCCCCAGTATAGGTAGCCAGAGAGTGCTCCCCCCCCCAGTATAGGTAGCCAGAGAGTGCTCCCCCCCAGTATAGGTAGCCAGAGAGTGCTCCCCCCCAGTATAGGTAGCCAGAGAGTGCTCCCCCCAGTATAGGTAGCCAGAGAGTGCTCCCCCAGTATAGCTAGCCAGAGAGTTCTCCCCCAGTATAGGGAGCCAGAGAGTGCTCCCCCCCCCCAGTATAGCTAGCCAGAGAGTACTCCCCCAGTATAGGTACCCAGAGAGTGTCCGCTCCCCCCAGTATAGGTAACTAGAGAGTTCTCCCCCAGTATAGCTAGCCAGAGAGTGCTCCCCCCAGTATAGGTACCCACAGAGTGCTCCCCCTAGTATAGGTAACTAGAGCGTGCTCCCCCCAGTATAGGTAACCAGAGTGGCCCCTTCTATAGGTAGCCAGAGAGTGCTTCCTCCAGTAAAAAAAGATGGGCTACATGTGGCCGGATCCTGATGCCCTCTTTGCATATACCCTTCCGGGCTGCGTCTCTGAGTGTGGCTTAGGGTTCTCCATTTTATGAACTGAAAATTAACCCCGAGCAACACTTGGAAAAAACACTAGGGGGTTAAGTAACATGTGAAGGCTAATTCTCTATAGTGACCACACATCTCCAGCTAGTCCTGCCAATCACAGGGGACTGAGACCCCTTTTCTGACCTTTTTTTTCTTGTATTACTGTTATTATTATTATTGTGTACAAGGAGTGTTATCGTACTATATTACCCAGTCTGCCACTGAGGCCTGATTTATTTTTACCTGTGTTTTATTGTGTATTGGAAAATGTTATTGCATCACTATGGCTGATGTGACGTCACACAGACCATGTGATCTTAATGTTTCTTTTGTTCTATTCTCTACAGAATTATGTCTGATTTTGAGGACCCAAAGACTTTGAGCCTTCCATCCATGTCGTGAGTATATCCATATGCTGTTCAGTAACCCTCCTGTAACATTAGCAATAGCTAATAACATCTTGCTTTCTTTCTTATATAGTGAGGATCCAATCCAAACAATGGATCTGACGGACACTAGCCTGCAAATTGTGTAATGCTGGGCATAGATGGTTCGTTTTATATTATCAATCGAGCCGCTGATGATGGCTCGATTGATAATATTCAACCTGTCCGATCACCGCAGCGGGTCGATACCTCGCTCGATCCCCGCGGGTGGACAGTGGTAGAAACGAAACGCTGATGAGGAAGTGCCCACGGGGACGAGCGGGATTCGATCCGCGTGCACACGCGGACGTGCGGACGAGCGGAGATGCGCCGGCATCGAGACGCTGGCTCGATAGCAGCACATAAACGAACCGTCTATGCCTAGCATAAGTATATCCATACATGTGCAGCATCTCTCCAATAGTGTCTTTATATAGAGGTAATAGATTGATGTCCATATAGAGCGGCAGGAGCCGGTGAATTTACTTTCCTGTTTTTTTTTCTCTTATAGACCTTGATATGGACATGTGAGTATAACCATGGGGGGTGCAGAAAGACTACCTAATTCTACTATGGGGGGTGCGCAAAGGCTACCTAATACTACTATGGGTGGTGCACAAAGACTACCTAATACTACTATAGGGGGTGCAGAAAGACTACCTAATACTACTATGGGGGGTGCACAAAGACTACCTAATACTATTATGGGGGGTGCACAAAGACTACCTAATACTACTCTGGGGGGTGCACAAAGGCTACCTAATACTACTATGGGGGATGCACAAAGACTACCTAATACTACTCTGGGGGGTGCACAAAGGCTACCTAATACTACAATGGGCGGTGCACAAAGACTACATAATACTACTATGGGGGGGGGGGGTGCATGAAGGCTACCAAATACTACCGTGGGGGTGCACAAAGACTACCTAATACTACTGTGGAGGTGCATGAAGTATGTCTAATACTACAGAGAGGTGCATGAAGTCTGTCTAATACTACTATGGGGGTTCACAAAGACTATACTATAAGGGGTGTACAAAGGCTACCTAATACTACTATTGAGGGTGTACAAAGTCTACATAATACTTCCATGGGGAGCTGAAAGGATACCTAAAACTACTATGAAGGGGGGTGTACAAGGGATACCAAATACTACTATGGAGGCGAGGGGGCGTAAAAAGGTCACCTAATACTAAACTATCTGGGCATTAAGTGTGCACCCAAAAATGACTTAATACTACTATCTGAGTGAGTGGACTCAAAAGCTTCCTAATTCTATAATTTGGGAATGATAAGGGGGCACAAGTGCTACCTAATACTACTGTATGGGGTGGGGGTGATGGATGGGGGTCACAAAGGCTACCTAATGCTGCTACCTGGGAGGAGGGATGTAACAAGAGACCACAGAACCTACCTAATACTGTCTGGGGAGGGGGGTGATGGAGGGCCACAGAGGCTCCCTAGTATTATTTGTGTTACTTTACTCTTCCTGTATCTGACACAGTTTTTGTTTCTCTCATTACAGTGAGGACCGTGAGTTTTCAGACAGTGACTCAGTAAGTACACCCGACATGGCATGTGAGGAATGGATGGAAGTTGTTGTTGTTGTTGTTGAATATAATGTAATAACATGAAATACTAATTTGTGCCTTTCCGCTTTTCTCTTTTCAGTCTGATTTTGAAAATGGCGGGTATCTTGACTGTAAGTATGAACATTTGTACACACACCGGACCAGCAACGGTAATGGCAGAGCTACAATTGGAGTATGGCTACATAATACTGGAGCCACATCTGGCTACCTATATTGGGTACCTATATTCTGTGCCTGATATTTTTGGACAATCTTACTAATAGTCTCTCTTTTATTTTCAGCCCTCGGAAGAGACGAACTGTAAGTCATTTTTCCTTTGTCTACAAAGCCTACAGGTGCAACTCGAAAAATTAGAATATCGTTCAAAAGTTAATTTATGTCAGTAATTCAACTTAAAAGGTTAAACTAATATCTGAAATAGACCCATTATATGCAAAGTGAGCTATTTCAAGCCTTTATTTGTTATCATTTTGATGATTATGGCTTACAGTTTATGAAAACCCCAAAATCTAAATCTCAGACGATTAAAATATTGTGAAAATGTTCCATATTCTAGGCTCAAAACGTCAGACTCTAATCAGCTAATTAATCCAAAAGACCTGCAATGGGTTCTTATTTCATGTATCAGTTTCACCTTTTAAGTTGAATGACTGAAATGAATGGACTTTTGCATGATATATCACATTTTTCGAGTTTTACCTGTTTATATTCACTTATAGTATAAACAGATGTACTGTGCACCTCTGTGTACATTTAGATTTTTAATCAAAAAACTAAGGTGGGTTGCCAAGAAGGGAAGGTCAGTGAGTTTGCAGCCCAGTGGCGTAGCAATAGGGGTTGCAAAGGTCTTGACCGCACCAGGGCTCTTGAGCCAGAGGGGCCCCATAGGACCGGCACCCAACAGCAGCATTATGCTAGGCATACACGGGTCGATCCGGTGACCGATTAGCCGCCGGATTGACCTCCGCCGGGTCCCCGCTCATGCGCACGGATCGATTACCGCTCGTCCCCGCCGACGCTCCTTATCAGCCGCTCGATTCCCCCGCCGGGGATCGAGCGGGGAATCAATCTGGCTGGTCATCGGACCTGTCGGATATTATCAATCGAGCCATCAGTGGCTTGATTGATAAGGAGAGTTTCTCCCGTGTATGCCCAGCATTAGCTCTTTATTGGTCCTGTGCTTGTAATGATCACTTTTATAAATGATAATAATCATTAACAAGCTGTTCCCCATCCCCTCCTTGCACCTCTGTCTGACACAGTGATTTCCTTGGCAGGTTTTGGTGCCCCGTATCAATTGTTATGTTTAGAGTGCTTGGGGGGCCCTATGTAAAACTTGCACTGGAGCCCATAGCTCGTTAGCTACGCCACTGGTGCAGGCCCTTCCTCTACCAGACGAGGCTGTAGGCATTTTAGCACTGGGGGTACTTTGCATGTAGGAGGGCTTTTCTGCCTCCTCTGTAAAGCCCCTTGTGTTGAGGAAAAGGACCTTTATATGACCTCTGTATAAGAAAATGGCGGTGACAGTAAAATAGATCAAAAAAGGAGAGGGTGGGTGAGACTTATGGCTGAATCTTGAAGCCCACTTAAATGTGGGTTACCAGATATATCCTCTTACACTCGGGGAATAAGTCTCTTTCTGATAAATCACTGACTCCTGCCCATCAGGATTTTGGGAATCCTTAGTGTCATATTGGGTGGGTGACATCCGGGATTCATAATCCTAACCTCCTTTTACCAGATTATACCCCTAGTGACCTATGCAGGTGATGAGCATTATAGCCAGAAAACAAGCCTTTCCTTAGAATTCCAGCAATGCCTGCTCCCATACCCCTGAGGACAGGTGCAGTGCTGGACAGGAAGAGGTGCGGGGTCCCCTTTTATATAGCCATAAGAATAGGGGTTAGACCCACAGGGAGTATTGTTTGAAGAAATAAGCTTAGCAGCTGTCACATTATCATAGACTACTGATAGCAGTTTTCTCGCCTTCACTGACTTGCGTTCCCGTATTGTTCAGAAGGTGGAAGGATTGCTGTTGTAGATGTTTAAAACATGTCCAATTTCAAGCAAAGATAACTCATTATTCTCTCTTTCATCTCTTAGCTATCTTGCTACTCGTCTTGCTTCTGCCCTCTTCATCAGGGACATCCTGCTCGAGCCACGTCCGGAGTGAGTATCGCATCTATTCACTTATTGTTTATAAAATGTTTTTATTGTATGTGTAATGTTATTGTGGGAAGGTGAACATATGAAGTGACTAGTCTGGTGAACACCACTAATGCTGGGCATACACGGTCAGATAATTCTTATCAATCGAGCCGCTGATGGCCTTGATTGATAAGATCCAACCTGTCCGATACCCCCGCCGGATCGATACTGCGCTTGATACCGATGGGGAGAACAATGGGAAGAAATGAGCGTCTGATTAGCAGCGCCCGTGGGGACGAGCGGGAATCAATCTGCGTGGACGAGCGGAGACGCTGGCTCGATACCGGCGCAAAAACTAACTGTGTATGCCCAGCATAAGGCTCCCTGCACACTGCAAATCCATTTTCTGATTCTGATTCCGTTTTCGATTTTCAATTCTGATTTTCCCTGAATACATTCAACAGAAAAACGGATAAAAAAACGCGGCATGCAGTAAAGATTAAAAATCAGAGTCAGAATCGGAGGTAAAAAAACGATTAAAAATCGGAAGATTCAGATTCCGCTTTTTAATCGGTTTTTACCTCTGATTCAGATTTTTAATCTTTACTGCATGCTGCGTTTTTTGATCCGGTTTTCTGTTGAATGTATTCAGGGAAATCGGAATTAAAAATCGGAATCAGAATCTAAAAACGGATTTACAGTGTGCAGGGAGCCTTAGATTGTTTAGTGATACACACACACATGCACTCACACACACGCACACACATACACACACATAAACACGCACTCATGCACGCATACACATACACGCACACGCACGCGCACACCCACCCAGGATTAACAGGCAATACTGGGAAGGTGGCCGCTAATGATACAATTTGCTGAATGATCTTTTACAAACGATTCTTCTTAATGATTGGAAATGATCGTTTGGGACCACTGATGAACATAGATCTCTTAACCAGTCCGATCACATTGACAGGATTGATCCAAAATTTGGATCCAGTTCATTAATCTGATCGGATTGGTTAGGAGATATTCATCCATTAGTGGTCCCAAGTGATCATTTCCGATCGTTCATAAGAAGAATTGTTTGTAAATGATCATTCAGCAAATTGTATCATTAGTGGCCTAGGAACACTCTATGCAGAAACGCTAGCGTTGCGGAAATCGCACATAATGTAAGTCAATGAACCGCATGGAAAAACGCATATGTTTACATTCTTCAATGTGCGTATTTTAAAATGCAGTACTTGCTGCATATTTCTTCCAAAAGGCATCTAAAACGTACATAATGAATGTCAATGGTGACGCAGAGGTATTGTGTTTTAGTGCGTTTTTTTAATTTTTTCTTTTTTAAACCAAGTTGGGTGATTTGTTTACGCTTCCTGCTGGCTTCCTAGTGATTACTATAAAATGCATATCAAAAACGCATACAAAACACATGTGTGATTTATATATGCAAACTGCAAACGCATTAAAACACACGCAAAATGCAAGAAACCGCATGTGCAGAGCAAAAACGCAAACACGCTCAAAACGCAAGAAAAAGCACAAATGGGTATGCAGCAAAACGCTAACTTTCCCGCACTGCCTAGTGTGTTCCCACCCTAAGAGGATCTAGGAAGCATCAGGCTGGGAGCACACTAGGCGTTCCATGAAAGGTTGCGTTTTGCGGCATATGCATTTGTGCGTTTTGAGTGCGTTTGCATTTCGCACATGCTTTTTTTGCACTTAGCTTACGATTTTTATACATATGCGTTTCACACATAAAAATAGCATTTGCGTTTTTGTGTGTTTTGTATGCGTTTTATGCTAATTACTAGGAAGTCAACAGGAAGCTGAAATACTTACAACTTGTTTTTTAAAAAAAAAAAAAAAAACGCATAAAGAAATGCATAGAAAACACAATACAAAGTTAAACCACTGCATCACCATTGACATACATTAGGTGCGTTTTAGCTGCGGGAACGCAATGTGATCCGCAAGCATATCAGAAAGTACATAGTCTGCGTTATCTGATGTTTTCATCCATGCTTTCCATTCACCATGGAATCACAATGCAGGATTGGATGCATTTTGCCGCGTTTGCGGTGCGATTCCATTTATTAATGATTTATTGGGGGAATAGCAGGGCACTAATTCTTCTTCATCACACATCACTTCATTACAGGATGAGGCAGAGGTCACTAATATTGCTCAGATCTGGCTATATACAGATGTGTTATGATAATATGATGGCTCATGTAATCATTCTGTCTCCTGTATTCCTTAGGTTTGGCCTGGCCATCGTGCAGACCCGCCTGACCAGAGACCATGGACCGATGCCGTAAGTATTTAATTATTGTTATTTATTGGATTTAAATAGCACCAACATATTACGCATCGCTGTACAATAAATTAGGTTACAGACATTGATAATAGGGCTTACAGACAACACAATACAGGGAATAAGCAATAAGACACACAATGCCAGATCAGGCACTAGAGTAGTAGTCCAAGTAATGCAGATTCATGTTAATCGATGAGCAGAACAAACGATCAGATAGGATACACACAGGGGCATCACAACAGGAGTTGCAGAGGTTGCGACCACCCGAAGGGCCCTCCCTCAAATACGGTATTAGCTCTTTGTTGGCCCTGTGCTCATAATAATTACTTTTATAGATACTTTGAATAGTGGTAATCATTTGCACACTATTCCCTATCCCATTCTTGCTCCTCTGACACTGTGGTTGTCATTGGCAGGTTTTGGTGCGCCGTCTCATTTGTTATGTATAGAGTGCTTACGGGGCCCCAATGTAAAACTTGCATCGGGGCCCACAGCTCCTCAGCTATGCCACTGAATACACAAAGAGGGAGGGCCCTGCCAAAGGCTTGCAATCTAAAGGGAGGGGGTGGTGTCACAATAGGAGTTGGTTGTCAGATACGTGTGCAGTCAGATGGGTGGGACACACACAGGCAATACTTGTAGATGCATTTGGTTGTCTTTTACTTGTATGCTGAGATCATGTCTGCTTTATTCCCTGCAGATCGTACGAAGACATGCAGAACCCGACACCCGAGAACGTGTGGGGGTAAGTATTACCACTGACCAATCAGCTCTCTGGTACATTTTATAGACAATGGACACACTGTTGTCTATAAAATGTACCAGAGAGCTGATCACCTACCTGTTCTACAGGACATTGTATAGCCATGGAGATATACAGGGATGGTGTAAAAAGAGACCCACTACTAATTCTCTATAACATCTGCCATGCTATAAACTGGCCCTGTAATCACGTGTCTCCATTACATGTATTACATTCCAGCCACCAGCCGCTTATCCGGACTTCTTTCCATTCTCGAGTTGCTGTGTAAGTATTACCTTTGAGTTTAATCAGCAATAACAGCCAAAGTAACGCCTCGCCCTCTGTCTTATTTCCTAGGATCATCACCGCCGTGGCTGCCGACATCATATTCGGCATGGAGATGCACCCGGTGCCCCCCCTCACGTGAGTATTACCTGAATCTTATAGTTTGACCTGCATTAGATTGCTGTATAATGATTGTAACCTCATTTTGCATTTGTTTCCTTTAATAGGGATGATGAGGAAGACGCCTGGAGGAAAGTGGTGAAGAGGTGAGTATTACCATATACACAATACACAGCAATACACAAGCAGCTCCACTATTTCCCCCATTAGCACTGTGGATAGCAGACACACCTCTTTCCTTTGGGCCCTCAGTGATACAAGGAGGTATTTAGGTAAGGAATGGCTAGGTGCAGTAGAGTAGCTAGACATTATGGGGCCCCATAGCAAAACATTCATGGGGTCATAAAATGTAGGCATTCTTGGGAAATGCCACCTACCTCTCCCCAATGGATATGACCACCTACCTCTCCCCTATGGATATGACCACCTACCTCTCCCCTATGGATATGACCACCTACCTCTCCCCTATGGATATGACCACCTACCTCTCCCCTATGGATATGACCACCTACCTCTCCCCTATGGATATGAGGTAACTGGGAGATTTGCATTCTCATGTGATCTGCACTGCATATAGTCCATGGGCACTTAGATAAAATCACAGGGTAAAGGAACACAAGAATGTTGGTGAATACATCAAGTACCATCTGGGCCCCCTCTGCTCCAGGGCCGCATAGCAGCTGCTATGACTATTGCTACACCCTTGCCTAGGTGTTATATTGGGGTCTTCCATGACTGAAAGCAGTCTCCGCAGGCCCCTCTAGTGGTGAACATTAGTATTCACAGTACAGCAATTCAGTCTTTACCTTACTGCAGAAATGCATTAGAAAAAAGTGCCTCTGTTAAGCCTTTCCAATACTTTTCCCCAATCATCCCCCCCCCTCCCCCAGCAGCTCATTATTTCCTGGGTGCTGGAGGGGGACATGGGTGATCGGGGAAAGCACTGGTGGGGGTGGTCCGGAGGGTCTATAGCTCCTTGCACTAGAGGAAGGAGGTGACATAGCATCAGCACAGCGTTATATGTTGGCGCTATAAAAATCCAATAAACAATAAAAATATTAAATCCTGCTATTTCTTATCATTTTTTGCAGGATCCGAGACGATTACACCGAGGATCCAATGTAAGTACTTTATTAGCCAAACAAGTCAATGGAAGCGCTGAACCGTAAGCACTTGCAGGAGTCTTTACGTATATGTATCTTCTTGCTGTTTCTTGAGAATAAACATATTACAAGCTATTTCTTCCTTCCTTAGCCCTACAAAGTATTTACTGTGAAACTCATAGTTCTCTTTCACTTTTCTGCAGCTTCGTCCAGCCACCACCACCAGCTGCAGAGGACATCCAGCCACCACCACCAGCTGCAGAGGACATCCAGCCACCACCACCAGCTGCAGTGGACCGGTAAGTAATTCTCCAATACTTGCTACTAATGATTATGGACTTTGATGGTTAACAGTGGGAGCCAATCACAAGATATTAGTGAAATGCATATAATTCCGGCTTGCATGCAAATTTCATGCAAATTTTCAACTTGGAACCGGGTAAATCAAATGTTCTTCCTGTCGTTTTTGATTGGCCCAATTCCAAGCAGCGTACAATTTATATATTAAAGGAATACTTAAGTCACGTAAAAAAAATTACTTTTACTCACCTGGGGCTCCCCTCAGCCCCCTGCAGGCTGTGAACACGGCTGATTATCCGCGTCCCCAGACGCAATAGCGCCCTCTATAATGCTATTGCGTCCGGTGACGCAGATAATCAGCCGCGTTCACAGCCTGTCGGCCGGTGACGGCCAAACCGGAAGTGGCCGCCGGCGAGACCAGGCGCATCGGAGGGACACGCCGAGAGCACCGTTCAGCTGCAGGGGGCTGAGGGGAGCCCCAGGTCAGTAAAAGTCATTTTTTTTACGTGACTTAAGTATTCCTTTAAATTTGCATGTAAGAATAATTGGCATGTTATTGACCATTTGTTGTCCATGTATGGGATCTGCCCACCAGCCGGTTATACAGGATAAGAATTGTATTATATCCATTGAAGATTTCCACAGCCTTCTTATACTTACCTCTGTTTTCCTTTTACAGGCCACCCACTCCAGGCCCAGCAGAGGGATCACCACCGGAGGCCCCACCGGCAGAGCCAGCACCAGCTCCTCGGAGGACTCTGAGAGCAAGGTAAGTTGTCCTGCAACCTGTCTATAGGTGTGGCCATCTGTAGTGCTTCCTATAGGCTCCCTCCTTGTGATGTCACTTCCTGATAGATCAGATTTTAATCTATGGCTTATGACTGCCCATCCATCATATCACCCCCACCTCAGTTCTACCTTCCCAGTCTGCTTCTGTACAGTACCCAGTGTGGCTCCTATAGCAAAGTGCATGTCAAAGAGCAACACTGACCACTACTGATCAGTGTGGAGAGTCGGTCCACAGTGGGTGACCTCTGCTGAAGGCACTACCACTATGCAAATGGGGTGTGATAAGCTCCTCCTCCTGCATGCTATTCCCGACTGGAATGATCAGGAACAGTACAGGAAGAGTTTGATCTGATTGTGTGGTGGGGTGATAGTGGTGGTTGTGGTGGGGGTAGTTATTTCTACTATTCTACTATACTTTACATACTTGCCATGGGGTGTTTTTTAGCTGTCTAGATGAAACCTGTAAGAAGGGTGACAAGTCACATTTAATGGATATGGGGGCTTTTTCCATCCTAATTTAAAGAACTATGTAAAGAATTCAATAAAAATGTTCCCCAACTTTAGTTACTGCAGTTCATTTTCAAATATTTTCCTTAGCATTTAAATTGCTTCCAAAGATCACTGAAATCTGCTTTATGTGTCCCTGAAAAGCTATCCTGTCTAAAGATGACCATACATTAGGCGACTTGGTGGACGATTAACCATCCGATTTGATTATTATAATCAAAATCAGATGAAAATCGGTGCCGCCAATTGCATGCCAAACCGACAATGCGATAAATTTCGTGCCAAAATTCGTTGCATTAGTCGATTGGACATGCTGCAAGATGTAGGGCCGACTTGCTCAATCGGGTCCCAGTGGTAACCGGCAGCGATATCAGGACAAGCGAGGAAACCCCTGGCGTTGTTCCTGGAATGTGTACAAGTGTGTGTAATATGTAAATGTGCTGTAATGTGCATTTATACATTACCTGTCCTGTGTCATGGTGGCCGTCCATCTTCTGCCGCTCTGCAATTACCCGCATACACGCTGCCAGCGCATAGCACGCCGGTGTGTGACGTCACACACCAGCAGCGTATATGCGGATAATTGAAGAGAGGCGGCAGACAGACGACCACAGGGTCACAGGACAGGTAATGTATAAATTCACATACATACACACACAGCGGCGAGGCGGAGGATGTGGCGGGCTCAGCCGATTCCCAAGAGATTTCATGTTGAAATTGATCGGTAATCGGCCTGTGGTGTATGTACAGCTGACAGATCTCTCTCCGATCAGATTCGATTAGAGAGAGATTTTCTCTTGGTCGAATCTGCCCAACAACGCCATATTTATGGTTACCTTTACTGTCCACTTACATTACTTGTAAGTTAGTTCTCACAGGCAGAGTCTATTGTTCCTCTGGCTGATTGTATTAGCCCTGCAACTCTAAGTCATGGTATCTGTCTGTCTAATCAGCTCTCTAGCAGGTATTAGCCTGAATTATAACCAGAGATAGATTCTAAACTTATAAGTTCACATGTATTGCTGCTGATCACTTCTGAAGCACAAAAAAGTTCTTTAATTCCCATGCGGGTAAATTCACCTTTAAAGGGAATCTGAAGCAAGAGTTATAAGGAGGCTACCATATTTATATTTATTACCCAACTGCAATGTGGTCCCGGGGCCCCTGCAGAGTTATTGGCAGTGTAGCGACTCGCCTGTCCTGGCTGACACAATACCCCCATTAGTCTGTGGCTCTGTGTTCCCCTCCTCATCCTCACAGGGCTGCCTCTCCCCCATTAGTCTGTGGCTCTGTGTTTTCCCCTCATCCTCACAGGGCTGCCTCTCCCTCATTAGTCTGTGGCTCTGTGTGTTCCCCTCCTCATCCTCACAGGGCTGCCTCTCCCCCATTAGTCTGTGGCTCTGTGTGTTCCCCTCTTCATCCTCTCAGGGCTGCCTCTCCCCCATTAGTCTGTGGCTCTGTGTTTTCCCCTCATCCTCACAGGGCTGCCTCTCCCCCATTAGTCTGTGGCTCTGTGTGTTCCCCTCCTCATCCTCACAGGGCTGCCTCTCCCCCATTAGTCTGTGGCTCTGTGTGTTCCCCTCCTCATCCTCTCAGGGCTGCCTCTCCCCCATTAGTCTGTGGCTCTGTGTGTTCCCCTCCTCATCCTCACAGGGCTGCCTCTCCCTCATTAGTCTGTGGCTCTGTGTGTTCCCCTCCTCATCCTCACAGGGCTGCCTCTCCCCCATTAGTCTGTGGCTCTGTGTGTTCCCCTCCTCATCCTCACAGGGCTGCCTCTCCCCCATTAGTCTGTGGCTCTGTGTGTTCCCCTCCTCATCCTCTCAGGGCTGCCTCTCCCCCATTAGTCTGTGGCTCTGTGTGTTCCCCTCCTCATCCTCACAGGGCTGCCTCTCCCCCATTAGTCTGTGGCTCTGTGTGTTCCCCTCCTCATCCTCACAGGGCTGCCTCTCCCCCATTAGTCTGTGGCTCTGTGTTTTCCCTCATCCTCTCAGGGCTGCCTCTCCCTCATTAGCCTGTGGCTCTGTGTGTTCCCCTTTTCATCCTCTCAGGGCTGCCTCTCCCCCATTAGTCTGTGGCTCTGTGTTTTTCCCTCATCCTCACAGGACTGCCTCTCCCTCATTAGTCTGTGGCTCTGTGTGTTCCCCTTTTCATCCTCACAGGGCTGCCTCTCCCCCATTAGTCTGTGGCTCTGTGTGTTCCCCTCCTCATCCTCACAGGGCTGCCTCTCCCCCATTAGCCTGTGGCTCTGTGTGTTCCCCCCCCTCATCCTCACAGGGCTGCCTCTCCTCCGTGACCTGGTGCATGTTAATACATAATATGCCGCGGATCACTGAGATGATGCAGCCGGCGCGGATGAAGACGCGGGAATGCTGGAGCAGGGGCATAATGGAGGAGTGCACCAGCCTGCAGAATAGAAAGAAAGCAGAGATTTCAGGTACACACATCATCCTGCGCTCTGTACCCACTGAGGGGACTGATGTACTTTTTATAGGCTGCGGAAAGTCATTGGTGTTGTTAGCTTTGTGTCTGGGGCATATTCCTGCCACTTGTCCTTATTCCCTCATGTGACGCAACCTTTATTCTTTCTTTTTCAGATTCGCCAGGGCTTGGAGACGGGTGAGGGGCTTCTTCACCTGCAGTTCCACCAGGACGGCCTAGGTAAGTGATCATGCCTTGTCATACTGCTGACTAGTACTACCATGTTGTATAGCATAGCCTGAAAGAGGATTTACACTTTGTTTCCCTCACACCACTAGAAATTGTCAAGGGTCTTCCCCATCAGGTGTTTCTCCACTCAGGGTGCTGTCAGCTGGCTCTTATAGAGTCTCTGATGTGCCTGGAGGTGGGAGCACCATATACAGCCCCTCTGCAGACACTCACTGCCCCCTAGTGGCTGTCCAAGGCCAGGACCCCCGTGCGGTGTGATGGCTTTTACCAAGAACTGATGTCTGAGTTATGGCGGATAAAGTCCAGCATCTCTCCATCAGCAGCAATCTAAGAGCTGCTGACCAGCACTGTCACATGGCTGATCCAGGGGAGTCCTTTACTGTCAGGAAACCCCTGATTATTCTAGTATGCTGAGCTGTCACACCTGATAATGGCGGCACATGCCCCCAGAGCTTGTGTGACAGAATTCCTAACTACAGCCTATCCTGAGATGTAGAGTTCTTCTGATTATATACAATATCCATGTTCTCTCACTAACTTTATTGTCCCTTGTTTGATTTACAGACAGACCATCATTAAGGCGTGGTAAGTATACCTTCAGAGGTAAGTATACTTTTATAGTTAGGGAAAAATGGGGGGTGGGGGTTGGAGTTTGATTAAAACCAAAAATACAAAAAAATACAAAAAAGAAAAACACAAAAAAATTTACTGTGTGTGTGTGTGTGTGTGTGTGTGTGTGTGTGTGTGTGTGTGTGTGTGTGTGTGTGTGTGTGTGTGTGTGTGTGTGAAGGGGGGGGGGGTTGGGCGGGGGAGAGCGATAGGATCAGAATTACTAGGCAATTTCCGGGAGAGCTGATCCAGGGATTCGTCTGACTGCCATTTGCATCTGGA
This sequence comes from Hyperolius riggenbachi, assembly GCF_040937935.1. Lineage (NCBI taxonomy): Eukaryota > Metazoa > Chordata > Amphibia > Anura > Hyperoliidae > Hyperolius > Hyperolius riggenbachi. The sequence continues at coordinate 113,579,766 of NC_090650.1, read as the reverse complement.
GTCGGGAAGGAATTTTCCCCTTTTAAGGCTAATTGGCCCACGCCTTGAAAGGTTTTTCGCCTTCCCCTGGATCAGTGCCCACAAAATAAACAGGCAGTTTAAATACAAAAAAAGAAAAAAAAAATACACAAAAAAACACTATTGTTAAGTTGGGGTGTGTGTGTTGTGTGTATGTTGTGTGGTGTGTGTGTTGTGTGTATGTTGCGTGTTTTGTGTGTGTGTGTGTTGTGTGTATGTTGTGTGTGTGTTGTGTGGTGTGGTGTGTGTGTGTGTGTGTGTGTGTGTGTGTTTTTTGTTTTTTCTACAAAAGGAAAAGAAGTAAAACAACATCCAAAACAGAAAAAAATACTAAAATATATAGCTATAGGAAGGGGGTGGAGGATCAGAATTACTAGCCAATTTCCAGGAGAGCTGATCCAGCGATTCGTCTGACTGCCATCTGCCATCTGGAGTCGGGAAGGAATTTTTCCCTTTTAAGGCTTATTGGCTCATGCCTTGAAAGGTTTTTCGCCTTCCCCTGGATCAGTGCCCAGAAAATAAACAATCTGGCAGCATTTCCCCATATAATAAACATGATCTGGCAGCACCCCCCCCCCCCCCCAAAATACATAAACATGATCCAGCAGCAGTCCCCCCACAAAAAAATTAAATAAATAAATAAACATGATCTGGCAGCAGTTTCCCCCTCCCCCCAAAAAATAAACATGATCTGAGAGCAGTTCCTAATATAATAAACATGATCTGGCAGCAGTTGCGCCCCAGAATAAACATGATCTGGTGGAAGCCCCCTCACCCCAAAAAAATAAACATGATCTGGCAGCAGTCCCCTCCCCCCCCCCCCCCCAAAAAAAGAAATAAATATGATGTGGCAGCAATCTCCCCCTCTTCCAAAATAATTATGATCTGGCAGCAGTCCCCCCCCCCCCCCCCCCCACAAAAAGAAAGAAAAAAATTAGCATGATCTGGCAGCAGTTTCCCCCTAAAAAACAAAACAAAACGATCTGGCAGCAGTCCAGTCCCCCCCCCTCCCCCACCACAAAGAAAAAATCATAAAAATCATCTGGCAGCAGTTCCCCACATAATAAACAAAACATGATCTGGCAGCAGTTTCCCCTCCCCCCCCCAAAAAAGAAATATGATCTAACAGCAGTTCCCCCCCCCCCCAAATAAACATGATCTGGCGGCAACCCCCCCCCCCCAAAAAAAAAAAACATGATCTGGCAGCAGTTTCCCACATAATAAACATCTGGCAGCAGTTTCCCACATAATAAACATTATCTGGCAGCAGTCCCCCCCCCCCAAATAAACATGATCTGGCGGCAGCCCCCCCACCCCAAAGAAATAAATATGATCTGGCAGCAGTCCCCCCCCCCCCCCCCCCGAAATAAACGTGATCTGGCAGCAGTCCCGTCCGTCCCCCCCCCCCCAAATAAATAAATAAATATGATCTGGCAGCAGTCCCCCCCCCCCCCCGAAATAAACGTGATCTGGCAGCAGTCCCGTCCGTCCGTCCCCCCCAAATAAATAAATAAATATGATCTGGCAGCAGTCCCCCCCCCCCCCCCGAAATAAACGTGATCTGGCAGCAGTCCCGTCCGTCCCCCCCCCCCCAAATAAATAAATAAATATGATCTGGCAGCAGTTTTCCCCCCCCCAAAAAAATAAACATGATCTGGCAGCAGTCGTCCCCCCAAAATAAAAAAATAAACATGATCTGGCGGCAGTTTCCCCACATAATAGATATGATCTGGCAACAGTTTCCCCCACATAATAAACATGATGTGGCAGCAGTTTCCCCACATAATAAACATGATCTCAGTCGGAAGTTTCCCCACAAAATAAACATGATCTTGCAGCAGTCTTCACAAAAAATAAACCTGACCTGGTGGCAGTTCCCCTGCACTGCACTCATCTTTCACCTCGTCACCTTACCACTTTACATCTGCCTGGTGCATGCTGATCCTTCATGCCTACCTACTTGCTGACACCGGCTCCCTGATGACATCATACGTCCAGTGACCAGCGAAGCCTTTTTTTTTTTTGTTATACTTTTGTTTATTGAAAAGTTTTTAAACATACAAAGATTGAACATTACTCAACACCGAACAGCTAGTGTAAGTTTCAGTAGTAGACAAGATCATAAGCATAGATTATCACTGGTTCGATTATAGACATACAGTAATCAGTTATTGGGAGGGAGAGGACTCCATATAATTCAAGAGTCTATTTGAGTAGGATTAAAGAGTGTGGATATCTTGACCGGAGTCGAGGTACCAGGACGATCTTGTCTAGCATATGTGGTGACAAGTATATAACATTAAAAGCTAGGTAGTTATAGTCTACGATCAAGAACATGCAGATTCTGTTAACCAAAGAATCAATACAAATAAACTAAAACGTGTTACACCAGTGATTGATGGCTATATCAGTGTAGGCCTATGAGTGAGCTTGGAGAGAGTTCTAGTGGCCTACATGTGGAGTGGAGATTGAAGAGGGTGAGTGCAAGGGTTTAAGGAGTAGGAGATGATGGGATGAGAGGCCTAGTATAGGGCGGGTCAGGAGTCCTCCATGGGGTTGAGAGAGGTTGAGTTGGGTGATGAACTAAAATTCCCAATGGATATTAGGGAGGCATGAGGTCAGGGGAAAGTAGGTTCCAGGGGTTCCAAACCTTGTGAAAGTGCGATTCGGTGCCTCTTAAAGATGCAGTCATTTGCTCCATTTCCCTAGTCCATTCTATCTTAAGGTTGACATCTGTTAGTGTTGGGGGGGCAATGTTTTTCCAGTAAGTGGCTATTGCCAGGCGTGTTGCTGTTAGAATGTGGGTGATCAGACGTATGGTATGTCTTGGAGTGTCAGGGGGGGGTTTACCCAGGATCATGTAGAGAGGGTCTAGGGGCACTAGTACGCCTGCTTTTGTTAGGATGAGGTGCTGAACCTCGGTCCATAGTGGGGAGATCAAGGGACAGGACCAAAAAATATGTTCTAGAGTTCCTTTTTGATTGCAGCCCCTCCAGCAGAGATGGGAGGAATCTGGGAAGATTTTCGATAATCTGTCAGGAGTGAGATACCATCTGAATAAAATTTTATAGATATTCTCTCGTATTTGTATACACATTGAAGAGTGTTTGGCATTCTCCCAGATCTCCTCCCAGTCCTCTATTTGAATTGGCTGAGAAAGAGCTGAGGCCCATTTGGACATATATGGATGATCTGGGGTGGAAAGACCCGATTTAGTATGTAGCAGGTGATAAATCTGCGAAATCAAACCTTTTTGGTATCCCTGTGAATCGCATATATGTTCAAAGGGAGTTAAAGATGGTATGGAGGGTGAATCCCGTAATGTAGATTGGAGGAAATGTCGTATTTGGATATGCTCCAAAGTGTGTATAGGGGTAGGGGGAATTCTATCTTCTAGGGTAGAACTAGGCAGAATCGACCCCGTGAGTGGGTTCTTCCAGTCAAGTAGATTAAAAAGTTTTAGGCCAAGCCATCTATTCATAAAACCTTTGGATAGTCCAGGGCGAAAAGCCGGATTGCCTAGGATTGGCATTAGAGGGGAGGGGGAAGATTTTAAGCCAGCTGTGGCAGATGTTGATCGCCAAATTTGGAGGGTGAAGTTTATGGTAGGTAGGTGTTGGGTTGAGGGTAGTTTAGGAGGGGAGTCTGTCCATATTAGAGAGGCTAGGGTGGTGGGGAGAGTACTGACTGCCTCAATGAGGCCCCATTTGGTATATACTGTGAGTTTGGACCATTCTCTCAGCTGACGCAGGTGAGCTGCTTGGTAATAGTATCTGAGATGGGGTAGTCCTAATCCTCCCTGTTCTCTGGGGGATAGGAGAACTGAAGCTCGGAGTCTCGGTCGTTTGTGGTTCCAAACAAATTTGGAGAAGGCAGATTGGAGTTTGGACAGCTGAGAGGAGGGAACCAATATTGGAAGGGTTTCAAAAAGGTAAAGCAATCTGGGAAGTATATTCATTTTTAGAGTATATATTCTACCTATCCAGGAGATCTTGTAGGCGGTCCACTTATGAAGGTCCTGTAGGATTTGTTGTATTAGAGTAGGGAAATTATATTTATAAAGAGTAGAGTAAGTGGGTGTAAGGTGGATGCCTAGGTATTTCAAGGAGTGGGTTTGCCATTTGTAGGGAAAATTATGTTTTAAGGAAGTGAGGAGTTCGGTTGGAATTTTAATGGGCATAGCTTCAGTTTTGTCTTGGTTCAGACGAAATCCTGATAAGGATTCATAGGTGTCCAGGGTATTATGCAGAGCAGGTAGGGATATGAGGGGGTTCGTGATAGTGAGTAAAATATCGTCCGCAAATAGAGAGATTTTGAATTCGTGCTTGTTGAGTTGGACACCCGAGATATTGTCGTTTAATCTTATGGCACTGGCAAGGGGTTCAATACTAAGAGCGAGAAGTAGGGGAGAAAGGGGGCATCCCTGCCTGGTACCATTATGGATCTGGAAGGGAATAGGAGAGGCCATAGGGAGTTTTACGCAAGCTGAGGGAGATGAGTAGAGGAATTGGAGTATGGTCAGGAAGGGTCCATTAAAGCCTTGGTGTTGGAGGACGTGGAAGAGGAAGGGCCATGCTAGGCGATCAAAAGCCTTCTCCGCGTCCAAACTGAGAAGCAGAGAAGGCCTGCCCGCACGAGACATGAGGGAGATAAGGTCTATTGCTCGACGAGTATTATCTCCTGCCTGCCTATTAAGGATAAAGCCCACCTGATCATTGTTGGACCAGCGAAGCCTTTTTATCTGTCTTCCAAGCCAATCCCTTTTGTAGATATTTTAAATTCTCAATAAAATAAGTAAAATAAAATAAGATTGTAACTGGTGTTTTTTTTTTATTTGAAAACTCAGTGTGGCCGTGGAGCCTGTTTGTACAGTGTATAGTGTGTGGGTAAATGTACAGCACCTATGTGTGCAGTGTGTGGTTAAGTGTACAGGCTATGTGTATAGCATGTGGGTAGGTGTAAAGTGCCTATTTGTATAGCATGTGGGTAAGTGTACACTGCCTATGTGTAGAGCATGTGGGTAAGTGTACACTGCCTTTGTATACAGGGTGTGGGTAAGTGTACACTGCCTATGTGTAGAGCATGTGGGTAAGTGTACACTGCCTTTGTATACAGGGTGTGGGTAAGTGTACCCTGCCTATGTGTAGAGCATGTGGGTAAGTGTACACTGCCTATGTGAAGAGCATGTGGGTAAGTGTACAGCGCCTATGTGTATAGCATGTGGGTAAGTGTACACTGCCTATGTGTAGAGCATGTGGGTAAGTGTACAGCGCCTATGTGTATAGCATGTGGGTAAGTGTACAGTGCCTATGTGTATAGCATGTGGGTAGGTGTACAGTGCCTATGTGTATAGCATGTGGGTAAGTGTACACTGCCTATGTATATATATCATGTGGGTAAGTGTACAGTGCCTATGTGTATAGCATGTGGGTAAGTGTACAGTGCCTATGTGTATAGCATGTGGGTAAGTGTACAGTGCCTATGTGTATAGCATGTGGGTAAGTGTACAGTGCCTATGTGTATAGCATGTGGGTAAGTGTACAGTGCCTATGTGTATAGCATGTGGGTAAGTGTACACTGCCTATGTATATATATCATGTGGGTAAGTAGTGTACAGTGCCTATGTGTAGAGCATGTGGGTAAGTGTACAGTGCCTATGTGTATAGCATGTGGGTAAGTGTACAGTGCCTATGTGTAGAGCATGTGGGTAAGTGTACACTGCCTTTGTATACAGGGTGTGGGTAAGTGTACAGTGCCTATGTGTATAGCATGTGGGTAAGTGTACAGTGCCTATGTGTAGAGCATGTGGGTAAGTGTACAGTGCCTATGTGTATAGCATGTGGGTAAGTGTACAGTGCCTATGTGTATAGCATGTGGGTAAGTGTACAGTGCCTATGTGTATAGCATGTGGGTAAGTGTACACTGCCTTTGTATACAGGGTGTGGGTAAGTATACAGCGTATCTGCCTACAGTGCACGAGTAAGTGTACAGCTGATGTGTACAGCATGTGGTTGAGTGCACTGTATATCAGAATACAGTAGTTGGGTAAGCGTACAACCGTGGCCGGGACTGCTCTGCGCATGACGTAAATAGTGACATCATGTGCAGAGCACTCCCGGCTGCGGTCGCACACTGTAGGACACGCAGCTGGGCCAGCGCAGGTGCAGTGATGCCCGACTCGGGCGACCCAGAAAACGCTGCATAAGGGGCTTCAGGTATGAAAGGAGGGGGGCAGAGGAAAACGGGGGAGCGGTGGGCATCAGGACAGCATCCCCTACATGCCTGCTCCCCCCCCATTTCTCCTAGTGTGTTGGGCTCTGGTATCCTTTAAGTGTAAGTGGCATATTGTTTTACAGTGTGTGGAAGAACAGTGTATCTGTTTACAGCACATCATGGGTAAAACTTCAGTGCATGTGTACAGTGTGCTGATAAATCTAGGTGTGTGTACAGCACATGACTCCCTGGCGGGCAGCACTTGTGATTCCGTACATACTAAATGGGATCGCGGGAGTAATTGCCCCAAAATGCAGGCAACCATACACTGCGGTTCAGCTGTGACTCGCAGCACATGTATGGAAACATCAGAGAGTGCAGTCTATGCCCTCTCCGATGTCCCTGCGATCACGTTTCCATATGCACAACTGAAAGCACTATATATGGAAACGAGCCCTAAGTGTACTGTGCATATGTACACGAAGCTTCAGTAAATATGCAGCACGTGTGTACAAAGTGTAGGTAACGCCTGAGCACACTTGTGCATTTCTGCAGGGTCAGTGTGCAATATGCAAGGACACCAGAAAGGACACAGAAAGCATTTTAAAAGACCCACTGCAATGCTCATTAACACACTTCAATATACACACTTTTTATGATCCATTTTTTGAGCATTTTTGTTATAATGCAGATGTGTGCTCAGGCCCTAAGTGAACGCTGCATGTGTTTACTGAACTTTTGTGTACAACATGTGGATATGGATACAGCACATGCTTCAGTGTAGTTTAATATATAGCATCTCACAAAAATGAGTACACTTCAAACTTTTTTTTAAAAATATTTTTATATTTTTTCATGTGGCAACTCTGAAGACCTGGCTTGTTGATACAAGGTACAGTAGTCAGTGTACAGCATGTAAATTTGCTGTCCCATCAAAATAACTCAACACACAGCCATAAATGTCTGAACCGCTGGCAGCAAAAGTGAGTCCATTCCTAAGGGAAGAATGTCAAAATGATGCCCAAAGTGTCAATATTTTATGTGCCCACCATTATTTACCATTATTATTTATTGTTTTTGTAAAGTGCCAACATATTACGGAGCCCTGGACATAAATACATACAGTGATACAAAGGATGACAGACATAACAAGGATATACAACACTGGACACATTTATACAAGGCAAACAGGGTACCATATACATGATCTTGTGATTTTGGACTCGTTAGGTAGGCCCAGTAATACAAGTGCAAGGCAGTCATAGGAAAGGAGCACATGATCATGTACAGGGCCGCTTCTAGACTTTTTGCTGCTGAGGCAAATTGGTGAGGATGTGCCCCCCCACCCCGATTTGCAATGATCGCAGAACACCAGACAATTTACTCTGCTTCATCTAATGTTCTCACATGACATGCTGCAGCTCAACACAATAGCACACTGGCTGGCTGTGAGTCTGTGACAAACAAGCTGCTCACCCTCAGTCACTCCATTCCTCCTGAGGAAGGCACACACAGTACAAAAATACTGCCCCTGAAATCTCTGCGTCTGATGCAAATGTTTCACCTTGCTTCATGAGAGAACCGGCCCTGATCATGTAGAACAGTGTTTCTCAACTTTTTTTGGTGTGTACCCCTTTATAATACTGTTTACCAAGTACCCCCCAGATATACATAAAATGATGTAACCCTGGACCTCCACATGCTTATTAGCAGTACCCCCAATTTTTGTATAAAATATTTCCAAGCTTTCCCCTTTTTTTGTTAACTAAAAGACTTTTACAATTTTGTTTATATAATTTTGTGATCTCAAAATTGACTAAATGAAATTAAAGCACACCTGTACTGACACATTGCATGAGGAGATAAACAACGTTATGTAAAGTAATAGTCATAAGAGCTTGCCTGAGGTCACTTTCTATTTTTCTTCATGGCAAGGGTTCTTAAACTAGTGCTTTTACCTAAGCAAATAAAGCTGCTGTGCAACCATGGCACTCCTGAAGAGTAAACCGAAGCCAAAATGCTTGAATTAGGCTGAAGAAACACTGTTGATAACAAAACAGGTCTGTAAACTTCAAACAGCTACTATTTATTTTGCTTTTCAGCTGAAAGGTTCTTTTTTCAACTCATGGCTGTTCTCTAGAATTTGGTCTTAGAGAAAGAACTTCAGCCCATCAATTGAAAACAAAAATGTGAGGCTCCAGGAAAATTCAATTTATTTGATTTCTGAAAAATCACTGAGAACTTTGCATGAATATTCAGGTCTATAAGTTATGCAGCAGAGTTAGAATGGATTGAAAAGATGCAAGTCTGTTGGTAGGCCACAGACAAAGATATTCCAATGATTAAGTTGGGATGTGAATATTTTAGTAGAATACTACTACTTATAAAGGGATGTTATCAACATTTACCATCTCAGGCAAATAAGGAGATTGAGGCGGAAAGAAAATAACCGCTTTGGTTTTGCTCTTGTCAAGTTTTGGGGTACAAGAGATCTTGAAAGACGATACGGCAGTATTGAAATTCTTTTAAGTGTATTTGTTTCCCACAAACTTGAATATAGATGAAGAGAACTCCAGTAAAGTTGGCGTGTGCAAGGAGCGTGTTGCAATTTTACCATTGCTAGTGCAGGGGGAGAACCGGTCATTTCCCTGGGGTAGCGTGTGTAACCTCGGTAATGCACGTGGTACTAATGGGTTAACAGCCAGTGCCCCCTGCTGATGCGAGATGAGTTAGGACTTTGCTTTTTGGATATCAGCGGTTGGTTTGGTAAAAGCTGTTTCCCTGGAGTTGGTAACATTAGGAGTTAGTAGACTAGTAGTCATCTAATTCTGCATAGACATGTTTTTCCCGGACTCCCCCAGACGCCATGATTCGTCGATGACGTCATCCCGATTGTCGCCATGGTGACAGGGGAAGCCAAACAGGAAATCCCGTTCTGAATGGGCAAATTAAATGTGTGAGTTTTATCCACAGGAGCACGTTTTATTTTAAAACTATAATGGCCGAAAACATAATGAATTTTTTCCATTTTTTTTCGGATTATTCCAATTAAAGGGACCCTGAGCAGTGCGTGAAATTAAGATTACACTTACCTGGGGTTTCTTCCAGCTCACCGTAGGTGGCGAGGTTCCCCGGCGTCCTCCTGGCTCCTCTCCTTGTGCCTCCGCCGGCCCCTGTTACCGGCGTTACGCGGCAACACCCGGGCCGGGTGTATGGCTGGCTCTTCCTGGTTAATGAGGCATGGCGTGGTCACGCCGCCGCTTCGCGTCATCATGCCGGCCTGACAGGTGTGCGCATGCACGGAACCCGTGCATGCGCAGACCTGTCACGCCGGCCGCTGTGATGACGCCGAAGCAGCCGGCGTGGTGACGCCGGTAATGAGGACCGGCGGAGGCACAAGGAGAGGAGCCAGGAGGACATTGCCCCAGGTAAGCTTACTCTTTAAATTTCACGCACTGCTCGGAGTCCCTTTAAGATGCATGTAGAATAAAATAATTCTTAGCAAAATGTACTACCCACAAAAAGCCTAATTGGTGTCGAAAAACACAAGGTATAGATAATTTTGTTGTGATAAGTAGTAATAAAGTTATTGGCAAATAAAAGGGAGGAGCACTGAATTGTCAAAATTGCTCTTGTCCATTAGGGTAAAAACCCCTATGGGGTGAAGTGGTTAATCGAAGTATACGATAATTGGTTCTTAACAATCTCCAAACATTTACCGTTGCTTTTAATTAAAATACTAATTTGGAGTATAAATAAGATTTAACATTTTCTAAAACTCTATATTTGTTACTTTTGGTTAAGTATATCAAGCCTGAGCTACCCCTGGAGCCATCAGAAGTACCCCCTGGGGTATGCATACCACACGTTGAGAACCTAGGATATAGAATACACTAGCAAAGGGAGGACCCTGCTAAAGGCTTACAATCGAAGGGGAGGAGATATGGACACACTAGGTAGGGCAGTAAAATAAGTATTTAGTAGACCTACCTCCCAACGCTTTGAGATAAGACCAAACTAGGGTATAATAGATGAGGGGTACACATCAATCAAAAGCATAGAGACAGAGTTAAATATAAAATATAAGTTTATTGATGCACTCAATGGAGAAATACACACAATTGCATACTTTTGCACAGGAAAATAGCAAGACTTAATTGCATCTCATTTGGAATGACAAAGTTAAGCCGCATCTACACGCGTAGATGCGGCCGCGATGTTCCTTATCAATCGAGCCGCTGATGTGGCTCGATTGATAAGATCCGACAGGACGGATCTCCCCACCGCCGATTCCCTGCTCGCTCCCCGCGAAGGGACAATGACAGGGAATCGAGCGGAAGATAAGCGCCGCCGGCGGGGACGAGCGGGGAATCGAATGCGGCGCACGCGCGGCGAGCGGGGACGCGGCGGGCATGCGGAAGAGGTGATCCGGCGGCTAATCGAGCCGCCGGATCGCAGCCGCATCTACCCGTGTAGGTGCTTGTCTCTGTCCATCCTGTCAGAACAAATCCGGTTGTACCTTATAGCTTGGCTGTAAATTCTAGAGTTCTTAATGTGCTTGGGATGAAAACTGTCATATCTTAGGTATGTGGGACGGTCTGTAGGTTTGCGATACACAGAGGTTTGTATGTTGTTACCCCTGATGTATATGGTGGTGTCCAGAAAGTTAAGTGTGCTTCCTGTAAGCGTCCTTCCGGACGCTTACAGGTCGCATGTAAACAGACTCGCATGTCGCATGTAAACATCTTGTGGCCAAATAGTAAACTACACTCTAAAGTATTTTACACATACAAATACATTGTATTACACAATAAATTAACTCATTACCTCCCACACTCCCCAATTATTATTTTTTTTGTTATTTAAAAAAAAAAATACAATAAAAAAATAAACAAAATAGTTACCTTAGGGACTGAACTTTTTAAATATTTATGTCAAGAGGGTATAACACTGTTACTTTATAAACTACGGGCTTGTAATTAGGGATGGACGCAAAACTGAAAAAAATACACCTTTATTTCCAAATAAAATATTGGCGCCAAACATTGTGATAGGGACATAATTTAAACGGTTTTATAACCGGGATAAATGGGCAAATACATTTCATGGGTTTTAATAACAGTAGAATGCATTATTTAAAAACTATAATGGCCGAAAACTGAAAAATAATATTTTTTCCCACATTTTTTTCCTATTTTCCCATTAAAACACATTAAGAATAAAATAATTCTTGGCATAATGTCCCACCTAAAGAAAGCCTAATTGGTGGCGAAAAAAAAAAAAAATACAGTAGTTCATTTCATTGCAATAAGTAATAATAAAGTTATAGATGAATGAATGGATGGAGAGCTGAAAGGTGAAAATTGCTCTGGTGTTCAAGGGGTAAAACCCCTCAGTGGTGAAGTGGTTAACACTAACAATAATATTTTTATAGCGCTTTTCTCCCTGGGGACTCAAAGCGCTGTGACCCTGCATTATGCAGTCTCAAAGGCTTGGAAAAAGAGGTGAGTTTTTAGCCTTTTTTTTTAAAGCTGTCCAGAGAAGGAGCCTCTTGTACAGATAGTGGAAGTGAGTTCCATAGAGTAGGCCCGAGCACCAAATGTTAGGTGTATCCTGGGTATAACCAGCTTCATCTTGTTGGCAGAGTGGAGGGTGTGTGGAGGGGCAAAAATTTACAAGTCAGTATATTACAAGCCATTATATCAGGTGATCTAGAAAGTGGCCATTGCCACTTTCTTGCCCACAGAACTGAATGTACATCCATGGAGCCTAAAGGCATGGAACACCTGGAAGCGCATCTCGTTTGAAACTCGACACCTCAAATGCCACACCGCTTAATCATATCATCTTTATGCTAGTAAGGAGAGATAATTATATAGTACTTATGCTGAAATAAATAGACTTTAAAGAACAAGTGGTAAGTAATTACTTAAAGTGTATATCAGTATATGTGTCATCAATATATATAAAGAATCCATACTTACCCAGGGCTTCCTCCAACCCCATAAGCACATGTGAGCCCCTTGCCATCCTCCTGTGGTCTATCGTTCAGCCACGATCAGTCTCGGTAACAGGCTCATTTGGGTCCAGTTTGGGTCTTCTGCGCATGCGCCTATTTAGGTGTTAAAATTATCATGCATCCCTTTTCCTTTACTTAATGGAACTAGCAGTTATGCACAAGAAATCCATAAAGAAGTGGGGTAAGAGTAGCTATATGATGCCCCTTACTGCAGGTTTCATTCCAGGCATCTGCCTGGCTTGCCTATACCTCAGAAACAGGCCTGAGTAGTACTTTGGCAGCTGTTGATTGATTTTTACAATTATCTTGTTAAAGTGGATATCCAGCCTAAAACTCATTTGCAGTCCTCCCCCTGTAAGGTAGGGTTAATATTATTAATTTATAAAACGCCAACATATTTCATGGTGCTTTACAAAGTAAGAAACAAACATAGTGTACATAATGATACAGACGATGATATCCACAAATATAGACACTGGTACAAAATACTGAATTGGTAATTACAGTGACAAATGTAACATGATGAATAAAAATGTATAAAATGTATAACAAATAGCAAGATATAAATGAATAACAAATTCCAAGACAGACAAGTGTGAGAGCGCCCTGCCATTGCAAACATACAATCTAAATCGTCCTTGAACCCCCCGAATCAACCAACTTCAGGCATGGAGCCTCATCCCCCAGAGAACAAAACGCCATTCTGTTTTCTATATTGACTGATTTGGGGAAGGAATAATCAGATCACACCCCATGGAGAAGATGGACATAAGCTTTGGTGCAGGGGTGAATAGTCAGGAAAGCCACACAGGGTAGCAGTTACTACTGTCAGCAATGGGTCAGTGGCTGGTAGTGTTTGGTCTGGTAGCCCATGAATTTGGGTTCCCCATGCAGCATAAGTACAGTAAGGTGTGTATAGTTACCCTTTACTAGTAGTAACAAACACATAGAGATGCATAGGTAGGAGTAGGAGAGGATGAATGGATAATCCACAAATCCAGCCCATATTCAGAAGCCAGGGGATAATCTTCGGCTATACCTGAGGATCAGGATAGGAACATAGGAGGAATGAAATACTAATGATCACAAATGATGCAGTGTTAGTAAAGAGCCAAGAGTCAGAAACCAGAGGAGCACAAGATGAGTGAAATATAAGGAATAAGCGTCAGCAAGATACCAAGAGTCACAAACCAGAATCAGGAACACAAGATCAGCAAAGGATAAGGAGGATGCAGAAAACCAGGAGTCAGAAACCAAAGGATTAGGATTACAGATTAGTGATTAACAAGAATTAGGATGATCAGGAGCAAACGGAACAAACCAGAATCTAAAGCCAGAGGATCAGGAGCACAGAATACGATCATAGAATCAAGCGGCAATTAGCCAGTACAAACTTGCGGACTGATCAGGCAAGTTTTTGTCAGCTAGGAAATACGTATGTATGCCGTCAGCCATTACAAAGCATAACAAGTGTCAGAGTTAATCACAGCTAATGAGCTCAAGCAAGCTTCAGTCTTCTCACAGACAATAACTTTCGCCAAAGGTAAATGTTCCAGCTGTATGTGCGGCTTACAGCAGATGCTCAACACTGCCAAAACAAAAAGTCTCAAGTCAAGTCCAGAGATCAACGTAAAAGTGACTGTCAGTGGTTAACAGTGAAGGAAGAGTAATGTAGAGGATCTGGACAAATAGATACTGATTTTGGGCAGTTCAGTCTCCAATCAGCCAGCCATGGAGTGCCTTTCAGTTGCAATCTAATGCAGTCAAATGGCAGCGTTTGTAAAAAGAAGAAAATGTGGGTCTACCTCCCTGTGGAAGACAGCCGTGTGTTGTCTCCCAGGTTGGAAGAGTGGAGGCAGAAAGACCTAGACATGAATGTCCTTCAATGTTCAATGCACAGAGTAGGGAGCTTTCCAAAAGAGCTTGCAGTTCTATACGACCTACTGCCAAAACCCTGCTGGAATTGATATGTCTCTCTGAGCATTGTACATTAGTACATTTACATTGGCATACTGCCTGTAGAGTTGGACTTCCCAGACAAGGGGTACGTGTTACCAATGCAGACCCCCCAGCTTTTGAAGGCAGGAAAAGGGTACAGTATGCGGCATGCCATGGCAAAAAATGGGTGTGGCCATATGCTACTGTGGGCGGAGCCAAATGTAGATGAATCTCCTTGACAAAAACAGAAAAGGTCCTCCCCATTGAAGCTTCCGCCTCTATATATGGGGGGAGGGGCCCATTTCATGCCCCCTCTAGATTGTGAGCCTGCATGGTCCTCCTTTATTTCTTCCACTATGTACAGGGGCTTCAGTGGCTCAGTAAACATGCACCCCTCATTCATTAAATTTGAAGTAGAATATCTCCTCAATAATACTTGCTACAGACCTCACTTAAGGGGTAAGGATGCGACACTCCATGCCACTTTCATGTCATATTGCAAACCCCCAGCACTACTGGTTCCTGAGATAGCATTTATCAATCTATTTCTGGAACTAGCAGGGCTACAGGTCTGTAATTTGACATGGGTTTATTTATTTATTTTTAACTAAATTTAAGTGGTACATGTTTACTGGGTCACTGAAGTCCCCCCATACATAGCAGAGGCTTCAGCTTCAGGGGACCAGGAACATGGGGGTGTCAAACCTGTGGGGAAAATTTCCCTGGGACTCTGTTGGGTCCCTCCCCCCACACCAGTACTTACAACTGCACAAGCAGAGGAAAAGCCTGCAGCTCCTGAACATACCTGACACTGAGCCTTTTCCCTCGCCCTCCTCTCTGATTGGATGGCCACTAGCAGCAGCAACATTGGCTAGGGGGAAGCTGCTGATGCTCCTATTGGCCAAAAATCGTTATCTGTTTGTGCTGCTGCTGTATCCATGATCTGCTGGGAAACCAGGGCTGTTAATGCAGTACCCTGGGAGATCATGCGGGAGGTGCAAAAACAAGACTGTCCCAGCAAAATCGGGACAGTTGGGGGGGGGGGGGGGGATGCCAGTGGTGAGCTTTTGGGCTAAACACAACCAAGATCGATGTTTTTTTAACAAGTGTGTTGACAGTTTCTGTCTGGCGGAGGCCCATATGCAATTAACTTTTTCTCCTGAGTTTTCTCCTATGTGATATTTTCAAATAATAGTCAAACAATTGTCAATAAAATGCATTTTGAACCACCAGCAAGCAAGAAAATGCGCAACTTATTTTTTTACAGTACTTTTTTTCAGCTACTTTTCGGTACTTTTTAAATTGCAAAGTAATGAAAAGTTATTTTAAATTGAAGATGAAAAACTCTCTCCTAGGAGAAAACTTGGGAGAAAAGACAATTGCATATCCCTTGTTTTTATGCAGATTTTAGCTCTTCAGCTCTTATAATGTATATACAGTAGCTTGCAAACGTATTCGGCCCCCTTGAAGTTTTCCACATTTTGTCACATTACTGCCACAAACATGAATCATTTTTTGGGGAATTCCATGTGAAAGACCAATACAAAGTGATGTACATGTGAGAAGTGGAATGAAAATCATACATGATTCCAAACATTTTTTTAAAATAAATTACTAGTATTGACTCAGGGGGCTGAATAATTACACACCCCACTTTGCAGTTATTTATTTGTAAAAAATGTTTGGATTCATGTATGATTTTCGTTCCCCTTCTAACGTGTACACCACTTTGTATTGGTCTTTCATGTGGAATTCCAATAAAATTGATTCATGTTTGTGGCAGTAATATGACAAAATGTGGAAAACATCAAGGGGGCCGAATACTTTTGCAAGCCACTGTATAGGATAGTCCCTGTTTTTAAGCAGAAGTGAGCAGACAGTCTATGTTTAGTCCATTCTTTGTGCAGTAATAATTGTCCGCTAAAACGTGATGAGGTGCAGAGAGTAAAACTTTATTTGCAAGAGTAACAGCACTCGCTGTCACGTATATAATTGCTGAATGGTGCGAGTGCAGGCAATTTTGTCTCTAGTTTCATGCAGGTCATGCCTTTCCGAAGAACTACTCCAGTTAGATACAATGAAAGAGCTTGTCTCCCATAAGTTACATAAGATGGTGGTGTGAGGCTGTCACTTGTGGTTGGGCCAAGAAGCCCATCTGTGGGAACCCAAATGCATTTAGGCCATCAGTGAGCCCACAAGCAGGTGTGTATGACGCACACTGTCACTTAGGGAATTCAGCATAAGATTCCCATCCCTTGCTGCAGAATTTTATGCTCCAGTGCTTGTCAGCAAATACTGTGGTCAGCAATGTATTATGGATAGGAGGTGAGTTATTTCACCTTTTACTATTTATATTATGGCATATGTTATTAGGTGTGCCTTGATACATTTGATACCAGCTGCCAAGAAATAGCTGATGATATTACTTTTTCAGCATGGATTTCATCAGGAGAAATGACTATGAAATGAACAGTAGATGCAAGCAGAAATAAATATATTAATATTTAAATTAGTTCCTTTGTCCAAAACCTTATTAATTCGGTGAGTTCACTTCCTGACCACATTACTTTTAAAGCAGACCTGAACTCTTGCACAGGACAAAAGGAAATAAGACAATGTGATTGTCTAATGCCAAGCTGTAATTTGATCTGTCCCCTGTGTCACATGACTGTCACGGCAGAGATGGCAGATAAGCTCCTTTGAAAGCACAGGATGTTAACAATATGTCTGTTTCCATGAAAGCAGGAAGTAGAAACTGTGCAGATTTATTTTAGGATTTGTATCCGATGTAACAAAGAAAACATTTTTTTAAAAGGTTTTTATGCTGTTGTATATCGTTTTAGAGCAGAGAGGACGTTCTGAGTTCACGGTCCGCTTTAACATGGAGGGGAGTACATTTCAAGAAATGGGGGGGGGGGGGTGTCAGCAGCACATCCATGGGACAAAGAATGTTAAGCACGAGGGACTCCTGCCCACTTTTGTGTGCCCCACAACAGGGCACACACATCCAGCTTAAAGGACAACTGTAACGGTAGGAATATGGAGGCTGCCATATTTATTTCCTTTAAAACAATACCAGTTGCCTGGCTATCCTGCTGATCCTCTGCCTCTAATACTTTTAACCATATCCCCTGAACAAGCATGCAGCACATCAGGGGTTTCTGACATCATTGTCAGATCTGACTGGATTAGCTGCATGCTTGTTTCTTGTTTTATTCACACACTACTGCAGCCATACAGATCAGCAGGGCTGACAGGCAACTGGTATTGTTTAAAAGGAAAAAAATATGGCAGCCTCCATATTCTTCTCACTTCAGTTGTCCTTTAATATTCTGGGCTGGTAGGCTTTTTGTCAAATTTGTTAACTGCTGGCATGTGGGTGCGCTGCTGTGTAATGGCATTATAAAGGAATATTTTCCTGTCAAAAGTTGACCTCCGGAGACTGTTTTGTTGGAAGTTTGCCTGTGGCCTTGGATTGAGGCTTTGTACCGGTGTTGCTCCCTACCTATCGCTCATAAAAACATAATCAAAAGCAGGAGTCTGCAGAGCCTGTTTGTACTGTTAAAAATATGACTGTTCATGTCTGGTAGAACTCATAGGGGAACATGATCAGTTTATTCTGCCGAAGGATTTTGAAAGTTCTGATTTGCAGCATTCTCAAGCTGAACACCTGGGTATTAAATCAAAGCCTATATCACCTGGTCAGACTGATCACATGCTTCCTTATGTTCTCTTGTAGATCGCAGATGAAAGTAAAAAAAAAAAAAAAAAAAAGACTATTTTCCAACATGCTCTACTTTTTTTCTTCTTTTGTGTTCTTTTTTTAATATTCTTGCTTGATTGGGGCAAATTTAACTTTCCAACCGGGTCTTCCTAGTGGGCCAGACAGTCATCTGGTACATTTCAATAAACCACAGCAAGAAAAGATTAAGTGAATGATAAAATATGTGGGTCACCCTCCAACACAGGGTGCTGCCCAGAAAGACATAGTAAAGCTGGGATTTCTCTGTACTTCCATTTCTCTCCTCTCCAGTGCTCCGCTCTCTCTTGTCTACTTTGCCAGCCACCCCTCCACATCCCTCCTCCTATTCACCGTCATCTTTATTTTGTCTCAGTCTTTCTCTGGACCTCTTTCTCTCTCCCCTCTATTTTTGCATCATCCCACCATATCTCTCTTCTGGCATCTCATTCTCTTTCCTGTCATCCTTACCCCCCTCCCCCCACGCAGAGTTGGATCATCCGCCAGGCAATCTAGGCAGGTGCCTAGGGCCTAGTGGGTGTCAAGGGGCTCAACTGTCACCTTATTTGGCCGGTTACCACTTTAACTTACCAAAAAAGACTACAAGTGGGCCCAAATCTACTACCTTGCCTAGGGCCTCAATTTACCACAAGGCACATGCCTACAGGCAGGCACCTGATGATGGAAAGGCGGCTCACTCTCCTCCCCGAGTGCCTCCCTCCCTCCTTCCCTATGCAGAGTCCTGAGCAGAGCGTAAATGAGAGGTTACTCACCCTGCTCTCAGCATTCCACTGACAAGATCTCCCTTCAGTCAGGGGCACCTCTGGCTACTTAATACTGAGGTTCTTCTAGTTACCTAATACTTGGGGGCACCTCTAGCTACTTAATATTGAGGATACTTCTGGCTACCTAATGCCTGTAGCTATGATGGGCAAGGGAAGTGAGGGAGAAGTGACAGCTGGGACAGCCAGCACACTTGCGGTGCAGTTTGGTGGGGGTTTGTAGGTTCATGGAGGTTGAAATCTAGGGTGCCAGCAGGACATCTGTGCCTATAGGCTCCTGTGAGGTGAATCCGGGCCTGGCCCCATTACATTTCTGCACACACCAATCACTCTTCTGTGTCTCTCACACTCCCTGTTTTCCTCAGTTTTACTGCTGCTGTCTCTCCACTGCCCTCATTATCTTGCTTCTCTCCCTCACCTTTTACTCTCTCGTCTTCTTGCTATTCTGCCTCATCTCTGTATTCCTTGTCAATATTCTCCCCCTCCCCCACTTCTGTCTTCTCCCTCTTCCATTTTGCTGCTCTCTTTTCCCTTTGTCTTGCTTTCTCTTTCTTTTTCACTCTCACTTCTATCTCATTTCCTCTTTTTCCTCTGTCTCAGCTCTCATGTTGGATGTATTTACACGATGCAACACGTGGCATGGCAACACATTGCCCCATATATTGCCATGCATTGCAGAGTGGCAACATTCAGTTGAATGATTTCACATGACCCATTGTGAAGAAATGCTGTCAGCCTGACTCTATTTTCATCTCACACTTCACTGATCTAAATTGGCATAATAAAAACATTGGAAAAGTCCTAACGACAGCATTCTGGGCAAGTAACCAGGAGCAGTGCACCACTTGGCAGTGTACACTGAGTGAATGAGCTCTTCCTGTCTTTTACCACACGCTTCCCTCTCTTATTTCCCTCTCTCTTTTCCTCATCCCTTCTACTTGTACTGTTGTATTACTCCACTCGTCTTCACACTCTCCTCTCTCCCTCTTACTCCCTTTCTTTACTTCAACAAACATCATTGGTCACTAAAGCTAATGTATTTCTTGGCACAGTGTGACTTTTAGTCACCTGTAAGAGTTCAGAAAATCCCTATATGAAAATGAACTAAGAGAAAAAAAAAGTTATTTCAAGATATTATGAATAAGTGATATATGTTATATATAAAATCAGGGGTGTAACTAGAAATCAGAAAACTAGGCTGTACACAAGACCCTGCTGCACACTGAATAGGGACTGTCTACAAATCTTTGTCTACAAAACTTTGTATGATTCCTTATCAATGGCAGAGCAGATGCAATAACTGACACAATTGTGCAGAGAGCAGAAAGCTTTTTCTTTCTGTGCCCAGACTCCTTAAGCATCACTACAGTACACAGCACTGGGGGAGGTATAGAGAGGCTGAGAGTAGAGCAACACTGTAGACAAGACCCTGCTGCACACTGAATAGGGACTGCCCACAAATCTTTGTCTGCAAAACTTTGTATGATTCCTTATCAGTGGCTGAGCAGATGCAGTCATTAGAACAATTGTACAGAGAGCAGAAGTTATTTTTTTTCTCTGTGGACTTAGTTGTCAGTCTCTCAGGACAGGGAAAAGGAACTCCCCTCCATGGGGCCCTCTGAGGCTCCCCTGCGGTTGCATCCCTTGCAAGTACTATTGTTACACCCCTGTATAAAATGATTGCCCAATTTATTTTAATGTTGGATTAAGTAGGAAAATAAAATAAATCTAACAACAAAATTTAGATGTTTGGTAAAGTTAAAATCAATTAGGCACAATGGATTTAACTGGATTTTAATGAGAGATGCAGATTGTATTTTAAGAGGGGCATTCAAAGGGAATATTAAGCAGAGCAGGGTCACCTTCATGGCAATCTAGGCAGGTAAATTATGTGGCCCCCCAGCAAAACTTTGACGTGGCACCCCAATGCTCACAACCTTTCTCTTGTTTACACCTTGTGACCCTCACAGCCTGGGGTCCATCTCACAAGGGTCATAAAGCAAGGGTAAACATTGTAATCTAAACTCCCTTAACAAGTATAGCCACACCGGATCTGAAGGATGGACCCCCTTATCAGAGAGAATGAAGTAGTAGTTGGGTGTACATGGTGCTTTGGAGGAGGGGTTGTTAAATATTATTTCCCCTCCGAGTCATCACAACTTGGAGGGAGAAGTAATTCGGGGCCTGGTAATCGTGGATCCCCGAATTACTCATGTACGGGGTGCGGACTATAGCATTACTGCTGTAGTTGCGCCAAGCTTCGGCACTACACGGCACGTGGCAGGCACCAAAGAGTCCTGCTTCGCTAGTTGGGGCCCCCTTAGAGCTCTGGGCTCTCTTGCGGTGGCAAGGACTACTCCCACGAAGTTATGCCCTTGGGACCCAGGGCCTGATAGTTGTCCATGGGCCGGCTGTCATTTCTTCATACACACCTCAATTTAGTCTTAAGGCTAGCTAGCAAGCAGACTGAGCCAAAGGTGCCACCTTCCCAGTGGTCCTATTTTGCATTAATCCATCTCTGGTCATAAGAACACACCTTACTGGATAAAGTGTGACTTTGTACAACACTCTGATTGGCCTTTAGGGAATCATCACCTTTACCTACTTTCCATATGGCCACTCAGAATCTGCGTAACTCTGAATGCTCATTTCTTAGTAAATAAAGGTTCTTATTGGTGGATACCAGACAGAAGGTAGAGGTTGCTATCACTATTTTAACCACAGTGGGCTCTGCCTGTATAATTAGGAAGAAATGAGTCACATGACCTCTGTCCTTGTGTATATTTTCATTGCAGAAATGTTAGTAAAACATTTGTTTTGCATTATTCTATAAAAATCAATTTACTCAATTCCAGGAGCTTTTCCATATTTACATGATAAAATTGTGACATGAATATGAATACACATATATAATGGGACTATGATGCGCATATTAAATTACATGAATATGAAAGGAGTATGCTGTCAATGTAAAATGAACAATGAGAAAACTGGGAAAGGATTATGAAATTATATAAATATGAGATGAGCTGGATAAGATACAAGTATGCATTGACATTGGCATGAAATGTTATGCAGATGTAAATGATATAAATGTGATCATATGGTTTATTGTTTTCCCTTGTGCAGTTTATCATTGCTTGGACACATATGATTAAGGCTTGGGACACACTGGGGATCGCTGCTACACTTGTAATCATAATCATGAAATCATGCAATATCTGGCATTATTTGTGCGTTGTTTGGAAGTGTTGTACAATCAGTGGTGGCGCTACACTGTGGAATGCTGGGGCACTGCCCCACTCCCAGGTACATCTGTAGGTAACTATTCTTCCATAATAGCACCATCATTTGGACAATCTGTTCTGCTGAAAAGCTTCTGAGTTCTGTTTGTGATATTTACATTTGGTTCCTATCATTGCTGAACTAGTTAGCCTCAGGGCCGGTTCTAGACTTTTGATGCCTGAGGCAAACTTATGAGGATGCGACACCCCCCCCCCCCCAATTGGAATGATCGCACAGCACCCGAAAATTTGCACCGCACGTTATAGCTGCAGTGAGCCCCCCAAAAAACACCCTCAGTATAGGTAGGTAGCCAGGTATAGGTGCCCCCAGTGTTGGTAGCTAGGTACAGTGTCCCCCAGTATATGTTAGCCAGGTACAGTTGCCCCCAGTATAGGTTGGCCAGGCACTCTCTTCACTTCCTGTTTCTGCCTGGTGCTTCCCCCAGACTTCTGCTGCCTGAGGAAGTCACCTCACTTGGCATCATGGGCGGACCAGGCCTGGTTAGCCTTAATAATAATAATACTAACATTTGGATTATTATTTTGCTGTTGGACTCAAAGCACTCAGGAGCTGCAGCCACTAAGGGCGCATTCAAGGGGCCTACCCAGGGTCGGACTGGGCCACAGTAGTACAGTTTTTTCCCTCGGTGGGCCCCGCCTCCAGGTCGCTGATGGGCCCCCCCCCCTCCTTGTCTGACAGAGCTCCAATTGCTGCCTGCAGCACAAAAATTCTCTTCTCAGTGCTGTAATCACTCATGCTAAGAGCAGTGGTGTAGCTAAGGAGCTGTAGGCCTCGATGCAAATTTTACAATGGGGCCCCCCAAGCACTCTATACATAACAATTGATACGACACACCAAAACCTGCCTATGGCAACTACAGTGTCAGAGGTGCAAGAAGGGGATGGGGAACAGTTTGTTAATGATTACCACTGTTCAAAGTATCTATAGAAGTGATTATTGTGAGCACAGAACCAATAGAGAGGTAATAGTGTAGTTGAGGGAGGGCCCTTCGTGGCCCCTTT
Source organism: Hyperolius riggenbachi (assembly GCF_040937935.1). Classification (NCBI taxonomy): domain Eukaryota; kingdom Metazoa; phylum Chordata; class Amphibia; order Anura; family Hyperoliidae; genus Hyperolius; species Hyperolius riggenbachi. Next base: position 113,556,750 of record NC_090650.1, on the reverse strand, counting down.
GGCCCAAGGGCCCCGATGCGGTCGCAACCTTTGCAACCTCTGCGGTCGCAACCTCTGCAAAGTAGGACATTACTTTATATTGAAGGAGGGGACTCTATGCAAAGTTTTGCTGGGCAGCAGTGTCTCTGAATTACAATGCTGCTAAGATCATGTACATTTGGCCCTGTCCATAATACATCATGACCACTCCCACCTTCCGGTGCATGGCCACGCCCTTTTTTCACCGCAATCATGGGATGTGTGGGCCCCAGGTTGAAATTTCTTTTGTGGGCCCCCAGTGTTCCAGTCCGACCCTGGGCCTACCTGCAGTGTTAGGAAGTCTTGCCCAAGGACATCCTACTGAATAGGTACTGACCCTAGCCAGGATTTAAACCCTGGACTCCCATGTCAAAGGCAAAGCCCTTAACCAGTACACTATCCAGCCATTTAATCTTATCACCTGAGTTAGGCAAAAAATATCTAAAGCTCGCCGTACAAACATCGATTTTGATCACCCAAATGGGTCCCACCAGCCAGCCATCATGCCCCCTTTGTGCCCCCCACCTAAATGTGGAGCTTGAGCCGCCACTGTGTACAATCTACTGCAGGCGATTATACAGTGCTTCTGCTTTGCATTTTTTTGTTTCTTTGTATTAAACAGGGGAAATAAAGTTTAAAATGCTTACCGTGCCTCCGAAGCACAAGAGGCCATAGATGCTTCTCAATCTCCAAAAGAGAGAGACCCAGCAAGTAGTTGAAACTTTATTTAAACTTAAACATTGCCAACAAAATTGCTGCAAAATCACTTTTGAAAAGTGATTCAGAAGAGAATTTGCAGCTCGCTTATCTCTTGTAGTGGAGAGCAGTGGCTTTAAAAATGTGGTAGGTCATTGACTTGTATCAGCGTGGAGCTTTTTTAGATCGCTGGTAATCTCAACATGTTGCTGGAAACACCAGTGGGCTCCACGCCTTACTCTTCCTTAGTACGGTTATGGTAACCAGAGCAGGTACTGCACCTCAAAGCAAAAAAAAAAGAAAAAAAGAAGTAGTGCACTCAATCAGGCTGCTGATATGAGGAGCTCAAGAGGCAGGGTAAGATACACACAGGGAAAAATTTAAAGGGACCTTGGCTCAAAACTCCAGAAGATACCCACAACGGCTCAAAAAAATGTGATTGATGTTATCCACTGACATGTGGGTAAAGCCCTCAGTTGACAGCAAGGCCAATCTCATTGAGGAGTCCCTATGATAATGGTGTGTGGAGTTGCATCCTACACTTACAATGTAGATACATTCCTACACTTACATGATTGGACACATATCAGATTGGATAGAAAGTCTGAGAGCAGACTTGCCTGAGGTTGCTAGTGGATTTAAGACCTATGGCCCTGGCAGAGGTCGGGATTTGACCTCTTGGGCGAATGTTCGGGCAGAGTTCTCTATAGGTGTGTCATCACCCTACAGCAGGCTTTCTCAACCAGGGTTCCCTGGAACCCCAGGGTTCCTTGAGCACTCTGCAGGGGTTCCTTGGCATTTTCCCCCATCGTGGCGGAAGTATATAGAGCACATTATAATAGGTGGTACTGTAACAATAAGCACTAATTTGGGGGGTCAGAAGACAGTATAATGAGTGGCAGTGTAATAGGAGGTAGTGAAATACAGCCACAAATACTTGTAAAGACCATGCCTCCTGCAAAATAAATGCAGGGGTTCCTCGAGCTCAAAACATTGTTTGCAGGGGTTCCTTGAGATCAAAAAAGTTATTTGCAGGGTTCCTCCAGAGTAGAAAGGTTGAGAAAGGCTGCCCTACAGGCTAGTTATGCATTCTGTAGCTATAGAGGAGGGAGGTGAGCCACATCCTGGTGCATATGTATAATGTAACACTTAAATATTAGTTTGATCCAAAACTCATATCAGAGAATTGGGCAGGTGTCAGATGATTTCTTGTATATCTCAGAGACTTCAGAGTGGAGATTTCCCTCCTCGAAATATTCTCTCTCATCTCCTTTAGTTTTAAATCAGGATGATACCATTTATTGGCTAACTAAAAATGAATAAAAATAAGCAAGCTTTCGGCCTTGCAGCCTTCGTGGTGCTTATATCCTGTTAGTTTGCAGGCTGGTGGTACAGACATCCAATTTCCAACAACAACAAATTGGGGCTTTAAGTGAACAAGTATTCGTCTTTTATTTCTTCATATCAAAAAGGTCTTCATAGCAACGGACACACAAGTAGACAACATTTCCAGAAATTTCAATAACAACCAAAACCGATTGCCTGACACGTGTTTCACGATCAGAGATCGCTTCCTCAGAGGCATTCAGTATACATGTATATCTGTTAAAAAACATACAATCAAAAATTCCATATTACATACCATTCTAGGTGTATGTGCATCGCAGGGTACAGGTAGAGGATGAAAAGAATTTAGATCAATCTTACCACAAGAGGATCCAAAAAAAGATCACAGACCACAATCTGAAAAAATCATTACAATTTTCATAAGTACTGATATGGAGAATATGCCAGTAAAGCTAACTCCAAGTAAAGCACCCATGTGCAAGTCCATCACCATCTGTGCGCCACTAAATATAGTACAAAAATACTGAATACATGTCACCTTATATGTGTCTCTCACACGCATGCAACCATGCCTATAGTATACACATACTGGTTCACATATGTATAATCCCCATGTATATCAACGCAGCCATGTATGTGCTGCAGCCCACCCATCATCCTGAAATAATCCAGAGATGGGTGTATAAGGTATCATATATACAGTGGAGGAAATAATTATTTGACCCCTCAATGATTTTGTAAGTTTGTCCAATGACAAAGAAATGAAAAGTCTCAGAACAGTATCATTTCAATGGTAGGTTTATTTTAACAGTGGCAGATAGCACATCAAAAGGAAAATCGAAAAAAAATAACCTTAAATAAAAGATAGCAACTGATTTGCATTTCATTGAGTGAAATAAGTTTTTGAACCCCTACCAACCATTAAAGCAGGCCATACACTGGCTCGATTCACGGCCGTTTCGACAGCAGATCCGATCCTGGGATCGGATCTGCTGCCAATCGCTTGCGCTAAACGCACCCGCCGATCCGATTCCCTCCCGAAATCGGATCGGTCCGTCGATCGCGCCGTGCGGGAAATTACCCTCGATCGCCCGCCGGTAGGAGCGCGTCGCTTGCGGCGTACGATTCGGGCCCGATCCGAGCATGTATACATTACCTGAAGCTGGCTCCGGGGTCCTCTTCTCCTCGCTGCACCGCATTTCCGCATGTCCCAGTGTACGCTTATACTTCCTGTGTCACTCCGGTGACCAGGAAGTTGAAATAGAGGGCGCTCTATTTGAACTTCCTGGTAACGGAGTAACACAGGAAGCGCCGGGATGGAGCAAGAACAGCGGTGCGGTGCAGTGCAGAGAAGACGCCCGGGAGCCAGCCTCAGGTAATGTATACGGGGGGGGGGACAGGCGGCAGGAGCAGCTGAACAGATTGTGATCGGTTTCAGGCTGAAATCGATTCACAATCTGTTTGCAGTAAAGGCAGCCATACGATCCCTATCTGATCAGATTCGATCAGATAGGGATCTGTCAGCTGGTCGATCTAATGGCACATCGACCAGTGTATGGCCACCTTAAGAGTTCTGGCTCCCACAGAGTGGCTAGACACTTCTACTCAATTAGTCACCCTCATTAAGGACACCTATCTTAACTAGTCACCTGTATAAAAGACACCTGTCCACAGAATCAATCAATCAAGCAGACTCCAAACTCTCCAACATGGGAAAGACCAAAGAGCTGTCCAAGGATGTCAGAGACAAAATTGTAGACCTGCACAAGGCTGGAATGGGCTACAAAACCATTAGCAAGAAGCTGGGAGAGAAGGTGACAACTGTTGGTGCGATTGTTTGAAAATGGAAGGAGCACAAAATGACCATCAATCGACCTCACTCTGGGGCTCCACGCAAGATCTCACCTCGTGGGGTGTCAATGGTTCTGAGAAAGGTGAAAAAGCATCCTAGAACTACACGGGAGGAGTTAGTGAATGACCTCAAATTAGCAGGGACCACAGTCACCAAGAAAACTATTGGAAACACATTACACCGCAATGGATTAAAATCCTGCAGGGCTCGCAAGGTCCCCCTGCTCAAGAAGGCACATGTGCAGGCCCGTCTGAAGTTTGCCAATGAACACCTGAATGATTCGGTGAGTGACTGGGAGAAGGTGCTGTGGGCTGATGAGACCAAAATAGAGCTCTTTGGCATTAACTCAACTCGCTGTGTTTGGAGGAAGAAACATGCTGCCTATGACCCCCAAAACACCGTCCCCAGCGTCAAGCATGGGGGTGGAAACATTTTGCTTTGGGGGTGTTTTTCTGCTAAGGGCACAGGACAACTTAATCGCATTAACGGGAAAATGGACGGAGCCATGTATCGTGAAATCCTGAACGACAACCTCCTTCCCTCTGCCAGGAAACTGAAAATGGGTCGTGGATGGGTGTTCCAGCACGACAATGACCCAAAACATACAGCAAAGGCAACAAAGGAGTGGCTCAAGAAGAAGCACATTAAGGTCATGGAGTGGCCTAGTCAGTCTCCGGACCTTAATCCAATAGAAAACCTATGGAGGGAGCTCAAGCTCAGAGTTGCACAGAGACAGCCTCGAAACCTTAGGGATTTAGAGATGATCTGCAAAGAGGAGTGGACCAACATTCCTCCTAAAATGTGTGCAAACTTGGTCATCAATTACAAGAAACGTTTGACCTCTGTGCTTGCAAACAAGGGTTGTTCCACTAAGTATTAAGTCTTTTGTTGTTAGAGGGATCAAAAACGTATTTCACTCAATGAAATGCAAATCAGTTGCTATCTTTTATTTCAGGTTATTTTTTCGATTTTCCTTTTGATGTGCTATCTGCCACTGTTAAAATAAACCTACCATTGAAATTATACTGTTCTGAGACTTTTCATTTCTTTGTCATTGGACAAACTTACAAAATCAGTGAGGGGTCAAATAATTATTTCCTCCACTGTACATGGGTTTGACAAACAATCACCAGGAAAACCCTCAGTGAAACAAGGGAGAAAGCCGCCATCAGGTGCATAGCTATATGAAATAGATGGCCCCAAATATATCTCTGGACCCACTAGATCCATATTCCCCCATACAACTGTATACAGTGAAACCAGCAGAGCTGTGACCCATACACATAAATAAAGATGAACAGTGCTGCCCTGGGTACAAAGTACGACCCATCAAGAAAAATACCCACTAATATATATCTCACACATAAGTATAGATAGGTACCTGTAAAGATATGAAGACCAACACCAAGTGGACCAGCGTCCAGAAAGAACCACCGTCCGTGGTAATGCGGAAGTGTAGTGTCCACGGATACATTCAAACTTATAAGCCCACAGACAGCCAATAGGACAGGCCCAAATAGTAACATGCGGAGGGAGGGGCGGGAATATAGGTGCCAGCACGCCGCAGTGGAGCGCACGCCACACACATACATGGAGTACGCGGAAGTGTAGCAATATCCGTTCTCCAAACCCAGCAATATCCGGGTCACGTGGGCTGTGATGCAATGACGCCAAGTAGAATAGACGCATCACAGATGCAAAAAATACTAGCGCAAGCGTATAAGGAGTAGTCCAGCCGCGCATGCGCTGGACGTGCATTAGTAACAGCATGGGAACAATGTATTTCTACACCCCCTCCTGGCTGATATAAAAAAGACACCTAAACGGTTGCTAGAAGCCCGCTATGCGCTTCCCACCGCAGCTAGTGTAGATAAGGCTAATATATGGCACCATCTAGTGGACAATAAATATAAGGGAGAGCATGAAAAATTGGAAGCCTCCCACACCATATGCAACTTAGTGCTCAGAATTACCCATAAACCCAGAGAAAGAAAAGTTAAACCCCCTAGCTAAATGCATACCTGGCATATCTCCCTATTCAGCACTACAGAGGGAATAGATATCTATACAATAAGATTATACAGAGTGGCCAAAATAGAAAACATAAATAATACATAACAGTAAGGTAAGAAAAATAAAATCCCCAAACGAAAACCCCAATAGGGGAAACAAAGGGAGAAACCCCAACCCCACGATATACATATCCTGTACATCCTAGGTTCTCAACATGTGGTACGCGTACCCCAGGGGGTACTTCTGATGGTTCCAGGGGGTACTTCTGATGGTTCCAGGGGGTACTCAGGCTTGATATACATAACCAAGAATAACAAATTTAGAGTTTTAGAAAATTATGAATCTTATTTAAACAAAGCCAAATTAGTATTTTAGCTAATTAAAAGTCATATTAAATGTTTGTAAATTGTTTAGAACCAATTGTCATGTACTACGATTCAATATATATTTGTCAAGGGGTACTTGTGATAATGTTTACTATGCTAGGGGGTACTCGGTGAGTACAGGGTTTCAAAAGGGGTACATACCAATAAAATGTTGAGAAACACTGCTGTACATTACACATATACAAATCCCTATAAAAACATCTTGTAGCTAATATAATCATTAAGCCCCGGTTTTTCTTCTGCCTTTAACTCCCAAATCCATCTAGCCTCCATTTGATACAGTTTCCTGTCTATATCTCCCCCTCTAAGATTGGGGTGGATCCTATCTAATACTGCAAATTTAATATATCTCCTATTTCCACCGTGGGCTTCTATGAGATGTTTAGCTATGGCCGATTTTTCACCCTTTTTGCCTGTATCATATATATGTTCATATATTCTATCTTTTAATTCTCTTTTAGTTTTTCCCACATAAAATGCATTACATCTGCAGATGGCTATATAAATTACAGCTGGAGTGCTACAGTTAGCATAATGTCTAAGTTTGATGGTTCTATCTCTAGCCTTCACTTCCAACATTTGCCCTCTATGTATGTACTGACAGTATGAACAGCCCCCACATCCATATGTACCCCTGGTCTTGCATGGTTCCCCACGTACTTTTCCTGTATAATGGCTGTTCATAATCTGAGCCCCTATTGTACGGGATCTTTTGAAAACTATACGTGGATATTTTGGCACTGCCTTCCCCAGCATTTTATCCTGTTTGAGGACAGGCCAGAACTTATTAAGTGTTTGTTTAATAATCTGATGTTCCCCACAATACGTTGTAATCATTGATAGGGCATACTCATTCGTGTTCTGTGTATTTTTTCTAACAGTCCCTTTTCCATGTAAGAGTTTTTTTCTATCTTGTCCCAAAGCCTTGTTATAGGCACGTTTTAGACATTTTCTCGAGTACCCTCTCTGTAGGAGTCTCTTTTGTAATTTTTTAGCCTCAATATAGAAATGATTTATGTCTGTACAATTCCTTCTTATTCTAAGATATTGTGAGTAAGGGATGCTATTGATAGTGTTCTCGGGGTGTGCACTATCAGCTCTAAGAATAGAGTTCGTAGCTGTAGGTTTACGATGTAACGTAGTGGATAGGGCCCCTTCTCTGTTTTTCATAATTTTTAGATCCAGGAATTCGAGTTCTGTATAGCTATATGAATAGGTAAATTTCAAATTCCATACATTGGTGTTAAGCCATCGGACAAATTCCTGGAGTTCTTGTCTAGTGCCCTCCCATACAAAAAACACGTCATCTATGAATCTGTGCCATGTGGTGATAAGATGTATGAAATGATACCCCTCCTCCGAGAAGATCTGTTCTTCCCATCCCCCCAGGTACAGGTTAGCATACGACGGGGCACACGTGGTCCCCATCGCTGCTCCCTGCACCTGGAGGTAATGGGCCCCCCCGAACACAAACACATTGTGGGTCAATAAGAAATGGAGTAAATCCACAATAAGGGCATTGAGTTCTTTAAATTCATTCCCCATCTTGTCAAGGAATCTTTGTACCACCTGAATCCCTTTATGATGCGGGATACTGCTATACAGTGCCTCTACATCAAGGGACACGAGCATGCTATGCTCAGGGACATGAATTTCATCTAGTATGGTAAGTAGATGCGAGCTGTCTCTAACGTAAGATGGTAAGGTTATAACGTGAGGCATTAAGTGAACATCTATGAATTTGCTTACAATTTCTGTCAGAGATCCATGGCCTGCCACAATAGGTCGGCCTGGTGGATCATTCAACGATTTGTGCACTTTGGGTGTGCAATAAAAAGTAGGCGTACTCGGATGTTCTACTGTCAGAAAATTAAATATTTTTTCCTCAATAAGTCCATCCATTTTAGCTTTATAGAGGATATCATCCAATTCACGTTTAAAGTGAACCAACAGTTCACCATTCACTTTTTTATAATTATCTCTATTACGAAGCAATTTCATACATATCTTTTCATACTGGTCATTTTCCATGACAACGATATTGCCACCCTTGTCGGAAGGTTTTATAGTCAGGTGGTTCATTCTTTTAATTTCATCTAGAGCCAAACTTTCTGAAGTACTCATATTAGAAATGGTCATGCTGTTTTTTGTTTTTTTGATGATATCCTCCATCACTATTTTGATGAACACATTAATGCTCGTACAGTTATTCATATTGGGGAAATATTTGGACCTGATTTTTAATTTCGAGTAGTCATATTGGACTGGATCTTCGCCCGGCATATTTTCAGCCAGAAGTTCCTCCAGGTCAATGTATGCCTGAATATCTATGCTGTCCCAATCTGTAGGGTACTCGGTGTCCTGTTCTTTATCAAACATAGCTTTGAGGTATATTTTTCGCAGAAATAATTGCAAGTCAATCATCACAGCGAAGAAATTGATTTTATTAGTAGGGCAAAAATTCAGGCCTTTTTTCAGAACATTCATCTGCGATGCAGTAAATTTTTGATCAGTCAGATTAATTATTTGCATTACATTGTCACACTCAGTCTCTAAAATATCTCTTCCTACATTGGGAGAGAATTCAGGATCTCGTCCGGTTAAACCATTTTGGGGTAGAATTGCTCCATCATCATTTTTTTGATTGGCTGCCCCCCCATTTTTGTATCCTGTGGCTCCAAAAAACTAACACCCGCTTCACGGGCTCCAGCATGTCTCTCAACTGTATCCATATCTTTTCTCTTATATGTCTGAGATTTTTTCTGTTGTCTATGATCTGGTTTAAAAGATCTATAGCTTGAAGCACTGGACCAACTGCTAGCTATGGATACATCAGGTTGTTGCATTTGTTGCCCAGGTCTTTGTGGTGTACTTTTAACAGGTTTCTGATATCTGGGTGCATGTGTCTGTTTCCATCTGTATGCTACCCCCCGATGAAATGCATTTCTATCTCTGTTTAACTTGTGTTCTTTTTTACTCACAATATCCTGATTTAATTTTTCTATATATTCTTTGATCTCCTTATCTTTTTGTAGGAAAATTGGATCTTCTTTAAAGGGTGCTAATTTATTACCCAAGGTAGAGATATCATTAGTGACTACTATTAGTCTTGCTTCATAGACATTTTTCATTAATACCATCATATTAGCCGAACATTCTTTTAGATTCTGTTCCCAATCTTGTTTAAATTCAGGGCTCAGGCCTATATCATTAGGAAAAATCTGCACTCTCATTCCAAAAGGGTTAATTTTTTCTTCTAGGTATATATTGAAATATACAACATTCCACCACATATGTGACTTATTGATAAGTAGTTTTTTAAGATCATACATCATCTGTACAATATCTTTATGCTCTTTGGTATCTGTTACTGATGATCTGTTAACTTGTGTTTTGGCTACCATGCCCGTCCAAAATTCAGAATTGTAATCCATAGTTTCAATAGTATAGTCAACAAATGTACTAAATAGTACACACTGGTATTTCCTACCCAAATAATTTGTGCAACACGTTACAGATAAAACACAAAAGTACAGTTCCACCCCTAATACACATCCAATTTCCAACAACAACAAATTGGGGCTTTAAGTGAACAAGTATTCGTCTTTTATTTCTTCATATCAAAAAGGTCTTCATAGCAACGGACACACAAGTAGACAACATTTCCAGAAATTTCAATAACAACCAAAACCGATTGCCTGACACGTGTTTCACGATCAGAGATCGCTTCCTCAGAGGCATTCAGTATACATGTATATCTGTTAAAAAACATACAATCAAAAATTCCATATTACATACCATTCTAGGTGTATGTGCATCGCAGGGTACAGGTAGAGGATGAAAAGAATTTAGATCAATCTTACCACAAGAGGATCCAAAAAAAGATCACAGACCACAATCTGAAAAAATCATTACAATTTTCATAAGTACTGATATGGAGAATATGCCAGTAAAGCTAACTCCAAGTAAAGCACCCATGTGCAAGTCCATCACCATCTGTGCGCCACTAAATATAGTACAAAAATACTGAATACATGTCACCTTATATGTGTCTCTCACACGCATGCAACCATGCCTATAGTATACACATACTGGTTCACATATGTATAATCCCCATGTATATCAACGCAGCCATGTATGTGCTGCAGCCCACCCATCATCCTGAAATAATCCAGAGATGGGTGTATAAGGTATCATATATACATGGGTTTGACAAACAATCACCAGGAAAACCCTCAGTGAAACAAGGGAGAAAGCCGCCATCAGGTGCATAGCTATATGAAATAGATGGCCACAAATATATCTCTGGACCCACTAGATCCATATTCCCCCATACAACTGTATACAGTGAAACCAGCAGAGCTGTGACCCATACACATAAATAAAGATGAACAGTGCTGCCCTGGGTACAAAGTACGACCCATCAAGAAAAATACCCACTAATATATATCTCACACATAAGTATAGATAGGTACCTGGTGATTGTTTGTCAAACCCATGTATATATGATACCGTATACACCCATCTCTGGATTATTTCAGGATGATGGGTGGGCTGCAGCACATACATGGCTGCGTTGATATACATGGGGATTATACATATGTGAACCAGTATGTGTATACTATAGGCATGGTTGCATGCGTGTGAGAGACACATATAAGGTGACATGTATTCAGTATTTTTGTACTATATTTAGTGGCGCACAGATGGTGATGGACTTGCACATGGGTGCTTTACTTGGAGTTAGCTTTACTGGCATATTCTCCATATCAGTACTTATGAAAATTGTAATGATTTTTTCAGATTGTGGTCTGTGATCTTTTTTTGGATCCTCTTGTGGTAAGATTGATCTAAATTCGGGGCGGCGCCTGGAGGCCAAGCGAGACAGACGCATGGTCCCTTAGCTCCGGCTAAATCAGCCTCATAAGCACCTCTCTCCTCCGCAGACCCTCTTCAAACCACCCCACCCTGACTCTTTGAGGACGGGCTTCCTGAATATGGGTCCCAAGAAGCAAAATGCGGACCACGAGAGCCAGGTGGCCGAGATCTTCACCCGAAAGAACAAAGGGGCGAACTCGCAAGATGGCGCCGGCCCATCATCGGACGGCCTACAGACTCCCGGGCGCCAGAACTCGCCTAAAGACGCAGTTACCAAGGCGGACCTGAACCAACTCTTCCACAACCTGGAAAAGCTCATAAAGGCCACGAACTCAGAGACTGTGCGGGAAATTAGATCGGAGATCTCGTCACTGGGCGACAGAATCCATGACTTAGAGAAGGGTCTGGACGAGGTGAGAGCCCACAACAAGCAAACAGACACAGACATAACCGCGCTCAAAGCAGAGGTGACAGCCCTGAAAGAAGCCAGGGAGGACGGAGAGAACAGAGACAGACGATGCAACCTGAGAGTGAGAGGGGTACCGGAGACCGAGGAAGAAATAGGGCCCTACCTGAAAGCCCTATTCCTTGCAGTGGCCCCTACATTGACAGAGGAGGACCTAAGGATGGACAGAGCTCATAGAGCCTTAAGAACCATCTCTAAAGATGGCATCCCGCCGAGAGACATCATCACTCGGCTGCATTATTACAGCTCGAAAGAAACTATACTCCTAGCCTCACGCGACATCCCTGAGATCACCTTCAGAGGAGCTAGGATCCAGATCTTCCCTGATCTATCCCCCACAACGTTAAAGAAATGGAAGGACATGAAACCCCTCACATCCATACTAATTCGCCACAAAATAAGGTACCGATGGGGCTTCCCCTTCAAACTATCCATCCTACATAAAGGCAAGCAACTTTCTTTAAGTGACCCAGGCGATATCACAGACGTCTTAACACAGCTGGGCCTACAACATGAAGCTCCCGTACCGTCAGATTCTCAACCCCAGTCCGAAAGGATTCCTCCTCCAGAACCGGAATGGACCACGGTGGCACCGCGCAGGGGACCAAGATCACCTCGCTCATCAGCCCCAGCTTCTCCTACTTCGCCCTCTCCTGATGACTCGGCTGGGTGAGAACTTATACCCTTCCATTTGATCCCTTTTTTTTTTCTCTGTTGACCTGTTCTCTCATGGCCTACTTTATAAGGCGCTATGGCGCACATGTGCCTCTAACCGCGGGCTGCCCATTGCCTGAGAAGGCAGAAACACTGACTCAAACTTAACTCTCCCCCACTGCACAGACTATCGGGGTCAGTGTTCCTTCTTTTCTGAGGACTGTTTGTTTCCTTGAGTCTGCAACACGGAGGCGTGCTTCTGTCTGGCGGTTACCAGGATGCACAGCTCCCGGCTTAAGCTGCAACTACCATCGCAGCAGAAACTAAATCTAATTGAGATATTGATGTTTCATATCTCCCCCCCTACTTCCGGTAGGGGCGACTGGTGTAATTATGTTTTATTACTCTTTCAGCTAGCGTACACCCATGTCCTACGTTATTGTTGTGAGTTATGTTATACTGTTTGGAAAGTGTCCACTATTAATTTATATTGTATGATGATGCTCATTCCCCTCCTACTTGGGGGCCCGAGGCATACGTATTGCACAGCTCTAAGACTTCACTCCCTAGCTACCACCTCCCTACAGTATCATGCCCTCTAATCCAAGCACACCTCCTGGTCCAACCCCCTCCACAATCAAACTAATCACGCACAATGTTAAAGGCCTTAACTCCCCCAACAAACGAAGGCTAGCATGCAAATACTATGCCAATCAGCAGGGCGATATAATATTCTTACAGGAAACCCACTATAAAAGGAATCACGAACCAAAGTTCTGGCACAAGTCATATCAGGCTGTGTATTATGCCTCGGCTCCCCAAAAGAAATGCGGGGTGGCAATCCTGATACATAAACGCATCTCCTTTGTAGCAGACACCGTTTACAGAGATAAAGCAGGGAGATTTATAATAGTAACAGGCGATCTCCAGGGCACACCGGTCACACTGATCTCGGTTTATGCCCCATCGGAAGGACAAAGACCCTTCTTTAATACCCTATCGGACAAAATAGCATTTTATAGGAAGGGTAGGGTGCTGATCTTAGGAGACTTCAACTCCTCTCTAGATGACAGAAGCTCCGGCTCTCATAGACGTTGCTCCTCCACTAAAACACTGATGCAGTTCCTGAGGGACACTAACACATGGGATGCTTGGAGAGCGACTCACCCGGGAGAAAGGGGGCACACCTTTTTCTCCCACCCTCACCAATGCTACACCAGAATCGATTATATTCTCCTAGATGCTCTATCATTAGAGAACCTTGACATGACAGATATCCTAGAGATATCATGGTCAGACCATGCTCCCGTGGTAGCTAGCCTAAACTCTATCCACACCAAATATCCCCCTCAATGGAGATTGAATGACTCACTCTTCGTAGACACAGAATCTGCCTGTACAATCTTAGAAGAGATCAAACAATTCTTCTCCCTGAACGCCCCCTCTGATACCACCCAGGCTATCAGATGGGCGGCCCATAAGGCCACCATACGAGGCAAACTTATCCAGATTTCAGCTAGGTTAAAAAGACAAGCTAAGACCAAAACAGACAATTTAATGAAAGAAATTAGGAGACTCGAAGCAATACATGCTGCTGGAAATGACCCGACAATCTTCACGCAGCTACAGACCTGCAGGCAAGAATTGTGCTCTCTCCTCTACTCTAAGGCGGATTACTCCTTGCGCCTCACTAACCAAAAATACTATGCAAAGGGCAACAAACCCGACACAATGCTGGCTAGAAAACTAACCCAAAGGCTAGCCCTCAATAGACTAAACCCAGTTCGCAATCCGCAGGGACAGCTCCTCCACGACCCTAGGTCAATAATACAACAATTTGCAAACTATTACAGAGACCTATATAATGGCACCACCACTAATAAAATCACCACCCCCATAACAGCTATCTCGGAATATCTCTCCCGAATTCCCATACCCAGACTAGATACAAAACACATCACCGGACTGAACACCCCCGTAACGCCTGAAGAGGTGATGGAAGCCATCAAGACCCTAAAACCCTCGAAGGCCCCAGGCCCTGACGGTTACTCTCCACAATATTACAAAACCCATAAAGAAATATTAGCGCCAGAACTGGCCACACTCATGAACCGCTTAATGGAAGGCGAGGAGGACCTTCCCCCTGAAATGCTCAAAGCTACAATAGTTGTGATCCCTAAGCCTGGCAGAGACCCCTGCGAGGTCAAAAACTACCGTCCGATCTCCCTAATTAACACCGATCTTAAACTGATAGCGAAAGTGTTTGCAAATAGACTCAACAAATGCCTCCATACTATCATACACCCCGATCAGACTGGGTTTATCTGGGGCAGGCAGACCACAGATAACGTGCGCAGGACGTTGGGGGTTTTGGAGGCCATGGGGACCTGTCGGACGCCTTCTCTGCTCCTTTCTCTGGATGCGGAGAAGGCGTTCGACAGGGTGGATTGGAGATACATGAGGGTGGTGATGCAGAGGTTCGGGCTCCCTGCAGGGTTTTTAAACATAGTAAGAAGCATGTATACAGGCCCAACAGCAGTAGTGAGCAATATGGGACTCTCATCGCAGCAATTTCCAATACTCAATGGCACTAGGCAGGGGTGTCCTCTTTCCCCCCTGCTTTTCGCCTTATGTATTGAGCCCCTTGCCATTCTAACTAGAAACAACCCAGATATAACGGGAATAGATATAGGTGAATCCTCATATAAGATAGCATTGTTTGCAGACGACACCATCTTTTCGCTATCTAATCCTCAGGTGTCCCTCCCCAACCTTATCAAACTTATTGACAGCTTCAGTCTAGTCTCAGGATTCAAAATAAATAAGACCAAATCGGAGGCCCTAGCAATAGGATTGACTGCAATTCAAAAGCAAGCCCTCTCCTCAGCCTTTGGCTTTAAATTTAAAGAAAACGCCCTCAAATATTTAGGTATTAAGTTAACCCCTGAGTTAAACAACCTCTACGGAACAAACTACCATCCCATGCTGAAAACTCTCCACGCCCTACTGAATAAATGGTCCCAATACCATCTCTCTCTAATAGGACGTATTACGGCAGTAAAAATGACTCTAGTACCCAAAATACTCTACCTATTCAGGGCCCTACCCATTAAAGTAGTCACAAGTGACATCCAGAAACTACAGTCCCACATAACCTCCTTTATATGGGAAAATAGACCACCCAGGATTAAATATCAATATTTGGCTAGGAGCAAACTCCAGGGGGGTTTCGGAGCACCGAAGCTAATGCAATACTATAGAGCCTCCAGATTAGCACAGACTATACAATGGGCAACTCCCTTGGGTAGAACTAGATGGGTAGACCTGGAAGCATCCTTAATCCACCCCTTTCCAATATCAAGCCTAATATGGACAGATAGGCCGGCTATCCCAACGCTGAAGAAATGGCGCATAATACAAACCACACTATACATCTGGAAAAATATAGCCAAGCCTCTAGGCTCACTTGGGCTCATCTCCCAACTAACCTCATTATTCGGGAACCTAGACTTTACCCCAGGACTAGACCCACACCCGTGGACAATTTGGGTAAACAAGGGAATAACACGCGTCAAAGATTTACTGATAGACGGCCAAATACTCTCATGGGGTGACCTATCTAACAAACATGCTCTCCCCCCTGCAGAAATCTTTCGCTACCTACAATTAAGAGGATTGGTCCTATCCCTTAAAAAGAGAGGCCTCAGGCTTGATCTAAGCGAAATTGAAAAATAATTCATAAGCAAAACAACAACTAGGAAGGGCCTCATATCTGACATGTATACTGTTATATGGTACCAAACACTGGTGGACTACACACCAGCAATGCTTAAATGGCAAGAGAGGCTACATTGCCCTTTAGATGACAGAGCCTGGCTCTCAATTTTTGACAATATGGCCAAATCCTCTATGAATATAATCCTCAAAGAGCGATCATATAAAATACTCTATGACTGGTATCGTACACCTTCCAAATTATTCCAATGGGGCCTGATACCTTCCGAATCATGCTATAGAGGCTGCGGCCGAAAAGCTGATCAGGTGCATTGCTGGTGGGAGTGCCCTTTAGTAAACTCATTCTGGCTTATGTGCTTCCAACTAATCTCGGAGATACTCGGGAGTGAGGTCCAGTCAGACCCATGGGTGGCTCTCTTTCACAGATACATCCCCAGATTCTCTAAAAATATAAATGCGTTCATTTCTCAGGTCTGCAATGCAGCCCTAGCGCTACTGGCTAAAACTTGGAAAAGCCTACCCCCTTCTAAAGAATCCCTAATTCTTAAAATCAAGGACATATACTCGCTAGAACATATCACATCATCTCTGACCACTAAGCCAGACCATTTCCTGGGCACATGGAGTCGGTGGTCGGACTGGACATCCTCTCGTGCGAATGGCAGGGGAAGTAACCCCCAAGTAGTATAGAGGAGGCTATGTGGCAAGAGCCCCTGACCCATATGTCTTGGGGAACCCTCGGACTCTGAATTAACACGCTGACATGGGCAATTAATGTAAAATGGACACTTTCCTTTTTGTTAATTCTTGTTAAGTTTTGTTTTTCTTTTATTATAGTTTCAGTTAGTTATATTTGTTTAATGACCAGGCCTTACCTCAGTACAGCACTGCACTATGTAACAGCCTAATCAACATAACGAAAGAGGTTCCTTTAAAGCTTCTCTCTTTAATGGCGTTATCACATCGTTAAGACTACCCTTTGTAACCGCCAATTACTGCTTTAGTGGATTAGACTGTATTTATCTGTCAAACTTACTCTTCACTGAACTGTAAACTTGATCTGTTCTTATTCCTCAATAAAAATTAAAGTTTAAAAAAAAAAAAAAAAAAGATTGATCTAAATTCTTTTAATCCTCTACCTGTACCCTGCGATGCACATACACCTAGAATGGTATGTAATATGGAATTTTTGATTGTATGTTTTTTAACAGATATACATGTATACTGAATGCCTCTGAGGAAGCGATCTCTGATCGTGAAACACGTGTCAGGCAATCGGTTTTGGTTGTTATTGAAATTTCTGGAAATGTTGTCTACTTGTGTGTCCGTTGCTATGAAGACCTTTTTGATATGAAGAAATAAAAGACGAATACTTGTTCACTTAAAGCCCCAATTTGTTGTTGTTGGAAATTGGATGTGTATTAGGGGTGGAACTGTACTTTTGTGTTTTATCTGTAACGTGTTGCACAAATTATTTGGGTAGGAAATACCAGTGTGTACTATTTAGTACATTTGTTGACTATACTATTGAAACTATGGATTACAATTCTGAATTTTGGACGGGCATGGTAGCCAAAACACAAGTTAACAGATCATCAGTAACAGATACCAAAGAGCATAAATATATTGTACAGATGATGTATGATCTTAAAAAACTACTTATCAATAAGTCACATATGTGGTGGAATGTTGTATATTTCAATATATACCTAGAAGAAAAAATTAACCCTTTTGGAATGAGAGTGCAGATTTTTCCTAATGATATAGGCCTGAGCCCTGAATTTAAACAAGATTGGGAACAGAATCTAAAAGAATGTTCGGCTAATATGATGGTATTAATGAAAAATGTCTATGAAGCAAGACTAATAGTAGTCACTAATGATATCTCTACCTTGGGTAATAAATTAGCACCCTTTAAAGAAGATCCAATTTTCCTACAAAAAGATAAGGAGATCAAAGAATATATAGAAAAATTAAATCAGGATATTGTGAGTAAAAAAGAACACAAGTTAAACAGAGATAGAAATGCATTTCATCGGGGGGTAGCATACAGATGGAAACAGACACATGCACCCAGATATCAGAAACCTGTTAAAAGTACACCACAAAGACCTGGGCAACAAATGCAACAACCTGATGTATCCATAGCTAGCAGTTGGTCCAGTGCTTCAAGCTATAGATCTTTTAAACCAGATCATAGACAACAGAAAAAATCTCAGACATATAAGAGAAAAGATATGGATACAGTTGAGAGACATGCTGGAGCCCGTGAAGCGGGTGTTAGTTTTTTGGAGCCACAGGATACAAAAATGGGGGGGCAGCCAATCAAAAAAATGATGATGGAGCAATTCTACCCCAAAATGGTTTAACCGGGCGAGATCCTGAATTCTCTCCCAATGTAGGAAGAGATATTTTAGAGACTGAGTGTGACAATGTAATGCAAATAATTAATCTGACTGATCAAAAATTTACTGCATCGCAGATGAATGTTCTGAAAAAAGGCCTGAATTTTTGCCCTACTAATAAAATCAATTTCTTCGCTGTGATGATTAACTTGCAATTATTTCAGCGAAAAATATACCTCAAAGCTATGTTTGATAAAGAACAGGACACAGAGTACCCTACAGATTGGGACAGCATAGATATTCAGGCATACATTGACCTGGAGGAACTTCTGGCTGAAAATATGCCGGGCGAAGATCCAGTCCAATATGACTACTCGAAATTAAAAATCAGGTCCAAATATTTCCCCAATATGAATAACTGTACGAGCATTAATGTGTTCATCAAAATAGTGATGGAGGATATCATCAAAAAAACAAAAAACAGCATGGCCATTTCTAATATGAGTACTTCAGAAAGTTTGGCTCTAGATGAAATTAAAAGAATGAACCACCTGACTATAAAACCTTCCGACAAGGGTGGCAATATCGTTGTCATGGAAAATGACCAGTATGAAAAGATATGTATGAAATTGCTTCGTAATAGAGATAATTATAAAAAAGTGAATGGTGAACTGTTGGTTCACTTTAAACGTGAATTGGATGATATCCTCTATAAAGCTAAAATGGATGGACTTATTGAGGAAAAAATATTTAATTTTCTGACAGTAGAACATCCGAGTACGCCTACTTTTTATTGCACACCCAAAGTGCACAAATCGTTGAATGATCCACCAGGCCGACCTATTGTGGCAGGCCATGGATCTCTGACAGAAAATGTAAGCAAATTCATAGATGTTCACTTAATGCCTCACGTTATAACCTTACCATCTTACGTTAGAGACAGCTCGCATCTACTTACCATACTAGATGAAATTCATGTCCCTGAGCATAGCATGCTCGTGTCCCTTGATGTAGAGGCACTGTATAGCAGTATCCCGCATCATAAAGGGATTCAGGTGGTACAAAGATTCCTTGACAAGATGGGGAATGAATTTAAAGAACTCAATGCCCTTATTGTGGATTTACTCCATTTCTTATTGACCCACAATGTGTTTGTGTTCGGGGGGGCCCATTACCTCCAGGTGCAGGGAGCAGCGATGGGGACCACGTGTGCCCCGTCGTATGCTAACCTGTACCTGGGGGGATGGGAAGAACAGATCTTCTCGGAGGAGGGGTATGATTTCATACATCTTATCACCACATGGCACAGATTCATAGATGACGTGTTTTTTGTATGGGAGGGCACTAGACAAGAACTCCAGGAATTTGTCGGATGGCTTAACACCAATGTATGGAATTTGAAATTTACCTATTCATATAGCTATACAGAACTCGAATTCCTGGATCTAAAAATTATGAAAAACAGAGAAGGGGCCCTATCCACTACGTAACATCGTAAACCTACAGCTACGAACTCTATTCTTAGAGCTGATAGTGCACACCCCGAGAACACTATCAATAGCATCCCTTACTCACAATATCTTAGAATAAGAAGGAATTGTACAGACATAAATCATTTCTATATTGAGGCTAAACAATTACAAAAGAGACTCCTACAGAGAGGGTACTCGAGAAAATGTCTAAAACGTGCCTATAACAAGGCTTTGGGACAAGATAGAAAAAAACTCTTACATGGAAAAGGGACGGTTAGAAAAAATACACAGAACATGAATGAGTATGCCCTATCAATGATTACAACGTATTGTGGGGAACATCAGATTATTAAACAAACACTTAATAAGTTCTGGCCTGTCCTCAAACAGGATAAAATGCTGGGGAAGGCAGTGCCAAAATATCCACGTATAGTTTTCAAAAGATCCCGTACAATAGGGGCTCAGATTATGAACAGCCATTATACAGGAAAAGTACGTGGGGAACCATGCAAGACCAGGGGTACATATGGATGTGGGGGCTGTTCATACTGTCAGTACATACATAGAGGGCAAATGTTGGAAGTGAAGGCTAGAGATAGAACCATCAAACTTAGACATTATGCTAACTGTAGCACTCCAGCTGTAATTTATATAGCCATCTGCAGATGTAATGCATTTTATGTGGGAAAAACTAAAAGAGAATTAAAAGATAGAATATATGAACATATATATGATACAGGCAAAAAGGGTGAAAAATCGGCCATAGCTAAACATCTCATAGAAGCCCACGGTGGAAATAGGAGATATATTAAATTTGCAGTATTAGATAGGATCCACCCCAATCTTAGAGGGGGAGATATAGACAGGAAACTGTATCAAATGGAGGCTAGATGGATTTGGGAGTTAAAGGCAGAAGAAAAACCGGGGCTTAATGATTATATTAGCTACAAGATGTTTTTATAGGGATTTGTATATGTGTAATGTACAGGATATGTATATCGTGGGGTTGGGGTTTCTCCCTTTGTTTCCCCTATTGGGGTTTTCGTTTGGGGATTTTATTTTTCTTACCTTACTGTTATGTATTATTTATGTTTTCTATTTTGGCCACTCTGTATAATCTTATTGTATAGATATCTATTCCCTCTGTAGTGCTGAATAGGGAGATATGCCAGGTATGCATTTAGCTAGGGGGTTTAACTTTTCTTTCTCTGGGTTTATGGGTAATTCTGAGCACTAAGTTGCATATGGTGTGGGAGGCTTCCAATTTTTCATGCTCTCCCTTATATTTATTGTCCACTAGATGGCGCCATATATTAGCCTTATCTACACTAGCTGCGGTGGGAAGCGCATAGCGGGCTTCTAGCAACCGTTTAGGTGTCTTTTTTATATCGGCCAGGAGGGGGTGTAGAAATACATTGTTCCCATGCTGTTACTAATGCACGTCCAGCGCATGCGCAGCTGGACTACTCCTTATACGCTTGCGCTAGTATTTTTTGCATCTGTGATGCGTCTATTCTACTTGGCGTCATTACATCACAGCCCACGTGACCCGGATATTGCTGGGTTTGGAGAACGGATATTGCTACACTTCCGCGTACTCCATGTATGTGTGTGGCGTGCGCTCCACTGCGGCGTGCTGGCACCTATATTCCCGCTCCTCCCTCCGCATGTTACTATTTGGGCCTGTCCTATTGGCTGTCTGTGGGCTTATAAGTTTGAATGTATCCGTGGACACTACACTTCCGCATTACCACGGACGGTGGTTCTTTCTGGACGCTGGTCCACTTGGTGTTGGTCTTCATATCTTTACAGGTACCTATCTATACTTATGTATGAGATATATATTAGTGGGTATTTTTCTTGATGGGTCGTACTTTGTACCCAGGGCAGCACTGTTCATCTTTATTTATGTGTATGGGTCACAGCTCTGCTGGTTTCACTGTATACAGTTGTATGGGGGAATATGGATCTAGTGGGTCCAGAGATATATTTGGGGCCATCTATTTCATATAGCTATGCACCTGATGGCGGCTTTCTCCCTTGTTTCACTGAGGGTTTTCCTGGTGATTGTTTGTCAAACCCATGTATATATGATACCTTATACACCCATCTCTGGATTATTTCAGGATGATGGGTGGGCTGCAGCACATACATGGCTGCGTTGATATACATGGGGATTATACATATGTGAACCAGTATGTGTATACTATAGGCATGGTTGCATGCGTGTGAGAGACACATATAAGGTGACATGTATTCAGTATTTTTGTACTATATTTAGTGGCGCACAGATGGTGATGGACTTGCACATGGGTGCTTTACTTGGAGTTAGCTTTACTGGCATATTCTCCATATCAGTACTTATGAAAATTGTAATGATTTTTTCAGATTGTGGTCTGTGATCTTTTTTTGGATCCTCTTGTGGTAAGATTGATCTAAATTCTTTTCATCCTCTACCTGTACCCTGCGATGCACATACACCTAGAATGGTATGTAATATGGAATTTTTGATTGTATGTTTTTTAACAGATATACATGTATACTGAATGCCTCTGAGGAAGCGATCTCTGATCGTGAAACACGTGTCAGGCAATCGGTTTTGGTTGTTATTGAAATTTCTGGAAATGTTGTCTACTTGTGTGTCCGTTGCTATGAAGACCTTTTTGATATGAAGAAATAAAAGACGAATACTTGTTCACTTAAAGCCCCAATTTGTTGTTGTTGGAAATTGGATGTGTATTAGGGGTGGAACTGTACTTTTGTGTTTTATCTGTAACGTGGTGGTACAGACAGCTTATATGCATGCAACATCAAAAGGGAAAACAGATATTTTTTCAAGCATAAATACATGTCATTAAGATGCCTTAATTCAAACAGACCATCTAAATGGGGTTAGAGGTTATTAGCTAAGATAAGGATCCTTGTTTACGCCATGCTTACAGGCCTGGGATTAAGATTGACCCAGAGGTATCGTAAATTCTTAGTTCACAAGTTCAGCTAGAAACCAATATAAAAAAATGTTGTCCTTATTCAAACCATTCTGCACAGCTTTAAACCGATTTATAAATTTTGTTTCTGCTATTAATCGATCATTTGATGTTTTGAAGCCACACTTCAGGGCAGTGACACGAAGATCATCCATGCACGGTACAATACCCTACTGCTACTCCTTTAGTTTGTAATAAATGGATAACAGCTGGTCTATTACCACCTACTTGTTTACACTACCTTATGAATAATATCCTGGAGAATGGGTGACATCGACATTTCAGTTTGCAATGGTAATGGGAGAAATAGAACTAGCAGTGTAAAATTTGAGGTTCACGTCTTTGTCTAACAGTAATTATCCTAATGCATTGTTAACCATCTGCACTGCTGGGTGGTAAGGGCTGAGCACATCGCCGACTTCTAACACCACCCACACTGGGAAATAAAGGGCCATATTTACTAAGGTCTCTCCAGAGATAGTAAATCTGACCCACTGAGTCTATGAAGCCAAGTGGCATTACATATTGGTGTTTAGTGAATCTCTTCACTTTGCAATGGAATGTGTTCCCCAGAATGCAGCCTGCGCCAATACTTAATGCTGTAGGACCATTAATTTTCATTGCTTCTCACAACAGGTCCCTTGATGGAAGGATGCTGGGAAATGCTGCTTGGGTGCCACACAGGGATGTGCTTCTAAATGTCATCTTTTGTTTTGTTCTCTGCTGCACCATTTATTTTATGTTTTGGTTGGCTCTGCTCCAGAGTTCTTATTTTCTCTCAGGTGGCCTGTTTGTGGTAATTATTAGCTATAGTACTTACTGCATGCAGGAACAGTTTCCAACACTGAATATGGGAAACCAGGACTATGGAATTAAAATCATAACACACTGGAGTAGTGTACCTGACTTTGCACAGATGTCGCAATTTTTGCCTGTGTTAATGGCTTTCTGCCTGTAAGTTTGTACGGTCTGTTATGGGAATGAATGGCACAAAGAGAGAATTGATGCAGGGGCGTAACTAGAAGTCCCCACCCCCACCCCGGGGCCCGCTCATGGCCGTTTTGTGGGGGCAGGAGGGGTCGCAGCATGAGAGCTTTGCACATCAGCGGGGAGGGGGGACAGTCCCCCTTCTCCCTCACCTCGGGCTCTCCCCTCTGCGCTCCCCTCCTGCATCTATCTGAGTGTCAGCAGCAGCGGCGGCAGCAGCAGCTATAATTACCTCCATTCATCATCGGAGGTCTCCGATCTGCAAGGGCTTCACATTACTTCCTGTTTTAACAGGAAGTAATGTGAAGCCCTTGCAGATCGGCAACCTCAGCGGTGCATGGAGGTAATTATTGTTTTAATTGTTATTTATTAATTATTGTTTTAACTATAACTATTAATTTAACAATTAATTATTGTTTTAACAGGATGTAATGTGAAGCCCTTGCAGATCGGCAACCTCAGTGGTGCATGGAGGTAATTATAGCTGCTGCCGCTGCCGCTGCTGCCACTTAGATATATGCAGGAGGGGAGCGCAGAGGGGAGAGCCCGAGGTGAGGGAGGAGGGGGACTGTTCCCCCTCCCCGCTGATGTGCAATACTCTCCCCTCATGCTGCGACCCCTCCTGCCCCCCCAAAACGGCCATGAGCGGGCCCCAGGGGGGCCCCGGGCTCCCCGCAGGGGCAGGGGCTGCTTCCCCTATTGTTACGGCAGTGAATTGATATAGAGTGGAGCCTTGGTTTGCAAACATAATTAGTTTGAGAAACAGGCTTGTAATCCAAAGCACTCATATCAAAACGCATTTCCCCATAAGGATTAATGGGAACTTAGTTGTTATCTATTCAAAAGAGCTTCTCTGAACTATTCCACCCAACTTGGTTGAATACAGTCCTGTTTTCTGAATCACATAAACAGCCAAGAAACAGTGAGAGACAGCATGAGATAATGTTTTACTGCAGGAAAGTTCAAAGTGTCATTATTTTTGGTTTGTTTTATAACTTAAAAGACAGAGACCCATATGCAATCAAACTTTTCTCCTGTGTTTTCTCCTAGGTGATATTTTCACACCTTTTCATATAATGCCTTTTAAAACAACAGCAAGCAAGAAAAAACAAAAACCCACAAAATAATATTTTAGTACTTTTTCACCAACTTTTAGGAACTTTTTCAATTCAAAATGATGGGAAGTTATTTTAAAGAGAATATGAAAATTACCTCCTAGGAGATAACTCATGAGAAAACGGTAATTGCATATGGCCCAGGGTGTGATTTTAAAACTACAACTGTGACAGTATGGTGCAATGTAACAAGCCATATAGCTGGAAATAAAAATAGGAGACTCTATTCTTTGCTGCTAATGTTCTATTAATTATCTGTACTAAACATACAATTCATTACACCATACGGTTGTTTTTGCTTCAGGTTTGCTTTAATACAAAGTACTGTCCTGTATCAACATAGTCACTAAAAGACCCCCTCTATAAATATGAGTGTTCCCCCATTGTATTAATGGTCAGGGGCTAGTTAGATAAGTAAGTTAACCCCACATCCCGGTACGCATTTTTGATAAGTAGATAGGGCTAAATGGGACTTTAAAGGGGTGGATACATATCAATTATACCTTGTTCAATTTCAACAACGGGTCATTAGAACATGCCGAAGACAGGTCTTCCAATGGTAAATAAAATCATTGCTTTATTAAACAAATATGACAAATGAACATGAACATTACATGACAACATGTTTAACAATGCAAAGATAATACAGAAGAACAGAAGGATGTCCGCACAATGTCCTGTAGATCAAGTTCCTTTATTATGGACGTATCCAAGCATGCTCACACATCACATAGCTGACATGTTTCAGACCGATATGTCCTTACTCATAGCTATGAGTAAGGACATATCGGTCCGAAACATGTCAGCTATATGATGTATGAGCATGCTTGGATACGTCCATAATAAAGGAACTTGATCTACAGGACATCGTGCAGACATCCTTCTGTTCTTCTGTCTTGCTGAATTGGCCGTCCTGGTCCTGGCACTATCCTAGGGTGGTGTGAGTGGTTTTCTCCAGTGGTTCCTACAAAGATAATACAATAAGAAGGAGAAGCACGTCAGGATATTTTAGATCAGGTACATATAATATACATATGGCTGATTTGTCCCACTCATATTACAGAAAAGGACCTAGTACAGGATGAATCTCCTTTTATAGGGAATAGTTCTCCACACTCGGAGATCCCTATGGAGAAAAAATGCCTGTTTAAGTGTTTGGATGCTTTCATACATAAAGATTTTAGAGCCAAGACATTCATAAAGCTCAACGTGTTTTGTGAAACATCTTTACAGTAGCATTCACTTCTTCAGGAGAAATTCCTGGCATCATATAAGAGCAGTTTTTAGAATAAATCAGAATCAGAATCATATTTATTTCGCCAAGTACAACGTGGGGTTGTACCCGGAATTATTTTTGGCACATACAGGGTCGGAGATGGTACAAACACATACATGCAATCCAACACATACAGTCAGGTACAGTAGTACAAAGTAAGCGTATGCCTATATTTACAAACAGCACATAGCTATAGTGAAGGACGCGTGAGGGGGGTCTGGAGTGCTGTGTGAGGGACGGCGCTCGCTCGCTCCACAGCAGTGTCCAGATGCCCCGCAGTGTGTCCTGGAGAAGAGTGGATAGAGACGAAAGAGTGAAGGGATAGATAAGAGAGACTGAGGAAAGAGGAGAAAGAGCCAAGGCAAGAGGAGAGAGTCAGAGAGTCAGAGGCAGAGTCCTTAAGGGCAGCATATTAAACCCATATTAAACCCACCACTGGGTCCGATAATCAGACCGAAAAATGTCCACCCCTGTGTTCCGATTCCCCGATGTAGCAAGGTGGGCAGCTGAGCTTCAGGGCTGGGTGGTGGTGCAGGCTAAAACTGTCCTCGGCAGAGGTGGAGGCTGCAGCTGGTGGAGACCCTCTCTGGAGCTCAGCCTGAGGGTCTCTTCCACGTGGTAGGCCCAGCAGGGAGCGGTGGTGGTCAGGCCTGTACATGTCAAGGGCTGCTGTGTGTAACAGGCTGTGAGAAGGCAGGACAGGGGGGCAAGGTGAACAGTGGTGTGCATACCCCAACAAGCCGCAGAGGGCCCCGAAAGGTACCCCGATGGCAGCGGCAGCCGCAGAGCAAAAGGATCCTCCAGCCTTGGTGGATGAGAGGCTGGGAGCAGCAGCGGAGGACCAGCTGTGACTTCCTCTGTACGGCGTCCGTCCTGGTTGCTCTGGCAGCGCCTACAGGCTGTGAGCGGTGGGGGAACAGCTGTGGGTTTCCTCCTCGCAGCGTCCGTGTCTCCATGGCGGCGGCTACAGGCCCCTGTGAGCGGCGGCAGGAAACCGGCTGTGGACTCCTCCGTGTGACATTCCGCGGCAGCTTCTACCAACACAGAGAGGCTTCTCCACTGGGAGCCGTCCTGGATGGCTGCAGTGCCGTGGTGGGATCGGCACAGATTGAGACGCTGATGGTCTGGATCAGCTGATCTCCATGCTGCCTCTCCATGCTTGCGCACAGCACATGGCCCCGAACAGCTGATCCCTCTCCGACCTGCAGACGGCAGTCCGTGGCTGGTGCAGAGAAAGACCAGCAGTTCCCATGTCCTCCGCCTCAGCAAGAAATAGAGCTCAGAGGTGAGTGGAGTGGAGAAATTACATCTAAAGATGCAAAAAAGGCCGGAGCCATGTGGCCGTGGCGTCCGAGTCCGCCGCCATCTTGGATGAAATCTGGGTTCTGCAATTAAAACAAACAGAAATGTATTGTATATCGTATTTAAATTCTGTTTGTTTCAATCGATTTGTTGAAATACTGCCAGCAGTTTCAATTGTTCTTACCACTTCACTCAACCCCTTTCTACAACAATCAGCACCTTAGAGAGTGATTGTCCTTCCCCACTAGCAATCTTAAAGTGTAATTGTCGGCATACAATCAAAAATCAATTCCTTATTTTTATCTGGTAAACAAGTAATAAGGATGCTAACCAGGCATTCCAAAAGTTAAAATCACTATTACTTTTCTTGTTGATAAATGATCATTCCCCAGTTTACATGACTCTTATTGGGTACACACAAAATTTGATACACAAAAAGGAAGTTGCGGGGCATGCTGGGTTGCCCTTTTCTGCATCTCTACTTCCCCTCAGTTTTTACTAATGCAGCCTGATTGGCTGAAGCCTCTTTCCCTCCTGTTTTGCCCTCTCACACATCTGTTCCTCTCTGATTGGCCAATATTTTTCATGCTGAGACAATGCACTTTCTATAGTGAAGGGTGGGCAAATCAGGCAGAGGAGAATAGGGGAGGAAATTACATCAGGATTGGCTTCAAAATAGCCACAGTTAAAATGGGAAATGCTAAGAACGATTTCTCTTTTTTTACTGTAGAAAAATCACTAAAACCAAAATGTGGACAGTGCAATACATATGTTATATAAGTAGAGCAAGTATTTATCTACTTATATATGTGTTTGTTTGTTTTTCTGAGATAGTATGGCTGACAGCTCCTCTTTAAAAGTTGGAATTGGGCAACCACTAATGTGAGTTGGACCCTATTTTCTTAACCCACATGCAAAGGCTCAGTACTACACTTAGAAGCTTTTACAGCAGGCGCAGAAACGATCAATATTCTTGACCAGAGAGATGGAAGGTCTTACTTACCAAGAAAGGTTAGATAAACTGGGCTTATTTACTATAAATAGCCCACCCTTCTAATTTTTCTAGTTTCACCTGATAGTCTGGAGAAAAGATGCCTTGGAGGAGATTTAGTTAACATGTATAAATACATCAGAGTGCAATAGAAAAGCTTGCCAGACAAGCTTTTTGCCCTGATCTGTGCAGGGAGGAAAACAGTGTTTAACATCTATATAGGAAAGCGATCTTTATAGTAAGAGTGGTTAAAGTGAGTCTGAAGTGAAAAAATTAAAAAAAAATCGATACTAACTTAACTAAGTAGAGGGAAGGCTCTGTGTCCTATAGAGCCTTCCTGTTCCTCTCCTGGTCTCATCGTTCCTGCGCTGGCTCCTGGTTTAGCAGTCTCTGACTGATGGGTTGGAGACTGCTCTGTGCCTCTGCAGCGGGGGCCTGAGTGCTCCCAAAGATGGACAGCTCCATACTGCACATTCGTGAGTGCACGTGCTCACGCATGGGACCAGGAGAGGACCGGGAAGGCCCTATAGGACCCAGAGCCTTCCCTCTCCTTAGGTATCTGTTTTTTTATTTTCTCACTTCAGACTACCTTTAAACTGTTGAACATATTACAACAGGAAGACATTATGGCAAATTCTATATCTGCGTTTAAAGGAGGCTTGGATGCTTTTCTTGCATTGGAGGACATCCATGGCAATAATTCTCAGCAGTGTTGATCCAGGGATTTTATTTGATTACTATCTGGAGTCGGGAAGGAACTTCCATTTTAAGGCTAATTAGTTCAAGCCTCGTAATACTAGGTATGCATCATTACATGTTCCAGCAGATCGAGGGGTCCAAACAATTATTCTATGTCTGATCAGTTCCTGATGATAACGGGATCAATTTTCCGATCACTACTGCACAAAATAAATCCCATTATCGATCTGGAGCTGATTTGACATGTCGGAAATAATCGTTTCAAGACAAGACAAGACAAGACAAATAACATTTATATTGCGCTTTTCTCCTTGCGGACTCAAAGCGCCAGAGCAGAGCAGCAGCCACTAGGGCGCGCTCTATTGGCAGTAGCAGTGTAAGGGAGACTTGCCAAAGGTCTCCTACTGAATTAGTGCTGGCTTACTTCAACCAGTCCATCTGCTGGAAAGTTGAATGGTGTCTACCTAGCATAAAGGATTTTGCATTCCTCTGAGTCAACTGAAATATGTAAAGGTGCAGGCTAGTGTTGTACACCATTTTCTGGTTGAACTCGATGGATTTATTTTTTCAACCTAACTAACTATGGAACTATGTAATGTAAATACACTTTTTGCAGTGTCTTCTTTGGCATGCTTTAGTTTCACTGTCAATGCTGGCATAATCAGACTGAAGCTTCCTGCTAACCAGTTTGTGTCTGAGGGTAGAGGGTTGCCTATTTGCCTATCTATTTTTCTTATCTTTATATATCTCTGTTAATACACATGCCTACACTCACCATTGCACAAATGCAAATCATTTACAGTACAGTATATATTTATTTTAGCTTGTGGTTTGGCTTTATAGAGTGAGATGAAAGTACTATTGCTATCTGCATGACTTTGTGAAACTGTAAACTTACAAACCACTGAAATCAGGAAGTTACTGTTCTCATTCTAGCATAAGGACTTTCTAACGTAAAACAGCTACTTAAAAAAATGTATAGGCTAGAGACCCCAAGGTACAGCGTCACTGCATAAGCATTATTGTGTCATGCCATGGAAACACACTAGCACACATAATGAAACCAACATACATAGTACGCATTTACATCACCACTATAGTACTGGAATTCCTGTTGTGCAAATAACCTGTGTATACAAGCCAAACAACCCAGGTACTGGCAACAGAACAGGAAGTCAGAAGGTGCAACCTTTATGCCATCTGACACGTCAATCTATAACAAAGCAACCAACAATTTAAAACCATACAATGCTCTCAAAGCAGAACTCTGAGGAAAATAGGACACTTGTTTCCGTCAGGAAGCCTACTTCCAGAATGTGAGGTTACTATTCTTATCTTCCCGTTTGTCCCCAGGTCTAGCAATGAAGCCTATGTCTATATCCAGCGATATCCACCCCTGCTTCTTCCAGACTCCCTTATGCTTATTGAGTAGTTTCCCTGTCAATCAATGCCAAGTACTGTAAGGGATGGAACTGGGGGACTTGGGGTAATCAGGGATGTGCGGCTCTGGAGATTTTCACCTCTCAGACATTGGAACTGAGGGAACCATGGGACTGGCAGAGAAGAAGGCAAACAGCGGAGACTAGAAAAAGCTTTCCTGCTGAGGAAATCATCCCATTTGTTTCCGACAGCATAGAATTTTGTACCTGAAGTGGTTAATTTGCTTGATTTCCCTTTCACCTGAAGCCTTACTATGCGATAATGCAGACAGGAGCTGTGATGGACTCAACTCCACCTGTGAAGATATTTGTCTTTGGTGTATGTGAAGAAGATACATTAATGTTTAACCAAACAATAGGGAAATCTTCCGGGTGACAGATGCACTGATTGTGTATTTTCTATTAATGCAATTTTTAATTTAGTGCTTTAAAAGTGGACATATCCTTAAAGTATCCATGTTCTCAGAGTCACATGTTGCCTTATCTGTATCAACTTGAGAGGTAGGTATCAGATGACCCTCAGGAAAAATCAAGAACTGAAAAAAAGACAAAGACCAGGAGCCAATAGTGTGGTGATGTGCTACACCAAGAAAATTGTAGGAAAAGGAAAATTATTCATAACTCTGGTTGCACAGGATTGCTTCCAACAATAAGGGCTTTCATAAAAGCAGCCTCCTGGGTTTGAATCCCAGGTACTTCGGGACTTGAGTGGTCACACTCCTGTTAAAGTGTGACCGAGGCGACATGTGACATGATGAGATAAACATGTGTATGTATGTATAGTGCAAAACATACTAATAATAAGGCTTTTTTAATTTTTTTTTATTTTGCTGCCTGAAAGAGTTAATTTCCAGACATGCATGTGACAGCTTCTGTCTGGTGAGTACCTTGTCAGGAATATAGTAAACTAAGCTGCTAAGCAAATTACAGTTATAAAAGTTTTCCTGGCAGACTACAACTGGGCGGGGGAGAGATAGAAAAAGGTCAATAGTTCATGTATTTTCACTATGGGACACTTAATAGACTGCAGTTGAGCAGAGACAATTAAACATTCAATCTACTTTGTAAATGTTTAAATATAAAGTAAAATCAGGGGATATCTAAAAGTAGTCATTATAACCCGGCACCCGGAGCTTGCCTGGACTCCAGACCTACCACGGACCCTTGTTGATGTCCCCCGCTGCCCACGGTCGTCGTCCGAGGAGTGGAACATTGAACATGTGAGATACAGTGGGATGCGAAAGTTTGGGCAACCTTGTTAATCGTCATGAATGATTTTCCTGTATAAATCGTTGGTTGTTACGATAAAAAATGTCAGTTAAATATATCATATAGAAGACACACACAGTGATGTGTGAGAAGTGAAATTAAGTTTATTGGATTTACAGAAAGTGCACAATAATTATTTAAATAAAAATTAGGCAGGTGCATAAATTTGGGCATGGTCAGTGACCCCTGACCTACATACACAGGTGGATCGAGTTATAAGAAAGAGTATTTAAGGGGGTCAATTGTAAGTTTCCCTCCTCTTTTAATTTTCTCTGAAGTGTAGCAACATGGAGGTCTCAAAACAACTCTCAAATGACCTGAAGAAAAAGATTGTTCACCATCATGGTTTAGGGGAAGGATACAGAAAGCTGTCTCAGAGATTTCAGCTGTCTGTTTCCACAGTTAGGAACATATTGAGGAAAAGGTAGACCAAAGGCTCAGTGCAAGTTAAGGCTCGAAGTGACAAACCAAAAAAAATCTCCGATAGACAGAAGCAAAGAATGGTGAGTACAGTCAGAGCCAACCCATAGACCAGCACCAAAGACCTTCAACATCATATTGCTGCAGATGGAATCACTGAGCATCCTTCAACCATTCGGTGCACTTTACACAAGGAGATGCTGTATGCGAGAGTGATGCAGAGGAAGCCTTTACTCCGCCCACAGCACAAACATAGCCGCTTGAGGCATGCCAAAGCACATTTGGACAAGCCAGCTTCATTTTGGAATAAGGTGCTGTGGACTGATGAAACTAAAATTGAGTTATTTGTGTATAACAAGGGGCATTGTGCAAGGAGGAAAAAAAACACAGCATTCCAAGAAAACCACCTGCAACCTACAGTAAAATATGGTGGTGGTTCCATCATGCTGTGGGGCTGTATGGCCTGTGCAGGGACTGGAAATCTTGTCGAGGTTTAAGGATGCATGGATTCCACTCAGGATTAGCAGATTCTGGAGACCAATGTCCAGGAATCAGTGACAAAGCTGACGCTGCGCCGGTGCTGGATCTTTCAACAAGACAACAACCCTAAACACTGCTCAAAATCCACTAAGGCATTCATACAGAGGAACAAGTACAACATTCTGGAATGGCCATCTCAATCCCCAGACCTGAATATAATTGAAAATCTGTGGTGTGAGTTAAAGAGGGCTGCCCATGCTTGGAAGCCATGAAACCTGAATGAACTAGAAATGTTTTGTAAAGAAGAATGGTCCAAAATACCTTCAACCAGAATCCAGACTCCCATTTGAACCTAAAAGGAAGCTTTTAGAGGCTGTAATTTCTGCAAAAGGAGGATCTACTAAATATTGATTTAATTTATTGTTTGTAGAGCCCAAATTTATGCACCTGCCTAATTTTGTTTAACCACTTCAGCGCACACTGTTGTTCACTTTATGCATCCAAGCAACTTTCACCTCCCATTCATTCGCCAATAACTTTATCACTACTTATCACACTGAGATGATCTATATCCGCCACCATTTAGGCTTTCTTTGGGTGCTAAGAATTATTTTATTCTAAATTCCTTTTAACAGGAAGATTAAGAAAGCATTATTTCCCAGTTTTTGTCCATGCTACTGTAATTAAAATCCATGTATTTTATATGCCCATTTGTCCCGGTTATTACACTGTTTAAATTATGTCCCTATCACAATTTATGGCACCGATATTTTATTTGGAAATAAAGGTGCATTTTTTTCCATTTGTTTCCATCACTATTTACAAGCCTATAATTTAAAAAATTATATTAATATACTCTCTTGACATGCATATTTAAAAAGGTCAGACCCTTAGGTAACTATTTATGTTGTTGTTGTTTTTTAATTGTAATTTTTATTTTATTTTTTTTTAATTAAAAATTTTATTTGGGTAATTTTTGGTGTGGTGTGGCAGCTAATTTTAAATGTAAAATTATGTATTTATTTATTAAAAAAATGTATGTGGGTGTAGTTTTACTATTTGGCCACAAGATGACAGTCAAAAAGTCCTTGAAGTGAACGATAATGCTTCCAGGAACTAGAATGAGGACTTAGATCAATGAATGAGAAGTATATTCCCATTTATTGATCGGGGGGCTGGCGGCAGGCGGTGCAAGCGCGTGTGAACTGGACGAACATATTTGACCAGATAGGCTTAAGTAGTTAAACAGCTATTGCGCACTTTCTGTAAATCCAATAAACTTAATTTCACTTTTCAAATATCACTGTGTGTGTCTCCTATATGATATATTTAACTGACATTTTTTAACGTAACAACCAACGATTTATACAGGAAAATCATGACGATTAACAAGGTTGCCCAAACTTTCGCATCCCACTGTATGCTTGCAAACTTATGCGAACTTGCACGTGCATTTCTTTTGCAATTTCCAAACTGAATGAAAAGTATTGCACCATAGAGGCGCTCCCTTCTCTCTCCATTTTCTGATATCTTAAAGTGAACCTGAGGTGAAAATAAATGAATGAGATAAACAATTGCATTTATCCTCCTGTTACTAAAAATGACTTTTTTGATATCCCATGGTTTTATTTTATATTTAAACATTTGCAAAGGAGGTTGAATGTTTTATTGTCTCTGCACAATGATAGTCTGTAAAGCAGGGGTTTCAAACTCAATTTACCTGGGGGCCGCAGGAGGCAAAGTCAGGATGAGGCTGGGCCGCATAAGGAATTTAACAATCGCCGCCTCTGCCCGCCCCTCTCACTCTTCCTTCACAGAGAGGGGCAGGGAGAGGCGGCGATTGACGTCAGACTCAGGAGGGGCAGAGCTGAAGCTGAAAGCTCTGCCCCTTCCAGGAAATGCCGGCGGATTGCCCCCCGGGCGATTTGGGGGCTCTGCAGCCCTCGTTTAGCGGCGGGGATGCGGCGGATTACTTGGGAGCACTGAAGCAAACTATAAGTAAGCTTTTGCCGGCGAGGGCCACAAAATATTGTATCGAGGGCCACAAATGGCCCGCGGGCCGCGAGTTTGAGACCCCTCCTGTAAAGTGTCCCAGAGTTAAAATACATGAACTATTGACCTTTTTCTATCTCCCCCCTGCCCTCAGAAGTTGTGTCCTGCCAGGAAAACTTTCTGTAATTTGCTTATCAGTGATGTGTTTACATTATTCCCGACAAGCTACCGACAAGACAGAAGCTGTCACTTCCATGCCTGAAAATTAACATTTTCAGGCAGAAAAATTAAACAAAAAAAATTCCTGATTATTAGTATGTTTTGCAATGTACATATACATGTTTATCTCATCAGCTCACGTCTTCTCGGGTACACTTTTAAAAAAGGTCATTTTTAGGAGTAGGAGAATAAATGCAATTGTTTATTTCAACATTTTAGTTTCCCCTCAGGTTCACTTTAAACTTTAAAAATTTAAAAAACAAAAACGACAACCTCCAAACAGAGGTATATAAGTAAATTGCTGGTGGATTGAGGTGCCCAAAATAAGTCTAATAATTAAAAGCTGTTTAAAAAAAAGTGTTAATGTTGGATTACCTCTCTCGAAGACATATATTTCAGTTTTTATTGTAGAAGAAACATTTTGCAGGTCTATCCCGCTTCCTTGGGTCAATTGGGTTTGGCCATTCGGTACATTACTTTATTGACTTGAGGAAGCACGATAGACCGGTGAAACACGTTGTCCATTTTAGTGCAATAAAAACTGAAATTATCCACCAAACGCCTGGTGTATGTGTTGGAGAGAGATAAGCTAATAAAGACTCTCTTTTTAAACTGCTTTCAATTATTTTATATATTTTGGGCATCTCCATCCACTAGATATTACCTTTATCAAGTTTGTATGGTTTCTCTTATGGCTGGGACTACACAGGTGATTTTAATCACCTGAGATCAAGGGATCAAACTTCTTATTTTCATTTAAAAATTTTCTCCGCCGTTATGATCCTGTTTTTACAGGGTACTCAAAGCAACACCCAAGTGTGAACCTAGCCTTAATTTCAGAGAAGGATAAAGTCACTTATTGGTATATTAATCTCCAAGGGGTACGCCTACAATGGCAACAAAAAAGACTGCTAAATGAGAGACTGCTAAAAAATGTATGGAGGAAAACAGTAGGTTAACCACCTGTTTTAGCTTACACAGGAGGCAGAGCTGAAACACATAGTCACATGACTGTGACTAACCAGTTGGACCTCCATGAATTCCCTTCAAGGGAAAGCCTATGTAGGAAAAAATGACCCTCTGCGCTCCTTATATCATTTGTGCAGTTTTAGCCAATGGAAATCTCTCTGGTCTTGTCACACAGAGTGTGTAATTATTATCATGTGGTAGGCAACCCAATAGTTAAACACTGCTGGAAGTATTCATTAGCATTCACTTTCAGTCCCAATTTTAAAAGCAGCCATCTGGCTTCAGTCTAAATTAGCCTAATTTGTTTGTATCAGTATGACAGTAAAAACCCCTGTGGACATTAAAGGGCAATGGGACGTAATGGCGTGATCTCACCACCCTCAAAGCCTTCTGCTGTCTGACCGGCGATGATGTTTCTGGTATGCCTTTATCTCAACTCAAACAATACTGACTAAATACTGACTAAACTATATATACACATACATTCCAGTTTTTCAGTGCCTTAGTGATGTCATCATGTTATATCTAATATACTGATATGGTTTACATTCCTATTCTTTTAAGTTATAATTATCTTGCCAGTAATAATTATTTGTAATTGAACATTCTATAATCATCATTAAAGGAAACCTGTGAGATATAAAACTTGTTAAATAAAATATATCACTTTAAAGGGAACATGATGTGAGAGGGAAATGAAGCTGCCATATTTATTTGCTTCCTAACAATGCCAGTTGCTTGGCAGCCCTGTTGATCTACTGGCTTAAAGAGAACCTGTACTGAGTAAAAATATTTAAAATAAACACATGAGGTAACTTCAAATGAACATTACATAGTTACCTTGCCATCAGTTTCTCTCAGAAGCTCACCATTTTCTTCTGACAATAATCCCTTCCAGTTCTGACAATATTTTGTCAGATCTGAAATATATCAGTTGCTGTCAGTAAAATATCAGTTGCTGTCAGTTATACCTGTAGCTGAGAGGAAAACTAATGTACCAGGTAATGTCCATGTTTCCCTATGGCTCAAGTGGGCGATGTTACAGTTTAACTGTGTGCTGACCAGAAAGCTGTTATAGGTAATGGCCATTTTCAAAATGGAGGACGGAAAATTCCCTTGATCACAGTGAACAAACAGGACACGGGACAGGAGAAAGACACTGAGGAGTAGACTACATGGAAGGTAAGTATGACTTGTGTATGCTTATTTTGACTTTTAATTTTCAGTTCAGGTTTTCTTTAAGTAGTGTCTGAGTCAAACCCTGGAGCAAGCATATGGCTAATCCAGGAAAACCTGAGTCAGCTGAGTCAGAGTTCCTGATCTGCTGCATGCTTGTTCAGGGTCTAAGGCTAAAAGTATTAGAGACACAGAATCAGGAGGACTGCCAGGCAACTGGCATTGTTTGCAAGAAAATAAATATGGCAGCATCCGTATCACTCTCACCTTAGGTTCCATTTAAGTGATTATTTTTACTGCCCTGCTCTCTTCTTTTTGTGCATTTTTCATTTTTAAAAATGGGTGATTTCAATAAATATGACTGCGACTTTGGAACTATTTTGGAGTCTTTGCTCTGTGTGAAAGATATGTGCACACATTCCCTGGGTGGACCAGAGGTCTGAGCATGCTCAGTTTGTCCTCTTGTGCACAAAACTGAGACAGGCACAGAATATCCTCAGGAGCGCGGCAGCTGCTGGCAGGGACTGGGCGTGATTTCTGCTGCAATGGGCGTGTTTTGGGAGTTCCATTGCAAATCATCTCACATCCTCCTGGTTTCTGAATTTAACAAGCCTTTTGTCCAAAATTATGGAGAATTACGGCATCTTCTAATTTAAAGTGAATAGAGCTGCTAATTCTCACTTTAGGGTAATTACGGTAGGTGTTCAAAGCAGTGAGTGTCATGTTAAAAATTGAGGTGGCTCCCTCTAATAATATAATGCAATGCAAGAGAGAGGTCATCTAAAGTGGAGTACAAACCAATGGCTATCTGTAAGCAGGTCACCAATTCTTGTAAATGCACCCCAGTGATACAAATAAACATTAAAATATACATTGATAACAGTATAAATTAGCTCTTTCAGGTATACATACTGTATAATGCCATAAAATGACTATTTTTATTTTGTGGTCCTTGAAATATTTTTAAAAACGTGCTATGCAATATACTAAGTTGCACTACTAAATTTAGGCGTGTTTTAAAATATTGGCGTGTCGCTGTAACTGTTCAACAGTCCATACTCAGTGTTCGCTAATGTGCTGATAAGCAGGGGTGCTGCTAAGGTTCTTGTGGCCCCAAGCGGCACATCGTTTGCGCCCCTCCCAAGTCAGAGACCCTTTCTCCCATAATAATAGGTAGCTGAAGGAGTTCCCTCCAAAAATATAGGTAGCCCTCCAGTGTTGGTAGGTAGCCAAAGCTGCACTTCCAGCATAGGCAACCATGACCAGTATAGGTAGCCAAGGTGTCCCCCCAGTATAGATAGCCATCCCCAGTATAGGGTCCAAGGTGTCCCCAAATATAAGTATCCACCGCCAGTATAGGTAGCTAAGGAGTCCCCCTAGTATAGATAGCCACCCCCAGTATAGGTAGCCATTGGTGACAGTGGGGGTATGTAGCTTCCTGCTGCCACCCCATACCCAACAACATAGACCTGCAGGTCAGCAGCAACCGGAAGAGAGGAGAGCAGCACACAGTAGCCATGCGGCACACTTAGAATGCAAGAAATGAGCAATGACCTCTGTTCCCCATCTGAGGTGTACTCCGTGGTCACTGCCCTGCTCTCGCCCCATTGTCCCTGATCTGAGGTCTGTGTGTGTCTGTGTGTGAGTGACATGGAGGCAGCGACGGCCATGCAAATCACAGACAGGGCAGCCTGGCAGCATGGGAGGCCCCTGCTGTGGGTGAGGCCCCAAGCAGTGGCTTGGTTCGCTTGGGCTAAGCAGCACCCATGCTGATAAGGTATGACAAAAAAAGTCACACTAACAATTTACTACTTAATCTTATCCTGCGCATATTTGAAATAAAACAAAATGTTATAAAAGAGGCCATAAATAATTAAAAAAAAAAGTTTAAAAATCACTAGATATTATCCGTATAATTGAAGCGTAACATCTTATTCTGCACATATTAGAGTTGAAATGAAATGTTCTAAAAAGCAGCTCAAATAAAAAATATGAGTATATTACAGTGTTGACTAATGCCTCATTTTAAGATATGCTAACACATCGAGGTATAAGTACAGCACTACTTGAATTGTAAAATGGATGTGTAGACAAAAAAATGTTAACCTTTCAGCAGCTTCAAATGAGATGCCTCGTTTGAAAGCTGCTGCTGCACTGACAGCCTGTCAGGATAACTCGCTTGGCTGCCTAGTGCAGAGACTCTTGCATCACCTCTCTTCCACCACGGGGTGGTGCTATACCACTGACACGGACTTCTGGAGCCCGATCACATGTAATGCCATGTGATAGGAACTGAGAAGACCTGCCGGGAGTATGTCGCCACCACGGGGAGGAAGAAGAAGATGATCCAGATGTCCCGACAGGTATGTATGAGAGCTCCCTGCCGCCACATACCCAGGATAGGCTGGATACGGAATGAGAATTAGCTATTAGTGTTGGTGTTTGAATTCGGCATAGCTGATTTGAGACACCCGAATTCTCCCAACTGCCGCTGTTCAGCACTGAACAAGCGGACAGGGTCAGGAGGAGGTCACTGCTATGCATTGCATTGCATGTGACTCCAACACTTCCTTCTTCTGGTTTGGAAGAAGGTACAGAATGTTTTCAGAAAATAAAATAAAAGAAATGCTTAGAAACCATCATGAGGAGATAGGTTAGTCCAAAACCTGTCAGATTTGTCTGAGTTTTACTACTTTTTCTAATTGACAGAGACATAGGAAAAATGTAATTTATAGTGCATAGGAATTAATAGCTCAAAGCCCAGAAGAAAAATCTGCATGGTTTCACTCAAATGGAAGAATTGCAAAAGTAAATTGTTTAGCTTTGATAGTTACACACGTCTTTTGATGGTATTTGATGAAAAGTTAGGTCACTTTTTGCTTAACATCGCATAATAAAATAGAAGACGCCATATTTGCTTTGACAGTTAGCGAGTACCTGTAACATTTTAAAAAAAGTTAGATACTTACCGCAATAGGGGGAAGCCCCTGAATGGCCCTGCCAAGAGCCGTATAATCCACAAGGCAAACCTAGGCAGTTGCCTAGGGCCTGGAGAGTGTCTAGGGGCCTGACAGATGCTAGCCCTAAACAAACATTAATTAAGTTAATTAAGTCATTTGTGTCCCTCGCTGCAGCTCCAGTTCTCTCCGGGGTCGTGCTGGCAGCCTCTAAGGATCGCCAACACCTGATGAGTCTACGTCTACTGCGCATGTGCAGGCGTGTGGCCACCCCATGCAAGAACGCGCCCACGCAGTGGTGTAACTAGAACTCATGGGGCCCACCTTGAATCTGCTGAACACTGAATAGGGACTGTCTACAAATTTGTGTCTGCAAAACTTTGTATGATTCCTTATCAGTGGCTGAGCAGATCCAGTCATTAGATAAATTGTGTAGAGAGCCGAATTTTGTTTTCTCCATACCCTTAGTTGTCAGTCTCTAAGGACAGGGAAAATAAACTCCTCCCCCATGGGGCCCCCTGCAGCTGCATCCCTTGCAGGGTCTATTGTTACACCCCTGCGCCCACACCAGCAGGAGTGTACTGTGCATCTGCAGGTGCAGTACGATAACGTAGGTGCATTTGCTCACATATGCATATGCAGAAGACACCGATCCATCGGGGATTGTGATCCTTAGCAGCTGCCAGAGGGACCCCGGAGAGGACCGGAGCAGCAGCGAGGGGCACAAATGACTTCTAGTGGATGAAAGAAGCACCAGGTAAGTAAAACTACATTTATTTTGTTGCCTCGCTTATCCTTTAAACTCCTTTGGGGGAGAGGAATGTCTTGAAAGGTTCAGTATTTAATGTATTGCAGGGTATCTTGGATTCAGGCAGGGAACACACAAGGCAGAAACACTAGCATTGCAGAGAACACAGTGAAAACACACATAATGTATGTCAATGGGCCGCATGAAAAAATGCAATGTGCTTTTATTTAAAAAAAATACTGGTTTTGTTGCATATCATATAAAAACGCATCAAAAACACACATAATTAAAGTCAATGGCGACGCAGAGGAATTGTGCTTTAGTGCGTTTTTGTATGCGTTTTGCATGCGTTTTTATATGCATTTATTTTTTAAAAAACAAGTTTGACGATGTATTTCCGCTTCCTGTTGACTTCCTAGTGATTTGCATAAAAAAGCATACAAAGCATATGCAATTTATGTATGCGAACCGCAAACGCATTAAAATGCATGCAATACGCAATAAAAATGCATGTGCGGGGAAAAAACCGCAAACGCACAGAAAACACGCGTATAATGCACTAAAAACGCACAAATGCATATGCAGCAAAATGCTATGTTTCCTGCACTGCCAAGTGTGCACCTGGTCTTATACAAATACATATAAAAATGAAAGCCTTTGCAAGGCTTGATAGTGGCTTACATTTGCCAGAGTGCAGCTCACACAGAGTTAATTTCTGACACTGTGCTCTATCTATCCCTTAATCCGCGGGCTTTACTGATTTCAATCTTCTTAGCCGCACATTGTAAGGAAAAATAAGCATTATTGCTGCTGAAGCCAGAGGGGCTTTTGTATCATTGATACGCAGATGCAATGTGTCTTTTCCCTCGCACAATTTATACAAGGGAGAAGCATGTGATTAATGCAATTACCCTTTTTATCAAAGTCTCCTGCGGCCTAGTAGCACAGCCGAGGTGAATACAATACATTGAACTATTGTTTAATAAAGGCAATTCAGCTGCAATACAGGAGATATTTATCTGCTCCAAATAGGTTTATTACTGCTATTTTACAATGAAGAGAGCTAGATTCAGCGGACTCAGATAACGCTGGGACAGAAAATATTTATTAAGCCTTTCCAGGCATTTATTATGACTGTGTCAAAAAAAATCAGCAGTTTTGTTCTTTGCTGATGGGATTCCTGTATGCTTATCTCAGTGGCGTACCTAGGGAATTTGACACCCGGTGCTGATTATTTACAGACACCCCCCCCCCCCCCATGGGCAGGTTGGGGGGTTGGGGCGCTGAGTGTGTCGCTGCATATTTTGGGATTTTTGGGGAAAAGGAGTTGTCATGATGCGGGCGGAGCTAACCATTATGAAACTCTGTACTCTGTACAGTGGTGCAGAAGATGTCAGTTCTATATAAATACCCAATAATAATATGGTAGGACATTAGACTATGACAATAGTGCGATTAGATTGTGAGCTCCTCTGAGGACAGTCCGAAAAGAGAGACATATGAAAGACAGGGGTGCATAGGAGGTAGAGGCACAAGACAGAAAGCCTGGTGGGAGAGGAGACATGGCAGGAAGGACTTTCATCAGGACTGCAGACATCACTAGTGTGGTTTGGCAGGGACATGCTGTAAAAAAAAAAAAAAAAAAAGCCACCAAAATCTGAAAAGAGGAAAGAGTCATGGGGAAGACAACAGAGTGGGAGCTGATCAGGATAAATAATCAATAGTCCCGGGCACGCTCACTTACTGCAGACTGTGTGTAGGAGACACAATGCTACCTGGACAGGAAGGGGTAGGGGTGCTACTATCTAGTGCAGGAAGTAGTACAGTCCCCTGCACTGTCTGCTGCTATTTTCCCGAATGTTACCCAAACTATGAGAAAAGGTCCCGGGTGGAAGAACACAGTGGCTGAGCACCACAGCAGCACCCCTAGCCATGGCTGCACCCATTGCTGTCAGCACCTGCAGCCCTATAGTAGGTACGCTACTGGGTTATCCAGAGAACATCATCGATGGGAATACACCATCATAACCTATTTAGTTGCCAAGTTCCATAGGATGTTCGATTTTCTTGAAACGGCGAGTAAAAGGAAGTATTTCTGCGCAAATTTTAAAAAAAAAGTACCAGCATAGGAGCATGTCACAGTGTGCAATGACAAAGGCCCTAGCTGTGTGTATGTTCATCAAAGGATTTAACCCTAACACAGGTCCTGCTCCCATATGAACCTAACCTAACCTTCTAGTTGATGCCCCCCAGCATTTACCT
The DNA here is from genome assembly GCF_040937935.1 of Hyperolius riggenbachi. Taxonomy (NCBI): domain Eukaryota; kingdom Metazoa; phylum Chordata; class Amphibia; order Anura; family Hyperoliidae; genus Hyperolius; species Hyperolius riggenbachi. The sequence goes on along the minus strand of NC_090650.1, from coordinate 113,513,600 downwards.
AATAATCACCTTAACTACTTAATGCCACCCATTGGCGGCGTTAAGCGGTTATGCGCGCGCGTGCAAATGTACATGTGCGGCATCCACGGGCATATTCTGATCTTCCGCTAAAGCAAAACGATCATTTTAAAATGTCCATTTTGCCTTGAAAAGGGCAAAACCAGGATGTTTTAAAACACCCATTTTGCATTAACTAGTTAAGGGTTACCCCACTCGGATACAAATTTCTTTATCAGTGTACAAGTCATTCTGGAACTAAAAGCCATTAAATTTCAACTTCAGTTTGTAACTGCAATTTTTCTTTCTTTAGGAAACTTTCTGCAAACCTTGGCAAAAGTATACTGCTGGATCTATCCTCTCTTTGTTTATCTAATTGGTTCATAGGTCTACACAAATTAGGGAATACAAATGGTTACATCACATTTTACCCCTAGAGGTTCACTATGCCTTTAACATTCCACAGGGAGGAGGGATCCTACACATTGCAGAAATGCTGGCTCTGTAAGACTGTATATACTCAGTCTGGAGTATGCATTCCCATCTTGGTAGCAGTTGAGAGTTGCGTATGGCAGCTTTCCCAGTGAAACTTGCAGCACTTCAGAGCATGGCCTGGTCTAGCTGGTTTTACCTTTAAGGTGACAGAACATTGTTGTTTATCTAAAGAGAAATTATGTATGACTCAAATGGGAAATGTTTAATATTCTAGAATCTAGATGAGGTTAAGACAATGGTCTTACTAATGTGTGCAGAAAATGCACTTAAAGGATATATGTAGTTGTTGAGGACTTCCTCCCTAAGCAGGAGCCACAGCCCTTCTTCCTCCAACTATGTCCCGCCTGTCTTTAGCCACACCCCTTCTGAGGGACCAGGCAGCAGTCGCATAATTTTAGGATAGTGGTGGTGGTCAGTGGCGTCGCTAAGGAGCTGTGGGCCCCAATGCAAGTTGCACCACACCCCTGGTGGTGGTGATGATTGTGGGGACAGTGTGCATGTGCGTGGGGGGGGGGTTAGTATTTTAGTCTCGTGTCTTGTGTTTTTTTCCAACTAGGCAATCTGAATGGGTCTAGAAGAGCCCTGTAAGTAACAGCTGAAGTGACAAGGCTGTCATGCTGTATAATATTTCGGAGGTCTACCATTTTCATTGACAGTGTTTTACAAGGTATCATTACAGAGTTTCTGGAGAACGGCATACTGTCTGAATAATAAAGGGGATTATCTGTGAAAATGATGCCCTGTGAATACAGACTTCAGCTTAGCGATAACAGGTTTTATCTGGTTCTTGGAGGACTTCTAAGTATTTTGAAAATAATCTACAATCAGAAAGGTACACATCCTCTAAAATTAAAGATACTGCAGGCTAGCTCATATCCCTGCAGCTAATGTCTGGTACTCGCGTGGTGCATGCAATGTCCCATCAGATTGATGGGTTAAATCGATCATTTCCAGCAGGTCCAATCTGATTTCCGATTGTTTTTTCTAATCGATTTTGTACAGAAGTGATCGGAAAATCGATCAGAAAAACATCGGACCTGATGGAAATGATTGATTCAACCCTTTGATCTGATGGGAAATTGCATGGTGCGTACCAGGCATTAGATGAGCCGTGCTATGGCTTTTGTTTTTGGTTGGTTGGAATAATCTCTTGGCATACATTCTCTGAATCTGAGGGCAAACTATATTTTCTATGCTTAGAAAAATGAATGTATGTAATAAATTGCCTTTTAATTACGTTGAGTGATTATGCCAATGTTGTTTCTGCCTGTGAAATGTTACATAACACAGAAGCAAATCCTTACAATTAATTTCCTTGTCATTGTCATTATACAGCAAGATGCATGAATTGAATCTACAATACAAGTGCAGCGGTGGACACAGTCTGTAGACTTCCAAATCGTTTTACAGCTGTTTTCCTGATTCTTCTTTTCTTTAATTGCTTGCTTGGTACATGTGATTAATTACTTGGAAAATGATTGCAACTGTGTTTTGAAAGGAGCTGATTGAGGTCCTGTATTGCTGAATAGGCTGCTGTTTGCATCTGTTTGATATGCGATCTATAGAGCTGAGCATATACTTTGTAAATAGGTGATGAAGAAGACATAGGGGGTGATTTACTAAACTTCTGTTTTATTGCCTGTAACAGAATTTGTGCTAATTTTACATTCTCTTGATTAAGAAACATTAACGAGAATGTTAAGTAAATGTATCTGTAGATAAAATGCCATACAGATCTTTCCTGAGATCTCATATTCTTATTTTGTTTTTAAAGGATTGAAAATCTAGGTTAAATGTCTGAATCAGATTTAACATCACACTGACCTTACTGAATTTTATTCAGCTCCTAAACATGGAAACTACTGAACTTTTTTTTTACGCCATCTTACTATCAGAAATGTTAGTCCAGCCACACAGACGTTTTATAGGCCTCTAATTAGTTATCAGAACTATTCCTACTGCACAGATAAAACACTGATTTATTCCCATTTATTCAAAAAAGAAAGAAAAAGGGAACAATATCAGGTGCTATTATTGTCACCCGCAGGGATCAGGATTCCATACCCCTGGCGGGGGCAGAATTCTGTTCAGATGCATCATCTACAGTATAGATAAAATGTAAGATAAAAAAACATATTTTTTGTACCATGACATCTGAATCTACAAGACCTCTAAGACCAAGTGGTGAAGGTACTTGAGCTTTGAGCTGCGAAACGTGTTGTCCTCTGTGCTGAATAAAATTCTATTTGCACCTGTACATGAGCCATCTCTATGAAGGTAGGTCAACTGGGCACCTCCACTCATCTTTTTCTCCCCTCAATAATGTTAACCTGCCCATATCATGTAATCTAGGGGTGTCCACACTTTTTCGGCTCGCGAGCTACTTTAAAATTCGCCGAGGCCAGGAGATCTACCGATGTTTCAGATGCACCCCCCCTGGAAATGTAGTTAGGTATAGGTCCCTTCAGTATAGGTTAGCCGGGTATAGGTCCCTTCAGTATAGGTTAGCCGGGTATAGGTCCCTTCAATATAGGTTAGCTGGGTATAGGTCCCTTCAGTATAGGTTAGCCGGGTATAGGGACCTCCCTTCAGTATAGGTTACCTAGGTATAGGGCCGGTGTCTTCCCGCGGTGGCGTCCAGGCTCCGGTGGGCAGCGGAGTGGAGTCGGAACTCGGAAATTTTCCTTCTCTCCTCCCGATTGGCAGCGCACCTCTGCTCCCCTGATTGGCTGCGCACCTCTGCTCCCCTGATTGGCTGCGCGCCTCTGCTCCCCTGATTGGCTGCGCGCCTCTGCTCCCCTGATTGGCTGCGCGTCTCTGCTCCCCTGATTGGCCAGGCTTTCTCCTCCTTCGCGATCAGCGGCCAGCAGCAGAAACTGTGTTCTACAGCTGCTGGCTGCTAAATTCAATGGGACTCGGTCTACCGATCAGGCTGTCGCGATCTACCGGTAGATCGCGATCGACCTAATGGGTACCCCTGATTTAATCCCTTCCTGATGCCTAACCTTAACATTCCTCCAAGGCTAAATTCCCACCCAGATGCATAACCCTAACTTTCCCCCTTCTTTATACCTAACCTTAAAACTTCCCTCAAGGGCTACATCCACTTCCTATCCTGATGCCTAAGCTCTCCACCTACCTGCTAACGCTACTGCCTGCCTATTATTACCTGCCATCATTACTACCTGCTTATTACTATTTGCCATTACTACTACTTCATGTCTATCACAACTACCTGTCATTACTTGCTTATGGCTATATACCTATCACTACCTTTTTGTCAATAAAAATACCTCTCACTGTCTGTCCCTGGTATTATGTGCACATCATTCAAATCTACTGCCTTTGATATTACCTGCACATCAATGAAATCTGCCTACTATTGATATTATCTGTTTGGATTTATCAGTCTGATGCTGGTAATTTGTCAATTATATCTGTTTATAGCTGGTCATTATCTGCTTTTCACTGCTGCTACTGCTGCTGGCACAGCGATTACACCTGCTACTGGCATCATGGTAACTGTTTACTGTTACTGGCACAAAGGTAATTGCTGCTGCTGGCACAATGGTAACTGCTGCTGCTGGCACAGTGATACTGCTGCTGCTGGCACAATGGTAACTGTTGCTGCTGGCACAGAGATTGCTGCTGCTACTGGTATAAAGGTAACTGCTGCTGCAGGCACAGTGATTGCTTCTGCTACTGGTACAATGGTAACTGCTGGTGCTGGCACAGTGATTACTGCTGCCTAGTGCAGAGATGCTTCTCTCCATTTTCATTAGATAAAAATTAAAAGTGTCTATAAAAGAAAGTCACGCCCTTCATATGTAAAGGGTGTGAACTTCCTTTACTCACCACTGGCCTTTAATGTAAGCCAACCCTCCACCCTTCCTTCGTGCTATTTATTGTTTGAGCTGTGTCTCGCTCTGTCTCTCACCTCGTTGCTTCATTCTGCCTCCCTCTTTCCGTTCATAGCTAGAGTAGGACTACAAAAAATAGCTGCCGATGTCCACAAATGTGGACTCCGGTGGTCATATTCTTGAATCCCTGCTCTAACTTCAATCTGAGCAGAGGAGGAGGCAGAGTGGAGAAACAAGGAGAGAGACAGAGCAGGAAGCAATGAACACTCCGAGCGGCGACACATACCCGAGGCTACCACAACACATAGCTGTATCATGGCCCACGGCTTAGGAACCGATAATGCAAAGGCTCATGTTACTCTATATGTGCAACAGAACAATGTGGGATTCCACAGTATTGTTTTCTAAAGTGGTATAAAAATCAAAATTGCATCTGTGCTTTTAAATATTAAACATAACATACAATTAAAGGTGCCCATACATCTCTAGACAGATCACACTCTGAATCTGACGACAGAGAGATCTGTTGGCTGCTCATACACCCAGAGCCGGGACAAGGTCCTCCAGCACCCAAGGCTGAGACACCAGAGTGCACCCCTCCATCCCTTTACCCCAGCCGTCACACACTGATTGCTATTAGACTAAGAGGCACCCCAGGGCCTCCAACACCCTAATCTCTAGTTATCTGGCTTGTAGTCACTTCAATGTATCTCCTTTTCTTATTTCTTTCTGCTTCAAACACAATCAGAATGACAGCTGAATGATTTGTGCGCCCCCTCCTGCACTGCGCCCTGAGGCTGGAGCCTCTCCAGCCTATGCCTCGGCCCGGCCCTGCATACACCACAAGCTGATTCAGCATGAAATCTCTCAGGAATTGGCCTCTAGATGTCCCCAATTGTTAATTTGCCCCCCAGGTGCCTATGCATTTAAATATCTCACCTGTCTGGCCACCAGCAGCTCCTTCTGCCTCACTCACACTCTCACGTGGCTGCAGCGCATAGCACGTGGTGCGTCAACGCGAGTGAGGAATAAGAAGCAACTGTACTTGCATCACTGAACCTAATTGAGAACATTACTGGTTGCAGGAAAATTATCAGATTGTCTTATAGTTAAGTAATTGCTGTGCAAACAAAGCAGCGAAAGTCCTCTGCTCCATCAGCCCTCTGACCTCCACAGAACATGTTGCTAGCCAGCAGGTTAGCATCATATCTGTACAGTGTTGGCTCTGCAATGTTGTCCATGTACCAATCCTCGCCGGGCAGCATTCCTCCTACGTGCGTACGAGACTCAAGGAAACCTCTTTAGCTACATTGTTACCTACTGTTGTAATTGGAGAACTGATGAAAAGATAAGCTGCAGTGTGACTACTATACAGGAAGTATTTGTATGTGTGTTAATGTATCACTGACGAGTGGAATGTAGAACCTTTAAAAGTGATTCCTGGTTTGTTGCATGCTGTCCTTCTGTGACCTGGAGCTGCCCTGGAGCTGCTTGTCTGAGCAGTCTGTAGATTATAGTAACTGGTTACTGTATAGTTTTGAATCACCTTGCCAAATGCCAATTTACTAAACGTATTAACACTCTGAAAACTAAACTTACTGACTAGTGAGGTAAATTACAGACTTGTGCAGTAAATACCGCAAGAAATGTCAAGAAATTGCAATTTACAAAGATTAAAGAGGAACTGTAACATGAAAAGATCCCCTGGGGGGTACTCACCTCGGGTGGGGGAAGCCTCCGGATCCTAATGAGGCTTCCCACGCTGTCCTCCATCCGTCAGGGGTCTCGCTGCAGCCCTCCGTGGAGTCCGTGCAGCGGTGACGTCAATATTTACCTTCCTGGCTCCTGCGCAGGCGCTCTGACGGCTGTCGGCTCCGAACTACACGGAAATACCCGATCGCCGTCGGGTCCGCTCTACTGCGCAGGCGCAAGTGTCCTGCGCCTGCGCAGTAGAGCGGACCCGAATGAGATCGGGTATTTCCGTGTAGTTCGGAACGGAAAGCCGCCACAGCACCCCCGCTGGAGCCAGCAAAGGTAAATATTGAACTGACAGTCGGCACAGTCGCCGGCTGTTCGGAGGGCTGCGGCGAGACCCCCGTGGGACAGAGGACGGCGTTGGGAGCCTCATTAGGATCCGGAGGCTTCCCCCACCCGAGGTGAGTACCCCCCAGGGGATCTTTTTAATGTTACAGAGTCTCATTAAGGGCCTGTTCAGACTATCTGCGTATGAAGAATGCGTTTAAAATCAAAGAAACGCAAGTTGAAAAACGCATGCGTTTTTCTTGCGTTCTAATGCGTATTCTATTGCGTTTTGCACACACACGTGACCCGGGGGAAAAAAAAGAATTATGGGAACCGCAGAGGAAAACGGACGCTAAAAACGCAATAGTACGCGTTTTTGATACGCGTCCATAGACTTTCATTGCGTCCGTTTCTATGCGTGACACACAGAACTGCGTGCAGCAATGCGGATGAGAAACGTATGCGTCTCATACGCATACATGTGAACTAGCCCATTCAAAAGCATTAGGAGCCGTTTCTATGCGTTTTTGGTACCCAGACACGTTTCCTGAAAACGTCTAGGAACGTGCATAGTCTGAACAGGCCCTAAAGGATTTGGTAAATCAAGTAAAAGTGTTTGGTATTTATCTCCAGCTATGACCAGCCAGTAACTCACAATCTCCATGCGGTAAAAGTTCACAGATATAGCAGGCAGCCAATAGGGAGAGCCAGACAGCTAATAGGGAGAGCCCCCCAGGCCTGCTTCTCGCCCCATTTGTTCCAAAACTCTGGCGGGCGGGACTTCAGAACAGCAGAACAGGAGAAGGAGACATTTTAACCACTTAAGCTCTCAGTCGTTTTCACTTTATGCATCCGAGCAATGTTCACCTCCCATTCATTAGCCTATAACTTTATCACTACTTACCACAATTAACTGATCTATATCTTGTTTTTTCCGCCACCAATTAGGCTTTCTTTGGGGGGTACATTTTGCTAAGAGCTACCTTACTGTAAATGCATTTTAACAGTAAGAATTAGAAAAAAAATGAAAAAATTCATTATTTGTCAGTTTTCGGCCATTATAGTTTTAAAATAATACATGCCTCCATAATTAAAACCCATGTATTGTAATTGCCCATTTGTCACGGTTATTTCACCATTTAAATTATGTCCCTATCACAATGTATCGCGACAATATTTTATTTGGAAATAAAAGAGCATTTTTTCCGTTTTGCATTCATCACTATTTACAAGCTTATAAAAAAAAAAATAGAGAGAAATATTTCATCTTTACATAGATATTTAAAAAGTTTAGACCCTTAGGTAAATATTTATGTGTTGTTTTTTTTTATAGTAATGTTTTTTGTTTTTTTTTATTAAACATTTTATGTGGGCATTTTTGGGAGGGTGGGATATAAAAGTGTTTTATTTGGGGAAATATTTGTGTATGGTAATGTTTTTTTACTTTTACTTGTAGTTTTACTTTTTGGCCACAAGATGGCAATCTCGATTTTGTTTACATGACGTCACTCTAAGCGTACAATGTACGCTTAGAGGGACATGGCTTCAGAAAAAGCGAAGCTTCCGAGAGAAGCTGTCGCTTTTTCAGCGGGGGAGAGGAATCAGTGATCGGGCTCCATAGCCCGATAAATTGATTCCATAGCTACCGAATCCGCGGCCGGGAGTGCGCGTGCACGCGCGATCGGCCGCGGGAGCGCGCCTGTCCTCCTTGACGTTTTTATACGTCAAGGAGGACAAAGTGGTTAAAAATACTTTTCTGTATCCCTTTAGATGTGCATATCTGTACAGATACACAGAAGAGCTCTATCTAGTTAGAAGAAATGCACATCTAAATGGATGCCGGGGTTGCACTGGACAGAAAATAGAATGGCTCATGTACAGACTTGTAAGAGAAGACTGATAGCTGTCTACCTGACCTGCTCCACAGCTGGTGAGACTACAGGCCTTAGTGAATTGAAGCATGTTTTTTCAGTATACTACCAAACTTCTACTACATGCTCCGCGCGAAGTGCCCATTAAAGCCTATGAAACTTTGCGCGCGGTACTTAGCGCGCGATCTGATTGAGAAATCCGGTGCTAACCTACTTAGCACCCTGGTTAGCACGTCTAAAGACTTTAGACGTGCTAAGTAGGTTAGCACCGCTTTGTGAATCAAGCCCCATGTGCTTTATCAGAGTAGCATAGTGAGTGCTATGAACTTATGCCTGCAAATTGGCAATGACAAGAGCTCCACTCGTCCTTCCCTGAGCCCCTGCGGGTCCAATCACTTTAAAGGACATTATCCTCGCACTTTGATTGGCCCAGTAGGCTGCCTGTCACTTGACAGGAAACTTGACAGGTAGCCTATTGGGCCAATCAAAGTGGGGGGATAATGTCCTTTAAAGTGATTGGACCAGCAGAGGGTCAGGGCTGGAATAGTGGAGCTCTCTTCATTGCCAATTATCAGGCATTCATAGCGCTGTCTATGCTACTCTGATAAGGCACGTTAACTCTGATAAGGCACACTATTTGTTATAGTGAATCAATCCCATAGTCACATATGTACATTAAATGAAATACCATGTAGAATGAAGATACTTTTCCTTCCTTGTCTTAAATCATGCTTCTACCTGCAGAGGAAAGCTGCTGTCTGTGGTGTGAAGGAGTGTTCTGACTTCTGGTGTGAACAGACATGACAGGACTGTTTGCTCTGTCACTGAGTGATATGCTTTTCTCAGATAACATCATTTAGAGGGATACAAGGTCATGGGTGGAAGTAATATATTATACTTTTAAATAACTCCATCAGCAGCAGCATAATCCTTCTCTGACAGCACACTGGATGGAAAAAGGATTGTTTGATGGTCTGCATGGCCTTGATGAAATGAGCAGCATGGCTACTAATGCAGTCTCCAAGTCTCATTGGAGATTATACTGCAACAGGATGCAAAGCAAATACATGTCCCGGAAGCATAACTAGTAAGCCCCCAGAAAAAAAACTTTGCATTAACCCCCCCCCTTTCCAAGACAAAAAAGGCCCCAATACCAACATACCGTCATATGAGGCGTAATAAAATGACTTCCTCAACACTGTTAGAATCCTTAGATCAAGCAGCCCCCAGCACAGTATTCACTGGGAAGGAGAGTATGAACTTTTCACTGCACAGTAATTTTTTTAATCTCCCTAGATTCCTGCTTATTATTATTAGTTTTTTTGGGTGGTGGGGGTGTGTGTGCTAAATTGTAACTAGGGCTGGTTCTAGACTTTTTGCTACCTGAGGCAAAATTTTGAGGATGCGCCACCCTCTCTCTAACCCCCCCCCCCCCCCCTCCTTCCATCCCGATTTGGAATGAATGCACAGCACCAAACAATTTACTCTGCTTCATTTAATGTTCTCACATGACATGCAGTTCAACACAATAGCACACTGGCTGGTTGTGAGTCTGTGACAAACAAACTGCTTCTACTCGGCCAGTCAGCCACTCCATTCCTCCTCAGTCAGGACAGCAGTGCCACCTCCTACCTTCTGCTGTGCAAGTCAAATGAAAAACAGCTGCTCTCCTTCCACCCCCCTCTTCACTCACTGTCAGACTTCTCACACAGCACAACAAGCTGCTTTTCTCTCCTCTCACTTCTCTTCCTGCCCTGTCTGCATGCTGTAAGTGTAAACACTGTATAAACATGCTGCCTCTGTAATCTCTGTACCTGATGCAAATGTTTCACCTTGCTTCATGAGAGATCCGACCCTGATAGTGACCTAAGGACTTTAAGTGTCACAGTGGCACTCCTCACAGAAAAAGCAGAAGTGTGGAGAGTTTATAAATACACCCGTCATGTGATAAGTTTATTTTATTTTTATTTCCCCATGAATATTATGCTGGTCCCCAGTTTCCTTTTCTTGATACAAATCCCTCTTCATAATTGAACAACATTAAATCACTGCCCCGAAAACATCAAACTGCTACTCCCAGGGTGGTCACCACTTTCTGCGTTTTACAGGCACTTACACTATGGGATGATAACGAAAGCTGGCTTGATTGATACAAAGCTGGCTTGATTGATTTACCAGCATGGTAGGCGGAAGATGCAAGGCAGACCAGAGGCTCACTCACTGAGAAAAATAATTTGGGGGAGAGGGGAAGGGGTGGAAAGCGTATACACTTCTATGCCAATAGGTATATTTTTATATTTTGCCTTGATAAAGTATTTAAGCTGGTATCCCTTACAAAATTAAATAGATAAAATAAAATTGGACGTCTTCCAAATAAAATGATCAGGCAGACAAGTCCTCTAAATCCTAGGTTCTCAACGTGTGGTACGCGTACCCCAGGGGGGACTTCTGATGGTTTCAGGGGGTACTCGGGCTTTATATACTTAACCAAGAATAACAAATTTAGAGTTTTAGAAAATGATAAATCTTATTTAAACCACACCAAATTAGTGTTTTAGCTAATTAAAAGCAATAGGAAATGCTTGGAAACAGTTTAGAACCAATTATAATGTACAACGATTAAATATATATTTGTCAAGGGGTACTTGTGATAATGTTTACTATGCTAGGGGGTACTTGGTGAGTACATGGTTTTAAAAGGGGTACATACCAATAAAATGTTGAGAAACACTGCTCTAAATAACATAATTCAGCAGCATGTTCTCCCACATGACCCTAATTAAAAAGGTATGTCCTCAAATAGGATAATTAGAAATGTTTTTCTCCCAAATACCGGTAACATAAATACCGGTAACATAATTGGTAAGGATGTCGCCTAAATCAGGGCTTCCCAACAGGGCTGTAGGCAATAGGGGGTTGCAGAGGGGCCCTTGGGCCACAGGGCCCCGAAGGGCCCTTCCTCAACTACAATATTAGCTTTCTATTGGTTATGTGCTCATAATACACTTCTATAGATACTTTGAATAGTGGTAATGATTAACAAACTGCTCCCCATTCCCTTCTTACACCTCTGACACTGTAGGTGCCATGGCTGGTTTTGGTGTGCCGTATCAATTGTTATGTATAGAGTGCTTGGGGGGCCCCATTGTAAAACTTGCATCGGGGCCCACAGCTCCTTAGCTACACCACTGCTTCGCCAAACCTGTCCTCAAGGCCCACCAACAGTACATGTTTTGCAGAAAACCACACACAATCACAGGTGGGGTAATTAGTGTCGCAGCACAGCTGATTATCTACCTCTGTGGATTGCCACAAAACATGCACTGTTGGTGGTTGAGGATAGGGTTGGGAAACGGTGTCCTAAATAAAAACTAAGCAGCCTATTCCTAAAATAACATTTGGGGCTTGTTCCGACTACAAAAGCTTTTCTAAGGGCTCTTTCACACTAGAGGCTGCGGTAGAAAAGGCTGAAAGTCAGCCTTTTGCTTAACGCCAATACATAGCGTTTTCAAAGCCTTTTGAAAGAGTTTTACAGCCCATATGAAAACGTCCTTTTTTTTTTCTTCTATAAAAATAAGTGAACAAGATAGCTGTAAAACGCTTTGAAAAGGCTTTGAAAACGCTGAAGTTGGCGTTTTCCATTGACTATCATTGAAACGCCAACAGCCAACTTCGGCTGTTAACAGCCCTGAAAAAGCTCCTGGGAGCGTTGAAACGCAACGCTCCAAAACGTCGAGTTAGATGTGAAAGGTAAAATGAAAGTCTATGGACTTTCTTTTACCTAGCAAAACGCCAACTTCGGCCGTGGCGTTAAAACGCCGAAAAATCCCTCTGGTGTGAAAGGGCCCTAAGCGCTTTGTGATTTTTAAAGCTCTTGCTTATGTTATCCTATGTGTGTGTTCACACTGGAGCAATGTGATTTTGTAAAAATCCCCCATAGCATTGCATTAGAAAGAACTTTTCAAAATCACTAGTGCTTAAAAAGCTCTTGTAGTGTGAAAAAGCCCAGCTTGTCCTCCTTGCTTACTTATCACATACATTAAAAAACAGGAAGTTGAACTATGGCTGTAATGTTGACTAGGCCAGTCTCCCGATAAGCAGTCTTCATGTTTTCGTCAGCATCGCTGGCAGACAAGCGCAATGCCTGGCATGTGATGACAAAGTACTCCAGGTTTTGGCAGCTATGAGACACTTGCATGTGAAATAAAATCTAAAGTCAGCAGGCAATAAAAACTCTTTGTGTGACATTTACATTTGTGGAGTGAATAGGAAACAGCACTGAAATGTGACTGTAATGTAAGATGGGGCTCTCTCTTCAGAGGTGATGAATGACTCGCTGAGGACTAGCTGAGAAATGTGAACAGCCACAACAATTTGATTATGGGAAGCTCCGTACATTGTCACCTTTGATTAAGCATAAATTCTAGGCTCACATCTGTAAATAAACCACCATCTATAAATACCACAGTCAACCTGCACAGAAATGTCAATCCCTGTTCTCAGATCCCATATATTATCAGTACATTTACTCATCTAAATATGTTTTTTCACAAGTCGGCCGGGAGGTATTTCTGAATCAAGTACAGTGTTGAAGTCTGGACGCCACATGCCTTTTTTTTCAAACTCAATCAATAGTAGCTGACTGCAGATTTTTTTTTACAGCTTGTGAAAACAGCTAATATTTCTTATCATAGCAACAAACAGCTGTGGCTTTTTATAATAGAAATACAAATAAAATATAGAGTATATGCTAGCAATGTTCTGGATGATGGAACCCCTAAACTCAGGGGCAAACCCAGGATTTTTAAGGGGGAGGTTCCTGAAAGGTCTCTTTCAACCACCCACAATACAATAATATGGTAGGACATTAGAGTATGACTATGGTAGGGATTAGATTGTGAGCTCCTCTGAGGACAGTCAGTGACATGACTATAATTCTGTAAAGCGCTGCAGAAGATGTCAGTGCTATATCCCATACAATAAACCCCCTGTGTCCCTACCTCCTCTCCTGCCCCTGCGTCCATGCCTTTGCGCATGGTTGGCACGCAGGTGGCCGTTGGGACAGGAGAAGGACAGAGACAGTGGGGCAGACGTGTGCGCGCGCTGTCCACGGGCGTGTGCACATGTGGTGCGCAGGTGTGTGCGCGCGCAGATGCATGCCGGCGGTGCACGCATGTGTGCTGACATGCGGCGGTGACAGGGGAGGGAGGGGGGTGTGTGAGGGAGGCCTAGAGCCCGTTACTGTAACGGGCTTAGGCCTACTAGTAAATACATAATAGTAATATGGTAGAACATTATGACTATGGTCGGATTAGATTGTGAGCTCCTCTGAGGACAGTCAGTGACATGACTATGTACTCTGTAAAGTGCGGCAGAAGATGTCAGTGCTATACGAATACATAAGTCTTTATAATAAGACCATGTTGTATTTTTTAGGGGTGAGGAGGGTGGGATAGAGAAGGTGAGAGTGACAGGTGAGTGGGAGGAAGAGATAGAAGAGAGTGGGGGACCGGTAGAGAGAGGAAAGTGAGAGACAGTAAAGGGAAAGAGACATGAGTGAGTGTCCGTGTATCTGTGGGGAAAAAGAGAGTGTAGGAAATGAGAGAGAGGAGGGGGAAGAATGAGAGACAGGAATGGGGGAAACAGATACACACACAGGTCAGACTGAGGTGGGATTCTGGGCACCAGTAGTCCCCCCCCCCCCCCCCTCCCCAACTTGCCTATGAAACTAGCCATACATACAATAACATTTAACTCTCAGAAGACTCATATGCAGGGGGACTTTCAGAGTGGACAAGTGCACCAGCTCTAAATAACAAAGATTCTTTGTTACATTTATTGCATCATAAAATAAACTGGCCCACTGTATCATAGCGATCCCTTGTTCAGTATAGTCACTACAGGCAGCGCGCGTCAAGATGACTGGGATTCATGCAAATTATGTAAGTTCATACATAATTAGCATAATTTACATTATACATGCAACTCCAAGGTTACCTGTTACACAAGAAATGGAGGTCTTGCATATAGAGTTTATATAAAGTGAGTTACAGTGTATCACAGTTGATAGGCTTACTTTTTGACATCCAAATTTTGGGTGTAAAGTAGGTGGTCGGCCTATGTCCAGAAAAGGGCAGATGTGTTGTCACTTTTGGCATCACAGAGAAACAGTAAAGAAGGAAACCAGCAGAAATATTTTTTTTTATATCACATTTTTACTAAATCTGATAGTGAACACTAACAACAACAGGATAGGTAAGCTAAGTAAATCATTCCTTATTGGGTGATTTTTTATTTTCAGTTAATATGACGTTTCCCACTTTAAGCAGAGCTTAAAGAGGAACTCCAGTGAAAATAATGTAATAAAAAAGTGCTTCATTTTTACAATAATTATGTATAAATGATTTAGTCAGTGTTTGTCCATTGTAAAACCTTTTAAATCCCTGATTTACATTCTGACATTTATTACATGGTGACATTTTTACTGTTGGCAGGTGATGTAGCTGCTGCATGCTTTTTTGGCAGTTGGAAACAACTGTAAACAGCTATTTCCCACAACGCAACAAGGCTCACAGACAGGAAACTGCCAGGAGTACCACGGTCCTCAGAGTTTCTTGTGGGAGGGGTTTCCCCACAATATCAGTCATACAGCACCCCCTGATGGTCTGTTTGTGAAAAGGAATAGATTTCTCATGTAAAAGAGGTATCAGCTACTGATTGGGATAAAGTTCAATTCTTGGTCGGAGTTTCTCTTTAAAAAACGTCCCAAATGCGTATGTTTTATAAGCAAGTGTGAACCAGCCCTTATGCCATGAAAAAAAGCAACAGTGCTTGTTTTACGTTGAAAATTTTCCACATGTATTTTCCTTACTAATCATTACCTATTGCTTTGCAGCAGTCTCAGTCATTAGTTTGGTGTGGTTTTGTACCCAGATGGCCAGTGTGCTGTAAAGCAAATTTTTAAGTTAAAATTAGCAAGTCTTCCCTTCTCAGCCCTCGCTCAACACATATTTATTATTCTGTCACAGGAAAAATGTTTGGAAGATACACCAGAGCTAAATTAACTTGCATACACTGTTGGAGATCTTTTAAAGGCAAGGAAAATCTGAAGTGTGTACTGTGTGCAGCTTAAGCCGTGCGTGTGATAGTGGAACAATGTAACCAATCAGACGTAAACATCGGAAGAAATGGGAGTGGGGGCCGGGGCACAGAGTGAGCTAACTTCATTCTGTCTGGATAGCTGCTACACCTCAGGATGATTTACCAGAATGACCAGATCATGATTTACAGGAAGATCCTGTTCTTCATTTAGAATTACAAAGGATCATACATCATCCGTTGTCAGCAGGTGGAAGCTCTATAATAAAGCAATGTTATGAAAATTTCACTTTTAGCAGTGTTTGATTTAAATGTCAGTGTGATAAAAAACGGAAAGTAGGAACGTCTCAATCCTCAACTACTGTTCTTTATTGACTGCTGTGAAGGAATATATTAGTCTGCGTATAATCCTCACTGAGGCAGCAGGGCATTGGTGCAGCCATGAAGACTGGGATGCCGACTGACTCTGTCTCCAATAACGGTAATAGGTGTTGCAGATTAGATTTTCTTTATTGGTAAGACATACTCTGTACGTACAAATATATCTACAATGGTTTGCCATTTTAAGTCAATGGGCTTGCTTCACTAAGACACATAGCACACCTTATCAAAGTTAACACTCCTTATCAGAGTAGCATAGCAAACTTATGCCTGCTAATTGGCAATGATGAGAGCTCCACTCGTCCTGCCCTGAGCCCCTGTGGGTTCATAGCGCTCGCTATGCTACTCTGATAAGGCGTGTTAACTTAGATAAGCGGTGCTATTTGTCATAGTGAATCAAGCCCAATATGTTTAAAGGTTAAATAAACGTTTTGCAATACAGGTGGCTACATAAAGAGACATAATAGTGACTGACATATACTGGAGTAGAATGCAGTAAATTATTCAGGATAAACACTTTTCTTGTCATTTTTCTGGTTTTAGCATCAGAAACACTTCCTATATTTATATATTGCTGTACAATGGTATTCAACTCGCCCTCCCAGTGATTTTTAGTCCAGGCTGATTAGCTATGCTGAATCCCCCCTAGCATCCTGGGAAACCAGGTATATTTGTACTGGCTTTGGAACTTTCAGCTAACAAACATGACACCACCTGTGATAAATTTCAGAATGTGAATCAGATGAGAAAATAATTTACAATGGGCAGCCCTGACTTTTACTTATGACATTTGTCACAGGAGCCCTAGTGGCTGACCGCACTTAGCCTTCCAAACGGTGCCAGCGCACAGATCGTGCGAACTCTGGTCGCAGTCAATGCGCAGGAACCGTTAAAAATTAGCCGCAGACAGCCCAGAAGGGAGCCTGTGAGACACGGGTAATTACAACGTACACACGATTCCACGGTATCTGCCACCACCACTGGTATGGGCCAGTGGACCCGATTTACTGACTGACTAGTCCTGCGAATAAAACGGTTAAACACACGGTATTCTGTCTAGCCAACAACAAACAAACAGTAGCGTATCTTCAGAGACCCGGGATCAGTTCTGTGTGTGCTGATAAGCAGGGTAGCGGACAGTGAATGACTTGGAGAAAGTCGTTTATGCACACAATATAAATAAGTAATATATACAGACAATTATTAAAATCAACAATTATTAAAACAGTAATAGCCAGTATAAAAAATAAAAGAAGGGAGAAAAATACTTAGTTCCTGAAAAGATGTCCTTTTTGTGGGAAAAATCAGAGTTCTGGGTTTCAATCAAAGTTCAGAGTTCAGACCAGGTGGATGCCAGCATATCCTCAAGCTGGCACAGATGAGTTCAAGATGTTTCAGGGTGGAGGACACTGAGTTTGGGTCCTCTGCCATTCTTATGTCCCTGATTCAGTAGGAGGGAGTGAGGGCGGGCCCACACACCCCCTTAGAACATGAGATGAGTCCTCCCCTTGTCCTGGGAACCAGAAATCATACCTTAACCATATATGGGCTCTATCTCACAGAACCGTACAGGTCAGGGCAGATTTACTAATATTTTCAGGTCTGCCTCGATGTACCCAGCAGCCTGATACCAAACATGAGGGGTGGGACCCTTGTGGTATCAGCAGGGCACTTTCGAACTGCCTAACTGGCAGTCTTTCCCTCAGAATGATCTGAAATTTCTTTAGAACCAGCGCCAGATAGGGCCAAGCATGCTCTGTTAGTTTGGAGGGTCTGCCAGCCTGGCAACACAGAAAATCTGATACACATAGCAGTTTATGGAATATGAGATACCCCTGGGATTGATAGCAGGTCATTCCCAGGCAAAGGATCTTTGAAGTTTGGGGCAGCTAGCTAGGTGTCAGCTCCCCTGCTGGGAGGGAGCCAGAGGGTCTGGCTTTTCTCCCAACTAGATTGCTTCTGTCATGGTCTATACCTGATGGATGGGCCATCAGCACAGCTTGAAGCCAGGGACTCTCTGGGCCCAGGCTCATTAGCATATCAAAAGAGCCATCCAGCAGTTGGGCTGGTGCTATCTCTCTGCTGAAAAAAGGACTTCAGCTGCCCCTACACACTCAACCCAGATTGTATCGATTTGAAGCGCAATCGATGCAGAGAATCGAGTGCGATCGCTTTTCTTCACGGGCGGTTACAGGACGCGCCTGCGGCCCCGCAACCGTCCGTGACAACATTCATTTATGAATGAATCAGCTATATCAGCTTCTGCAAGGAATCCTGTGTACCAACCAAGTCCTTCAAGACTTACCCTTATGACAAACCGTGGTTCTCAAACAAGCTGTGTCAACTGCGGAAGCGCAAGGAAGCCGCTCATAAGTCTGGCTCCCTGGAGGACTTCAGGTCAGCAAGGAACTCACTCAACAGGGAACTGCATGCTGCAAAACGGTCATATGCTGAGAGGCTCTCAGGGTGTATTGGAGTTTTAAAGGTTTACTAGACTAGGTTTCTTTGTGAGGTATTACAATGAAAACCTAGTGAGGAGAAGGTTTACATCAGACAAGGAGATGGGTGGATCTTATGTATAAAGGTGAATGTGCCTGTTTGGATCAGGCATTGGATGAGGATCATGTCAGGCTCTAAATTAAGGGCTATTGGGATGGTAATGGGAAGGAATGGATTTCAGTTAGGCTTCAGCTCTGCAGAAAGAGAAGGTTTCAGATAGGTATGGGGCAGGGTGACATTAAGGTTAGGGTATGTCTTTGCAAATGGGTTGAGGAAAGGGGGGACACTCACAGGGGGACATTTATCAAAAGTGTATGATACAAAATATTGGTAGGTTTTTAGAAATCCCTGCAGAACTGTCTCAGGCATCTTTAGAAATAACTAGATAGTGCAGTTTCCTTCCAAAACTGTTGTAAAATAGGAAGAGTTAGGAAGGTCTCTCAGAAAGTGTAGTGTGTGAGAAAAATTGCTGTTGCTGAGGTAACCAATACATCTGCTGTATTGATACCAGATGTATTCTGCAGGGGGGAGTAGCACTTCCTAAATCATGCCTAGCCTGCATTGCTGCACTATCTGTAGAACTGCTATTAAAGGAACACTATCAATTAACATATTTTTTTTAATTGAGATAGGAATGGTTTGGGAATTGCTGGTGTATACATTTCACTGCTTACATCTTTGTTTACTGTTATCAAAATAGTTTCACAGAAAACTGATGGCCAAGCTGAGCAGGGTGATGGGCCAGTAAATCATGAGGGGAGGGGGAATCCCTCACACTACATCTGTGTTAACCCTGTGTGTGACTGCAGCTGTCTGTCTCTCTGACTGAGCTGTCTGCATGAGAGCAGAGGAAATGTTTCTTGTTTGTAATGGTGTGTGCAATCTGACACCACAGCTTCATATAACTCTGTAGTTTCACCCCATGCAAAGAACAGCACTTGCAGTTTAAAATTGAAGCACCCCTTCGCCAATGAATTGTTCCAATACTAGTACAACCTATACACAACATATTACAGCTTTTGCCTCTGATATTTAATATAAAAAGTAGGTAAATGTTTACACAGCTACTTCAACATTATTTGTACATTGTCATTTTAGAACACTTGGGTATTAATAGTGTTCCTTTAAGTACTTCTTAATCTGTGAGTTTATGGATGTATTTGCACTTTTCTTAAAGGTGTACTGTAAGGGTAAAAATAAAAAAAGAGTTTAACTTACCTGGGGCTTCTACCCAGATCCCCCCCTCTGCAGACGTCCTGTGCCCGCGCCGGGACAAAATGATGCACCAGTCTCTCACCACGGCTCACTTCCAGATTTTGCAACTTTAATGTCGCAAACTACTGTGCCTGCGTGGCCATTGCTATGCACATCCTCGGTTCCGCCGACATTACCGGGAGCTTCCTGCGCAAGCTCCGGGTGACGTCAGTGGGAGCGAAGATGCGCAGGCGTAGTAGTTCGTGACATTAAAAGTGCAAAATAAGGACGTCGGCTACGGTGGGAGAACGTAGGATTGTTTTGTCCCAGCTTGGGCACAGGACGTCTGTGGGGGGCCGGTAGAAGCCCCAGGTAAGTTAAACCCTTTTTAATGTTTAACCTTACAGTACTCCTTCATCTGTAGTGCAGCTCTAGAAATTCACACTGCCAATATATAGTACAATTTAAGAAGTTTCTTATTATCTTGCAGAACAGTTTCCCTGCTGGTTAGAATTGTTTAAGAAGAAAAAACTGTTGGTAATGCTTTGATAAATCTGGCCCACAGGGCTTAAAATAATGTACCATTAGTGCCAAGGTGGCCTGTTATTTCTGGAAACTTGGACTTCTAAGTTCCTACAAAGAAAATGAGGTCCTTGCAATAAAAATAACTAGCCTCACTATACAGTGTCTGCACAGTATAGGGACTGTCTGAACTTAATAATATGCCAATTACGTTTCAAAAATTATAGCTTTTTAAAGAAGTGGAATTGTTTTTGCACAGAGCGGTGTGAATCAGCAGTTTTCACTGATCCTATTTTGTTTCTGGCACATACCAAATGAAAAACTACATATATCATGGCACAATTCGGGCAGATTTATGAAAGCAATTACGGTAAATTTTTTCTTCCTAATTCCCACCTTCTTAACCACAGTTGAAAGAAAGTAGCCATCTGCATATGTTCTGAGAGTAAATTCATAGACTTTTGCACTAGTTTTGCATGAATTTCCAGAAATGTCATACTGGTTAAACAGTGAATAACTATCATAGAAATAAGATGTAGTAGTAGATACCACTTCCAATCATTTGCGCAAAGCTGCCACACTGAGGGATGCACTGTCAGCTTGTGTCACATGTGTAGTTTAATTCTTCACATGGTTGAATTAAAGTTCTCTTTTACAGCTGTCAATCACATCTCCAGTAAAGCCCGGCCAGCAGCTATACTGTGAGATAGGAGAACCACATTATAATATGAAAACAGAAGTATCCGGACTGATTGACATAATATTCTGACATAACATTCAATAAAAATTTGTGTTCATACTTTTTATTGCCCGGACAGTTATATTTGCTTTTCTGCACAAGTAAAATTGTCTGTTTACAAATTACAAGTTCCCAAACTACAGTTTATCTGCTCTGAAAGCTGCCATTGCATTTTATTGCATAGCTGCTGTACTTATATATTAAAATCTACCTAGTGATCGCTTCTCAGCTGCACACATACTAGAAGCAGAGAGAGCTCAGTTTAGGCAGTTGCTAATGTTTACTAAATCTATCAAATGAAGGAATGTAAATAAAATATAATGTTATCACCTCTTGGAATGTGGCTAGAAGCTGCCCACTGAAGCAAGGAGCTTTCACTGAAGAACACAGTGATGTGTTTAACTGTTCAAATGCTGATTTGCTTCAATTTTTTTTTTGTGGTAGTAGATTTTATGCTGTAAATAATATTTTAGAGCACAGAGGAAATGCTGAGTTTCATAACACTTTAAAAAGTGCTGAATTTGTTTGTAAGTGGAGTCATGCGTTCTACATTGGGAAACGTGGATAAAAATGGTTTACTTTCAGACAACTCTGGATTTGGACATATAGCATAAACAATGGTTTTATTATTTTGTCTTCAATGTGCTTTTAATTTGATTTCAACTACTTACAACAGTTACAATAATAAAACATGTAACAACAAAAATCTATAATAGCTAATACAGTACAGTACATTTTATACATGAAGTTTGTTTGTATGATATGAATAAAAGCTTGTCACTCAAGTCGATTGTAAGTAGGGGACTGAGTAAATCTAAATCTCCAGCTAAGCATACTGTTACTTTAGTAAATTCTTAGCTGGCAGCAGATAGAAATGGAAAGATCATTTTCAAAAACAAAACTTGCAGAAGCAGCACTTTTCCATAAATGCAATCCAGGTTTGCTGAATCATTTCCCGACATCCCAAGTGGAGATGCTTGATGATGTCTTATTGAATTTGGCTTTTGTGTATTATTATGGAACCCCGCTGTGTAAGGGTTGAAGTCATCAACTCTCTCTGCAAGGCTTTAGACCATTCTTATTATACTTCTCAGTATACAAGCTTAGTGTGCTTCTTTCTGCCTGAAAAGTGGATTACAGACTTCAGACCTTTGGAAAAAGTATACAGGGCATTAGATAAAGTAGGCCAAACACCAGGTGTCTGAGAGAAGTAGAGTCTGTGAAAGGCATCTTTTAAGTCTTCCTTTGTCATTAAGTAGTTTCTTTTTATTCAAAGTGAACCTGAAGCAGGCCAGGAAAAAAGTTTCTTACCTATGAGGTAAGGCTCTGGATCCCGTAGAGCCTTCCCAGTCCTTGCTTTTGTCCTGTTCTTCCACTGCTGTCCCAGGGCTGTATTTACCATAAGGCACTGTAGGCATGTGCCTACAGGCGCCTGCAGAGGAAAGGCGGCTCACTCCCCTTCCTAAGTGCCTCCCTCACGCCTTACCTATGCAGAATCACAAGAGGAGTGTAATTGAGGTTACTCACCCGGGTCTCGGCATTCTACTGACCTGATCTCCCTTCAGTCTGGGCCACATCTAGATACCTAATACTTGGAAGCATCTGTAGCTACTTAATACTGAGGATAGCTCTGGCTACCTAATAGTAAGGGACACCTGTAGCTACCTATGACGTGCAAGGGAAGTAAGGGAGGAGTGACAGCTGGGACAGCCAGCACACTTGCGGTGTGTTTGGCGGGTGTTTTTAGTTTCATGGACGGTGAAGTCTAGGGTGCCAGGACATCTGTGCCTATAGGCTCCTGTGATGTAAATCCAAGCCTAGCTGCCCACTGTTATACGCCTCTAAAGGACGCCTACAAGGCCGCCTCGTGGGCAGCTCTCGGTTCCTCTGACCACTGCCTCATCTATCTGGTTCCTACCTACAGAAGGCGCTTGGAGTCAGCGAGACCAGTCTTGAGGTCCACTAAAGTGTGGTCTAACGAAGCCAAGCTCCAACTCCAGGCGTGTTTTGACTGCACGGACTGGAAGGCACTGGAATCTCCCGACCTAGATGAGTGGGCTGTTGCTGTCTTATCCTATATCAGCTTCTGCAAGGAATCCTGTGTACCAACCAAGTCCTTCAAGACTTACCCTAATGACAAACCGTGGTTCTCAAACAAGCTGCGTCAACTGCGGAAGCACAAGGAAGCCGCTCATAAGTCTGGCTCCCTGGAGGACTTCAGGTCAGCAAGGAACTCACTCAACAGGGAACTGCATGCTGCAAAACAGTCATATGCTGAGAGGATCCAGAACAACCTCCGCTCAAACGACCCTCGGGCTGTCTGGAAGGGCCTAAAGGCTGCCACCAGATACAAGCCCCCACCCCAACAGGCTACTCCTTGCTCCGAGCTAGTCGAGGAACTCAGCAACTTTTACTGCAGGTTTGAGGACCTGGCTACCACTGGGGGGCAGTCAACTCCTCCCACCCACCCCCACCCCCGCCTTTAGGAGTACTGAACCTAGCTCAAGCACATGCCCTCCCCTGACAGTATCCGAGGCCGATGTTCTTCGCCTCCTGTCTTCCTTGAATGCCCATTACGAAAAAAAGCAAGGGCTTTCAGACCTAAACAACTTCAGGCCCTAACATCAGTGGTCATGTAGACCTCTAAAAGAGCGGTCCTTTCTCTGCTCAAGAACACTACTCTAGACCGACTGGACCCTCTCCAGTTCACATACAGAGAAACCAGGTCCACTGACGATTCTATAAATTAAGTGAAGGAAAGGTGGGGGGAAAGGCTGCGCATCCCTAAACACATGTTGCAATTGAATGGTTAATCGCACAGGCATACACCGCCTCTGCCAGACTGAAAAATGCATGCCCTGCATCCAAGACAAGTGCTAACATTTATTAAGCTAGGAGGAACTTTAGCTTCCAATATGGTTTGCATGCAAAGTATATTATACTAGACACTTGCGCCACAGTGAGGCAAACCTCCGGGCAAGTGACCTAACCTAAATTTAAAACCTTGGGAGCAGCTACGCAAAGAAAATGTGTAACTTACATTTGGTTGAACAGCGAGGAGAACGCCAGCGCATACCACTAAGGTTGCATCTGTAATGACCACCAGCTCAGTGTGCAGCACCTAAATAGATTTTCTGCACACCTTGCATTCAATTCAGATGCAAATCATATGCAAATCTGCTACTACTTATGATGCAAACAGGAAACTCAGGAGGAGGGGCTGGGAGCAGCTAACCTGACAGTTACATAGTTACAAAGTTAAGGAAAGGTGGGGGGAAAGGCTGCGCATCCCTAAACACATGTTGCAATTGAATGCTTAATCGCACAGGCATACACCGCCTCTGCCAGACTGAAAAATGCATGCCCTGCATCCAAGACAAGTGCTAACAGTTATTAAACTAGGAGAAACTTTAGCTTCCAATATGGTTTGCATGCAAAGTATATTATACTAGACACTTGCGTCACGGTGAGGCAAACCTCCGGGCAAGTGACCTAACCTAAATTTAAAACCTTGGGAGCAGCTAAGCAAAGAAAATGTGTAACTTACATTTGGATGAACCGCGAGGAGAACGCCAGCGCATACCACTAAGGCTGCATCTGAAATGACCACCAGCTCAGTGTGCAGCACTTAAATAGATTTTCTGCACACTTCGCATTAAATTCAGATGTGTAGCGATCGGTGTCAGCACGCAGAGAGAATCTGATTATTGGTGATCTGCAGTATTACCAAGAATACAGATATATACCCGATTATTGATGATCTGCAGAATCACCGATAATACAGATATATTGCTAACCTCTGGACACCTCTATAGTGTGAGTGTTTGGTGCAACAGTAATAACTTTGAGTGAGGACCACCCGAGGAGCAGGTGGTCCTTGGCAGTATGAGAAATACCTCCCTTTGGAAGTGCAGAGATCTTGCAGCAGCCTGAGACATCCAAGAGGCGGAGTCCCAGGCTGAATAGCAAGAAGACCCGATGGCAAGTGACCCCTGGAAGATGGGCGTCACAGGCAGGTCTGGAGACTAACACAAATGATAATACAGTTCCCTAGTCTTGGGTGCGAGGTCCGTGGTCTCAGCACCCTGGAACTAGTCTGGAGTATAACACAAATGATAATATAGTTCCCTAGTCTTGGGTGCGAGGTCCGTGGTCTCAGCACCCTGGAACTAGTCTGGAGTATAACACAAATGATAATACAGTTCCCTAGTCTTGGGTGCGAGGTCCGTGGTCTCAGCACCCTGGAACTAGTCTGGAGTATAACACAAATTATAATACAAATTCCCTAGTCTGGGTGTGAGGTCTTTGGTCTCTACACCCTGGAACTAGTCTGAATAATAATACAATGATGAACAAAAGTAATCTGGCTCAGTGTGAATTCCCAGGTCCTCCTGGTTCAAACACACTGTAGGATCTGACTATGGTCTGAATGCTTCCACGTAAGTGTTTGCAATGGCAGACAACCAGCAACTGGCAAGCAAGCTATATATATAGTTGCAGGACTCTGCCACCCCACCCGAGCCACTCAGCCAATCAGGAGTCCAGTAGGAATCAGCTGATCGTCCTGATCAGCTGATCCATCTCCTGCTGGCATAAAGGTCCTGACTTCTGGCTTGCGCGCATAGTTCTCCATCCAGGTGCACTAACAGACCCAGCCACACCAGACGCACGCTGCTGCGTGCAAACCGCCACGTTGGACGCGGAAACAGCCGCCTTGCTGCCAGTACATGCGGCGGTTTTTCCGCGATCTATCATATTATCAGACGCATGCTGCTGCAAACAAATCGCCGCGCTGGTCGCGGAGCCAGCCGCCTTGCTATCAGTACACGCAGCGGCTTTTCCGCGTTTTCTCACAAGATGCAAATCATATGCAAATCTGCTACTACTTATGATGCAAACAGGAAACTCAGGAGGAGGGGCTGGGAGCAGCTAACCTGACAGTTACATAGTTACAAAGTTAAGGAAAGGTGGGGGGAAAGGCTGCACATCCCTAAACACATGTTGCAATTCAATGGTTAATCGCACAGGCATACACCGCCTCTGCCAGACTGAAAAATGCATGCCCTTCATCCAAGACAAGTGCTAACATTTATTAAACTTGGAGGAACTTTAGCTTCCAATATGGTTTGCATGCAAAGTATATTATACTAGACACTTGCGCCACGGTGAGGCAAACCTCCGGGCAAGTGACCTTACCTAAATTTAAAACCTTGGGAGCAGCTAAGCTTCTCCCAAGCTTTCTCTCGAACAGGTCCCAGGTTGTTAAGCTGGGTGACATATCCTCCCGACCCAGTGTGACCAACACTGGAGCCCCTCAGGGCTGCGTCTTGTAACCATTCCTGTTCTCTCTATACACGAATAAGTGCACATCCACTGCTGACTGTCAAAATCATTAAATTTGCGGACAATACCACAATTGTTGGCCTTGTTAGTGAGAGTGATGAACAGGCCTACCACCAGGAGGTTGACTGAGTCTGCAATTGGTGTAGAGAGAATAGGCTAGTTCTTAACACAGCCAAAACCATGGAGATGGTAATCAACTTCAGGAAGTATGCCAGTAATCCCCTCCCGATCTACATCAAGGGTACCAAAGTCGCTAGGGTTCCCAGCGTCCGCCTCCTGGGTACAACCATCTCGGACGACCTGACCTGGAGGGCAAATACCACCGCAACTCAGAAGAAAGCTCAACAAAGACTCTTCTTCGTTTGCCAACTAAAGAAGTTTGGTATGGCTCAAGAACTTCTGAGGTCCTTCTACTCTGCGACAATCGAGTCAATTCTTTGCTCATCCATCCTGGTCTGGTTCGCTAGCTGCACTGCCAGTGACATATATAAACTCCAGAGGTTCATCAGCTCAGCGGAGAGGATTATTGGGATACATCTTCCCCCACTAGATCTCATCTACAACACCAGACTGCGTAACAGAGCAATGGAAATTGTGGGCGACCCCTCACCCTGGCCTGTGTTTTTTCAGGCGACTCAAACTGGGTCGGAGGTTCCGGTCCATCCCTGCAAGAACTACTAGGCGTATTAACATTTTTCCCCACTGCCATCGGACTCTTGAACTCTGCTCGTTCCACTGCCCCCCCCCCCCCCCTCCCTGTAGCCATCTGCGGACTTATATCTGACTTCAACTGGGGTTGCTCTGCTATCTACCCTGATTAGGTCATACTAGAATTAGCTGCTGTTACACGCTTCTCTCCCTGCTAGACCCGCAATGCTCTACTTCAACATGTATTACTCCTGTCCTGTTGCATTACTTTTGTTTTTGCTGTATTACTCTTGTCTGTTGTATTACTCTCTCTCTGTGCCTATCAATGTGCCAAATCCAATTCTGGGCACGGCCCAAGCATGCTTGGCGAAATAAACAAATTCTGATTCTGATTCTTATTGGTTTACGCACCCAATACATCACATGCCCATGTTCTCTGCTGCCATGTCCAGTTCACGATTTGAGAACATCCTGCGCTTCCTGCACTTCAGTGCCAATACAACCTGTCATCTAAGAGGCCACCCTGCTTATGACCGGTTCCACAAAATTTGGCCCCTCATAGACCACCTGTCATCAAAATGTGCAGATGCTTATACCCCTGAACAGACATTTTGAGGCATTTGGTTTCCAGACTACTCCTCATGGTTTTGGGCCCCTAAAATGCCAGGGCAGTATAGGAACCCCACAAGTGACCCCATTTTAGAAAGAAGACACCCCAAGGTATTCCATTAGGTGTATGATGAGTTCATAAAAGATTTTATTTTTTGTCACAAGTTAGTGGAAAATGACACTTTGTGAAAAAAAACAATAAAAATCAATTTCCTAACTTGTGACAAAAAATAAAATCTTCTATAAACTCATCATACTCCTAACAGAATACCTTGGGGTGTTGTCTTTCTAAAATGGTGTCACTTGTGGGGTTCCTATACTGCCCTGGCATTTTAGGGGCCCTAAACCGTGAGGAGTAGTCTGGAAACCAAATGTCTCACAATGACCTGTGAAATCCTAAAAGGTACTCATAGGACTTTGGGCCCCTTAGCGCAGAGAAATCTCTCTGTAAATGACAATTGTGTGTAAAAAAAAAAATCAAAAAATTGTCATTTACAGAAATATTTCCCCCACCCAGCATGGGTATGTGTAAAAATACACCCAAAAACACATTATACTACTTCTCCTGAGTACGGCAATACCACATGTGTGACACTTTTTTTGCAGCCTAAGTGCGCTAAGGGGCCCAATGTCCTATGAGTACCTTTTGGATTTTACAGGTCATTTTGAGGCATTTGGTTTCTAGACTACGCCTCACAGTTTAGGGCCCCTAAAATGCCAGGGCAGTATAGGAACCCCACAAGTGACCCCATTTTAGAAAGAATACACCCCAAGGTATTACGTTAGGTGTATGGTGAGTTCATAGAAGATTTTATTTTTTGTCACAAGTTAGTGGAAAATGACACTTTGTGGAAAAAAACAATAAAAATCAATTTCCGATAACTTATGACAAAAAATAAAATCTTCTATGAACTCACCATACTCCTAACAGAATACCTTGGGGGTCTTATTTCTAAAATGGGGTCACTTGTGGGGTTCCTATACTGCCCTGGCATTTTAGGGGCCCTAAACCATGAGGAGTAGTCTAGAAACCAAATGCCTCAAAATGACCTGTGAAATCCTAAAGGTACTCATAGGACTTTGGGCCTCTTAGTGCACGTAGGCTGCAAAAAAGTGTCACACATGTGGTATTGTCATACTCAGGAGAAGTAGTATAATGTGTTTTGGGGTGTATTTTTACACATACCCATGCTGGGTGGGAGAAATATCTCTGTAAATGGACAATTGTGTGTAAAAAAATAAAAAAAAATCTCATTTACAGATATTTTTCTCCCACCCAGCATGGGTATGTGTAAAAATACACCCCAAAACACATTATACTATTTCTCCTGATTACGGTGATACCACATGTGTGACACTTTTTTTGCAGCCTAGGTGCGCTAAGGGGCCCAAAGTCCTATGAGCACCTTTAGGCTTTACAGGGGTGCTTACAATTTAGCACACCCCAAAATGCAAGGCAGTAAACACACCCCACAAATGACCCCATTTTGAAAAGTAGACACCCCAAAGTATTTAGAGAGGGGCATGGTGAGTCCGTGGCAGATTTTATTTTTTTTGTCACAAGTTAGCAGAAATGGAAACTTTTTTTATTTTATTTTTTGTCACAAAGTGTCATTTTCTGCTAACTTGTGACAAAAAATGAAATCTTCTATGAACTCACTATGCCTCTTAGTGAATACTTTTGGATGTATTCTTTCCAAAATGGGGTCATTTGGGGGGTATTTATACTATCCTGGAATTCTATCACCTCATGAAACATGACAGGTGCTGAGAAAAGTCAGAGATGCTTCAAAATGGGAAAATTCACTTGTGACAAGAAAAGGAGGTAAAATTCATTTAGGTGGTAGGTTGTATGACCGGGCAATAAACCGTTAAAGCTGCAGTGGTCTGAATGGAAAAAAAGTGTCTGGTCCTTAAGGGGTTTTAAGACTGCAGCCCTTAAGTGGTTAAATATCAAGAGAGTATCTTATTATATTTTTTTTAAATTATAAGCTTGTAAATAGTGATGGGCGCAAATTGAAAAAATGCACCTTTATTTCTAAATAAAATATCGGCGCCATAAATTGTGATAGGGACATAATTTAAACGGTGTAGTAAAGGGGACAAATGGGCAAATAAAATACATCAGTTTTAATTACGGTAGCATGTATTAATTTTAAACTACAATGGCCAAAAACTGAGAAATAATGATTTTTTTCCATTTCTTTCTTAATCTTCCTGTTAAAATGGATTTAGAAAAAAATAATTCTTAGCAAAATGTACCACCCAAAGAAAGCTTAATTAGTGGTGGAAAAAACAAGATATAGATCAATTAATTGTGATAAGTAGTGATTCATATGGTTTTCGACACTGTAGGCTAAAGTGGTTAAAGGGATACTGTAGGGGGGTCGGGGGAAAATGAGTTGAACTTACCTGTGGCTTCTAATGGTCCCCCACAGACATCCTGTGCCTGCGCAGCCACTCACCGATGCTCCGGCCCCGCCTCCAGTTCACTTCTGGAATTTCTGACTACAGTATCCCTTTAAGTCTGTGTGCAGCAATACAGAGGGGTTGAAAACTCTGTCCCTGTTGCCAGCACAATGACTGATTCATTGTCTATAGCGTCAGTGGAACAAATCTTACAAATCCTCACCAGAATTCAAGTGTGAGCTCAGTGAGCTTGTGCTATCACTTCCACCTAGCTCAGTAGGTGTTGCTAGGTGACTGACCTCTTTTAGGACATACAGTATTAGTGAAGGCTTCTGTATTTCATTCCATTCAGTCCCATTTACTCTGTAACCAGTACAGTCCAAATGCTCTACCTGTCACTAGAATCTGCCAATCCTTATCTGCTTGCCACTAGATTCTGTTACTAATGTGCCTGTAACTAGAACTGGCCCACTACCATCTGCTTGTAACTAGAATCTAACTATTACTAGCTGCTTGCCATTAGACTTTAATTATCCCTATCTGCTTGTCACCACAATCTACCTATCTTTATATGCCTGTCACAAGAATGAACCAAGCATAAGCTGCCTGCCACTAGAATCTACCTATCCCTATCTAACACCGGCATAGCTTAGGAGCTTTGGGCCCCTGTGCAAGTTTTACATGGGGCCCCAATCTATTAATATGAAGCCCCAAAACCTACCAAGGACAGTTTCAGTGTCAGAGTGGCAGCTCAGGAAACCCTGTAAGAACGCCCATAGTGGGCGTTTTATACAGGGAATTCCTCTCCCTTGTGTTTACCTCTGAGTTAGCGACAAATCTTGTTGCTAAACTCGGGGGGCTATAGCGCGGCAGTGGGGGGGGGGCAGGTTGCGGCGGTTGGGGAACACAGAGCCATGTAATTAGGCAGAGAACATGGCTCTGTGTCCCATCTGCAACCCCCCCCCCCTCGAAGATCCACATTGGGTTCTCTTTAAAGGACACTTGTAATATCATAAAAAAAAAGAGTTTAACTTACCTGGGGCTTCTATCAGCCTCCTGCAGACATCCTGTGCCTGCACCGGGACAAAACGATCCTCCGCTTCCCCGCTGTGGCTTAATTTTGTTTTCCCGGTCATCGGCCACTGCGCCTGTGCATCCTTGTTCCCGCTCACGTTGTGTCCTGAATAATTTACTACAGTTTACTAAATGTCTCACTGGAGTGCTTCTTTAAGTGGCAACCAATTAACTGATAGACTGTCAGGCAGCTAAACTATGTTGGACCATTTGGGAAATTTTATGATAAGATTAATTCAGTTTTTCTTATTCTCTAGTGAATTGTTTGAAATAAAATCTTCAAATGAACGTTGCATAAGAAATGGCTCTTAAATGAAATGAGAATTGTAGAAAAAATTCAAACCAAATAACAGAAGGTGAAAGTGAGAAAAAAAAGAGATACTGATTACTATTTTTCTATATTATTGTATCATTTCCTTAGGCTCACGAGGTCTCACAGAAAAGCATCATTTTCTGTTAAGTATATAAACAGAATTGATTTTCTGCCTATTGAATGGTGTTCACTCTGTATGATCACATTGTAATTACACTTGTACCACATCCGCACAATCCCTTTTGAAGGATTACCTTGAGTTACACACACGGATAGGCTTATTTTCTAGCTTTTTGTATCTAAAGCTCACAGGGCATCAGATTTCTGACTCATCCAAACATAATCAGGTTCCTAAAAAAATAACTCGAGCCTGAAGGCTGGCGGTTTAAAGAAAAACGACTTCAATACCGTGTGCTGCGTTTTGTGCTGTAGTAGGTATATTGTCAGTTTGGAATTGGTTTCAGTAGATAAAAAAAAGGCAATTTTATTGTTTCTTTTTATAAACTAATATCAAACAATAGATGTAGCATTTCCATTTTGTGGTGGGAAGTGTGGGTTGTTTTGCTCATATTTGATGTTTCATAGATTTGTGGCTATTTTATTCAGAAAAAAAAAATCTGTTTAAGGGAGCATTAGTTTCGGTATTTAGGATACACCGTAGGGAAAGGTCTTCTATCCTGAACTGTAAAATTTAGGGACCTTTTCCACTGGCTGCGATCTGCTTCAAAAAGCCAGGCACATGCGTGCTGTGCAGTGTCAGGTTGCGTGTTTGCATGTGCGTGGCCTAGCATGAGTGCATTTATGGATTTCTGCGCCAAATCGAATTGTACAGGGTATGGAAGGCTGGTTCTCCCCGAGCTCCAGGCTAATACCCCTAAACAGCTTGTGTGAAGTTAGCCTCCGTGTTGCCGCCTGTTTCTGCATCCTGTTCCTGATTGCATCTTCCCTGACTGCTCTCAATCTGCCTTCCTGAAGCTTGTTCCTGGATATGCCTGCTACCTGCCCCGATCTCAGACTGCCTTCCATTATGATTGAACGCTGCCTGCACTGACCTTGGCCTGAACCTTGATCTGGAAACATTGCCTCCTGCCTCAGACCTTAGCTTGTTCCTGTGTCCGATTCTAGCCGCCTGCCTCTGACCTCAGCCTGTCTCTCACTACAATTATTGCACCCTGCCTCTGGACTCAGATGATGTCTGGAATTCATTCCTCCACACTGTAGTATTATCTGTTCTCCCAACCACTGTTGCACAGTCCATTGCCCTTTAGGGCAAGTGGCCCATCAACCCTTGCAGGGTACTCTGGTGAAAACCTGTGGTCACTTTAGATTCTGAACTTGGGAAACTCTCACCCCAGTGGGAAGGTCAACAGATCTCTTACCACTATCAGTACAAGAAATGGACAGGAGAGATGGAAGGTCAGCAATGTACATGGATTTGATTTCATCACTACATTACCATTTTAAAGTTAATTCTAATCAGCTCTAAAAGGCTGATTCATTATTCGCTATAAACACAGCTTTTGATTTCTACTTTAATGCCTGCAGCATAACCAGAGCAAACTTCAAGTTAATTGTGGATTGATGTAAGATTACTCTATGAAAAGCAATCACCAGTGAAGGACTTGATCACATTATGCCTTTAATTTCTCTGGATGCAGAGTAGCCAATAATTTATTATTATTATTATTATTTAGTATTTATATAGCGCCAACATCTTCCGCAGCGTTGTACAGAATATATTGTCTTGTCACTAACTGTCCCTCAGAGGAGCTCACAATCTAATTCCCTACCATAGTCCTATGTCTATGTATGTATTGTGTAGTGTATGTGTTGCAGTCTAGGGCCAATTTAGGGGAGCCAATTAACCTATCCGTATGTTTTTGGGATGTGGGAGGAAACCAGAGTGCCCAAAGAAAACCCACGCAGACACGGGGAAAGCAAACAAACTTCTTGCAGATGTTGACCTGGCTGTGACACCTCCCCCCCCCCCCCGTGAACATTTGAGAAAAGGAAAAGATTTCTCATGGGAAAAGGGGGTATCAGCTACTGACTGGGATGAAGCTCAATCCTTGGTTACAGTTCCTCTTTGAGATAAGCTGACATCTTAAATTATTCCCTCTTTAACAGAAGTATTATGAAAAGGGAAGGAACAATTATTAGCCAGGAAATGTCATTTTAGACCCAATTTGCAGATAATAATCAGGATGTACATGACAGCACTCCCACACACAAAATATCACACATTTTATTTATAGCCAATATGCATATGAATCAAAAAAATTTCCTTCTGGATAGAGGAATTTCTGTTGTCTGTACCTTTCATCAGAATATTGGAAGAACGTTAACTATTAACTTAAAGGAATGTACATATGTAAAAAAAATACAAAAACTTTTTTTTTTGTATGTATATGATGGGAAAGAATAAGAAGTGTTTGTTGTTGCTGTCTATGTCCTGTTGGATAGGTTTCTTTCCAATCTCATAGGCTGAATTCACATGGAGAGTGCTGGTTTAGTTTACTGCAGTGGTTTGCTGCCCGTTAGTTGCTCATGCCTAATAACTCCATTCATGACGACAGCAAAGGCCACATATGAGTGAGTATATCTGATAATGAATAAAAAACAACAAAAACATGACACGCAGCATCATGAGGCCAGTAAATAAAAAAACTGCATTCTGAGACAGATAACTGCCCTGACAGGAAATCATAGGAGGTAATTATAGCTGCTTTCTGGGTGGCTCTGGCATGGATTTGATGCACTTTTTAGTTTATTTCATCTATATGTGTGACATAATTTACCCCTTCATTCCCAGCCAACCAGTACAGCCATATTTAAAAACCTAGAAGCTGAACCATTATCCTGAGCTCCCAACTGTCTCTTTGTCAGAGGGACAGTCCCTATTTGTGTCCCTCTTTCAGGAATGATGCACAGATCTATCTAAATATAGGTAGTCTCCGACTTACGAACGTCCGACTTACGAATGATCCGCCGATACAAACATCATGGATTCTGTGTTTCCATGGGAACATTTCAAAACATTTTTTTTTTCAAATTGGACTTTTTTTTGAGTTTTTGAGAAAAACGATTTTACAAAATGGCTTTTAAACTTGTATAAGCAGTTACAGAGGGCAGATGTGATACAGAGGGGGACACTGGAGGCACAGGGAGGCACAGAGGAGGTACAGGGGACAGAGATGGCATTATAGTGTTCCAACTTAAGAACAGATTCAGGTTAAGAACGAACCTACAGTTCCTATCTCATTCGTTAACCGGGGACTACCTGTATATATATATATATGTGTCTACTGTACTGAAAAGTGTGTTTAAAGCCAGTGGGTACCACTTTAAAAATCAAAAAGTCAGATACTCACCTAAGGAGAGGGAAGGCTCGGTCCTAATGAGCCTTCCCTCTCCTCTCCCGGTGCCCTCGGTGCTGCACTGGCTCCCCCGTTCGCGTCCGCCGCCGCAGGTACTTCGGAGGTCTTCGGGAGCACTCGGGCTTCCGAAGACGGGCCGCTCCATACTACGCACACGCGAGTGCGTCATAGAGGGCGCTCGCGCATGCGTAGTATGGAGCGGCCCGTCTTCGGGAGCCCGAGTGCTCCCGAAGGCTTCCGAAAGCTCCCTTCGGCTGCGGAAGTGGCAGTATCTGACCGAACTGGTCGAATACTGCCACGGGGGATCCTGCGCGGGTCCGGGCACCGGGAGAGGAGAGGGAAGGCTCATTAGGACCTCTCCTTCCCTCTCCTTAGGTGAGTATCTGACTTTTGAATTTTTAAAATGGTAAACATTCACTTTAAGGGGGCTTTGTATGGCTGATATTGTGGTGAAACCCCTCCCACAGGAAACAAAGCCATTTCTGATGTATTTGGAGCCCCAGGGACAACACGTGACCAACGACCTTCCAAACCCCCCCCCCCCCCTCCCCTACACACACACACACACACACTCTATAGGATGGTAGAGAATGGGTACAATCAGCCATTGTCAGCCAAAGTTTGTGCTACGGGGACAATGGAATGTTGCCAGACATCATAGAGTCACTGCAAAAATGGGAATATATTGTCCAGGCCCCTAAATTGCTAGTTTTTTAAATCTGTTTTTGTCTTTCATAAAAAGTAATGTCTTAGAGCTTGTTTCCACTAGGGGTGATTCGGTGCAATTACCTGCATAAAAAATTCAGATGAAGAATCACAGCCTTTTTAAATCAATAGGCTCCTTTCAAATTCACAAGCGGGGGAAAAAAGGATGATTGGTGGTGTTTCCTCTCAGCTATAGAGATTTGGATGCATAGTCACATCAGTACAGGTATCGGCGTCACAAGTAGAAATGGGCTTTATCTGGAAGTTGCCACTTTAAAGTGAGGAATGGCCAACACGGTAGATCAGCTGCCCACAAAATAAAGACTTACACTTTCAATTATGATTGGCCAGTCACTGACCAATTCTACCACCTTCAAGTAGTATGAGGGTTTACCTACACAATCTGCTTATAGTATTGAATATCTGTTGACCCTCATATTACAAGGAGGTGGTAAAATTGGTCAGTGATTGGTTAATCAAAATGGAAAGTGTGTACCAGGCTCACTATTTTTTTTATAATGAATTTCAGTTAGTTACACCTACAGCTATGGCTGTATGGGCCTTATTTCTCTAAACTTTTGTCATGAGTTAGTGCTTTAGACACTAAGGGCCTGACATTTCAGCCTTCAGTCATTTTTCACCTTATGCATCCGAGCAACTTTCACCTCCCATTTATTTGCCAATAGCTTTATCACTTATTATCACAATTAATTAATCTATATCTTATTTTTTTCTGCCACCAATTAGGGCACATTTTGCTAAGAATTATTTTTTTCTAAATGCATTTTAACAGGAATATTAAGATGCATGTATTATTTCTCAGTTTTCGGCCATTATAGCTTTAAAATAATTCATGCTACCATAATTAAAACCCACACATTTTATTTGCCCATTTGTCCCAGTTATTACACCATTTAAATTATGTCCCTATCACAATCTGTGGTGCCACTATTTTATTTGGAAATAAAGGTGCATTTTTTCAGTTTTGCGTCCATCACTATTTACAAGCTTATAATTTAAAACATATTAGTAATATACCCTCTTGACATGTATATTAAAAAAAAAATCAGTCCCTTAGCTAACTATTTATGCTTGCTTTTCTTTTAAATTGTAATTTTTTTTATTTTTGTTTGAGTTAAACATTTTATTTGGGTACTTTTTGGGTGTGGGAAGTAAACAGTTAATTTTAAATGTAATTTATTGTGTTTTGTGTGAAAAAAAATGTATGTACATGTAGTTTTACTATTTGGACACAAGATGGCCACAGTCATTTTTTTTAATTCCATCCTGTAAGCGAGCACTCTCGCTTACAGGAAGTATAAGGAGGACGCAATTTTTTTCGTTAAGAAAGACAGCGGCTTCTCATTAGAGATGGCCCGAATGGTTCGCCGGCAAACTTATTCGCGCGAACTTCGGTGGTTCGCGTTCGCAGTGAACCACAATTTTTTTCAAAAAAGTTTGTGTTCGCATTTTTCCCATAGACTTTAATGCCCGCCGACTTTAGCAGTTAATAGCAAAGTCCCCTTACATAGTAGAAACACCAAATTTGCAGGGTATGTAGAGGAGGGCAGTGACTACATAAGGAAACATTTTTTCAAAAACACCTTATAGTTTTTGAAAAAATCGAATTTAAAATTCTCCTTCTGACCGTGGGAAAATCAACACCCCCCCCCCCCCCAACTTTAGCGGTTAATAGCAAAGCCCCCTTAAAAGCTAGAAACACCAAAATTGCTGGGAATATTAAGAAGAACAGTGGGAACAAGAGAAAAAAAATTGAAATTTTTTTCAAAAAGACTTTATCATTTTTGAGAAAATCGATTTTAAAGTTTCAAAGAAAAAGTTACAGAGCCGATTCATTTGATTAATTAAAAAAGAGCAGATTCATTAAAAAGAACTGGATCATTCATGAACCGGTTAGTATAGCTTAGAATACATCCTGTGCAGGACGTATAGCTGCCGGCTCCCGCTGTCTCTCCCCACCTAACTTCTCCTGTCACCCTCACCTAGGCTGGCACCTGGTGCACCCAGCCTAGGTGAGGGTGAGAGATGAGGAAGAGGCGAGGAGGACAGCAGGAGCCGGCAGCTATGCATCCCAAAGGACGCATTCTCTGCTATGTGGGGGTGGCGGAGATCTTCAATCAACTTAATTGAAGATCGCAAGATAAGAGGATACTGTATTCGTGGGATCATTTACAGAGGATATTGGCGTGGATTTTTTTTTAAAGGAACAGGTAAGTATTTCTGGTTAATTAAGAACATTAAAGGACTTCGTGAAGAGGACTCCCAGATGCCACCATGAACCCCCCCAGGGAGTCGTCGCCCCCACCTCCTCCTGGGGCACCGGAGGTGGGGAAGAGCCCCTTGTCTATGGATTGGACAAGGGCTCAGGGGGAGAGGGGAAGACTTGGCCACCCCTCTCCCCCAGAGCCCCCCCATACCATGGACCATGCGGACTGGTATAGCTCAGGGTGTATAGCCCCACGCGGACTGTCCACATGGAAAATTTCCCATGCCAATATCCTCGGAAATTATCCCACGAATACAGTATCCTCTTATCTTGCGATCTTCAATAAGTTAAAGGGACTCCGAGCTCTACTTTAAAAGTAAAATAGTACTCACCGGGGGCTTTCTTTAGTCCAGCGCTGGTCGGGAGGTCCCACGACGGCGTCCTGGCTCCTCTCCTAGGCCCCGCTCCAGAATGGCTGGACGGCGGCAGCCCGGGCGACACTCGGCTGAGTGTCGGGCTCCTTCTTCCACGTATGACGCGGCTGACGTCACACGCCGGCCACCAGGTGCCAGCCTAGGTGAGGGTGACAGGGGAAGGCAGGTGGGGAGAGACAGCGGGAGCCGGCAGCTATACGTCCTGCACAGGACGCATTCTAAGCTATACTATCCAGTTCATGAATGAGCCGGTTCTTTTTAATGAATTGGATCAAATGAATCGACTTTTTTCTTTGAAACGTCAAAATCTATTTTCTCAAAAAGTATAAGGTCTTTTTGAAAAAAAAAATTTCCTCTGGTAGTCACTGAAAAAACTCAGGTGTTAGACCCCTTCAAACATCTTTTCCATCACTTTTGTGGCCAGCATAAATGTTTCTAGTTTTCAAAGTTTGCCTCCCCATTGAAGTCTATTGCAGTTCGCAAAAGTTTGCGCAAACCGAACTTTTGCGGAAGTTCGTGTTCGAGGTTCGCAAACCGAAAATTGGAGGTTCGAGCCATCACTGCTTCTCATAAGAAGCTGACGGTCTTTCTACGGGGGACTTAGATCAATGAATGGGAACTATGTTCCCATTCATTGATCTTCGGGCTAACAGGGGTGGCACTGGAGCACGCGGGCGCGCTGGGAGCGCCTGGTATAGCAACTCGCACGTTACCGTGGTGGGCTAATGGGTTGAGGGACGGTGCTCTCCCTGTGCTGAGAATGGTGAAATTACAGTGCACTCCCTGAGCACTGCAACTTTACAGTACATTAGAGCATCAGGGCCCATAGAGGTTTTTTTTTTCCACGAGTCAGCTCTCCATATCACTCCCTTAAGTATCTCCTAGGAGAAAACTCAGGAGAAAAAGTGAATTGGATTGGATCCCATATCTTTCTCTCTCTCGTGTACATTTATAAAATAATTTTTATATAATGCATAGACAGACAAAGAGTATAAATATGTTTTTCATTAATGTAGTAATAGCCATTAAATAGCCTTAGCATGAATACAGAAAAGCAGAAACACTAAACAGGTGCCGTACAGAGACCCTGTGTAATCGTGGTTATATATAGCTGCCTCACAGCTGCTGAATTCTGGCAAAATTCATATCAAAAGCCGCTTTGTTTATCAGATGAGATCTTGCATTGATTTCAAATATCTGTAATAAGCACACACACTGCATCATTTATGTATCTCAGCTTTATTTATGAAAAGAAACCCCAGCACTCACGTTGAAAATATTTTCCTGGTAACTTGTTTTAGAAAATGCGAGGGAACGCTGTATGTTTTCTTGCTTAGGTGCTGTTTTCTTATTTATCTGACAAAAAGTTATATTTTTAAATATCGCCATAGAAGACAGAAAAGCTGGAGGTAGGAAACATGCTTATTTGAGAATAGGCAACATTTGTTTTAAACTGCATACGAACTAAACTTATTCACACACTACTTGAAGAAGTTAAAGTGTACCTGTAGGGAAATATGAGGCGTACATGTAAAAAGGGCGCAAGGAAAAATGGGCAAGAGGCATAGGTAGGGTTTTCAGCGCCAGGGGACAAAAACAGGTTTTGCGCCCCCCCCCCCCCCCCCCCCCAGGCGAAATGGGCATGGCCATGCATCAGAATGTGGTCGCGTGCTCATGGGTGGAGTCAAATGTAAAAATGCTGTTTTGATAGCGAAATGTGCCCCCTTCCCCCCTACTGGTAACCATTTGAGCCCCCCTTCCCCTTATTTAGATAGCCAGATGTGCCACCCTTCAAATAGCCAAATGTGCCGCCCTTTAAACAGCCAAATGTGCCCCCCTATAGATATCCAGATGTTCCCCCCCTTTCGAAGGCTAGATCTGCCCCACTTACCCCCATTTAGATAGTGAGGTGTGCCCCCCTATAAATAGTCATATGTATCCCCCTTTAGATAGCCAGACGTGCCCCACTTTTTCAGCTGCTGTTAACGCTTCTGCACTCGTCTGCAGAGGCCGGGAGAGAAGCAGGGGCGAATCGGGCAGCCAGCAAGCCTCCTCTCATGCATGTGGAGATGCAGCTTCCGTGCTGAGCCCCCTTACAGTGCTGTGCCCGAGGACATGTCCCCCCCCCCCTTGACCACCCATAGCTATTCCTCTGAAAAGGGGCGCAGGATATAGCCGGTAAATTAAGTTTGCATTATTGTGTACTGCTTCATAAATCAGTATTTTCCTTTATCCATATTATGAATTGCCATTTGAAAAATAATAATTTGGAGATGCCTAACAGTTATCTATATAACCTTTAAAGCAGAACTGTAAAGTTATTTTAGACACATAGTTTCACTTACCTGGGGCTTCCCTAAGCCCCCAGCTGCCGCCCTGTTCCACGCCGGTCCTGCCCGAGCCGCCATTCTCCCGCCGCCAGCTCCGTTCTGTGCCGTAGACTTCTAAGTCGATGCCAGCGTAGCCCTGCCATGCGTATCTTTTCATCGCATTCCCCTCTGCAATAGCCGGGACGCGAAGGAAGGATATGCGGGGCAGGGCTGCGCTGGCGTCAACTTAGAAGTCTACGGCACAGAACAGAGCTGTCGGTGGGAGAACGGCGGCTCGGGGCAGGACCGGCGCGGGACAGGGCGGCTGCTGGGGGCTTAGGGAAGCCCCAGGTAAGTGAAACTATGTGTCTAAAATAACTTTACAGTTCCGCTTTAAGTGTTTATCCATGGCTATAGGAGATAAAGGTAAGCCAACAGAACTCCACTGCTTAGAGGAAGGTGAATTGCAGCATTGGCCCCTTATGGAAACTTGGGCGCTGGATATAATGGCACGCCCACACAGCTCTATTGTTAATGTAAGGCAGGTGAATTACAGCATTGGACAGGACTCTTAAGGGGCCCATACACTGGTCGATTTCAGCCATCAATTGATCGATCAGAAATCGATTCTATCAAATTCCTTATTCGATCGATTTGCCGCCGATTTCGATCGATTTAGATCAATTTGATTTATCTTACAGGATGAAAGATCTAGGTCGATCTGCTGCTGGCAGCAAATCGATGGCCCATAGAGTTGCATTGGATCTAATGGTCCAATAATGCATTGAGATAGCTTTCCAATAGATTTCATTCTGAAATCTATTGGAAATCTGTTCCTATTGTGTGGCACACATCAGATAGATTCCTGTCAGATTCTGCTTGACAGGCATCTGCCAGAAATCTATCTGATGGTCGAATCTGCTGCAAATCTATAAGTGTATGGCCACCTTTATGGTAACTTGGGCACTGGATATAACAACAAGCCCACACAAATCTATTGTTAATGGGGGTCAGGTGAATTGTGACATTGGACAGGGCTCTTATGGAAACTTGTGCACTAGACATAATGACAAGTTCACACCACTCAATTGCTAATGGGAGAAGGTATATTGTCACATTTTACAGAACTCTTATGGAAACATGGGCGCTGCACATAATGGCAAACACACACAACTCTGTTTCTAATTTGGGGGGGGGGATTGCTGCATTAGACCAGGAACCATATGCAATTTGCTTTTTCTCTTTTTCTCCTGAGTTTTCTCTTAGGAGATAATTTTTGATCTAAAATTACTTTTTAGCACTTTGCAATGGAAAAAGTACCAAAAAGTAGGGGAAAAAGTACTGGTAAAATTATTTTGAGTATGTGTTTACTTGCTGTTGGTTTAAAAAAGCATTTTATTTGCAAGTTGTAAAAATATCGCCTAGGAGAAAACTCAGGTGAAAAAGTTAATTGCATACGGGCCCAGGACTCTTATGGAAACTAGCAATAGAATTTGGTAGGCTTGCTGTTATGTACAGCATCCAAGTTTCCATAGAGTCCTGTCCAATGCAGCAATTCACCTGCCCCCCCCTCCCCCCATTAGCAATAGGGTTGTGTGGGCTTTCTGTAATGTTCAGCACCCAAGTATCCATAAGAGTTCTGTCCAAAGCAGCAATTTACTTGACCCCTCCCCCCCATTAGCAATGGAATTGTCTAGACTTGCTGTTATTTCCATCGCCTGCCGGTCACATCCATCGCTCCAGTTTCCATTAGAGTACTGTCCAATGCAGCAATTTATCTGCCCCCCATTAGCAATAGAGTTGTGTGGGCTTGTGGAGAAATGTTGGTTTTCACAGAGATAAAAATTGCATTGCTGAAACACAAATGCGTTGCCGATATTTAATAACATAGCAAATGGTCGCCTTTTTTGCCTCAACATTTACAAGGAAAATAATGAAGCGCCCTTTATTACCAGGATAGCGCATGTGCACAACTTACCTGCTTCGAATATGAGGGCCCAAGGTAGATACTCATCTTAGAAGACGGAGGACTCTGGATAATCCAAAGGCTTCCCGCACCCCCCTCGCTTGCCATTCCAAACTTAGGACCCCCTGAACCTCTTCAACACGGGTTTGCCGAAGAGGTTCGTGTGGCCATGCTTCTATCTCTATACGACCATGGCTGCACTGCACAGACACAAGTAGCACGCGCATGCACTAGCGGCCGCCAGGGTGCCTGGTACTGTAAATGTTACATGTAATCTAATTACGTACTGAAAATCACTAATATATCATGTTTTTGTTTAAAGCTTGGCTAAGTACCGTACTTAGATTTGTTTTCTATGAATATGAAGGAGAGCCTGACACAGATAGGCTCAGACAGGGAGGAGAAGCAACACTATTCTGCCAATCTTCCAAAGATGCTAACGATAATATAATGGGTTCAGTAAAATGAACAATCGCTTATTACCTGTGATCATTTTCAGTCGGGGGCATTTATTTTTATTCGGAATGAAGCAAAACAGATTGTTTTTCTGTAACTGAACAGTCGTTTCTGAAGTGAGAGGGATATGGAGACTGACATATTTATTTCTATTTAAACAATGCAAGTTGCCTGGTAGTCCTGCTGATCCTCTGCTTCTAATACTTTAAGGCTACTTTCACACCAAGACGTTGCGTTTTAGGGGACGTTAAGGTCGCATAACGTGCCCCTAACGCAACGCATGGTGGTGTTGAAGTTGGACATCAGATTGAGCCGCGTTATGCAGCTCTTGGTGCGCTGTTTTCGTTCTATCTATACTGATAGAACAGCTGCTCCAGGATAGTGATGGGAAGTCCGGATCTTTTCAAGGATTCGGATGATTAGAATCGGATCATTGAAAAGATCCAGATCTTTGAACCAAATCATTTGAATCATTTTACCAGGGAAGCAGACTTGGGGTGAAATGACTAGCAGGACAAGACTTTCCCTGCACTGTACATTCTGTATGTTCTTGTTTCTTCCAGACAGACATCCACTGTGAACTGAATCGTTCATTGTGATGATCCAGATGATTGGACTCACAAAAAAGATCCGGATCAAATGAACGATTCATTCATGATCTGGACAACACTGAGTCCAGGTTACCGTCACCACAGTGCAGTGAATATTAATTAGCCATGTGGCTAGTCACTGAGCATGTGCAAGCAGTCTAACACAGCTAAAGCCCAGTATAAAGCACAGCATGCTGCACTTTCATTCAACGTGTAGCATTACAATGTTATGCAATGTGGGCAAGGTTAACAGCACATTGGTTTTTCATTACTGTGAGTTGGGCTGCGTTACAGGCTGCTGTAACGTGGGACTTTAACGTCCCACTGTGAAAGCAGCCTTAGCCACAGACCCTGAACAAGTATGCAGATCAGATTCCCTGACCCAAGTCTCATCTGGTGTGTGATGCAGACACTACTGCAGCCAAAGAGACCAACAGGATGCATACGTCAAATAAGGGAACCAGGAAAAAGGGGCACATGGTATAGCCGAAATTTTAAGATATTATCTAGAACAATATGTTTATTGTTTCTTCACATTTATCTGACATATAACTGATTTAAAAAAATTGCAAAATATCATTTATAACAATGAAAATGAAAATATAGATACAGACATAATAAGCATAGTAAAACATTGGTAAATATTACGAATATTTTACTACAACTACACCTAGCCCTTCTCTCACACAGAACTCTCCATCTATTGATGCCTAACCCTATGCCCCCCCTGGTGGTGCCTAACCCTAAGACCCCCCTAGTGGTGCCTATCCCTAACCCCCCCCCCTTCCTGACGCCTAACCCTGTA
This sequence comes from Hyperolius riggenbachi, assembly GCF_040937935.1. Classification (NCBI taxonomy): domain Eukaryota; kingdom Metazoa; phylum Chordata; class Amphibia; order Anura; family Hyperoliidae; genus Hyperolius; species Hyperolius riggenbachi. The sequence continues at coordinate 113,469,657 of NC_090650.1, read as the reverse complement.
AATAACATTAATACAAAAAGCGATACATTTCTAAGATAAAGTTCAAAACTTTAATTTACGATTTTATAATTCTCAAAATGCGTTTCAAAATTATATTTATCAGTAATTTAACACTAATTTTCAAATATTTAACACTAATTCTTTAAACGAAAACTTTTGGTTGGATGGGCCGAGCGCCCGTTATTTATCAGGCACCCAATTTTCTTCTTTAAGTGCACACTAGCCGATATTTTACATTAGCGCCTATGGAGTGCCCAAATAGTCCAGTAGCCCCAGGTGCCCAAATTTCCTTTTCCTGATTCTCAGCAGGATTGCCAGGCAACTGGTGGTATTGCTTAAAAAGAAATACATGTGACAGCCTCCTATCTTTTCACTTCCAGTTCCCTTAAGATACTTTTACAGTTAAATAATAGTTTAAGATGAATTGCAATACAATCTTTTTGCATGGTCAATAAAAGACTAGAAGCGCACTCACAGGAGGACAGTTGAAATGACTCATCAGTTTGGATTTGTATTTTCTCTTTCCAGTTTGAAAACTGGGTGTGTGACCAGTTTGTGTTTGCATAAAGTGAAGTGAAGAAAGTGAGGTCAGGAGGCTGTCTGTGCTGTCTGTCTGGGTTATCAGCCAGCATTCAAATGAAATACTGAATCATATCCCGTGCACTAAAAAAAGCACAAAAAAAATCCTGCCTTGAACAATGCAGGGAAATTAATTAGTAGATCAGGTGGGTATCTTGTGTGAAACGGCCACAGAGCTAATGTATAATATGTTAGAATTATACGATGGGTGTTATGGGAAATAGGGTTTAAAATTAGGTATAGTTTCCTTCAAAATTAGACATATTAAAATGAACTAATGTGTAATTTGTTTAGAGAGATAAACCTGCTATTAGCAGTAGACAATAGAGATAATTATTACGTGCTCTCCATTCATGAATCCCAGGTCATGTAGACATTGATCCCATGGCACACAGTTATTAGCACTCAACTGCTGGATCAGGCAGAGAAAATTGTTACCAAATGTCACAACATGCTGCATGTCTGTCATCAGAACTTTACCTTCCTCCTAATAGCCGTGAACTGCTTACCCTGCAGACTCTCAGCATCGCCTATGGGCCTGTTTCCACTGCACGCAGATTGGATGCAGAATGGATGCAGAAAAACTGACTCCAATGAATGCCTATGGGAAAATCTGCATCAGAAAAACTGTGTTTAGTGGAAACAGGCCCATAGGCATTCATTAGAGTCAGTTTTTCTGCATCCATTCTGCATCCAATCTGCGCGCAGTGAAAACCGGCCCTATTATCACCATGATGTGCACCAACAAATCATTTATTTTTTAAGATGCGTATGTTATCCTTTTTTACCATTGCAGTAGATAATCCCCTACAATCACATCCTCCCATTGATGTATACAGGATTTCTCACAAGCCTCTTTCCCTTCTTTGGAATTCCCTCCCTAAACACATCTGTCACTCCCCAAACCTTACAAACTTCAAGTGCACCCTTAAGGCGGACCCAAGCCAAACATTTTTTTAATAAAATATTTGGTTGCACCACTCTGACAAATACAAAGATAAATAAACACTCCTTCAAGCCTATGAGCATTTTAGTGCATGCTTTTCACCCATCTCTTTTCATAGTTAGGGTTATACAGGTGGCAGCCATTACTTCTGAGCTTAGTAGGAGGTTTTAGATCATGGGTGTGTTTGTCATCAGCTACCCTCCCTCACAGGGACGTCGTCTATGTGAAATCTCACTCAAGCTGAGATCACCTACCCTGTGACATCATCAGTAGCAACCTGTGTTTTGTTTTTTATCTCCTCCGCCAGTCTGCCGGATTCTGTTCCGGCAATAAGAAAGGAAGGGAGGAGTTCCTCCAATAAATGTAAAATATTTTATATTTGTCCACATGCAGCTGAAAAAAGGCTGCTATTTATTATTATAAGTTAGAAAATAGATTTTATTTCTGAACTCTTGTATTTTTAATTTGGGTCCACTTTAGGAAGTCTGTGGCCACAATAAAAGAGGGTAACTGATATATATGATATCCACATATAGATGTGAGCATGTTTGCAGGTGCCTACCTTGGTGTGTGTTCTCTTCTAAGAAGCTCCGTCTTCTTGTAAATTGCTCTGGTAGCAGCCACAACTAGATAAGTCAACCTTTAAACCAGAGGTACTTGTGCAGCGCATGCGCAGTATTTCAGGTCCAACCCGCTGTCCACATTTGTGCTGAGATCCCGAATGAGCAGGGAGTGCGACAGAGAGCTGTAACTGAGACACTATGCATGCGCAGTACAAGTAGATCCAGTTCAAAGGTTTCCAACTTAATGTAGTCACGGTCACTACCAGAGCACTTAACAAGCAGATTGAGCCTCCTGGGAGAAAACAGACACATAGGTAAGCATCTGCAAATATGCTCACATCTATGTAAGTACCTATGTTTTTTTCACTTTGGACTTCCTTTAAAACACACTTTTTCAGGCAAGTATACAATCTGACCTAGGCCATGCCATAATGCTGCCCTGAGTCCAGTCCCACTGACTTAGAGACACACTCATTAATGCCTGTCTAGAGGAACTACAAAAATGAATGAACTATTCCTGGTTGAGACTGAACTCTGGCAACACTCAGCTGTTGGTTGTGGGGGATGTGCAAATGATTGATAAGTTACAAAACTCGATTCACTTCAACCTAGCCATTGGGGGAAAAGTCTGGCAGCACATAGCATGGGGATGATGCTATGTACATAGTCTATGAAGCACATAGACTATGTATATAGCATGAGGGTGATGCTTAATGGAAAGTTAACACTTACATTGTCAAATCCTCATTCTTCCACCTGAAAAATACAGTGAGACAAACTTGATGCTTGCATTTATAATTTCCCTCCTGGATTGCTGCAATGCCTTATTAATAGGGGCAACAGAAAAATGCTGTACCTGCTACCTTTAATTCAGCATGCTGCAGCATAACCTCCCTGCTGCTTATATATCTCCTCTGTTCTTCAAAGTCTCCACTGGGAGCCATTTCAAAATCCATTTGCTGACTTTAAAAACCTTGAATAACCTCCTCCGAGAAACTTGGAGACACTATTGGATCCATACGCACTATACAAAACCTCTCTGCAAAAGAATCTAACTTAATGATTCCTAGGATCTGTTTAAAATGGGTATGTTAGATTAGCCTGCCAATGTTGCTGCTGCTGCTTCCACCAGCCAATAGAATCCCTGATGAAAGAAGGTTGGTGGCATCAGGTGAGATGGAGGGAGCACTGAGTACTGGTCACTCATTACCCCATTACATACATACAGTAAATTTGAGCTGTAGAACCAGTCAACCACTGTATAACAACAAAAATTAGCAACCCTTTGCGCACTCGCATGCAAATGTTCAAACAAATGCATTCACAGATTCACTCATCCAGGCACCACTGTTATCCTTATCCCTACAGCTCAGTTAAAAGCCGGGGTCTTATGCCGGGAATACACAATGCGTTTTTGCATTCGTTTTTGCCGTCGTTTTTGCTTTCGATAGATTCTACTCTCGATTCGCTGCTCGATTCCCCTCTCGATTCCTTATCTTTTCTTATCAATTACATTCACTTGAATGAGGAGAATCGAAACGAAAGTAGAATCGACCAGATCCGACAGGTTGGAATTTATCTATCGAACCCATCTATCTAAAGTAAAAACTTAACGTGTATTCCCAGCATTAGATCACAGAAGAATGCATTATTTTGCTTAGTCAACTACACTGCGCAGACTAAGTAAAAGAATGCATTCTTCTGTGAACTAAGACCTCGGCTTTTAACTTAGCTGTAGGGATAACAGTGGTGCCTGGATGAGTGAATCTGTGAATGCATTAGTTTGAACATTTGCATGCGAGTGTGCAAAGGGTTGCTAATTTTTGCTATTTTTCTGGCCACACCCCCTTTAGCACCTCCCTTTCCTTAAATTACCTATTTAAATGTCCTAACTAGAGGCGATGTGCCTGGATTTATGTGGGGGGTTTTTTGTTTGTTTTTTTAACCACTGTACAACAACTGTTTAAAAATGCAATAGTTCTAATTCCATAACATTTTCTATCTCTGATTATGGACTACTGATAATCTTGTAATGCAAACACTGGCATTGACCAGCACATATTTTAACTGCTTTCTGCTGAACATATAGTATATTCACATTGTTTCTAGCAGCTGATTTGCCAGAATTATGTGAATATGAGTTTTTTCTGCTTTCGATGAGCACAGTGCGAGGCTCTGCTCATCAACAGTGGCAAGAAGTGAGGTAGGGACCAGAATCTAACATCCTGGTGCCTGATTGCTGATCATTTCTCCACCCAACCCCCAACACCCCTCTCCTGCTCCGGTCTTTAGCTTGGCTTTGCAAATGCATTACTCACCTTCTTTGCTCCTGTGCAGCAATCGCTCTAACTCTCACTTATCCTCTTCTGTCTTTATACACCGGGTCCCAGCTTGATGTTGTCATCATCAGCCGGGTCCCAGTACATGCAGAAACTTCTGAATCTACTCTAACAAAGGCTACATTTAATAGGTTTTCCCATATTCAGGGGTACTTAGAGTGTGTGTGTGTGTGTGTGTGTGGGGGGGGGTGTTGTCATGCACTTTGGTGATAATATGAATTGGCTTTATGGCAGCACCCAACTGAACTGGTTAGCATTGCATCTGGAAAATTGCTGTTACCGGAACTTGGTTTACGTCTGTGGCCTTTTTTGCTGGGTGTAATGGTTTATAAGGCATCATGTGGGAGGTCCAAATGGCTCTAGGGTTTGCTTCGTCGAGTCAGACTGGGCTCAGATTGCTGTACAAAACGCCTGTGTCCACACTAGCCCTACACGCAGGGCCGGTTCAAGTAACAATGGGGCCCTAGGGCAAAATTAGCCTGGGGGCCCCCCCAACAGACCCCCCCCTGACCAAAAAGCGTCATTAGAGGCCCTTTGTTGCAGCCAAACTTCCCCCCTGGGCCCCTGAGCTGGCTGCTGACCCTCCCCCAATCACCTCCCAACTTAACAGACTTTGCAGAGTCCCTGGGGAGCAACAGTTAAGATGGGGAGGGACATCTTGGGGGCCCCTACAGGCTCTGGGGCCCTGGGGCAGCTGCCTATTTTTTTCCTATGGTAGCTCCGGCCCTGCCTACACGCTGATACATTTCAGAAACTTGAACATGGAAATGAAGAATGGGGCCGCACATTAGGTTTGTATGCACCAAAGTCATGGAAAGAGCATGTTTGTTCAGCAAACCAGCTTTAGTTCAGACATTGGCGATGAAATGCTCAATTAAGTGAAAAAATAATTTCCACTGGGAAATAGTAGAGGAGATATATAAGTATTCTTTCACAGTAACCCAACCTAACTATCCCCGTGTGCTCCCCTCATAATACAAAGTGCTGATTTAATACTTTCAATGGCCCAACAAGGAAAACCTCTAGCAAGAGGGGAAATAAGCTGTTGTGGCCTCCAAAGAGATTTTGATGTTCAAAAACAAAATGTAACAATAGAGTTAATTGGAATTTCATGGTTCACACAGTCTCCTTAAGGGGATCTTCACTCTTCTAAATCATTACTTTAGTTGTGGCAGCAAATATTAAAGCAGACATTTGCAGCCCTTGAACTGTTTCCTGTTGAGCTGCTGTGGATTTCTTTTAATAATCTTTTTCTGAAATCTGTAAAGGAGCAAATATAAAAAAAAAAAGCAAGTGCTAACACAGCTATTCTTCACAGAACACACTAATATTTTATATACTGGAGTGCAGACAAATTAGTCCGTTACATTTAAAAGAAGAAAGCAAAAAGGAAAATTAATGATTAGTACTGATCAAAACTGCTGCTTTCTCCTATGGTATTCTCGGTCATTACTGTGTGAAAGCAATTAAAAAAAAAAAAAAGGGAAGGGAGCACCGATCAGCTGAGAGGAAAAAGCAGCGTCCCACCCCAGTGCCTTCTGGGGTGTACAATCAGCCAGCACACAAAGGACTGGTACACTTCATAGAGAATTTATGTGTGCATCAAACCAAGTAACACCTGACAAATCTGGCTTTGCAAATTTGGCCTAATAGGCTACTCACGAGACATGGCTCATGCAAATATGCATTTGCTTTCACATGCCAAAGTTTGCAGGGTTAAAACCAATACCAGAAAGCGGTTGCCCTGCGGGAATTAGTTCATGCTACATAAGCACTATCCGGGGAGGCTTCTCAATGCCCCCAGACAACCGGGGGGCAGCGGGGCCCCAAGCTCTCTCACTGCCTGGAAACCACAGCGGCATCCCGGAGGGAGAGGCTGGGAGGTGCAGGCAACCCCCCCAAAAGTGTGGCCAGCACCGGGAAGAGCCGCCCGCACCTGCCTCCCAAAATTTAAAAACATAGCACTTACCTTAACATCCATTGCGTTCTGCTACATGAGCACGACTTGGGAGCGAACACATGTGAAAGGAGTGAAGCATGGGCCACTCCAAGCTTTGGAGCTCAGAGCTGGCTTTCACACAACACTCCAAGGGGAAGGGGGGAGGGGAAGGCAGGGGCAGACAGCTCGCTCCAGGGCTCTCACCTCCTAGAACAAGCCATCCACCACCCGCCTCCAAAGGGGGATAGAAATGAAACACTACACTTCATAGAGAATTTATGTGTGCATCAAGCCAAGTAACACCTGACAAATCTGGCTTTGCAAATTTGGCCTAATTATTATTATTATTATTATTATTGATTTATAAAGCGCCAACATATTCCGTGGCACTGTACAAAGTAAGAAACAAACATGGGGTACATAATAATACAGACAATGGTGTACACCAAAATACAAGATACATAATTAGTGACAAAATACAAATTATAGAATTGGTAATGACAGTGATAAAATTAACATGACGAATAAAATGTATAATGTTTACCAAGACACAAAAGGGGGAGAGAGCCCTGCCCTTGCGAGCTTACAATCTAATTGGCTACTCACGAGACATAGCTCATGCAAATATGCATTTGCTCTCGCATGCCAAAGTTTGCAGGGTTAAAACTAATACCGCAAAGCGGTTTCCCTGCGGAAATTAGTTCATGCTACATAAGCAATATCCAGGAGCGCCACGGGGAGGCTTCCCAATGCCCCACACAAAGGACTGGAACCGCTGGAGGTATTTAAAGCTCTTTATTCAATGTGCATGGCAGCAGTGACAGATCACTGTTTCGGGCAGAACACCCTTTATCAAACTGCATTGGCATGTTGCATTAGTGGGTGGTGGGTAATGTATCTTCTTGCCCATTAGCCCCATGACGCTAAGCTGGGAGGGGATAAACTTTCCCTACCTCACATACTGTAGGTGTTACTGTACTTACTGCACAATTTACAAGGGGGTACCGTAAAGTTTTAATTATCACCCGGAAGTTGTTATGCTATATTGAGTACATTTTGTCAGTGTCATCATTGATCCCTAAGTGCATGATGTTGAGAAAATCAGGTCATTGTATCGTTTATTTCTTTTACAGATTGTGCCAAGAAGTGATTGAATTGTGAGATGGAAAAGATTAAGGGCTCGCGGTGTGATGAAGTTCCTGCATAAAAAGTATGAAAAAGTAGGTTAAGGCTGCTTTCACAGTGGGACATTACAGGCGCACGTTAGAGCAGTCTGTAACGCAGCCCAACTCACAGTAATGAAAAATCAATGGACTGTTCACAGTGCCCACGTTGCGTTACATTTTAACGCTGGACATTCAAAGAAAGTGCAGCATACTGTGCATTATATGTGGTTTTAGCTGCGTTAGACTCAGGGGCGTAGCAATAGGGGTTGCAGAGGTTGCGACCGCTTCGGGGCCCTTGGGCCAGAGGGGCCCGGAAGGGCTCTCCCTCAAGTACAGTATTAGCTCTCTATTGGTCCTGTGCTCATAATAATCACTTCTATAGATACTTTGAATAGTGGTAATCATTAACAAGCTGTTTCCCATCCCCTTCTTGCACCTCTGACACTGTGGTGCTAGTAAAAAAGGGCGCACAGGGATAGTGGACAAAAAGGGTGCCGTCATAGACTACAATGCAAAATATCGGCTATTCGGCGCCCGACAGGAAAAAAGGGTGCCCGAGAAATAGCGGTTACAGGGATCGTGTTAACAAAAGTTTTGGTTTACAGAATAAGGTTTATAACAAATATCGTTTACAAGTTCGTTTTGACTTTGTGTTATACTTATTTTTTTCGTTTTTAAATTTCGCTTATAGCAGTTTTTACTTATTTTTTCGTTTTAAAATTTTGCTTACAAAAGTATAACAACTAAATTTTCGTTTACACTTCTTTGATCATTTAAAAATTTGTTTTCGTTTTTTTTGTATAATGCTTAAATACCGTTTTCAACCTTATTGTATTAGAAATACATCGCTTTTGGTATTAACTTTGTTTTTACACTTATAATGCATTGATTATAGTTACTAAAATATCGCTTTTAATATTACTGTTATTTTAAGATTTTGTAATGCGTACATGATTGTAAGGCTCTCTATTGTATTGTATATATTGATATATACTTTTCTCTATTTATAATATTAATGTATAAGTGATTTTAAGGCTATTTTAAGGCTATTTATTCTATTACAAATATATAAATTATTTTATTCATGGTATTTGTAGTGAAGTAATTTAAGGATTAAATATATTATTGTTTATATGTGTTTAGGGTGTTTGTGCGGTGGGGATGGTTAGGTTTAGGCATTACCAGGGGGGTCTAAAGGTTAGGGATTGGTACAGGGAGGGTTAGGTATAGTTACAGTATAATATACGCAACCAGGGGGTGGTTAGGGTTAGGCACCACCAGGGGGTGGTTAGGGTTAGGCACCACCAGGGGGATCTAGGGGTTAGGGTTAGGTACAGGAAGGGATAGGTATAGTTACAGTACAATATACACCACCAGGGGGATGGTTAGGGTTAGGCATCAACAGGGGAGATTTAGGGTTAGGCACCACTAGCGGGTGCTTAGGTTTAGGCACCACCAGGGGGGTGGTTAGGGTTAGGCACCACCAGGGGGGTGGTTAGGTTTAGGCACCACCAGAGGGGTGGTTAGGGTTAGGCACCACCAGGGGGGTGGTTAGGTTTAGGCACCACCAGGGGGGGTCTTAGGGTTAGGCACCAACAGGGGGGTGGTTAGGGTTAGGCACCACCAGTGGGTTCTAGGGGTTAGGGATAGGTACAGGGAGGGCTCTGTGTGAGAGTACAGCACAATATATGTAATATATAGAATTTATTAAATTATGTATATTTAAACAAAGAGGGGGTCTAGGGGTTAGGGATAGGGAGAGATCTGTGTGAGCCTACAGTTAGGTATAATTGCAGTAAAATATCTGTAAAATCTACCATTGCATTGCTATGCTTAATACAAGTGTAAATATCGTTTTTGATATAGATGCTATTTGACGTTTCATTTCAGAATTCGTTTGTTGTTATAGACGGTATTTTGCCATTTCATTTCCGTTTATTTAACCTATTTAGCACTAAATTTTCATTTACAATCTCTTAAACGAAAAATATGGTTTTGCATTAAAACTTACAATTTCGGCTATACCCCGCGCCCTTTTTTCCAGGCGCCCTTTTTTGATACACGCCTGACACTGTAGTTGCCATTTCCAATATAGAGATAAAAAGAGTGGCACTCACTAACAAGAGGGATAGGGTGCCCAAGCCTCAAAGGTTCCCCGCACCATGGGATCCAACTGCAGCAAACAAAAAGGTAGATGGAGGCTGGCACTTCCAAAAATAAGCTCTTTTATTGAAAGATTAAAAGCATGTGGCTAAACGGCGACAGCCCGCCGTTTCAAGACTCAGCCCTTCTTCAAGCCGAAGTATCCCTATACTTCGGCTTGAAGAAGGGCTGAGTCTTGAAACGGCGGGCTGTCGCCGTTTAGCCACATGCTTTTAATCTTTCAATAAAAGAGCTTATTTTTGGAAGTGCCAGCCTCCATCTACCTTTTTGTTTACTGTAGTTGCCATTGACAGTTTTTGGTGTGCCGTATCAATTGTTATGTATAGAGTGCTTGGGGGGCCCCATTGTAAAACTTGCATCAGGGCCCACAGCTCCTTAGCTACGCCACTGGTTAGACTGTTTGCACATGCTCAGTAAGGGGAGAGTCTTATTGTTCCTAGCCACATGGCTAATTAATATTCAATGCACTGTAGTGTTGTCCAGATCATGAACGATTCGGATCTTTGATCCGGATCTTTTTTGTGAGTCGAATCATCCGGATCATCACAATGAAGGATTCGGTTCACAGTGGATGTTTGGAATCCAGACAAACTGCAGCTTCTGTGCACAAGCACAATCTTCTTGCTGCATCTCTCCCTTCCCCATTAGCACCCTCAATGTGCCTTCATTCTCCTGCACCTCTTACTCTGCTGCACCCCTGCTTCCTGCTTCCCTAGTAAAATGATTCAAAGATTCGGTTCAAAGATCCAGATCTTTTCAATGATCCGATTCGAATCATCCGAATCATTGAAAAGATCCAGACTTCCCAGGATAGCACCAAGAGCCCCATAACGCGGCTCAATCTGACGTCCAACTTTAACACCACCATGCGTTGTGTTAGGGGCACTTTATGCGACCTTAACGTCCCCTAAAACGCACCGTCTTAGTGTGAAAGAGTTCTAAAAGTAATTTCATACATATTTTTTGCATTATCTTGCTTGCTGGGGTATTAAAAGGAATTAATTGATAAAGTAAACATGTCTCCTGTGAGAAAACTCAGGAGAAAAGCTAAGTGAATAAGGGCTAAAGTGCTGAAAGGATAATAACTTATTTTTATTTTAATGCCAAAACAACTGAGCAGAAGCTTTCAGGATTACAAAGTGTAATTTCCTTATTTGTCACTGGCAAATAACTTGCTCTTGTTTTGGCAATAGGTGTATAAAAAAACAAACTAATGATAATGAGGGAAATATATATTTTAACCTCTAGCCGACCGCGTCACGCCGACGGGCGTGGCCGCGGCGGCAGCCCCAGGACAGCCTAACGCCGATTGGCGTAAAGTCCTGGGGCTCTGTTTTGCAGGAGATCGCACGCAGGCTGCGCGCGCATCTCCTGCTCGGTGGGTGGAGCGGAGCTATTGCCTCTCGGGGGAGACTGTTAGACGGCGTAATCGCCGTCTAATTACTGGTACAGCAATGCGCTCAGCAGCAGCAGCGCTGTACTGGGGACAGCTGTGTGACACGGCTGTCCCCTCCTGAGGCTGGGAAGTGATCGGCTGTCATAGGGAAGGGGGGTCGATTAGACCCCACCAACAGACAGCTCTGTTGATGGGGAGAAAAGGGGGGGGGGGGGAATCACTTGTGTGCTGTGTCCTGTGGCCCTGCAGCTTGGCCTTAAAGCTGCAGTGGCCAATTTAATGAAAAAGTGCCTGGTCCGTAGGGGGTTTAACACTGCGGTCCTCAAGTGGTTAATAACACAAGTTTTAAAATATTATAATAAAGTAGGCTTTGAATTAAAATGTGGTGGAGAAAGAGAAAAAATATGCCTTTTTAAAGTGATATTGCCACATATATAATATTGCTGATTTTTTTTTTTTACATTTTCTTCAATGAAACCAGGTAAACATACGTTTAATAAATCAATGTTCTCTAATTACATTTAGTTATGCAATAAAAGACTATGCAAATATCTTTCAGCAGAAAATTACAAACAATAGGCCTATTATGACTAGAGATGGCCCAGCCTTGGAGAACTCATGGAGAAGCACATGATCAGTTTGATCAGCTGATAGATTTGTAAGCCTCTGATTTGCTGTGATGACTTCCTGGTTTAACACATGATCATGACCAGCAAATCAGAGCCTTACAAATCTATCAGCTGATCAAACTGATCATGTGCTTCTCCATGAGTTCTCCAAGGCTGGGCCATCTCTAATTATGACTTTGCCTTAATACCTTTTTCCAGCAATATCAGTAGATTTATATTTAGACATTCATGAAGTCATGAAGTAAAGAGGAGAATGACATAAAGCAGGACATAGGAAGCTATACATCACAAAAAGGCCTATGTAGTTTATGTACCAATAATACAAATATGGTCAAATTTGTAACTATTCCTCTGTAAGAAAAGAAGGGCACATAACTGTGAAAAAAACTTGAAAAAAAAAATAAAAATAGCTGGTACCCATCATTGTTTATTGTAATATTTAGTTGAACAATCTTTAGAGACAAATATAGCAAACATGCAATTTCCATGGATCTCAATGAGACTTCTGCACCTGTCAGCCTAGATTGGTCTACTACCCCTGAGGAAACTACCCCACTGTGACAGGGTTAAAAGGTGCCTTCTTTAGACTTCCTTTCCAAGGCTCATAAAAGGAAATTTCAAAATATGTTTTTTTTTGTTTCTTGTAGCTTTGTGTGTTTTGGGTTATTATCCTATTGGAGGATCCATGACCTGCACATGAGACACAGCTTTCTGACACTAGGTTGTATGTTTCACTCCAGAATGTTTTGATAGTTTTTTGAAATTCCAAAATTCCTTGCCAGAGGCAGCAGAGCATCACAAAACATTACTGAGCATCCAGAGGCGGATTAAGGCTAAATGGGGCCCTAAGCAAAGTAACTGATTTGGGCCCCCCATCATGTCGTAATAGAATCAGAAGATGCAGCTGCACAGCAACATGCCACACACACCGGGGCAGCCGAGCTACTGGTTGCTATAGGCAACAGCCCGCTTTCCTCTGTGGGTGCACAATGCAGGTAATAGCAGCGGCAAAATGCAGAGTGAGAAATGAATGGCTGGGACATTTGCACTCAGGGCTGGGGCACCCCTGTGAAGAGGGCGCCAGATATCACAGCAGCACTTTCCCCCTGCATCTCCAGCCTGGCAATAGCAGAAAGCTCTGGACACCGCCAAACCGGAAGCCGTTCCCCAGACAGAATTACATAACCACCCCCACCACCGAACAACCGATTTCCTCCCAAACTAGACAGCCACCATGCAGCCTCCATCCCAGTGAATACGATAGTCCTGCAGAGAAGGCAGCCGCAGTGGGGGAGAATGACAGCACCAGTTGACTCACATTCACCTATTGCGATCCAAGCAATAGAAGTCACGTCATCCGAAGCCCATCTGTCTCCTCTAGAGTGCTGCCGCTCTGTTACTACTACTATTACTACTTCCTACTTCCTGTCTGATCTGAGAATCAGGAAGTTCAGAGCAAACGGCTGCACTGTAGAAGAGACAGATGGGTTTCAGATGACGGAATCTCTATCGCTTGGATCAGGGATAGGTGAGTGAGCGTTTTCCATCTGCTGCTATCATTCTTGCTGCAGCTGTAGTTCTCTGTGGGAAGGGAGGGATAAGTGGGCAGTGGCAGAGTGCACAGTAGCAGGAGGAGGACCTAGGAGGAGAGCCTGGCTCTGAAGACAATCAGCAGCGCACGGCATAATTTGACAAGACAAGACAAGACAAATAACATTTATATCGCACTTTTCTCCTGGCGGACTCAAAGCTGCAACCACTAGGACGCACCCTATCGGCAGTAGCAGTGTTAGAGAGACTTGCCTAAGATCTCCTACTGAATAGGTGCTGACTTACTGAACAGGCAGAGCCGAGATTCGAACCCTAGTCTCCTGTGTCAGAGGCAGAGCCCTTAAAGGGACTCCGAGCAGTGCCTGTGGGTATGCCTTTAAGCATACCCACAACTAATTAATTACATCCTCACACCTACCAGCATGATGTTTGTAATTATATCCCCCTGGGTTCCTTATATTTCATTGCATTGTGCTGAATCAAGCTGCCGACTTTGGAGAAAAGTCGTCCTGTGTAATACAATGTAACTATGGAAAGATGCATATCATTTTGAAGCTCTCTTTCTCCTCTTTCCAATGATAGATGCCACCCTACGCCTTTTAGTTTTCGCTATTTTCACGATCAAAATTGCGAAAACTAAAAGGCATAGGGCGGCGGTTTATATATCATTGGAAAGAGTAGAGAGAGACCTTTAAAATGATATGCATCTTTCCATAGTTACTGCACTGCTCAGAGTCCCTTTAACCATTATACCATCTAGCCACCGCTGACAGGATGGCGAGGGCTGGTTTATGTGCTGATGGGGCCCCTTTGACTCTGAATGGGGCCCCAAGCGACTGCTTTTGTTGCCTGGTCGGTAATCCGGCCCTGTGAGCATCCTCCGTATTTCACAGTAGGTGTTTTCTTTTCAATGAAAGCTTACATTTTTTTTGTCTGTGAACACAGAGCTGTTATGATGACAAGTTTCATCTTTTCAGAGGAAAGTCTCCCAGAAGCTTTGTGGTTTATCAATATGCATTTTATCAACTTCTAGTCTAGATTTTTTTATGTTTTTATGCTAGCAGTAGAGTCCTATAGGGTCTTCCACTATGGAGACTGCTGTCACTCAAAATGCGACATATGGTGTGATCAAAGTTTGATGACCTTGACTTGTATCTCTTGGAAGTTGTTCCTGGTTTTGTGTCTGCATTCCTTTAACATGTGTAATGATCAGTGGTACATATGATGATCAGAGTGAGCTCATTCAGTACAGTAGTCAGTATTTTATTCAGAGGTTGATCACACGTGTTAGTGCACAGTAACACAGGAGTACTCCTATGTGATAGCCCCTTAACGATTGGGACTATCACTAATAAAGAGAGGTTGTACAGGCAATGTCGGTAACGGGTCAGTCAGGCAGCGGTACAGTAACGGCAGGCAAACTCGTAGTGAGAGAACAGGCAGAGGTCGGCAACAAGTCAGTTGGGCGAAAGTACAGAATCAGGAGGCTAAATCAGAGTGGAGGTCGGGCCAAGGTCGGCAGCAGATCAGAATGGCAAGGTACAGAATCGAGAGGCAGAGAGAGTAATCAAAGGTTCAGGCAAAGAGTCATACACAAATAATCAATATACAATAATATGTTTTTTCCTAAGCTAAGTGTGAATCCCCGGGGTCCTGCCGGATCAAACACACACGGATCTGACTAAGGTCTGAGAGCTTTCACTGCAAAGTTTCAGCGACAGCAGATGAGGAGCCACTGACAGCCCAGGTCTTAAATACAGATGATCATACCAAAAGGTCCCGCCCAGCGAATCCCGGCCAATCAGTGGCAAGAGTCAGACCACTGCTGTCAGCTGACCGGCAGGACAGCTGACCCGCCTCCTCAATGCATAAAGGTCCTGTCTCCAGGTACGCTACTCTGGCCTGATGTATCCTGGAGAGACCTGTTCTGCCGGAAGGAGATAAGCGAGAGGACGCGCCGCTCTCCGCTGCAGAGGTAACACCATAATTCCTGACAACATGCTTGTCTAGCTTTTTTTTTCTGACCTCTTCAGACAACTCTCTCCTTTACTTTCTCTAGTCTATGTAAATGCTTTTCTCCATTTAAAAATGCTGAATAGCTGATAGTTTTGACCACACAAAATTGGACTTTTTAGTTCATCATTAGTAGGGTTGTAACATTAAACTATGAGGCTTCAATCAAAACTTTGAGATGGTCAAAAAGGTCAGAAATAAACTTGCAATGTGTAAACCAGAAAACAAACCAAATATGTGAACTATGGAGTATAATGGGCCCAAAAATGGAGTTAAAAAGAATAATACATTAATATCCACACGTTCTTTTCCCAACATAGAATAAAACAAACTAACATTTTATAGGACCAATTAAAAGAGATTGTTAACCATACAAAACAGGTTAATAAGCAGATGACTGTGCTGCATCCGTTTATAGTATGAAGTATATATCAAAATCTAAATTACATCTGGAAATAAAAATTTTACTTTTAAAATTAGCCCCTTACCTCCCACACTCCCCGATAGGTACACACAATTTTTTTTGTAAGAAAAAAATAAAATAAAAAATATACAATAAAAGAAATTACATAAATAGTTACCTTAGGGACTGAACTTATTTTATAATATGTATGTAGTGAAGTATATTACTGTTGTTTTTTAAATTATGGGCTTGTAATAAGTGATGGACACAAAACTGAAAAAAATGCACCTTTATTTCCAAATAAAATATCGGTGCCATACATTGGGATAGGGACATAATTTAAATGGTGTAATAACCAGGACAAATGGGAAAATAAAAGTTTTATAATTTAACCTCCCTGGCAGTCTATTAGAAACTGCCAGGGGGCAGCGCAGCACTACTTACATTTTTTTTTTTAAATCATGTAGCGAGCCTAAGGCTGTACAGCGGCATCCCCCCGCCCACTTCGATCGCCTCCGGCGATCTTTGATCAGGAAATCCCGTTCAAAGAACGGGATTTCCTGAAGGGCTTCCCCCATCGCCATGGCGACGGGGCGGGATGATGTCACCGGCGTCATGGATGTCGTGACGTCTAAGGGAGTCCCAATCCAACCCTCAGCGCTGCCTGGCACTGATTGGCCAGGCAGCGCACGGGGTCTGGGGGGGGCAGCACGGCACGGCAAACACCGGCGATCGAGCGCGGAGTGGCAGCGATCGGTTTGCACACACAGCTAGCAAAGTGCTAGCTGCCTGTTGCAAAAAAAAGTAAGCAAATCGGCCTAGCAGGGCCTGAGAAATCCTCGGGCTTACCGCCAGGAAGGTTAATATAATAATTTTTATAATTTTATTTAAATAGAAATAAATATTTTAAAACTATAATGGCTGAAAACTGAGAAATAATGATTTTTTTTAAAAAAATTTCTTAATCTTCCTGTTAAAATGGATTCATAATAACATAATTCTTAGCAAACTGTACCACCGAAAGAAAGCCTAAATGGTGGCGGAAAAAACAAGATATAGATAATTTCATTGTGATAAGTAGTGATAAAGTTATTGGCAAATGAATGGGAGGTGAAAGTTGCTCGGATGCATAAGGTGAAACGACACTGAAGGCTGAAGTGGTTAAATATGTGCAATTGCCTATGCAGTCATTTAGAAAAAATATATTTCACGCTCATATGCAACATTTTATCCTACACATTTCATTTGTTGGAAAGTACACAGTATAACCGTGTTTTTATGATTGCTGGATCTCATAAAGCACCTCCATGCAGCTAGAGACTGATGTCTTTGTTTGCTAAGCACTCATTGTAATTCCCGCTCGGCCATTTACACCACAGCTATAACAAGGTTTCAGGCTCTATTTTCCCAATCCATGCTGAACCGTACATTTACGTTCACCAACGACAGCGCATTCTTTCCAAATCAACTGTTTAGTTACAAGAAAGAAATCACTTTGTGTCTGACAGATGCTCCCGAAGGGATATCGGGGCCTGTGATAACACTGCAGCAGCAGATGTTTATGAAGCTGATAATACAAGACATAGCGCAGAGAAAAAAAACCCGGTGCCATACATTTCCTAGTCTGGCGGATGGTGGTACAATAACATGGGACATATAGATCACACTGAACAATGCAAGTAACAGGAACATAGGCTTCATTTCCTATAAAATATATCTGTGCGTTTGCTGTGTAACAGCCTCGTCTTATATAAATATTGGCTTTTGCTGTTGTTTAGGGATGTAGCAGAAACCTTTCTCTATGTTTTGCAGTGGAAAGCCATGTAAAGTGCATTCATCTGGTTTATAAGTTATAAAGCCTTAAAGGTGTTGCAAATTTTCCATCCCTCTCTAATTGGTTTCTCATAAGCTGATTTGCAGCATCCATCAAATAATGGCGCCAGGAAAAAGGACGTGTGGTATAGAACATTTTTAAAATATTGTCTATAACAATATTATTATCGTTTCTTTATCTAAGATAGAATAATAAATATGTTAAAACAACTGTAATAAAAGGTCACTGGGTGAAGCCGAAATGGCAAAATATCATCTATAACAATGAAAATAAAAATGTATTTACCATCGTAATAAGCAAAGTAAAGCATTGGCAAATATTACAGATATTTTACTACTACTAAATCTACTCTCACACAGAGCCCTCCCTAAGACCTCTCCCCTGGTGGTGCCTAACCATAAGACCCTCCTGGTGGTAACTAACCCTAAGATCCCTCTGGTGGTGTCTGACCCTAAAACCCCCTTCCTGACGCCTAACCCTAAAACCCTGGTTCTCTGCTGCAGATAACGTTAATACAAAAAGTGACATATTTCTAAGATAATGCATTTCAAAATGATAATTTACGTAATTATAATTCTCAAAACTAATTTTTAAAACTGTAAAAAAAAGTTAAACCAATAATTTACAAAATGATAATTGTCAAAACGAATTTCAAAACAAATATTTTTCAAAACACTAATTCTCAAATGAAATATTGAGGTTGGATGGGCCCGGTACCCGCTATTTATTGGGCACCCAAATTTCATCTTTGGTGCCCAATAGCCAACAGTTTGTACCTATGGAGCGCCCAAATAGTCCCTTAGCCCAAGGTGCCCAAATTTCCTGATTCCGATTTGCTTCCTCGCATTGTCTGTAGGCCTGGTTCACACTGCATGGATTTAGATCCGCTTTTCAGAATGCATGCAAGTGAGGAAACACAATTACACAGGCTTACATATAGAAAGAACTTATGGTAGAAACTGATATTTTGACCTTTTAGACCTTTAGTGTTATGCTGAAGCTAAGTATGATCCCTTGGCGACAAATCAGGGACTGATGCTGTACAGGTGCATCGCTAGCCTTCAGGCTAGTGATGCATCCTGTAGTTATGAAGGGGCTGGAAGGACAATTATTGGCACATAGTGGAGCAGGTGGAGGAGCAAAAATAACATTGCCATTGGGCATACTTGGGCATTGGGGTTGGATCTTTAAAGAGAAACTGTGACCAAGAATTGAACTTCATCCCAATCAGTAGCTGATACCCCCTTTCCCATGAGAAATCTTTTCCTTTTCACAAACGTATCATAATGGGGCTCTGTATGGCTGATATTGTGGTGAAACCTCTCCCACAGGAAGCTGTGAGGACCATGGTCCTGGCAGTCTCCTGTCTGTGAACCTCATTGCATTGTGGGAAATAGCTGTTTACAGCTGCTTCCAACTGCCAAAAAAGCAAGCAGCAGCTACTTCCACTGACATCACCTTCCAGCAGTAAAAATGTCACCATGTGATAAATGTCAGAATGTAAAGCATGGAGAGGAAAGATTTTACAATGACTAAATCATTCATACATAATTATTGTAAAAATGAAGTACTTTTTTTTTATTACATTATTTTCACTGGAGTTCCTCTTTAAGTGGCATTGGCTGTACACTGTATACACATTAGAAAGGAAAATGATTGTCAGTCGAAACAGACATTATTGGATGTTTTGGCTGCCTTCTATCTAATGTGTGTTTGTGCTTTAAAGGACAGATGCAAGAAAAAGAACAAAAAAGAGGCGGAAGCCCCTGGTAAGAAGATCTTTTTTTCTCAGACCTGTGCTTTAAGGTAAATATGTTAAAATGTGGACACACACGCACACAGAGCAACCAACCAAGTTGCAACTGGGGAATTAAAAAAAAAAAAAAAGGTTTTGATTGGTTGTTCTGGGTAACTGCCCAACCTTTGCTCTAAATTTCTTCATACCTGCCATGATATAGTAGCGATGCTGTTTTATTTTTTTGTAAAAAAAAGTTAGTTTGTTTATGAGTACCATAATGAAAACAACTATACAGGATATAAACATGACAGGGGCTTCACTATAGGGGAGCAGCCCCTGCGATAGTAAAGGGGCCCAGAGCTGTGGGGAGCCCCCAACTTTTAACCTTTTCTTCCTCAGATCCATGGGACTTTACTCAGTGGCATAGCTAGAGATTATGGAGCCCTCTGATATAGGCACTCTTTAACTATGCCACATGCCCCTAACCTATGGATATGAGTTAATCAGCAATTTACCTTCTCGTGCAATCTACACTGCATATAGTCCATGGGCACTTATAGTCAGAGGGTGGAGAAAAACAAGAAATTGAATGATGAATATGTCGAGTACCACCTGGGCCCCTCTCTGCTCCAGGCCCCATAGCAGCTGCTATGTCTGCTATGGCTATTGCTACACCCTTCGGGTGTTTTTGTGGCTACACTTGTTACGGGTGTGGAGATCATGATGACCACTCTTGTTTTATGACCCTTAAGAGATGGGCCCCAAGCTGTGAAATACACCAAGGGGAGGTAGGGGAAGGGGTGTGACCATTCGGGGGGCCCCATTAAAGTTTCCCTGGGTGGCCCCATTAATTGTAGTTACACCACTGACCACAGACAGGATATTTGTCACTTTGTACCCATTTGTTTACTAAACAATGAACAAAAAGGACACTGCATGACTAAGGGCTGGTTCAGACGGACGCTTGCAGAGCGTTTACTGCCAGCGTTCGGGGCTTGGCGTTAAACGTTCCCATTCAAGTGAATGGGAGCGTTTGTACCAAGCTTTTACGTGCGTTTGCACGAACGCGGCGTTCGGGGTCCCGTTTTTCACTGGCGTTCAAGGAGCCCCTGGAAGCTACATGTTGCTTCCAGGGGCGGTTAACCGCGACGGGTAATGTCCCCCTAGGGAAAGAAAAAACGCGACCGCATGCGAACGCAATGCGAACGCTGCTGAAAGCCCGAACGCATCACCAACGGAACGCCAACGAACGCAACGCATCCAAACGTCCGTCTGAACCAGCCCTACATATTAATTTTGATAAACTAGCCAAGCTAATGCTGCTGACTCCTTTAATTTCTGTTCCTGGATTTGTATCTATACTCGAGTATAATCCTAGAAATTTAGGTCTGATTCACTTCACAAAAGTATAGGGGTCGACTTATACATGAGTCACGGGCAACACTGAGCACACTGAGTAATGTGTGTACTATTTGGGCCATTCCCATTGGCAGCAATTTAACCAATGGTAAGTGATATTTTGAGGAAAGGAAAAGCCAAGACAACACAGGTCTAAAAGTCCTGGCCACAACAATTAACAAGGAAAGGGGCAGAGGGGAAATACTGAGCTGCATTAAAGGGAGTGAATAGTTGCAGCACTTGGGGGCCTGGAGGAGGTATTGGCTGCACTTAAGGGTCAGGAGAGGTTAATGGCTGCAATACTATGTAGTGCAGTTATTAACCCCTCCTGATCCCCAAGTGCAGGCATTAACTTTTCTAGGTAGACTTATACTTGAGCAAAAAAGAATATTCCAGCTTAAAAGGGTTGAATATTGGAATCAATTTATACATGAAGCCGACTTGTATTACAGTATGTACGGTATTTCAAAACGCTGTCAGTTTCTCTGAAATATTTTGTTGTATTGCACATTTTTGTGCATGTGTACTTTTAGAAGAAAACGTACCTTCTTTTAATGAGCGTTCTTTAGGTGCTATATTCAGCTGTTTTATGCATGTGTGCATATTTCCTACAGTACGGCGCAGCGCAAGATCACAGATCATATAAAAATGTCACGCTAACTTATCATAGTCATGTGAAAATGATGAGGGGAGTAGCCACCGTATTCCAATATTAACAATAAATACTGGCAGCAATTATGAGCATCAGCGGGGACAAACAGCGAAACTGATGAAGACCATATGTAGTTATGGAGCCGAATATATACTAGCAAGCGTTAAATAACACGGCACCTGGTTATTAAGGATCTAAATCACGCTACGTGTCGGCATTTAATTAAGCCACCTGCCGTTTCCTTGTGTTTTTCTTTATACTGCATCTCCTATTATAAACATTTTTC
This sequence comes from Hyperolius riggenbachi, assembly GCF_040937935.1. Taxonomy (NCBI): domain Eukaryota; kingdom Metazoa; phylum Chordata; class Amphibia; order Anura; family Hyperoliidae; genus Hyperolius; species Hyperolius riggenbachi. The sequence goes on along the minus strand of NC_090650.1, from coordinate 113,448,062 downwards.
CTCTGCATAGACTGTCACTGTTGAAACTGTAATTATCATGTGTAAATTGAAATGCGATTGTAAATTGAACAAGTTAATAAAGCAATTTTTCAAGGTCTAAAATACATATGGTAAAAGCATGGGGCAGAGTCCAGCAAGAATGTACAAAATGCACTGAAAACTAGATGTATGTTATAAATGTATTGTTCCATGTTGATTTTGCCGTAAAAAAAGTGTCCAGTTCTTCTTAAAGTGACAGTGACTAAAGCTACATAAACACTTGAGATTGTTGTTGCCCATTGGGAATAGGGAAATGATCCCTTGGGTGACAAATCCGAGGCCAAAGCTGTACAGACACATCACTAGTCTTCAGGCTTGCAATCTTTTGCTATGGAGGAGGGCGGAGGGACAATGATGGCACACGGCAGAGTGGCTTCCCACGGTTGAGGGTGTGGTGGGGGGAGCATATAAGCTAATATAACATTGTGATTGGGCATTCTTGGGCACTGGGGATCACTAAGGATCTAACATGCTCTATCCTTAACCACTTCAGGACCATAGGCTTACACCCCCTAGTGACCAGGCTACTTTTTTTTACAATTTAGTGCTCAATTTAGAGTTTGAATAGCTCGCTGCAATCATACGATGCAGCACACAAGTGAATTCCCCTTTTTCTGCCCACCAACAGAGCTTTCTGTTGGTGGGCTCTGATCACTGCTTCCATGTTTGTTTATTTTTTTATTTTTTTTATTTATAAATATTGCTATTTTTATATTTTATATTTTTTTACCCTCCCTCCCCCCGCCAGCCGTCACTCAAGCGGGGATACACGCGATCCTCTGTAAAACTCAGCCCCAGGACTTGACACCTTTTGGCGTTACGCGGTCCTGGGGCTGCCACCTTCCTGACTCCTGTCTTCATTAGCGATGTCAGCTGTACGCTGTACACATTTTAGATAGGCAAACTATCGTCGACCAAAGCAGTCGTTATTGCCCATGTTGTCTGGCTTTTATCTAATGATTGTATGTACCTTTAGTAACCTCAACAGAAGTTCTCTTTTTCCTCACTGCCTTACCAATGACATACAAGTGTGCAAGATCTAAGCTTAGGTCAAATAGGCTGTAGTCTGAGGGTATGCTTCACAGGAGAACTACACACAGGAGATGAGGATTGCAAATGGAATAGAAAGTTTATATTTGAGTTGACTGTAAGATAAATAAGTGAGCAGTTGCGTAGAGAAGAGAGGCCCTTATGTCAGGAGACACCGGTACTGTGTTTCTGGAGGAAATCTAAAGTGTGTATGTAGGTTCAGTATGTCTTGGCCTAAGTTTAAATGAGCTGCCAGAAGGCGCTTCTATACTTCATGCAGTGCTGACAATGATAAGCAAGTTGTCCCAGGCAGAATGATAAATTAATATAAACAGTGTAGAGAAACAAAGCAGGAGACTGAATAGATTTTTCATGGGCCAAGCTGTGTCAATTAAATAGATTGATAAGAACGACTAATAGACAGATTCAGGGCAAGCAGAGGCAGTATAACAAACTGTATAGCAAAACATGCACATCTAATGGGAAGTTGGGATGCCTATTTTATTGTAACACTGTCTCAGCATGGAGAAATGTAACAACTCAGGCAGCTTCTCATGTTATCACCAGTTTAGTTCATTAAATCTTTCTCAAATTTTTATGAATTAGCACACAAAAGTCTAAAATACCAAGGGCTTGATTCATAAAGGTGGCCATACATGGTACAATTTTTTTCATCCAATCTTACCATTTCTATGTAGTATAAGGGTAAATTAAGTAAATATATTGAAAGGATAATTTAGGCAGTTCCCTTATATTACATAGAAATGGTAAGATTGGATGAAAAAATTGTACCATGTATGGCCACCATAAAGCTGTGATAATGCTCATCATGGTCGTGCTAGCGCTATAATGTGCATAACGTTTTTCGCATTCAAACATTATGCACGTTATAGCACGTGCAAAACATTAGCGCCATGACTTTGTGAATCAAGCCCTAAATGCGGTATTTTCCCGACAAGATTTTTTCCCTGCACAGCCTTTTAGGAATTGACCCCATTTGTGTCCTCCTGCAGCCAGGAATTAGACCTTAGGCAGAGTAAAGTTCTATTTGTGTTTTATTCCCTTTTATTTTATAAGCAAATGTTGTGTTGTGTGTCACTGACACTTTTCCTTTCGTTTTTGTAAATATTTTTGTAAATACTTTTTCTGCATTGTTCCACTTTTTGGAATATTAACCACCCTGGCGTTCTGATAAGATCGCCAGGGAGGCTGCGGGAGGGTTTTTTTTAAATAAAAAAAAAACTATTTCATGCAGCCAACTGAAAGTTGGCTGCATGAAAGCCCACTAGATGGCGCTCCGGAGGCGTTCTTCCGATCGCCTCCGGCGCCCAGAATAAACAAGGAAGGCCGCAATGAGCGGCCTTCCTTGTTTTGCTTAGATCGTCGCCATAGCGACGAGCGGAGTGACGTCATCGACGTCAGCCGACGTCCTGACGTCTGCCGCCTCCGATCCAGCCCTTAGCGCTGGCCGGAACTATTTGTTCCGGCTGCGCAGGGCTCGGGCGGCTGGGGGGACCCTCTTTCGCCGCTGCTCGCGGCGAATCGCCGCAGAGCGGCGGCGATCGGGCAGCACACGCGGCTGGCAAAGTGCCGGCTGCGTGTGCTGCACTTTATTTCATGCGAATCGGCCCAGCAGGGCCTGAGCGGCAGCCTCCGGCGGTGATGGACGAGCTGAGCTCGTCCATACCGCCAGGCTGGTTAAATCTATATTCAATAAGTTAGTCTTCTGTGTACTAAGCAGAGAATTTACATTACCTACAGAGAGACTGAAGAGTATTGGGTAACAGATAAGTGCCGTATTGTATGCTCGGTTGTTTCATAACCACCCGTGTGAGATTGCCTTGTGTGTGTGGTTTTCCCATAGTTTAGTCTAAAGCCCGTGGCTGACCCAAGATAGGTGAATGCCAGCCCGGAGTACGTGCATCTCGACAGCAGTACATGAAATTGTCGTAATTGCCATAGACAGATCTCCTTTCGGTGCAGGAATCTGTGAGTGTATGGTGTCTAGCAGATTTGTTTGCAGATGACTGCTAGTAGTGGCTGAGTGTAGGAAGGTGTGATTGAGGGCAACAACCTTGTTTTATCTTAAATAAGGCTTCTTCTCCTCTCGATTTGGTCAAAAACTGTCAGGTCCTGTCTCTGCAGGCTTGTCATGGGGCCTGGTTCCTGACAGGAAGGAACATCGCCTTTGGAAAAGGTAGGTCAATGTTCTTCTTGCTCCGCTCACAACATTTCATGGCCTTGCCCATTTTTGTGGTGCGCTACCTGCGACGACTGTATATCACAAATGTGTCTGCTCACATCTCGCTAATAATCTCGGTGCCTCTCCCAACCCCCCCCCCCCCCCCCATTTTTGGGGGAAAACACCCATGCACAAAGGTAAGTAGAATCAGCATGAATATACCTCTGTACTTATCTTAGGTAGCTTTGCCTCAGATCAGGTGTCCTTTAAAGTGGGATTGTCACCATAAAAATCACATTTCAACAGCAACTGGTCTGAGTGTATTAAGTGATAAAGATGCTTATCCTGCATTCACAACTTTCAAAACTTTTTCTGCTGTAATGGTTTGGAGTTATCACATACTTTAGGAGCACTGGCCCTTTAGTAGTCAGTGCCAAACAGTTGCATGCTGGTTTTTTTTTAAATCTATAATAAATTCCTCCTCTTTCCTTTATTTCACTGCCTAGCTGCTAGCTGAAACCTGATCCCCTGCTCACTTGTGTTTACAAGCAAGGCTGAGGTGACTCAGCAATTGGAGGAGAAAAGAAGAAAACAAGTTAAGGTAGGAATGACATCAGTATTTAGCCTCAGCTGTGGGCAAAAGACATGGTTCTCACCAGGAACTGAGTTATCTTCATTTACTATATAAAATTCACTGAAATCAAAACGTGGATAGTACAATACATGTGTTATGTAAGTAGATCAAGTATCTATCTACGTATATATGTGTTTTTTTTCCCTGGCATAGTATGGTTGATCCTCCAGCTTTAATGACAGATCAGTGCCCTCCTTATTTGCCCTAAGCTGTCCTGACAACATGAAAGAAAAAGTTTGGTATCTAGGAAAGGAAAATGTTCTGCATTCAGACACTTTAGGTCCCTCAGGCTGTAATTGACTAGCTAGTGGCTCTCCATCTGAAGTCTCAGCTTTTATGAGTGACTGGACACTTTCCAGCTTTACTGAAAGCACATAGCTCAATGTTGTTTGACTTCACTGACTGCACAGCCAGACACACCTTGCAATTAATAGACTTATGTCAACATTCTGCTCACACAGGAATGATAATCATGAGTTATAGTTTGAGAAGAATACATTTTGTCAGAAGTAATACTGATTAGCACAGTCAAGTAATGTTTCTCCTTAAAGGGAACCAGAGACAAAGCACCCTCATGTATTTTACAATATATATCAGTGGGAACATTAGAGAAAACATCTATCCTGCTCTCTGTTTTATTCTTTACTGTTCAGCTTGCTTCTTATCAGCCCTGATAAAATCCCAGACTGCGCATTCAGTCTGGCTTTGCTATAGTGACTAAGGTGTAATGATTCCTGAGCAGAGCCACAAGAGGGCAGGCTTGGGCTTGAAAAGACACAAGAGAACTCAGACTCAGCTATAATAAATCCTGAGCAAAGCCAGGCTGAATGCTCAGTCAAGGATTTTATCAGGGCTGATAAGAAGCAGGCTGAACAGTAAAGAATGAAACAGAGAGCAGGGTAGGTGTTTTCTGTAATGTTTCCACCGATATATATGGTAAAATACATGAGGGTGCTTCGTCTCTGGTTCACTTTAAAGAGGAACTCCAGCGAAAATAATGTAATAAAAAAGTGCTTAATTTTTTAAATAATTATTTAAAAATGATTTAGTCAGTGTTTTGTCCATTGTAAAATCTTTTAAATCCCTGATTTACATTCTGACATTTATTGCATGGTGCCATTTTTACTGTTGGCAGGTATTGTAGCTGCTGCATGATGTTTTGGCAGTTGGAAACAGCTGTAAACAGCAATTTCCCACAATGCAGCAAGGTTCACAGACAGGAAACTGCCAAGAGTATGTACTCAGAATTTGTTTGTGGGAGGGGTTTCACCACAATATCAGCCATACAGCGCCCCCTGATGGTCTGTTTGTGAGAAGGAATAGATTTCTCATGTAAGAGGGGGTATCAGCTACTGATTGGGATAGAGATTATTGTTAAATATAACTCAGATACAGACACAGAACATTTATATCGCCCTTTTCTCCTGGTGGCCAAAACTCAGTTGGGAGATAGCTGGGCATCCTAACCATGTGCTCCAAAAACAGAGGCCTATTCCACTTCTTTATGCATTGTAATTGGTGAAAGAAATATAATATGTATTTACACTTTCCTTATACACAATAATTGCCATTGATGGCTAAGTAAGCTGTTATTTGTTGATTTTATTTTGTCTTGTTTGTACGGTTGTATGTGAATAAAATGTAATTATTTATTATGAACAAATATCCTGATTTCTGACCCCCAAAAATCTTCTTATGAAATATAATTAATTACAACAATCACCTTTAAAAATCTCAACTAGCCTTTTTTTTTATAAAAGTTCCACTGTTTACATGTGATGTAGGGAAAAATCAATCTGTTATTTACGAAGGTATACTTCTCTATACGGGAGATACCCAATTGGTCCTATAAAGGCTACATGATTAGGATCATCACAAATGATTGTTTCAATTGAGGAAAATCTGTGTGTATGTAGCTTATGTAGAATAGGGCAGAATGTATGCTATAATTTACCTGTTAGGTGTCAGGAGTCCAGCAGGGTGACGTCAACGTGTCCAAGCTGATTATGCTAAATAAGGTGTTCATGAAGCCAACTTCATAATATAAAGCTTCTGTCAGTGTGTTGTAAACCCTTCATAGAAGCTGTAAACTATCACATTTAACAGGGCAGAGGCCATAGAGCATTTTTGAGCTGAACAGGGACCCAAAGAATTCCAGTTCATTCAGTAGGTAGCATTTAAAGAGGATCTGTAACATGAAAACATCCCCTGGGGGGTACTCACCTCGGGTGGGGGAAGCCTCCGGATCCTAATGAGGCTTCCCACGCCGTGCTCCATCCGTCAGGGGTCTCGCTGCAGCCCTCCGTGGAGTCCGGGCAGCGGTGACGTCAATATTTACCTTCCTCGCTCCTGCGCAGGCGCTCTGCGGCTGTCGGCTCCGAACTACACGGAAATACCCGATCGCCGTCGGGTCCGCTCTACTGCGCAGGCGCAAGTTTCCTGCGCCTGCGCAGTAGAGCGGACCCGAATGAGATCGGGTATTTCCGTGTAGTTCGGAACGGAAAGCAGCCACAGCGCCCCCGCTGGAGCCAGCAAAGGTAAATATTGAACTGACAGTCGGCACAGTCGCCGGCTGTTCGGAGGGCTGCGGCGAGACCCCCATGGGACAGAGGACGGCGTGGGAAGCCTCATTAGGATCCGGAGGCTTCCCCCACCCGAGGTGAGTACCCCCCAGGGGATCTTTTTAATGTTACAGAGTCTCTTTAATACAAGCATTTCCATTTAACCACTTAAGGACTGGGCTCACATTCAGATATCTGTGCTGAGTGGGCTCTCCAGCCCACAACACAGATCGTGATTGACCCAGGGCGACCAGACTTCCCTCCTTTTTTCCCCACTAGGGGGATGTCCTGCAGGGGGGGGGGTCTGATCGCTATTATGGTTCAGCGGGGGGGCTCCTCAAAGCCCCCCTCCGCAGTGATTTCCGCCCTCACACCACTTCCCTCCCTCTCCCTCTGTCTGATCCGTCCTGCGCCGTGTAGAATAGGCTTCAGCCTATCAGAATGCGACGATCCCCGGCCAATCAGAGGCCGAGGATTGCCGATCTCCTTTACGGCGCTGCTGCGTAGCAGCGCCATATGATGTAAACAGCGGGGATTTCTTCCCCGCGTGTTTACATTACGCGTGCGAGCCGCGATCAGCGGCTCGCACACTGTTCACGGAGACACCCTCCGTGAACTGGCATGGAAAAGCAAAACCACAGACGACCAGCCGCCGTCTATCGGCGTTAGCTGATCATTAAGTGATTTTAGAACGTCTTGCTTTGATTCCAATAATACCTTTATTGACTAACTGTACATGGTTTATTGCAAGCTTTTGAAATGTTAAGTTTCTTCTTGAGGCACAGTTCTTCTTCAGGTACAGTTCTGATCCAGTCCTGTATAATGCCAAAAGAAGAAGCTTAAAGAGAAACCATAACCAAGAATTGGACTTCATCCCAATCAGTAGCTGATACCCCCTTTCCCATGAGAAATCTATTCATTTTCACAAACAGATCATCAGGGGGCTCTGTATGGCTGATATTGTGGTGAAACCCTCCCACAGAGTAATGTCAGGACCAAGGTCCTGGCAGTTTCCTGTCTGAACCTCGTTGCATTGTGGGAAATAACAGCTGTTTACAGCTGTTTCCAACTGCCAAAAAAGCAAGCAGCATCTCCTTCCACTGACGTCACTTGACAACAGTAAAAATGTCCCCATGTAAAGAATGGGGAAGAATGTAAATCAGGGAGAGGAAAGATTTTACAATGGGCAAACATTGACTAAATCATTTATACATAAGTGTGCAAATTAAGTACTTTTTTATTACATTATTTTCACTGGAGTTCCTCTTTAACATTTCAAAAGCTTGCAGTAAACCATGTACAGTAAGTCATTAACGGTATTATCAGAATCAAAGTTTGTTGGTTTGATGTCTGTATTTTTCCTCCACGACTGATACTTCACTAACTTCTCGCTTTGTAAATGAAGCATGTTTTGCTCTGGAGGACTTTTATCATCATCGATAAACTATAACAACTTTTCTGTGTTTGCCCTCCTTTCAATTTGAAACTTTTTTGCAGTTACACTAACTACTAGTTTATCTTTTGCTGCGTTGTTATAGTGGAAACTCTCTGGCCCTGAAGTTCATTTTTTTTTTTTAATTTGCAGTCTGATTTTCCCTGTGCTTAAAATAATAAGCCAAAAAAAAGGTTTCAGCTGCATCAAAAATAGACTCGGGACTGAGGGTGTATGAAACAGGAAGTTCAGCACTTGTGTTAAAATAAACACCCTTTCTGTAACAATAAAAGTTTTTCCCCTGTAACCAAAACAGTAGGAAATCTTCCCAATGAAGATAATCTTGAAAAGACTTGTCACAATTTTTTTACTTTGATTTTTTAAAGGACACTCGAAGCGAAAATAAACTAATGAAATAAATGATTGTATCTATTTTCCTTCTCCTAAAAAATACTTTTTAAGATACTCCACAGTATTTTATGTTTAAATCTACTTTTTAAGTTTTAACTGTTTTATTGTTTTTGCTCACTGACACATTCATTGAACTATGCCAGAGCTAAAATCTATGAACTATTGACTCTTTTTACCTCTTTCCTGCTCTCAGAAGCCATTTTCTGCTAGGAAACTGTTTTATAGTTGGAATTTCTTATCAGTGACTGTAGTCACTTCCTGTCTGAGTCAGGACTGAGTCAGCCACTTACATACCTGATATTTAACTCTTTCAGGCAGAGAACGAAAAAAAGGAACACAGCATAGTTATTTGTGTGCTAGGCACTGTACATACCCATGTCTATCTTATCATGACACATGTCACCTCAGGCATCCTTTAACCCCTACATATGAAGTTATTACATGAGGGCTAATTATTGCACCTACAAAGCCATTGTAGACTTAAAGTACATCTGAAGTGAAAGGGATATGAAGGCAGCCATATTTATTTCCTTTTAAACAATGCAGATTGCCTGGCTGTCTTGCTTATACTCTTCTGCGAATCCTTTTAGCCATAGACCCTGAACAAACATACGGCTCAGGTGTTCTGAATGAAGCCTGAGTGGATTAGCCACATACTTATTTCAGGCATGTGATTCATAGGCAACTGTAGCTAAACAGATCAACAGGATTGCTATGCAATTGGTATTGTTTAACCACATCACCATCAAGGGTTTTTCCCCTTAAAAAAACAGAGCAATTTTCGCCTGTCAGCGCTCCTTCCATTAATTCGCCTATAACTTTATTACTACTTATTACAACAAAACAATCTATATCTTGTTTTTTGTTTTGTTTTTTACATCAATTAGGCTTTCTTTGGGGGTACTTTTTGCTAAGAATTATTTTATTCTAACTGCATTTTAACAGGAAAAAGAAGAAAAAATGGAAAAAAAAATCATAATTTCTCAGTTTCTGCCATTATAGTTTTTAAAATAATACATGCCACCATAATTAAAACCCACACATTTTATTTGCCCATTGTCCTGGTTTTTGCAACGTTTAAAATATTTCCCTAATGTATGGCGCCAATATTTTATTTGGAAATAAAGGTGATTTTTTTCAGTTTTGCGTCCATCCCTAATTACAAGCCCATAATTTATAAAGTAACAGTAATATACCCTTTTGACATACATATTAAAAAAAGTTTGGTCCCTAAGGTAACTATTTATGTTTTTTTTTTTCTAACTGTATATTTTTTTCATTACAAATTTTTTGGGGAGGGTAACTATTGGGGAGTGTGGGAGGTAAGGGGTTAATTTTAAATGTTAGAAAAAATTTATTTTAATTAAAAAAAAGTGTGTAGATGTAATTTGACTACTTGGCCACAAAATGTCCTTGCGCATCACTTCCATATGTGTAGTATTACTACGCAAACAGGAAGCAATGTGCGGATGTGTGAATGGCAGCGCCGTCTAATAGATGGCGGCGGTCATTCACATGGGGACTTAGATCAATGAATGGGATTCATTGGTCTCCCGGCTAACGATTGGCAGTGGTAATGAGCGGCAGTGCACGGGGGGGGGGGGGGGGTAGGGGCTTTTAGTAGTAGCTACACCCCTACAAGGAAATATGGGATTTTGCAGGGATGTAGTTACTTGTCCCAGGGGAGGGGAAGTGGGTAAAATAAATATGGCAGCCACCATGTGATTCCCACTTCAGGTATGCTTTAAGTAGAAAAATATGATCAGAGTTTATGCCAGAGAGAGAGCCAGAGTTTTTTTTAGTAGGTATTGTGTAGGATACTTGACACTAGTGCAAATGGATTGCATAACCTGAGTGCAGACAACGGCAATGTCCCAGCACAGGAATCAATCACTCTCAAAGTAGAAGACATCCTACAGTACCTCAAGAGCATGAACAGTTAGACAGAAAAGGATCCACCTAGCAACACTGATTAAACATTTGCTAGCAGCTGGCTAACATCCAGATTCCAGACTAACCAACCCAAAGAAGGATGGTAATGATCATGAATGATCCCCCAAAAGGAAACAGCACTATTCAATTCATCTACTCACTGATAACCTACTTCCCCACAACAAGGAAAGGCATCAAACACATTATAGTTTCCATGCTGCAGGACCATTTGGGCCAATACACCAGCACAGCTTAGAAAGCTATTGGAGACAACACCAAAGGTTTAAAAAAAACAATTGCTCATTGATATAGAAGTTGACTCAAAGTCTAGATTGAGTAACCTGAGTACAGCCTGGACAGACGTAAAGAAAATGTATGACTCAATGGTATCCACATGGGTCCGGTGCTACACAAAGTCAAGAAGATACTAAAAACATTCACTCAATAATTGAATGGGAGGGGGAAAAAACACAATGGAAACCAACTCAAGACAACTTAGCACAAGTGGCTATGAAGTGCTGCATATACCAAGGTGATCCATTGTTTTTGTTGTTGCTCTGCATGGGCTACGACCCTCCTCAGCTAGATAAACACAAGGACTGATGAGTGGAATTACCAAGATGAATGCTCCCATTTGTTGTTCAGCTAGGGAATAGAAATCTGATGAAATTGGTTAGGTTAAGAGTCAGGCAGCATTTTTACTTCTCAACATTCATACGCTGTTGGAGTCCCATTTTGTACAGACCCTAAGCATGCAAGTTTTGTACAATTAGATACCATTAATAATTATAGGATTTAAGACTTTATGCACATGGTGGGAAGACTTGTGGAGGATGTCTTAGAGTGGATAATTAAAGATTCCAGCCATCCCAGAGGAATTATAATGAATAATTGTGAGAAAATTCGGAAAAGCCGCCGCATATGCCAAGAGCGAGGCGGCTGACTCCGCGTCCAAAGCGGCGGTTTGCACGCATGGACATGCGTCTGGTAGTATGGTGGAATGCGGAAAAGCCGTCGCATGTCCTGACAGCAAAGCGGCTGTTTCTGCGTCCAACGCGGCGGTTTGCATGCAGCAGCATGCGCTTGGTGTGGCTGGGTCTGTTAGTGCACATAGGCAGATGGAGAGCTACGCGTGCGCGGGCCTGAACTCAGGACCTTTATACCAGCAGGGGAAGTGTCAGCTGATCAGGAATATCAGCTGATTCCTGCAGGACTCATGATTGGCTGAATGGCTCGGGCGGGGCGGCAAAGTCCAGCAACTAGATATTCTGCTGCTTGTCAGTTGCTGGTTGTCTGCCATTGCTAACACTTGCGTGAAGGCACTCAGACCTTAGCTAGATCCGACAGTGTGCCAGAACCAGCTGGAGCTGGGAATCCACACTGAGTCAGATTCTTAATAGCTTAAAGCACTAATTGAATTGTATTATTTGTTAGACCAGTTCCAGGGTGTTGAGATCAAGGCCCTCACACCCCAGACTAGGAATACTGTGTATATTCTTCTGTGTATTCTCTGGCATAGTTCCAGGGTGTTGAGATCAAGGCCCTCACATCCAAGACTAGGGAACTGTATTATCATTTATGTTATACTCCAGACTAGTTCCAGGATGTTGATGATCACGGAACTCACACCCAAGACTAGGGAATTGTATTATCATTTATGTTATGCTCCAGAGTCCAGACTAGTTCCAGGGTGTTGTGAATACGGACCTCACACCCCAGACTAGGTTGTGTTATTACTGTGTTACGTTAGCCCAGTTCAGGGCAAAACCTTACATATTAGCAGCAGGGCTTTCTGCATCCCAGCCTTGGTCCCTCGCTCAAGGGTCCACAAGCTACAGGAATATCACCCACCACTCAGGGGTGAATTCCTCAGGAGTAAAGGCCGCCAGCTCCTCTGGTGGTCTTTACTCAGAGTTGTTACTGTTGCACCAAACACTTACACTCTCTCTGGTGTCTAGAGGTTAGACATATCTGATTATTGACAATTCCGCAGATCCTCAATAATCGGGTATATCTGTATTCTTGGGGATACTGCGGATCGCCAAGGATCAGATTCTCTCTCTGGTTGCTGACACCGATCGTTACAATAATACTGCACTTCTTAGAACTAGGCAATATGACTTAAGGTGGTTCACACGGACAGCAGGCGGCGTTGGGGTGGACGGGAAGCTGTGTCATCCTGTGACGTCTCGTTCGGGGGCAGGGTGGTACGGCGATCGTCAGCTTCCCGTCACGATCGGCATTTCTCATCCCCGCAGGGGGACATGAAGCCGCGGTGGCTAGCCGACCCTGGACGTCGCATGCAGCTTCTAGGGCCAGCCAAAACAATGCGTTAAATCAGGATTGGAATGCTGCATTTGCGCAATCGCTGGTAATCGCCAGTAACTGCACAATGCTAAACGCTCCCATTCACTTGAATGGGAGCATTTAGCCGACGAGCCCCGAACGCTTGGCGGTAAACGCCACCAAGCATCTGTGTAAACCATCCCTTACTGCCTAGATAAGTTGTAGCCTAATGGTTGAAGGAATTTTGAACCTTTCTGAAGATTAAACACTATGGGCCTGATGCAGTTATAACTATCAGTAGCTTTGAGAGCTAGCAATAACAACAGCAGCTGATAATTAGGGCCTGAGCCCACTAACGCAGTTGTGCGCCGTGGTGTCCGCTTCTGTCCGCTTTTCAGCATCAGTAACATTGATGTGTAACTTAAAAGTGGACGCAACTGTGCACAACTGCGTTAGTGGGCTCAGGCCCTTAGTCAGAAGTACTTTCTACTGATCTAATTAACAAATTTAGTACCATGCAAATCTTTCATTTTTTATTTTTTTTATTTTAATACATTTCATTAAGAATTACAATGAACGACTTCCGGTTCCGGCGCCTGGATGATAGGAGGCTAAGAGCAGAGCTCCGCTGACCGAGCTGCCTTCCAGAGCTTTCCGCAGCAACTAAAGCGCCCCCACATACCTATCACTGTCTTGGAAGGCAGGCAGGACCCCCCGGCAGACGTAGATCTGCTTCATGGATCGCTACCTGACGTGATCATCTCGCAAGCAACAACCAGGCACAGAGGAGAAATCCGCTCCCAAGATGGCCGCTGACCCCTCTCCTACACCGCCCGCACAACTTCAATCCCCGACTCGGGACACACAGCAGCCAGCAGCATGGGATTCAGAAGACGAATCACACTCAGAGATCCCAGGTGAGAAGGAAAGCGGGGGTATAAATTATCAAAAACTGGTAGCAGCGGTAGTGGAAAAATTGGCCCCAGAACTAAATGCCTCCATACAAGCGGCTATAGACCACTCTCTTAAAGCGGTACATGGCACACTACAAGCACACTGCCAGCGCATGGATCATGCTGAGGCCCGCATTCAAAAAATCGAGGACGAAAGAGCAGGGGAGGAGAGGGGGAACAAACAGCTTAGAGAGGAGCATAAACAGATGCGGGAGAAATTGCAGGACCTAGAAAACCGCTCGAGACGCAATAACCTTAGAGTGGTGGGACTGCCTGAAACTATGACTGCACAAGCCTTGCGCGACTTCTGTGCATCCACTCTTCCTAAAATGCTGGGCTTCAAGCGGGGATGTAAGGTAGAGCGTGCACACAAGGTAGGCCCCCCGAGGGCCGCAGCAGATAAACGCCCACCCCGTCTAGTACTAGCCAGATATCTGGATTTCGCTGGAAAAAACGACCTATTACATGCCTATAGGGAGCTCGATCATCCCCTGGAACATCAAGGCACACAGATCCGCATTTTCAATGACTATTCAGTGGAGGTGTCCAAGAAGCGCCAAGCCTTTAACCCAGCATGCGCTCTCTGCATCCAAAAACAATGCAAGTTTGCACTTCAGTACCCAGCGATACTAAGAGTTACTGACGACACCGACACCACTCACACCTTCCATACAGTTAAAGAGGCCTTGTCGTTCCTCCGCACTGATAACACCGATCCAGCCTGATATGATGATTTTACTTTATTCAAAAGGCATATTAAGGCAGAGGGCGCTGCCATTGAAATTCACAGAACACATGATGGTATGTTAAATGTTTACGAGGCTTTCCCGCCGCTTGGTGAGGCGAGCCCAGCTTAAATTTTTGATGTTACAAAAACCAACATGAAGAAACTTTTCTACGTTCAGAGTTAAAGTTTACAACTGGATGGCGACTCGGTTATGGAGTCACAGGGATGAAGAAGTCATCCAGGGAAGAAGTGGAGTCAAGTGTCTGCGTTTTTGTTTACTTTTTCATTAGTTCATTTTTTTTTCTCAGTACTGCTACGAGTGAACTACATCAAACAAGGAGAGCAGGGGGCGGTTTAGCTCCTACCAATTGTTTTTATGCAGCACTGGGGTTAGAGTTAAGGGGGAGGGATCTGGGAGGGTTTTGTCATCTCTGGGTACATGATATCTCTAGAATGTATGTGTTAAGTATATCACAGCATAACTTGATCCATAGCTGGGCAGGGACATGAGTCTACGAGTCACTTCGTGGAATGTCAAAGGCCTAAGATCACCTGGAAAGCGGTCAATAGTATTGCGCCACCTTGAAAAAATTAAAACAGACATAGCTCTTTTACAGGAGAGCCATCTGACGGAAGATCAATTCAAATACATGCGAAAATCATGGGTGGGTCAGGTCTATGGGTCAAAGTCTCAGGGGCGAAAGTTGGGAGTACTGATCTTGCTTCACAAATCCCTACAAGGTGAAGTAATTGAAAATAAATCTGATAAGGAAGGGCGATGGCAATGGATCAGCGCATCTCTGATGGAGGCCATTCGAAGGCGGCCTGGTGTTGCGCTGATCCACCTTTTGCGCAATTTTCAATTTTCGATTTTATTTGATTAGCCGCACCCAGGCTATGCATATACATAGGTTAGGATTTAGTTAGTGTTAGGCCCCTCCCATGGAGGATTGACTTCTTCGCAGTGGGAGGGACGAGTACTTAATAGGTTGTATGCAAGCTGTTAATGGAAACCAACATCCTCCTCTAGTGTTAGACAGGTCATGTGTATGCTCGGTGTGTATTCGACCCCACAAGTGGGGCTTGCACTCTTTTGCAGGTAGGCACTAGTCTGTTTTTAAGTAGCGCTGCTTATTTCCTTGCTATGTATTAATGTAATTCGTTTTTGGTCAGCTGCTCCCACTTAACAGCCATGCTTTTGGTGTATATGCAGAGCTTCTGTTTGGGTTCAAGGTGCGTTTGTAGTTCCTGGGGGGGCTCAGCGCATCTCTGATGGAGGAGGCGGCCTGGTATTGCGCTGATCCACCTTTTGCGCAATTTTCAATTTTCGATTTTATTTGATTAGCCGCACCCAGGCTATGCATATACATAGGTTAGGATTTAGTTAGTGTTAGGCCCCTCCCATGGAGGATTGACTTCTTCGCAGTGGGAGGGACGAGTACTTAATAGGTTGCATGCAAGCTGTTAATGGAAACCAACATCCTCCTCTAGTGGTAGACAGGTCATGTGTATGCTCGGTGTGTATTCGACCCCACAAGTGGGGCTTGCACTCTTTTGCAGGTAGGCACTAGTCTGTTTTTAAGTAGCGCTGCTTATTTCCTTGCTATGTACTAATGGATCAAGTTACGCCTAGCTGGTGAGGAAGTGATAATCTTTAATGTGTATGCATCAAATGAAGCTTATAAGTCTTTTTTTACAGATCTGATGTCTGAAATTTTAATAATGGGTAGGGCTAAGATAATTCAGGGAGGAGACTTCAATGCCATCAGTAATATCCATGAAGATAGGTCTAGGAGAACACCAGTTAGCAATTTGACACTTATTAAATCACAAATTCTTAGTGAATATACCTCCTCTACATCTTTGTGCGATAGCTGGAGAGCGTTGCATCCGGATGGAGAGGAATTCACGTTCTACTCTACTCCACACAACACCTGGTCGCGCCTTGATTACCTATTGATACCACCTCTTCTTATGTCACAGATACATTCAGTAGAAATTCTAGACCTGATCATCTCTGATCATGCCCCTGTACAGCTAGTATTCTCCCCGCAAATACCCAGAGGTCAAGATATACTTTGGCGCTTCCCATCATACCTTTACGAAGACGAAGGCTTTGCACAACTTCTCACACAGTGGTGGTGGGAATACAAGGACGATAATAAATCACATATACAAGATATTTTCCTGTTTTGGGAAGCAGCCAAACCAACTTTGCGAGGGAGAATTATCGGCTATGTAGCTGGCAAAAAGAAAAAAACACATGACGCATATATGACCGCAATGGAAGAATTACGTAATGCCCATAAACATTTTCTTAATAATCCTACTCCAGAGACACGGCTGAAATGGTTAGGTGCAAAAAAGATAGCTGACACTAACTTTAAATTGAGAGAGGGATACTTACGATCATATAGAGATCTCTATTATTATAAGTACGGGAACAAGATGGGCACGTTATTATCGAGAATGGCTAGACCTTGGCACCACTTGGCAATGGTAATTACTAGTCTCCGCTCCAATACAGGTCAGCTCCAAAATGACCCCAAGAATATTAATGTAATTTTTAAGGAATACTACAAAAAACTATATACGCAACCACAACATCATGACGCGACTCAACCAGGCACTTCATGGCTAGACCGAGTATCATTACCCTCCTTGTCCGACATAGATCTAAGGGAATTAAATGCACCAATCACCCCTGAAGAGGTCAGTGGCACGATTAAAAGATTATCAAATAAGAAAGCTCCAGGTCCAGATGGGTTTAGCCCAGAATTCTATAAAATGCTGAAGCAAGAAATTGCCCCCTATCTAGCAACTTTTTTCAATAAAATATTGAAAGAAGGACGCTACCCGGCGTCAGCAAACATGGCTTATATCAAATTACTACCCAAAATCCAGGATCATATCGCCCCATATCTTTGATTAACCAAGATCTAAAAATACTATCTAAAATTATGGCAGATCGATTAGCCGACTTATTACCTAAACTCGTTAGCCCCAATCAGCTAGGATTTGTGGGTTGTCGCTCAGCAATAGCAAATATACGCAAAGTCCTCCTGGTCCAAGACTATGTGAAGGCCTACCCCAAGACATGTAGAAATTATGCACTCCTAATGATAGATGCCGAAAAAGCCTTTGATAACGTTGATTGGAAATGGTTGGAGGGGGTACTGGATAAGTTGAACATCAGAGGGGATTTTAGAAACCTAATAAAGGCTATGCACACCAATCCATCGGCCCGCATATATACCCCGGGCTTCTTATCAGAAACATTTGTATTAGAAAAGGGGACAAGGCAGGGGTGTCCCTTATCCCCACTCCTCTTTAATCTTGCCCTAGAGCCCCTGACCAAGATTTTAGATCAATCTATCCCGGGTATGGAAATTGGAGACATGGTGGTCTCTCAGGCCATGTTTGCTGACGACATTTTAATATTTTTAAAGGATCCAGAAACCCAGCTAGAAAAGACTCTAAATCTAATTAGCGAGATAGGGGCCTCTAGTGGCTTCAAAGTAAATATATCTAAATGCGAACTGTTATTCCTGTCACCCTTAGCCCCCAAAACAGGATTGGAGCACCTACCTGTTAAACTATGTTCCTCTTTTACATACCTAGGCATAAAAATTCATAAAGACCCCAATCTTCTATATTCACTAAATTATACCCCTTTGCTTTCAGATCTGAAACGCCAACTATTAAATTGGGAGAATTTGCCAATCAATTTGATGGGTAGAGCAGCCCTAATCAAGTCAGTGACCTTTGGAAGACTATTATATCCACTCCAAACGATCCCTTTACTTCTGAAACATCTTGACATACGAGACTTAAATAAAGCAATTAACAGGTTCCTATGGAAAAACAAAAAACCAAGGATAGCTCTCTCAAAACTATCATTGCCTAGGGACTGGGGAGGACTGGCGATTCCTGACATCAGACGCTACAACTTGGCTTGCCTTACCCGACACGTGAGGGACTGGCTACGCAAAACTAGTATTCATTCTAATTATGCATTGGAGGCATCTTTCTCTGAACCCTGGTCACTGATTGGACTACTCCATACGCCTCAGAGATGTATGCCACCAAAATTAAAAAATAGCAGAGTGATCAGAGATACAGTAATGGCATGGAGAGCTTTACGGAAAATATATTCCGCTCCGCAACAGATCTCTAAATACATGCCGCTGTGGGGTCACCCAGGGTTCCCAGCTAGTTTACTGCATGGAGGCTTTCTCAAGTGGCAGGAGAAGGGAGTGGAGTGTTTGGGACACCTCTGTGATTTGAGGGAGGGGAGACTTATGACTTTTCAAGGAGTGAGAAACAAATTCAACATACCAAAAAATCATTTTTTGTTTTATGGCCAACTAAGATCATATGTCATGAGTAAAATAAGAAACATAGATAATATAGCTACCTTAGATTATTTTGATAATTTTCTCGCTCCTCATATATTCCAATTGTCATTATCAGAAATACACACTAGATTGCAGGAGATCAATCTGCAAGCGAAAGCTCGGAGAAACCTGTCAAAATGGGGTAAAGACATCATAACAGAAAATCTAGAGGATAAAATCTTGGAGGGATATAGATTAGTCCATAAACTTATCCCAGGGGAAACATGGAGAGAATCTCGGCTTAAATTAATTAATATGCCTATAATATCAAATATCGCTCGCCTCCCTCGTACTATTCTCCAAGGTGTCCCAAATGCTCCCTGCAAGATGCATATCTATTCCATTGCCTCTGGTTGTGTCCGGTGATTGCCAAATTCTGGAAAGAAGTACTTGCTTTTGTCAAACAAATGTGTAAAACCGATTTAGAAATGTCGCCGCTTTTACTCTTATTTAATTATTTTGAAACCAGAACCCAAACCGCAACAGCAACGGATAATCAGTACTCGGCTGGCCCAAGCAAACTAGCCCATCTAATAATTATCGCAGCACGCAAGGTGATCTTCAATAGATGGAAATATCCCAGTATACCTACGGTGTGGGATATCAAAGAGGAGCTAAACCACCTATTCTGCCAAGACAAGCTAGAGGCTATAATGCATAAAGACAAAAAAAACAGCAGTTTCTTTAAAAAATGGAAGCTTTATATATTGTCATCCTACTCGGACATGGAAATAGGGGAGTTGATGGAACACTTCACCTATACCAAATGGTACCTTCTTGAGAAGCTGCAGGGCTCGTTGGGCCGACTCAATATATCTTGAACACTAATTCATAGAACTTTATTAAATACTGGAGAACAGGTTATTTAATGTGCATTTACCCCTTTAAGGGGGAGCAATGGGTGCCAATATCCTTAACAACCAAACAAGGGAACCAATTTTTCACAATGCTTCATAATTTATTGATTCAGTATACAAACCCCGCAATAAACAACCCCTACCCCCCTAAAAACAATGCCTATATTGGATTGGAGCGCTCCCCATTCACACCAACACATGCACATGCAAAATTAAGGCCTGGTCAGCACAAACAATGCTCAGTTTGAATAGCAGTTCAAGATCTATCTAGTTTTCTTTGCAACATCACATTTATCAATGGAATTCTGTTTGAGATCTAGGCAGTTTAATTTCCGCATCACAGTTCCATATATTGTTTTAATCTTCCAAGGAAATACTAATGTCCATAGACTACACCTTCCTCTACAATGGGCTGTACTCTCACAGCATGGTTAGGGCTCCCTTGAGCTTTCTTAATCATGCATAGTCCTTATATGATGCTTATTCCAATGCTGCTCAGCAGCACTCACCACCTCATGTCACGTCTCGTCTCTTATAAGATCATCTCAGCGCTTGTAGACTTGTGTCCGCGGCGTCCCGCGGCTTCCTCTGCCATCACTGAATGATACTCCACGAGTTGAGGGGTAGTCTTCTCTGACCGGCCAGACTTGCTAAATCTATGTGCTGGTGGAGGGGTACATAGCGTCGCACGCTCTCTTCCAGCGGCATGTACCACGCCTCGTGTGACGCTATGTACCCCTCCACCAGCACATAGATTTAGCTAGTCTGGCCGGTCAGAGAAGACTACCCCTCAACTCGTGGAGTATCATTCAGTGATGGGAGAGGAAGCCGCGGGACGCCGCGGACACAAGTCTACAAGCGCTGAGATGATCTTATAAGAGACGAGACGTGACATGAGGTGGTGAGTGCTGCTGAGCAGCATTGGAATAAGCATCATATAAGGACTATGCATGATTAAGAAAGCTCAAGGGAGCCCTAACCATGCTGTGAGAGTACAGCCCATTGTAGAGGAAGGTGTAGTCCATGGACATTAGTATTTCCTTGGAAGATTAAAACAATATATGGAACTGTGATGCGGAAATTAAACTGCCTAGATCTCAAACAGAATTCCATTGATAAATGTGATGTTGCAAAGAAAACTAGATAGATCTTGAACTGCTATTCAAACTGAGCATTGCTTGTGCTGACCAGGCCTTAATTTTGCATGTGCATGTGTTGGTGTGAATGGGGAGCGCTCCAATCCAATATAGGCATTGTTTTTAGGGGGGTAGGGGTTGTTTATTGCAGGGTTTGTATACTGAATCAATAAATTATGAGGCATTGTGAGAAATTGGTTCCCTTGTTTGGTTCATAGAACTTTACCCAGAGATGACAGGGGGGAGGGGGTTGGGCGGGGGTGGGAAGGGTAGTATGGGGATTATATATCTTGTACTGTCTTTTTGGTTCTGATCATCTACTTGTTTACTATGAAAGATGCTAATTGCAAAGCATATCTGTTATGTACCATAGATGGTCAGTACTTGTAATGACGTTCCCTGTACATCATGGTGTTGAAAAATAAAACTTTGTTTTAAAAAAAGAATTACAATGAACAAAAATGTGGACCTCTTCCCAAGCATTTTTCATCTCTCATCAAGTCTGACATTTCCAGAAAGGATTCTTTGGCAAACATGGGGCTCCACCATCTGTACAATACCAGTCCACATTGACATTGGGGGTAGAGGCAGTTAGAGGTCGAAGCTCAAGCCCCACCCTGGACTAACCACCATCCCATGGGTGTTCTATTACTTGCTTCTGCTGGCATTTACTTAGCATAAGTTTCAGGCAGCTGCCACCTCTGTGCCTTGTACATCCTTCTTTCCCCCTTTGTGCCGCCTGTCTCCTTGTGCCTCCTTCAGTCCCTTGTGCCATGTCTGACCCCGTTTGTCCTTCTGTCTTTCTTTGTGCTTCCTTCTGTCTCCATGTGCCACCTCTCTCCCCTGCACCATCCTCTGTCCCCCTGTGCCTTCTTCTGTCTCCCTGTGGCTCTTTCTGTCCCCCTATGCCTCCTTCTGTCTCCCTG
Source organism: Hyperolius riggenbachi (assembly GCF_040937935.1). Classification (NCBI taxonomy): domain Eukaryota; kingdom Metazoa; phylum Chordata; class Amphibia; order Anura; family Hyperoliidae; genus Hyperolius; species Hyperolius riggenbachi. Next base: position 113,426,560 of record NC_090650.1, on the reverse strand, counting down.
TGCCTCCCTACATCCCCCTCTGCCATCTTCTGCCCTCTTTTGTGCCTACTGCTGTCCCCCTTTTGTGCCTCCTTCTATCCCCCTTTGTGCCTCCTAATGTCTCAATTTACTTCCTTCTGCCCCCCTTTGGTTTTTTTTGTCCCCCATTGTGCCTCCTTCTTTCCCCTTTGTGCCTCCTTCAGTCCTTCTGTCCCCTGTGTGCCTCCTTTAGTCCCCCATGCTTCCTTCTGTCCCTTTGTGCCCCCTTCTGTCCTCCTTTGTGACTTCTTCTGACCCATATGCCTCCTTCTGTCCCTGTGTGCCGTCTTCCTTACATGTATTTTCGGGTGAAACGCTGCCACAATAAGTGTAATGTCTGGTGAATAGCTGCCGCATTACAATTATTTTCTGGTGGAACGCTACCGCATTACAATGATTTTCATGCGAGGGGGGGGGGGGGGGGGGCAGGTTTTCTCGCCTGGAGTGACAAAATGGCTAGAGGCGCCCCTGGTTCTCACTGTGGGCATTACTATGGAGGACTGTGCCTCGCACATCCAGCATACAGGAACAAAGTTCACTGGCTTTAATACTTAGACTGGAATCTGTTCAGAATGATATAAGGCAGAAATATAGCTTCAAATGTGTGTAAATAATCATCAGCTGAAGCTCTGTGTTCCTGTTTGTGTGTCTCTCTCTCTACCATGCAGTGTAAAGTAAACAGTTTACAGCCAGGTTACAGTACAGCTCTGCCCCCCCCCCCCCCCCAGATGCCGACACAAAATTATTACAAAACTGTTGGTAAACACAGCTTTTTTTTCACACAGGCTGTGCTGAGAGTCCTCTGAAAATCATTTTAGTGTTGCTGGCCTAAAAGCTCTATCGGTATGTGGGGTTTATAGAACAACAGTTTCTTTGATAGTTGTTCTTTAAGTGTCAAATTACCACTTAAAGAGGAACTCCAGTGAAAATAATATAATAAAAAAAGTGCTTCATTTTTACAATAATTATGTTTAAATGATTTAGTCAGTGTTTGCCCATTGTAAAATATATTAAATCCCTGATGTATATTCTGACATTTATCACATGGTGACATTTTTACTGTTGGCAAGTGATGTAGCTACTGATTGGGATAAAGTTCAATTCTTGGTCGGAGTTTCTCTTTAAAGGACCACTATCGTGAAAAAAGTAGGCAGTTAAAATCTGACAGAACCAACAGGTTGTGGGCCAGTCCATCTCCTCATGGGGAATTCTCAGGGTTTTCTTTGTTTTCAACAGCATTCCTGAACAGCAGTTGCAAAGTCTAACTGATAAATAGTGTGCAAGTGAGTAGGGAGGCTGGCTGGTAACTTACTATTTTGGCAGTTGAACTGCTGTTCAGGAAATGCTGTTGAAAACAAAGAAAACCCTCCCCCATGAAGAGATGGACTGGCCCAAAGCCTGTCTGTTCTGTCAGGTTTTAACTGCCTACTTTTTCCGCAATAGCTGTCCTTTAATCAGTCAGTAAAATGTATGATGATACAGGGAAAAAATGTTTACTCACACAAGGCAAGTGTTTTTACTCTTGGAATTGTACTGGCCCCTGGTGTTTGTGTGTGCTGAGTTTTTATTTCTTGTATTTTTCTGCTGTCATACAAGAATTTGTCAGCATCAATGAAGTTCCCAAGACATTGGCACTATGTTGGTTTTGTTGTTGATAGTCAGTATGTGGCTGCACATCTGACTGCATCACACAGTTAAGCTGGCCATACACTGGCCCGATTTGCCGCCGTTTCGACAGCAGATTCGATCACTGGGATCGAATCTGCTGCCAATCGTTCGCGTTACACGCCGAATTTTCGATCCATTTCATCCGATCTCGTCGATCACTCCGTGCGGAAAATAACCGTCGATCACCCGCGGGTAGGGAGCGCGTCGCTAGCGGCGTTCGAGTACCCAACGACCGACGCAATAGAGCCGCATACATTACCTGCTCCGCCGGCACGACTACCCCCGGTTAATGCTGCTCCGTGTCCGCGCTGGTCTCCGGGATGCTTCAGTTCCTCCAGCCCGACAGGAAGTTTAAACAGTAGAGGGCGCTCTACTGTTTAAACTTCCTGCCGGGCAGGAAGAAGTAAAGCATGCCGAGGCCGGAGACCAGAGCGGAGACGGAGCAGCGGTGACCTGGGGACTGGAGTCGCGCCCGCAGAGCAGGTAATGTATGCGGGCGGGGGGGGGGGGGGGGGGGGAGTGGCGGCAGCACCACCACCACCACAACAGATTGTGAACAGTTTCAGGCTGAAATCGGTTCACAATCTGTTTGCAGTAAAGGTAGCCATACGATCCCTCTCTGATCAGATTCGATCAGAGAGGGATCTATCTGTTGGTCGAATCTGATGGCAAATCTACCAGTGTATGGCTACCTATAGGCAGCTATACTTTCCTTTATATCTTTTCTGGATGTGTCTGGGGCAACAGGACTTTCTTGGGCTCGTGGCTATAAACTTATAGATTGCCACCTGGGGGGTGTCAAATGATCAACTACTCTATCATAGGAATTGATTCAGAAAGGAATTGATTCCTACCACACACAGAACATCAATTGTCATTTGTCAATATTTTCCAGCAGAGAATGTATTGAAAATCGATCAAACTGCAGCATTGCTATGTTGGATGCAGCACAATGCTATGGCCTATCAATCGACTATCAAAGTTGACCAATCAGACATTTTGGGGGTATCGATTCCCAGCAGATGAATCAAATCTGCAGGCAACCAGTGTATGGGAGAGATAATGGAATGTGTAATGGTTAAGGGCTCTGACACAAACAACCATGGTTCGAATATCAGCTCCTACTGTTCAGTAAGCCAGCACCTATTCAGTTGGGAGTCCTTGATCCTAACACTGCTACTGCCTACTGAGCATGCCCTACCGGCTGCAGCTCTGGCAGTTTGAGTCCACCAGGAAAAAAGCTCAATAAAAATGTTATTTGTCTCCTCTAATAATCTCAAGAAAGTCCAATATCTCAGTAAAAAGTGTATATTACATGTTTTGTATCAAATATTACCCATTCCTCATGCTACTTTATATTCTGCCTGAAGAATATATACTTTTCTTTTTCACTTTTTGAAGTGAATTGAGTTTCAGATCCATTCTGCCTGCATGATCAACAGAATATTTCCCTGTCATAAAGGAGGCAAAGGTCTTGTAGTCTCAGCATAACAACCAGAGAACTCGCTACAATAAAGTACCACATACTGGTTGAGTTTTATAGTTACAGTAATAGGGATGTTTCTAAAAATGACCCAGAGGAGCTAAAAAAGAACAGTAAGTGCTTTGTATGTCACATTTAATAACTATATATTATATTGCTATTTTGTACAAAACTTTATGTGGTTCCCCCAGGCTACATTACCGACAAGCAATGCACTTGTACTGCCTGCCTGTTAACACAGCTTACCGGCTCTTTGACATAACTCATGCTACAGTGTAGTGATTGATGTCTTATTCTCACATCTCAAAATACAACACAGCAAGGCTCTAATGGCAATACAATGGATAGTAGTGAGTAATAATGCACTTAAAGAAAAGCTCAGTAGCACATAACTAATTGCTAAATCTATTTTTTTTTTCCAAGCCAGTAGGAACGAAAAACTATAAACCTGCATGTGAGGTTATGTTCTTGTGCTGTTTTACTTCTAATGCGATGTACACCGTGGACCTAAATTATAAATGTCATAGTGTGAAATGTCAAACTATCGCAAAATTAAGTTCACATGTAATTGTAATTACAAAGTGTAAATTTACAATGACTCGTAATTTCACAAAAATATAATATTAGAAAGGTACAATTTTTAATATTAGAACTTTCTTGAAAATTTTATTTTTCATGCTCTATGGCTTCAATGCATTTGGTGAAAAAGTGTTTTTGCATGCATGTCTATATATTTTTCCACATATATGCGCCAAAATGTGTTTTCTCATGTCCATAGATCTCAACGCATTTGGTAAAAATGTGATGTCGCATGCCCATATTTTTTTCATTGTTATTTTAATATGTGCAAAAATTTAGCATTTTTGCAAAAATGATGGCTAAATGAAAATGGCAATATTCCCTAATCACTACTGTATGGCTTGCTTACCGCGAAAGTACTTTTGTAAGTTAGGTAAAAATACTTTATTGTTTTCCATGATTGATTTCCGCGTAACTTGCAAAAAGTTACGTGAAATCAAGATTACCCATGAAACTATAATTACGAAAATTTGTGTTGCAATGCACAATAACATTGCATTACAACACAATGCAATTATATTTCTATGGGGCTATCACACTAATTGCAGTGTGGTGCAATGTGGCAGGTTCTGATATTTCTACGAGGTTTTCATATTTCGTGTGGTGGATTACGATGGTAGTAAAGCACAGCATGTTGATGCAGTAACTGGGTAACGCAGTGAAGCATATTTTCATTGTACTTTATGCTTCACTGTATAGTAACACCGGCAGCATTGCATTGCAATGGTATCACAACCCAAACGGCATAGTGTAAAAGAACTTTAAAAGTTTGCTATTAAATGACAAAAGTTGAAATTCAAATCTTAGCTGATTCAACAAACATAGTGAAGGGGGGTACATAAAATTTCGACACGGCATTTCTTGGCAGACAGCATACAAAAGGCTGCACCAGGTGTAGGTAAACAGACGTGCTTATAACAGAAAAACTATATGCTGTATATCCACAACAGCAAGTATGGTCAACCATACAGGTCCATGGATCAAGATTCAAAATGACATAATTAACAATAATCCAAAATGACGGTATGATTAATAATACAGTTAAAAACCAAACAAGACATTGGTCACACAGCTCTCTGCTGTGTATTCAAGTGTATAATGTGTGAAGGTTTTAATAAAATGCACCATCTTAGCAGCCCAGAAACTGAGCCAGTGCAGTTGAACAAATGTTAATATTCTAACCTTTTAGTTCAAGTTTGCTTTAAAAACATGTTTAAACATTAGATTTTGAAACCGCAGGAGTCAGTGTCTTTGAATAAAAGTAAGTAACCCAAGGAAGCCCAGCTCCATGGCAACAGAATGTTTATTTTTTATTTTTGCAAAACTGTGGAGGATACAAGCATGAGCATAGAGGCACAATTAAAGAAATAAAAATCTGAAGGCACATAAAAAAAAAAATTGGCATTTCTTTCGACGTGGACATGTATATATTCTTAGCTGTAGCTCTGACCTTCATTATGTAGGCAGAACAAAAAGTTATTTGAAACAAACATCTAATACTTTATCTAAACCTCAGAGATATAGATACATGTTTGTGCTGCTAGTGGTGGAGGTTCTCCCTCAAATAAAAAAGGGAATTGAGTACCATATGTGATACTCATCTTATCTGCATTAACATTGGATTCTTGAAGGTTTGACTATTGGTAGTACAATAAAGTCAATTTAGCAAATATGGGCGCCAACGCCCATTTTTAATTTTGGGTGCCGCAATTGGCATTTCTTTCGACGTGGACATGTATATATTCTTAGCTGTAGCTCTGACCTTCATTATGTAGGCAGAACAAAAAGTTATTTGAAACAAACATCTAATACTTTATCTAAACCTCAGAGATATAGATACATGTTTGTGCTGCTAGTGGTGGAGGTTCTCCCTCAAATAAAAAAGGGAATTGAGTACCATATGTGATACTCATCTTATCTGCATTAACATTGGATTCTTGAAGGTTTGACTATTGGTAGTACAATAAAGTCAATTTAGCAAATATGGGCGCCAACGCCCATTTTTAATTTTGGGTGCCGCCATAGATCGCAATGTTACCGTAATTTGGGCTGTAGTTGCAGCCAGTGGATAAATAGCATTGGAAGTGTTAGCTGGAGGCAGGGGGAGGGTGTGGGGGTAGTTTAGTGTTGGCAGTAGGTAGGTGGGAGGTTTAGTGTGAGAGGAAGGTGAGGTTAGGTAGAGTGATAGTAAAATGGTAGAAAAATATCAGCAAAACTACTCTACAATCAGTATTAGCCGGCGCCCAATAGTCAGTCATTTTTCTTATATTCTACACGTGGCTTCTCCTGGTGCCCACATTTCCCTGGTGCCCTTATGGCATGCACACCCTAAAAAAAACACAGGTAACTACTGTCAGTTCACCAATTGGTCATCATTTTGTTTCTGAAAGACGGCATTGGATTTCTGCAGGGTTGTAAAACCATTGAACTGGGGATTACTTGGTATTTACCTTAGCATTAGCAACCTAAATAACTGTCATTTTCATAAGACTGATTCTATTTCTACTCATTATATAGTTAGATATAATCTGTGAAAAAAAAAATCCAGTTTCTTTCTCTGCCCCTATCGCCGACCTTGCATTCAGAATATGTTTTCATTATGTAAATGTTTGAATGTCAAGTCCTTATTCTCAAGATCTGATGAATTCAATACTTCTGACAGTTAATCCTTAGAGAAACTATTATATGTAGAAATAAAAAGCATATCGCATATACCGTGTTCAACTGTCTTCAGTGCTACAAGCGCACTAACTTGGCTACAATTATGTTATCTCTGAAATTAAGGGTTTCCACCACTAGAACCACACATTGGCTATAAAAAAAATGTAAATAGATGGTATTTTAGGCTGTTTTTGTGGTTTATGCTCGTTGTCGCAGAGATTGAAATTAAGAATGTCCACCATTAGGATTGCAGACAGCTTTAAAAGCATGGTACATTATCTGCATTATCCTTTTTTAATATCCTTTTTATGTCACAAATAGTTAGTATATCATTACAAATCAACATAAAAGTGAAAAAGATCACTCAGTAACATGACATTCTCGTATAGACTGTGGGATTCTGCGGGCCAGGAACTGAGAATCAGCAATGTTTCTGGACCATAACGTCAGCATCCAATAATATACTAATAATGAATGGCAGAGTAGTACGCTTCTTTTTATAGGTTCTTAGTTATTACTAACCCTTTAGTGGCTAATTTATTTAGAGTGTTATATTGGAAAAGGGGTGCTGGATATGTTAAATATATATTAAATCCGATCTTTATTAGTAATAGGAAGAATGGTATGACATACGACAAATGGTACGACACATTATGTGAAAACAACAAGGCTAGCACTATCATACACACTCTCAAACTTCAGGAGCTAGCTGATGCCCTCTTAAAGGAAAAAAGTGTAAAGTGTAAAAAGTAGTGATAAAATTATCCTCAAAATAAACAATATAAGAGGAATAAAAAATTCTGTGATGCAGTCTTGCGTAGGAGTTACCCAATGGATGCAGACAATACTACATATATAGATTGGCCAGTCCCCTGTTGCAAAAGATATGTCATAATAGTACACTGTAAATAAATAAGCTGTAATGGAGAAGTTGTATATCATCACACACACAGTGCGCTTGTCCCGCCTGCCGCTTGTACGCGACTAGAGGCTTGCAAATGCTCCAGGCCAATTAATTTTAGCACATTTTTTAAAAATGTATTATTATATTTCCTTTCTACTAATTACGCAGAGGATGGGTTGTCGAGACACCCTGGAAAGAAGAGACGGAACAAAAATCAGGGGCACAAATGGTGTAGTATGTCAGTAACACTAAAAAAACCATCAGAATGATAAAAGGGCTTCTCACAAAGGTGGGTTGCTGGGGGAAAATGACCACAGGAAGCAGGTGGAGATAATGAACCCGTCTCCACTCGGGGTGTCCCAGACTGGGACTGGTGGCGGTCGCTTCTTCTTTAAACGACAATAACGGCTTCAATCATGGTCCATTTTTGAACCCCACCCACAACAGGTGTGGGGGGTGACTAAGCACAATGAGGGTAAAAAAACTGAGTTAAAAGCAACAGTAATAAAGATAACTGAAATGGCTTACCTCAATAAGGACATTCTCAAAGAAAAAAAGAGAATTTTATTTTTGCACAGGCAATGCGTTTCATGGGTCTAAGTTCGCTTCCTCAGGCTAATAAGCGTGCCAGAATATGTAGAGCCAGTATGCATGAAATACTTAAAGGAGTCATCAGGGAAAATATAATTAAGTGCTACTAACTGGGGGCTTCCTCCAGCCCCAAGCTCCCAGCACGTCCCTCGCCGCAGCTCTGCCCGCAGCCGTTCGCGCAGGTCCATCCCGGTCCCCGGTGATGAAGTCAGAGCGACCTCTAGGTCGCTCTGTACTGCTCCTGCGCGAGTGGCGCCGTCAATCACCGCCACGTGGGCCGGAGCGGACTGCGCAGGTGCAGTACTACTGCGCCTGCGCAGTCCGCTCCGGCCCACGTGGCGGTGATTGACCTAGAGGTCACTCTGACTTCATCACCGGGGACCGGGACGGACCTGCGCCGAACGGCTGTGGGCAGAGTTGCGGCGAAGGACGTCCTGGGAGCTTGGAGCTGGAGGAAGCCCCCAGTAAGTACCACTTCTTTTAGCATATTTACCCTGATGACTCCTTTAAGAATGTTTATTGAGAATGTCCTTATTGAGGTAAACCATCTAATTTATCATTTTTACTGTTGTTTTAAACTCAGTTGGACGCTTATTTACCCTCATTGTATTTCTACTAATTAGTACCGCTGTAATGTGTATTTATAGCCACTTGTCACTAGGGGGCAGTGTGAGCCATTAACAGAGGACTTCTGCTTTCAGTTTCTATATTTTCTGCTAGAGAGAGACATCAAAGCATTCCAAGAATTTACTGCACATAGAGTTCTGCGGTCTGAGGTCAAAAGCAGCACAATTATCTCAAATGAAATAATTCCTTTGAAGCGGCTAATGGGTTAAATCTTTCTAACCCAATGGGAGGTCAAGGATCCCTAACATAATTCACACAGCAGAAATATAAAAAAAACATATAGAAATAAAAGAAATATAATAGAATTATATTAGGACTGTTCATCTAGGTGAAGCAGTGTCCAATCTAAACAATATCTGCATCTCTGACATTTTCTTGAATCAATCCAAAGACCTAAGAAAGGCAGCCTATTCACCTGTGTTCTGGAACTCAATCCAGGGAAACCACATGTCTCTATACTTTGTGTTATAACCTTTCCCATTAAAATAGCTTCCTCAGCCTCCTGTAGTCTATTAGCAGGCAGGAACCAATTCCTAATGGTTGGGGGCAAGGAAAGCATCCAGCTAGCCTGGATCAATCTCTTAGCAGCGTTAAGAAGGAATGGGATTACTGAAGCCTTATAATTCTTTGTAGAAATTGGGGCTAGGTGAACCAGAACCTGCCATGGGTCTACCTCTAGTTCTACCACCTTACTCATTTTGTTACATTAATTGCTGTCTTCCAAACAGCTATAATTAATGGGCAGTCCCAGAATAGGTGTAACAATAATCCTACTGCTCCAAATCCCATCCAACAGGTTGGGTCCTGCATATCATAAAATCTTCTCCCATGCAGTCATGTCTGTAACCTGAAGGTTTCCTTTGGAATGTGTCCAGTGTTTTTTTGTAGTCTCAAAAAGTCAAAAAGGAAGGACCCGTAATCACCCTTAAGATCATCTAAAAACATTATTTTGCTACCATTAAAGCGAACCCGAGCCGGTGATTTCCTATTAAAAAAAATCATACTACCTGATCTTGGGGGCTAGCTGGAACCGGTAGCGATGCTTACTGCTGCACTGTTAGCGTTTATTTAAGTTTCTTTTTTCGTCAGTTAAAAATAAAAATTACAGCGACCCCGGGGTCATGATACTGCAGTGTTCTGTTCTGTGCTTCTCATCAGAAGCGTAGAGCACAGGCAGGCAAGGAAGGGGCCGGATAGAGGCAGGGATGGGCGTGATAAAGGTGAAGAAGGGGCACATAGATGAAGGGAAGGGGCGTTATGTAGGAGTACCTCTCCTGCAAGGGACTTCCCCTTATAGCTAAATGTCAGTCATTTCGGGTGGTGACAGGGGGGGGGGGGGGGCAGAGAGCAGTACTGAGAGGACACAGAGGCATGCCACTGACCAGGGAACATGCCTCTGTGTCCCATTTGCCCCCCTGTGCCGCCTTGGGTACACCTTAACTTTGTTCCCAAAGACAATCTCCATCATTAGCAACAGAGGACTAAACTGTCTGATGGATATTGTACATTAAAATAAAATGTAAGTAAAACATTTTTTTGAAAGAGATTTCTACTGTACAGTGCTGTAGAAGATCACTGTCTGTGCTGCATTGAGCTATATCTTATTTGGTTTAAAGTATATTGACACTTCAAGTAATCCCAGACTGTAAATCTCCCACAGTGCAGGACCTTGTAGTCCACCAGCCATGCACAACAAAAAATTGCAACTCGGATAGAATTAAATAAAAAAAAACAATAGTCTTTTGAATAATTTGTGCACAAGCAAAGCAGAAAAAATATGTTTCAGACAAAAAATAAGCGCTTTGTCATAGCTTTTTTAATTTTTTTTTATTTTGGCACTTTAGCTGTATTAGAACACATGAAGGTGTGTTTTTAATTTTATGTTTTTGGTTAATTTCTCCAATTAACTATATCAAGTGCTGTACAAAGACCCATGGATGATTGTTTGATAAAAAAGAAGAAATCATCTCATTCTTTCCTCTCCTAGAATCACCTCCTCGCATTCACGTACACAGGATTTCTCAAATGCCCCACCCTTTCTCTGGAATTCCCTTCCAAAACACATCCATCCCTCTCCAAATCTTGTAACCTTCAAGTGCACTCTTAAACACACCTATCCAGACAAGCATACAATCTAACCCCGGCCAATCCACTTTGATCAAGTTGTGCTTCTTATGCTAGGTACACACGATACAATTTTCTGGCAGATTTACCAGCCAGATCAATTTTTTTCCAACATGTCCGATCTGAATTTCGATCGATTTTCCAATCAGTTTCCATTCACTTTTATGGAAATTCAGATCGGACATATTGGAAAAAAATGATCTGGCAGGTAAATCTGCCAGAAAATTGTTTTTTATGTGTACCTAGCATAAAAGTAGACCCGAACACTTGCACAGTGCACAATATAAATACTTTATTCCACATTCATAAAGAAATACACTTCTCTGTGTTCTGTGTTTGTTTAGGCAGATCAACTGTCTCATTAATTCCTATCAGCAATATGAATGCAATGCAGGAGAGCTCTGCTAAAGGCGCGTACACACACCGTACTTTTGCAAACGACGGGTCTGTCAGATCCTCCCGACAGTTGCACGTGAGTACAAGCTGTCGGCAGACTGATATGTTTTTGACTGATCCGCTCATCTTATCAGTCTGCTGACAGCTTGTACTCACGTGCAACTGTCGGCAGAACGACCGCCCCACAGGAGGGTCTGACGGACCCGTCGTTTGCAAAAGTACAGCGTGTACGCGCCTAAAGGCAGCTCTCCTTATAGCAAACACTGAGGCTTAACCCTTTCAATACTCTCTGCAAAAGTGAAACCAAATAAAACTTGAGGTGTTTTTTAGGACTTCCATAAATTGTAAAACAGATTTTTTTTTCCCATACAGGTTATAATGCTGTGACTAATATTTTTGAGCAGATGTTCGGAGTTTAGTCCCAATTTATTATAATATGAAAATAACACCGCTGGTGGAAAACCCTATGCAATGCCCCCCCCCCCCCCCCCTTTCTTTAGATTGTAAACTCACAACAGCAGGCTCTTGCTCTTTTGTGTCTTGTTGTAATTTGTTGTACAATTTGTTACTAATTTACTATTCATCCATCAATACAACAAATGTATTGTCTATGTTGTCTGTATTATGTGCCAAAGTCTGTAGTTTTATGTATACCAGTATTTGCATTTGTATGCACCCATGTTTGTTTCTTACTCTGTAAAGCGCCACAGAAGATGATGACACTACATAAAACATTATTAATAACAATAGTTAATGTGGTCTAGATTTTCATATGTACATCTGTGTAGAAAGTCTAGTTAGAGGTTTACTAATATGAAAATAAAATATATGTTTATTTAGCAGAAAAGCAACAAGGGACGTATCTACAACTTCAAAGCTGGAACAACAAAACAAAAGGGACAGTTGCACGAGACAGTGAAATGAAGTCTCAAATGACATTTTGGAAAGCTGCCATGGAATATCACTCTGGGAGGATGCTGAGTATTCTACAAAGTGTTCACGCAGGCTGGCAGCCTCCCCAGAGCTGCAAACTGATTAGCATTGGGGATCACCAGGGGAGGCTGTGACCTTGTCATCAATGCAGTAGCTCTCACGCTGCCCCACATAGTTGTGAAGAACACATAGAGCCTTAATGACGTTGTTCATGTTTTTGGGTGATAAACACATGATGGCGTGAAAAGCGCATTACTATTGTTGCTTTTTGGGTTTGGGTGGATTTTTACCATAATAACACGGTTTCCTGTGTAGAAGTTCTGAACGTGCAAATGTTGTAACTTTGTCACGTCCCTGCTAATTAAATATGCACATACCTAATATGTATATAATTCATATGCACATATTTAATTAGCAGGGATGCATAATTTCTTACACGCTGATATGCAAAATAAATGCTCTCCGATTTGTCAGTTCAGAACTTTTGTACAGGAATACCCGTTATTTGGGTAAAAATACTTGATTGGTCAGGACACTGAAAGTCCATTCAACATCTATTCACGCTTTTGCCAAATGGTAGTTTTACACACTCCTTCTAATGTTCAGGCCACGTATGGGGAAGGGTTTTATAAGGATCTTGTGTAGTCCAACAATCTTGTCTGCTGCCAATACAAAGGGTGTGGCACTTTCCATCTTTATAAGCAGCATTGGTGGTACAGCATTAACCACTTAAGCCCTCGGTCGTTTTCACTTTATGCATCCGAGCAATGTTCACCTCCCATTCATTAGCCTATAACTTTATCACTACTTATCACAATGAACTGATCTATATCTTGTTTTTTCCACCACCAATTAGGCTTTCTTTGGGTGGTACATTTTACTAAGAGCTACCTTACTGTAAATGCATTTTAACAGTAAGAATAAGAAAAAAACTGAAAAAATTCATTATTTCTCAGTTTTCGGCCATTATAGTTTTAAAATAATACATGCCTCCATAATTAAAACCCATGTATTGTATTTTTCCATTGGTCCCGGTTATTTCACAGTTTAAATTATGTCCCTATCACAACTTATGGCGACAATATTTTATTTTGAAATTAAAGAGCATTTTTTCCGTTTTGCATCCATCACTATTTACAAGCTTAGAAAAAAAAAAATATCATCTTTACATAGATATTTAAAAAGTTTAGACCCTTAGGTAAATATTTATGTGTTTTTTTTTTTAATTGTAATTTTTTTTTTAATTATTAAACATTTTATGTGGGTATTTTTGGGAGGGTGGGATGTAAATAGTATTTGTTTGGGATAAATATATGTGTATTTTCATTTTTTTTCACATTTAGATGTAGTTTTACTTTTTGGCCACAAGATGGCAACCTTGAGTTTGGTTACATGACGTCACTCTAAGCGTACAATGTATGCTTAGAGGGACATAGGAGACAGAAAAAGCAAAGCTTCCAAGAGAAGCTGTCGCTTTTTCTGCGGGGGAGAGGAATCAGTGATCGGGCACCATGGCCCGATTCATTGATTCCTGGCCTAACAATCCGCAATCGGGAGCACGCGTGCACGCACGCGATCGGCCACGGGAGCACATATGTCCTCCTTGACGTATAACTACGTCAAGGAGGACAAAGTGGTTAAAACACCCCTTATAGGATCACTGGCGCATTGGTGACAACACCCACTGGCATAAGTTCTATGGAAAGCTCCTACATCCATGGCAATAAAATAATAATAACTTTTCGCAATGACCATCAGGACCATAGACAAGTATTTGTTTCTTGTCTGGCTGGCTGAGGAGTGGCTTTGAGTAGGCGAGACGTTATATAAGGCCTGGCTGTTGCTAGAAGTATTTCCATAATTTAAATCAGTCAGCAATTCTAAATTACTGTCCTGTCAGGGTGTCTGAGGGGATTCCTGGATCCAAAATGTGTTTGAAGATTTTACCTTAATTGCTAGCAAAGGCATCTATATGCCATATACAGTATGAGTAAAAAGAAATAGAAAGAAGGTATCTCAAACTGCCTGTGAGAAGTCAAGGCCTGTAAGAAGACAAATGCAATATTACTACAGCTATGCTGGATCAGTCGTGAGCTACAGCACCAGATCTACACAGCACATGATCCACAGGATGTACCTTTTGCTGGGTGGTTATTCTTCATGAATGTGAAAGCCCAGCCTCTTCAGCTGCATCTGCCATGGGGAGATTATTTGAGCGAGAAATATTTCAGAAGATTGATGTAGGATTCCAAATTTTTTTGATTCGTAGACCCCATGCAATTTTTTTCCAATCATTTTCTCATCATTTATTTATTTTATATTATATATTATTATATTTATTATATTATATTTATTATTATATTTATATTATATATTATATATTATTTTATATATATTTTATATATTATTTTTTATTTATTGTATTTATATAGTGCTGACATATTACGCATCAATGAGAACTCGACTGAGTATGAAATTATGATGAGGGTGTAGGGGAGGAGTCTCTTCAGGGGAAAACTTGGAATTGTGATTATAGGCCGGGATGATTTCTCAGTTTTGTTGAAAGTTATTATATGAGATTTTCGATATGGATGATTGGAAGGGGAGGAGAGGAGGGGTTGTCTTTTTTTTTATTTATTTGTTGGTTTTTTGTTAATAGGGAATGTGGGAGAAAATGGAGAAAATGGTGTTGTATGGCATTATTGATGATGGTATCTTTGCATTTTTGTGGATCCAAATCTTTTTCTTCCAATAAATTCAAATATATGAAAAAAACAGCGCTGTACAGAGAATATTCTCTAGTCACTAACTCTCCCTCAGAGGAGCTCACAATATAATTACTACCATAGTCATATGCCTATGTATGTATCGTGAAATGCATGCCTCAAAGTCTAGGGCCAATTTAGGGGGAAGCCAATTACCTTATCTGTATGGTTTTGGGTTGTGGGAGGAAACAGGAGTGCCCGGAGGAAACCTATGGAGACACGGGGAGAGCACACAAACTCCTTGCAGATGTTGACCTGGCTGAGATTAGAACAAGAGACCCAGCACTAGAGCGCTAACCACTACACCAACGTACTGCCCATCATTAGGGGGAAATTAACACAGGTGTGTGATCAATCAGAAAAATTTATTTTACTTCTTGAATTAAAAAGAAATATAAAAAATTGTATAGTGTGTGGCCACCTTTAGGGCTGGTTAACATTAGCAATTATTTGGCAAACGGATCCGTGAAAAAGGATCTGATTAACTGTCAATCGGATCCATTTTCACTCCCCCCTAGACCCATCACTAAAATGGATTTTGCTGGCTAGAACAGTCCGTTTCTTCACTAGCGTGAAGAAATGTTTTGTTTTCTCATTGCCCCCGATGCAGTGCTTCAGTGTCCATTTCTGTTCTGTTAGGCAAAGCGGTCCGGAAAAATTGGTCCAGCAGCAAACTTGCAACGGATCGTTCAAACAGACAAATGTGAATAGATCCATATGTTCACATTGGATCCGTTCCCATCCTTGGTAAAGAAGGAGGCACTCAATTGGCTATTACATTTGAGGTTTATCAAATTTCTGCAATACACAACATGTTTCGGGGTGACCCCTTTCATCAGGTGTACATGCATCAAATACCACACAGTGAATATACACAACAGTTGAGTGTGCCACACCCAATCTCGGACAGCCTTCAACTGGTCAACTAACCAATGACTTAATAGCAAATGTATTGCTATGTATAGGTATTTACCGGGAATTCGGCTCAACATGTATTTTTTGTAAGGTATCTATAAGGTAGACATTACGAGTATTGCCTGTAGAGTGTACCCTGTAGGGTTTAAAGGAACTTTGGACTAATTAGATGAGGTCTTTGGTCAGCTGACCAGTTGGAGGCTGTCCGAGATTGGGTGTGGCACACTCAACTGTTGTGCATATTCACTGTGTGGTATTTGATGCATGTACACCTGATGAAGGGGGTCACCCCGAAACATGTCATGTATTGCTGAGATTTGATAAACGCAAGTTTAATAGCCAATTGAGTGCCTCCTTCTTTACCAAGGATGGGAACGGATCCAATGTGAACATATGGATCTATTCACATTTGTCTGTTTGAACGATCCGTTGCAAGTTTGCTGCTGGACCAATTTTTCCGGACCGCTTTGCCTAACAGAACAGAAATGGAGTATGGTGAGTTCATAGAAGATTTTATTTTTTATCACAAGTTAGCGGAAAAGGACACTTTGTGAAAAAACACAATTAAAATCAATTTCCGCTAACTTGTGACAAAAAATAAAATCTTCTATGAACTCGCTATACTACTAACGGAATACCTTGGGGTGTCTTCTTTCTAAAATGGGGTCATTTGTGGGGTTCCTATACTGCCCTGGCATTTTAGGGGCCCTAAACCGTGAGGAGTAGTCTTGAAACGAAATTTCTCAAAATGACCTGTGAAATCCTAAAGGTACTCATTGGACTTTGGACCCTTTAGCGCAGTTAGGGTGCAAAAAAGTGCCACACATGTGGTATCGCCGTACTCGGGAGAAGTAGTACAATGTGTTTTCGGGTGTATTTTTACACATACCCATGCTGGGTGGGAGAAATACCTCTGTAAATGGACAATTGTGTGTAAAAAAATCAAAAGATTGTCATTTACAGAGGTATTTCTCCCACCCAGCATGGGTATGTGTAAAAATACACCCCAAAACACATTACACTACTTCTCCCGAGTACGGCGTTACCACATGTGTGGCACTTTTTTGCACCCTAACTGCACTAAGGGGCCCAAAGTCCAATGAGTACCTTTAGGATTTCACAGGTCATTTTCGTTTCAAGACTACTCCTCACGCTTTAGGGCCCCTAAAATGCCAGGGCAGTATAGGAACCCCACTAATGACCCCATTTTAGAAAGAAGACACCCCAAGGTATTCCGTTAGGAGTATGGTGAGTTTATAGAAGTTTTTATTTTTTTGTCACAAGTTAGCGGAAATTGATTTTAATTGTTTTTTTTCACAAAGTGTCATTTTCCGCTAACTTGTGACAAAAAATAAAATCTTCTATGAACTCACCATACTCCGTACGGAATACCTTTGGGTGTCCTCTTTCTAGAATGGGGTCATTTGTGGGGTTCCTATACTGCCCTGGCATTTTAGGGGCCCTAAACCGTGAGGAGTAGTCTTGAAACCAAATGTCGCAAAATGACCTGTGAAATCCTAAAGGTACTCATTGGACTTTGGGCCCCTTAGCGTACTTAGGGTGTAAAAAAGTGCCACACATGTGGTACCGCCGTACTCAGGAGAAGTAGTATAATGCGTTTTGGGGTGTATTTTTACACATACCCATGCTAAGTGGGAGAAATATCTCTGTAAATGACAATTGTTTGATTTTTTTACACACAATTGTCCATTTACATAGAAATTTCTCCCACCCAGCATGGGTATGTGTAAAAATACACCCCAAAACACATTATACTACTTTTCCTGAGTACGGCGGTACCACATGTGTGACACTTTTTTGCAGCCTAGGTGCGCTAAGGGGCCCAACGTCCTATTCACAGGTCATTTTGAGGCATTTGTTTTCTAGACTACTCCTCGCGGTTTAGGGCCCCTAAAATGCCAGGGCAGTATAGGAACCTCACAAGTGACCCCATTTTAGAAAGAAGACACCCCAAGGTATTCCGTTAGGTGTATGGCGAGTTCATAGAAGATTTTATTTTTTGTCACAAGTTAGTGAAAAATGACACTTTGTGAAAAAAAAACCAATAAAAATCAATTTCCGCTAACTTTTGACAAAAAATAAAATCTTCTATGAACTCGTCATACACCTAACAGAATACCTTGGGGTGTCTTTTTTTCTAAAATGGAGTCACTTGTGGGGTTCCTATACCGCCCTGGCATTTTACGGGCCCAAAACCGTGAGTAGTCTGGAAACCAAATGTCTCAAAATGACTGTTCAGGGGTATAAGCATCTGCAAATTTTGATGACAGGTGGTCTATGAGGGGGCAAATTTTGTGGAACCGGTCATAAGCAGGGTGGCCTTTTAGATGACAGGTTGTATTGGGCCTGATCTGATGGATAGGAGTGCTAGGGGGGTGACAGGAGGTGATTGATGGGTGTCTCAGGGGGTGGTTAGAGGGGAAAATAGATGCAATCAATGCACTGGGGAGGTGATCGGAAGGGGGTCTGAGGGGGATCTGAGGGTTTGGCCGAGTGATCAGGAGCCCACACGGGGCAAATTAGGGCCTGATCTGATGGGTAGGTGTGCTAGGGGGTGACAGGAGGTGATTGATGGGTGTCTCAAGGTGTGATTAGAGGGGGGAATAGATGCAAGCAATGCACTGGCGAGGTGATCAGGGCTGGGGTGTGAGGGCATTCTGAGGGTGTGGGCGGGTGATTGAGTGCCCTAGGGGCAGATAGGGGTCTAATCTGATAGGTAGCAGTGACAGGGGGTGATTGATGGGTAATTAGTGGGTGTTTAGGGTAGAGAACAGATGTAAACACTGCACTTAGGAGGTGATCGGACGTCGGATCTGCGGGCGATCTATTGGTGTGGGTGGGTGATCAGATTGCCCGCAAGGGGCAGGTTAGGGGCTGATTGATGGGTGGCAGTGACAGCGGGTGATTAATGGGTGGCAGTGACAGGGGGTGATTGATGGGTGGCAGTGACAGGGGGTGATTGATGGGTGATTGATAGGTGATTGACAGGTAATCAGTGGGTTATTGCAGGGGAGAACAGATGTAAATATTGCACTGGCGAATTGATAAGGGGGGGTCTGAGGGCAATCTGAGCGTGTAGGCGGGTGATTGGGTGCCCGCAAGGGGCAGATTAGGGTCTGATCTGATGGGTAACAGTGACAGGTGGTGATAGGGGGTGATTGATGGGTGATTGCTGGGTAATTAGTGGGTGTTTAGAGGAGAGAATAGATGGAAACACTGCGCTTGGGTGGTGATCTGATGTCGGATCTGCGGGCGATCTATTGGTGTGGGTGGGTGATCAGTTTGCCCGCAAGGGGCAGGTTAAGGGCTGATTGATGGGTGGCAGTGACAGGGGGTGATTGATGGGTGGCAGTGACAGGGGGTGATTGATGGGTGATTGACAGGTGATTGACAGGTGATCAGTGGGTTATTACAGGGAAGGACAGATGTAAATAATGCCCTGGCGAATTGATAAGGGGGGGTCTGAGGGCAATCTGAGCGTGTAGGCGGGTGATTGGGTGCCCGCAAAGGGGCAGATTAGGGTCTGATCTGATGGGTAACAGTGACAGGTGGTGATAGGGGGTGATTGATGGGTGATTGATGGGTAATTAGTGGGTGTTTAGAGGAGAGAATAGATGTAAACGCTGCGCTTGGGTGGTGATCTGATGTTGGATCTGCGGGCGATCTATTGGTGTGGGTGGGTGATCAGATTGCCAGCAAGGGGCAGGTTAGGGGCTGATTGTTGGGTGGCAGTGACAGGGGGTGATTGATGGGTGATAGGTGATTGGCAGGTGATTGACAGGTGATCAGTGGGTTATTACAGGGAAGGACAGATGTAATTAATGCACTGGCGAATTGATAAGGGGGGGGGGGGGGGGTCTGAGGGCAATCTGAGCGTGTGGGCGGGTGATTGGGTGCCCGCAAGGGGCAGATTAGGGTCTGATCTGATAGGTAACAGTGACAGGTGGTGATAGGGCGTGATTGATGGGTAATTAGTGGGTGTTTAGAGAAGATAACAGATGTAAACAATACATTTTCGAGGTAATCTGACGGCGGGTTTGCGGGCGATCTAATGGTGTGGGTGGGTGATCAGATTGCCCGCAAGGGGCAGGTTAGGGGCTGATTGATGGGTGGCAGTGACAGGGGGTGACAGGGGGTGATTGATGGGTGATAGGTGATTGGCAGGTGATTGACAGGTGATCAGTGGGTTATTACAGGGAAGAAACATGTAATTAATGCACTGGTGAATTGATAAGGGGGGGTCAGAGGGCAATCTGAGCGTGTGGGCGGGTGATTGGGTGCCCGCAAGGGGCAGATTAGGGTCTGATCTGATAGGTAAAAGTGACAGGTGGTGATAGGGGGTGATTGATGGGTGATTGATGGGGAATTAGTGGGTGTTTAGAGGAGAGAATAGATGTAAACAATGGATTTGGGAGGTGATCTGATGTCGGATCTGCGGGCGATCTATTGGTGTGGGGGGTGATCAGATTGCCCGCAAGGGGCAGGTTAGGGGCTGATTGATGGGTGGCAGTGACAGGGGGTGATTGACGGGTGATTGACGGGTGATTGACAGGTGATTGACAGGTGATTGACAGGTGATCAGGGGGGATAGATGCATACAGTACATGGGGGGGGTCTGGGGGAGGGGGGTCTGGGGAGAATCTGAGGGGTGGGGGGGTGATCAGGAGGGAGCGGGGGACAGGGGGGGGGATAAAAAAAAATAGCGTTGACAGATAGTGACAGGGAGTGATTGATGGGTGATTAGGGGGGTGATTGGGTGCAAACAGGGGTCTGGGGGGTGGGCAGGGGGGGTCTGATGGGTGCTGTGGGCGATCTGGGGCAGGGGGGGGGGGGGAAATCAGTGTGCTTGGTGCAGACTAGGGTGGCTGCAGCCTGCCCTGGTGGTCCCTCGGACACTGGGACCACCAGGGCAGGAGGCAGCCTGTATAATACACTTTGTAAACATTACAAAGTGTATTATACACTTTGTATGCGGCGATCGTCGGGTTAACATCCCGCCGGCGCTTCCGTATGGCCGGCGGGATGTTGCGGCGGGTGAGCGGCGCCAGGCGGAGGCGGAGGATCGCGTCACGGATGACGCGATCGCTCCGCCTATGCCCCTACAAGGACCGCCGCCATTTGTCTATACGGCGGTCCTTGCGGGGTCCACTTCCCGGCCGCCTCTGTGCGTTAGGCGGTCGGGAAGTGGTTAAAGGGCTCGATTCACAAAAGGATGCTAACTCAGTTAGCACGCCTAAAAGCTTTGGGTGTGCTAACTAGGGTGTTAGCACGCGTAAAGCTTTAATTGATTGCATGCAAAGTTTAGTGCTGCGCAGTGCGCATGAAACGTCGCACCGGGTGCGATGAAAATGTTGCACCGGGTGCACCCGAAACGTCGCACACTGCTCGGGTGCACCCGGTGCAACATTTTAGGCTCACCTGGTGCTAAGTTTTCATTGCAACCGGTGCAACGTTTTGCGCGCACCGTGCAGCGCTAAACTTTGCACGTCCTAAAGAGCTTTAGGCGTGCTAAGGGGCTTTTAGGCGTGTGAATCAAGCCCCAAGTGTACCTGAGACCAGTGGATGCAAACTATTTATACTCACATAGGGCTTCCTCCAGCCCCCTTCAGGCTGTGGGCTCCCTCAACGGCTCCCCAGGCTTCTCCGGCGTCCACTAGTAGTACTGCACCCGGCCACAGATCACTGATTATGAGTGCAGAGAAGAGACAAAGAGGTCAATAGTTCAAGATAGGAGCTGTGTCATAAAAAGACTGTGTCATTCAGCGCAGACAATAAAAGAAGTAGGAAAGTTTTATTTAAAAATAAAACTATATATATGCACACACTCATTTATCTCATCAGTGTATTTGCAGTTCAGGTTTATTTTAACTTCAGGAATCTTCGACGTTTAAACAAATGTATTCTCGCTTGCTACTACAATAAGGAAGAGTGTCTGTTTGAGTTAAAGCACATGTAAGAAAATAAAATTGAGCTGTAAATTCTTTGTTCCCAAAGGAGTTTTGTTCAAAGCATTTATGTTAGATTGTAAGCTGGCAAGGGCAAGGACCTCCTCCTAGTGTTTCTCATTCTGCTGCAATTTATCATATGAACATGCACCAGTATTGGTGATATCTCATATTAGACATCAACTATGTATTCATTTGTATTTGTATTGTTGCATGTCATGAATGTATAGAGATTTTAACCCCTTATGTATCTATGTTCCTCACTATTTGTTTCGTACCATGTACAGTGCTACAGAAGATGTTGGCGCTATATAAATAAAAAGTAATAAAATTAGTGAAGGATTCAAACATGGCCCTGCTGCAATGCATTGTAGTGCCAGTATCCTATCAGTCTCCAGATGTCTCCCAGCGACATTGGTTATGTTGGTTACTAGTGTTCACTACTTCTGTTGCTAATAAATAGAGATGGCCCGAACCTCCGATTTTTCGGTTCGCAAACCGCGAAAGTTCAGTTTGCTCATACTTTCGCGAACCGCAATAGACTTCAATGGGGAGGCGAACTTTGATAACTAGAAACACTTATGCTGGCCAGAAAAATGATAGAAAAGATGATTCAAGGGGTCTAACATTTGAGTTTTTACATGGATGAGTGGGATAGATGCCAAAAGTCTTGGGGGAAAATCTGGATTTGACGAAAAGCAGCGTTTTAAGGGCAGAAATCACATTGCATGCTAAATTGCAGGCCTAAAGTGCTTTAAAACATCTTGCATGTGTATACATCAATCAGGGAGTGTAATTAGAGTACTGCTTCACACTGACACACCAAACTCACTGTGTAACGCACCGCAAACAGCTGTTTGCGTAGTGACGGCCGTGCTGGACTGGTGCGCACCATGGCGGGACTGCCTTATCAACTTTCGATGGTTCTTTCTCTACTGTTGTTAAAGCATTACATCTATATTTTTTTTTATTACATTTTCTGCTGGCTGTTCAGTACCTGTAACGAGAATCTATTATGGAGGGCAAGTCTGCCATTGTGAACACAGGTAATGGCCGGGGAATCAGGGTTCGATTCCAGTCCGGAGTGGGAGCCAAGTAAGGACCCATTTTCTGTATAAGTAATGTACCTGCCCTGACCGTGCTTTGCAGACCAGGCATCTCTGGTCAGATGAACCCTTGACCCAATGCAAGACGAACCAAATCGAAAGCATTTGCCAAGAATGTGTTACCAAATCGAAAGCATTTTCCAAGAATGTGTTATGGAGGGCAAGTCTGCCATTTATTCAACTGTGTGAAACTTTCAATGGTACTTTTTCAGTACAATGGTGACCACTGGTAATGGCTGGGGTACAGTACAGGTACAGTGACTGGAGGTATTAAATATCACACTGTGTGTGCTCATGTAGGTAGATGGGTGCACTGAACATGTAGGTATATGCAGTGATGGGTACTACAAATGTGCACCTGTCACACACACGTAACGTAAACAAGTAGAGTGACTGGTGGTATTAAATACAGTATCACACTGCGTGCGCTCACGTAGGTAGGGGGGTGCACTGAACACAACAGGTAGGTATATGCAGAGATGGGTATACAAATGTGCACCTGTCACACACACAGGTACCGCCGTGAACAGGTGCAATGACTGGTGGTATTAACAATACGTGCGCTCACGTAGGTAGGTGCACTCAACAGTGAACAGGTGCAGTGATTGGGATGGGATTACAAATCTGCAGCTGCCTGTCACACACACAGGTAGTCACTGAATGTGCTGGACCTAGCAGTGGCACAGTAGGAATTAAGGTGCCAAAGGCCAGCTGCGACTGACTGACAGGGCTGTATATAATGCAACTGGGCCACACACAAAAAAAATAGATCACAAGAACAAGATTAGCTCTCAAAAGAGCTGTTGAGGGGTGCTTTTTTGGCAATAAGAATCAGCAAGGAGCAAGTTAACAAGCCTACAAGAGCCTAACTAAGCTTTCCCTATGAGAGTCTGCAGCAGCTCTCCCTTCTCTAATTACTGCAGGCACACGAGTGAGTCCAATGCCTGGCGCTGCCTGCCTTTTATAAGGGGGGAGTGGCTCCAGGAGGGAGTGTAGCCTGATTGGCTACAATGTGCCTGCTGACTGTGATTTAGAGGGTCAAAGTTGACCCTAATGTTGCACTATGAGGGCGAATCGAACTTCTGGAAAAGTTTGCGGTTCTCCATGATCGTGAACCACGGAAGTTCACCGGGAACCATTGGCCGGCGAGCCGTTCGGGCCATTTCTACTAATAAAATATTTGTCACACTGGGTCTTTCTGAGACTTGTTATAAGGAAATAGCCCCCTGATGCCTTCTGGGATTGCTGTCACAGAACATAATGGCCAGTATGAACAATTTATTTATAGTCATGTAATGACTTCAGTATGTCTTTTCACTTCCAGTTGTGGCTTGTCTTACTATGTGTTGTTTTTGTTTAGGTTTTTCTCACAAAATAGATGTAATGTAGCAAACATTAATAATACCGTATGCTCAACTTAAGTTGTATACATATAATTATGTATTATACTCATTAGTGTAAGGCTTGGTGGTGTATTCTCCACAGTCAGCATGCAACGCATGAGCGGACGTGGAGGAGGTACACACACTAGCACAAGGAAACAGGCTATCCCTAGTATAGTGGAGGGGAGGACTGACTCCAAAAGGAGATTGTGGCGCACAGAGCCGGTGCAGATCCGACAGCCACAAACAATACTTTTGCGATAACGTCTCAGCGCAAGGTAGCGCTGAGCGCATAAACCAGAACTGAGGAGATCAGGACAGGTAGACAGAATGAACGCTTGCTAGCTAGCCGCTACTTAGTGACAGCAAGCGTCCACAACAAGACAGACTGGAATGAGGCAGCCAATGCGTTTGCAGCGATGGCGTGCCTCACAAAGACAGGACAGGATAGTCAGGAAATAGCAGGATCAAGATAGATGAACGTAACACAGACAAAAATACAATAAGTATGTTTTCCTAGCGTATTACAATTACAGCTATCAATGAAACTATTTGTAACGTCTGACTAACATATGTATATATCGGCAATGAACCGATATATGACATAAGCAGGAACACTGACTTAGACTGGAGCAATACAGGTAACAGGACTCAGAAGGATTCGCTATCTCTTCGCAGAGATGAACGCAATCCACAAATGGTAACAGAACAGGATTCAGAAGGATTCTTTATCTCTTCGCAGAGATGAACGCAATCCACAAACAGTAACAGAACAGGATTCAGAAGGATTCGTTATCTCCTCGCAGAGATGAACGCAATCCACAAACAGAACCAGGAGCAGGGTAACTAACTCAGCACGGGTGATCACGATACGCGCAACCTACCAAAACGTGCTGGAAAGCTGACTAACTGCACACAGGATATAAACAGTTCGTGTACGTATACATCAGCGACACTGATGTATCCACGTAACACGAATACAAGGAAAATAATAAACGTGCTGGTATGCATATATATTGGCAATGAACCAATATATGATGCAAAGACCAGCAAAGTATCTTAGAACAAGAAACCCGATCGGGGGCTGAAGCAACAGCAAGACAGGCTTAAACTGAAGCTATGAAAACCCGAGGAGTCCTGCAGGAAGCAGATCTTTATACTGAGGTCATCCAATGGGAGCAGACATGCAGATTCCCACACAGGTGAATGATAATCAGTCACAAGCTGACAGCAGGGAAAGGCAGACAAAGCTATGCAGCTTGCATGGAAAGAGATCAGAACTGCCTGAGCTGCAGCACTACTACTTCCAGCAATACCTGCTGCAGCAGCGATCATGACAATTAGTTCTTGTTATTATTATTATTTCCTTATTTGTGCTGCAATTCTGTGTAAGAAAGCACACACGGGATTATGGCATGTTAAGAAAAGTTACTTGTCAGCAGAAAATGTGCAGCATATAACTCTATTATAACCAGTTTTATTTCTTTACTTCCAGTGTAAATTAAAGTTAGCGTCAGGGACACTTATGTTATAACGCTAACAATTCTCTCACCCCCTCCGCCCACACTACACCATATAAGGAAAAGGCCTATCCCTTCATGTAATAATGTCATAGCAATTTCTGAAGACTGGCTTACCTCCACCACAGCCTAGCCTCGAGCTCTGTAGCCCTACCCCAGCTCTGTAGCCACAGCGCAACCACACAAGATGCTGCAGCCACAGAGCTGGGGGCAGGATACACAGCTGGAGGCTTGGCTGTAGAGGAGGTATTCAGCCAGGGGGTGGGGCCTTTATGGTGTAGTGTGTGCAGAGGGGATGAGTAAAGGAAATTTGCGGTTATTGTAATTTGTTATAACATATAAAGTTAGTGTACCTGATGCTAACTTTAATTTACACTGGAGGTCCACTTTAAGTAGTTGCTGAGCAAGTTATCCTGTTGCAGCATCCAATGGCAGGCACCCCAGTAGAACATTTTTCAAAGACGATTGCTGGTAGTGCATGTAATTGATTTACAACCGTACAAGTGCAAAACCATCCCCCATGTAGCAGAATAGCAGCAGCAAGGTGTGATACTTTACCCGCTTTTAGCAGCAGGACAGGTCTGCACGCCTCTCTTCAGTGTAGCACAGCACTGTACAGCCTTTCTTCTTGCAGCTCCTGTCCCTGCATGTCATGTGACTGACATCAGGAGCCCGTACATATATGTACACAGCCAGTGAGCTGGGCGCAGGGTGAGCCGAATGGCAGCTCACCCGGTGGCGTAAAAAATACTATTCCCCCACTAAGCCGTTGCAACTCAGAGGGAGATTTAATTCAAGGTCCAGCGATCACTGGAACCCTGAATTATTATGCACCCCACTCAGCAGGGCTGGGACAAGGATCTCCAGCACTAGAGGCTGAGATTCCAAAACGTATTCCCGTACTCCCCTTCCCCTGACAGCATTATTGATGGCTGGAACCCCCTCCCTGCATGGCTGCAAGTGTAGGGAAAGGGGGGGGGCAAAATGTATATCTAGCTTCTCCCTCTCATCATCGCCGACTCGTCGGCCCCCCTCGTGCAGGTTGAGCAGTGCGCTCACCTCCCTGCTTCACCCGACCCCCTTGCAGCGTTATAAAACGGGGAGGATTTTAAGCAGCCCACACATACTCACCTCTCCTAGGTTCCAGGCACTGGAGGTTCCGCCTGTCTGCTCTGCAACACCGCCGTTCTGAACTTGAAGCAGAGCAGTGGTATTGCAGGGAGACAGGCGGAACCTCCTGTGTATGGAACCTAGGAGATGTGAGTGTGTGTGGGCTGCTTATAATCCTTCACTCTTGGGCGCAGGGGCGTAGGGCCTGTGGTCGCAACGGTCGCCATGGCGACCGGGCCCGGCTCCTGAAGAGGCGGGGAGGGGCCCGGGGGGGGCCCATGTCTTTTTGTAGTGCCCGTGCGCGCTATTGGGAGGGGGGAGCCGCAACCACGGGGAGGGCAGCCCGACCTCTCCCTCCCTTCCTCTCCCCGGGCCCCCCCCCCCCTTCAAATGCAGAGTGCGCGGCGCACGGAAGCGCTGTAGGCTGAACTCACCTCCGTCCCTGCGTTCCAAGCGCCGCTGATCTCCTCCCGCTGTATAGATGCTGATACACACTGCTTCCGGCTAAACAGGAAGCAGTGTGCAACAACATCTATACAGAGCGGGAGGAGATCAGCGGCGCAGGGACGGAGGTGAGTTCTGCCTACTACAGCGCTTCCGTGCGCCGCGCACTCTGCATTTGAAGGGGGGGGCCCCGGGGAGAGGAAGGGAGGGAGAGGTCGGGCTGCCCTCCCCGCAGCTGCGGCTCCCCCCTTCATTATGGGGGGGGCACCTACCTACCTACCTAATCCTGGGGGGCAGCTACCCACCTAACCTATCCTGGGGGGGCAGCTACCTAATCTAACCTATCCTGGGGGGCAGCTACCTAATCTAATCTATCCTGGGGGGGCAGCTACCTACCTAACCTATCCTGGGGGGGCAGCTACCTAATCTATCCTGGGGGGGCAGCTACCTACCTAACCTATCCTGGGGGGGGGCAGCTACCTACCTAACCTATCCTGGGGGGGGCAGCTACCTACCTAACCTATCCTGGGGGGGGCAGCTACCTACCTAACCTATCCTGGGGGGGGCAGCTACCTACCTAATCTATCCTGGGGGGGCAGCTACCTACCTAGCCTATCCTGGGGGCAGCTACCCACCTAACCTATCCTGGGGGGGCAGCTACCTACCTAACCTATCCTGGGGGGGGGCAGCTACCTAATCTAACCTATCCTGGGGGGCAGCTACCTAATCTAACCTATCCTGGGGGGCAGCTACCTACCTAATCTATCCTGGGGGGCAGCTACCTAATCTATCCTGGGGGGCAGCTACCTAATCTATCTTGGGGGGCAGCTACCTAATCTATCCTGGGGGGCAGCTACCTACTCTAACCTATCCTGGGGGGCAGCTACCTACTCTAACCTATCCTGGGGGGCAGCTACCTACCCTAACCTATCCCGGGGGGCAGCTACCTACTCTAACCTATTCTGGGGGGCAGCTACCTACTCTAACCTATCCTGGGGGCAGCTACCTAATCTAACCTATCCTGGGGGAAAGCTACCTAATCTGTCCTGGGGGGCAGCTACCTAACCTATACTGGGGGGCACCTACCTCATCTAACCTATACTGGGGGGCAGCTACCTAATCTAACCTATACTGGGGGGCACCTACCTATCTTACCTGGGGGCACTTACTTGTCTAACCTGTATTCGGGGCACCTAGCTAGCCTATACAGGTGGCAACTATACTGGCTACCTATATTGGAGGCACCTACCTAACTAACCTATACTGGGGGCACCTACCTATCTAACCTATGCTGGGGGCAACTATTCTGGCTACCTATATTTGAGGCACCCACCTAGCTAACCTGTACTGGGGGCACCTATCTAACCTATACCGGTGGCGCCTTCCTATCTAACCTATACTGGGGGCAACTATACTGGCTACCTATGCTGGAGGCACCTACCTGGCTAACCTATACCGGGGGCAACTATACTGGCTTACCTATGCCTGGCTACCTATACTGGGGGGACCTATAGCTGGCTATAGGGATTTGGATATGTGTGTGCGTCGGGTGTTGCCGGGGGAGGGGGGCTGTTGTTGCCGGGGGGGCCCACATCCAGATTCCGCATCGGGGCCCAGAGGTTTGTAGCTACGCCACTGCTTGGGTGCTGTGCTGCGGAACACTGCCATGTAAATGGGGAAGGGGGGCGGTGAGTGCATCACACACACCCTTCAGGAGGGGGGCCGAGGAGAAGGAAAAATTAGATATGGATGTCGGCCGCCCTCTCTGCGCCCTTGCAGCCCTGCGCTCAGAGGCTGGAGCCCATCCAGCCTCTGCCTTGGCCCTGCCACGTAGTATAACGTTACTAGTTTCGGCGTCAAAACTACCTGCTTTGTCAGGAGCCACAATGCAATAAGCAGTACAGAGAATGGCTGCACTGACTAGAGGACTATGGACCTATCTTGCCGAAGCAGTATTAAGTATCACGTTCCACTGCCGCTACTCTGCACCTCACCACAGGATGTTTGTGTGGTTGCGGGGCTATTGTCACACCCCTGGGTCTGTAATCTCTTTGAGTGATGAAGACTTTTGGAGACTAATACAGAGGTACACTGCCTGAGATGTGATGCGGCAGTTTATTGGTTTATTTTGTTGGTTTCACCGTAGTAAGTTAACTGCATATCTATTGCTTGAGTTTTCTTTGCACTTGCACTGATAAATATGCTCTGGTAAGTCTAATACGATTAAGTCATCCTTGCTGTTGAGACCGAATCTTTTATTAACTATAAAGTGCTTGAGCTATCTGCCTGGCTGATGTCAGCATTTTCAGCCACTGTTCTTTGCCATATTAGCACAATGAAAACCCTTCCATGTGCAAGCATTTTTTAACCTTTGCGAATCAGAGGTTATTTTATGCTCTCCAGATCTCCTGCTTGCATCTCTCTAGGTGCAGAGCAGTGGCGGGATGAGCATGAAGAGGTTGAAAGGTGAGGTGCATGTAGCAAATTGAAATTCCTGGCAATGCCCTGGGGAACGGCTGCTTAGCAACAATCCCGGTTTGTGTCACTCTGCTGAAGTAGCTGATGTGCGAATGTATGGAATTGATTACATCATTTCCAGAGGACAGAATACTTAACTTGCTGTCAGCAGGCTGCTTCTCTTCTCTTGTTCTTACAGCACTAATACACTCTACAATTTCCATGGAAGCCTCTATGAAGAGATAGATGACATTTACAAGGTCTGATCGCAGTACATAGAATAAGGGCCTCTCATCCAGAACTGTTCACACAACAAGCTTTTTAGGTTACATATGTAATTGCACTGAAGTGCTGTGCTTGGCAATACCAATAATCAAGAGCAGTGTAAGGCCACCCATCACTTACCAGATGATTATGGTTTGTTAGGACAAGGTCAAACAAGCACTTTACACCTTGCAGCTGGCAATTTAGTTCAGTGATTGAATAGCACCAGTATTGATTATATAGTAGCTTCTTGGGCCTGTTCAGCATAGTTTGGAGTGGATTATATGTTGTATGTGACAAGGCCATGTTGAGTCCCGGTACCCCTCGCTAGTGTGACGCTGGGTGCAGTAGGGGGTTCAGAGGTTGTGCTTTACTGGGGCCCCTGGACTAAAGGGGCTATCCTTTCAACCTTCAGCAGTGGCTGGATAGTGTACTGGTTAAGGGATCTGCCTTTGACACAGGTGACCAGAGTTTGAATCTCGGCTCTTCCTGTTCAGAAAGCCAGCACCTATTCAGTGAGGAGAGTTTGGGCAAGACTCTTGTCTTCAACCACTGCATTAGGTCTTCATTGGTGCTATACTGGGAATGATCACCTTTACAAGTTCTTTAAATAGTGGTACTCATAAACAGACTGTTCCCTCTTCTACTTTTGGTGCTCCATATCAATTGTTCTGCATAGAGTGCTTGAGAGGGCCCAATGTAAAACTTGCAGTGAGGACCACAGACACAGAGGCGTCTAGCACACTCAATCTTTGGCAAAGATACTGCCTTTTTTTGCCTGGTGAAGTGGGCTGTGTCCCGCAAAACGCATAGCATCTTAGAGGTTTTTTTTAATAAGTGACCAATAAAAAGTCTTTGACAAAATTGAAGTCGTCTGATAGTAGGTAAGTGTGCAACTACCTCCTTTATACTTAAACCCCATTTATCTTGGGTTCTTTTATATTTTTGTGCCTGTTATTTTTTTTTTTTTACTGAGGTCCATAGCTCTCTAGAACTCCGCTAACACTTTGCCTTGTTTACTAAATAATATCTTTTCTGGAGAACACTGATGGACCATAACTTACAGCATCCTTATTGTAAAACTGTTAATATTGTGCTATTCCTATAGTCATTCATGCAACAACAGCAGCAGAATAAAAAATAAAATCCTGTCCAAAATTGCTCAGTAATGACATTTTACAATATCTGTCAGCTCTTCTTCTACCAGCAGAGCTGTTAACAGGAAACATAATCTCTCTCTTCACTGAGTCTTTTCCAGCTGACCAGAACTGAAGATGGAGCTCCCAGCAGTCATCGGCAGCCCAGTTGACACATACAAAATTGCCAGTCACTGAAAAGTGGCATTTCTGAGGATTTGTGATACAAAGGATGAGTAAGATAGAACTTGGCTTGCTGTCACTTCATTGAATATAGATGCAGGAAACATAAACATATACACACTGACCACTTTATGTACACCTTGCTATTTAAGGTAGGGCATACATGAAATAAAGGCTGCTGGAAAAAAGGGCGCGTGTATTGATGCCAGTAAAATATTACTGAGCAATATTGTACCAGTGAATTTAGATACATTTACCGCGATTTCCGTTCATTTCTACGGAAATTGGTCAGAAAATTGCTCAAAAAATTTATCGATTCTCAGATCGGACATGCTGGAAATAATCGATCTGGCTGGTAAATCTGCCAAAAAATTGTATTGTGTGGATCCAGCATCACCCCTCATCCTCTCCCCCTATCCCTCTCTTTCCTCCTTAGCCCTCACTCAACACCCCATTCCCTCCCCCCCCTCCCTCCAGCAGATATGGGGTTTCTTGAGGGGGCGCAGTTACAGTGCTTGCCATAGGTGCCATCTTCCCTAGGTACACCACTGCCCCCCATTGAGTCCAGTAGCTGCAAAGAACAATATTCCTGCACTTTGATTGGCCCAGTAGGATCAAAGCGCTGTTGTCATTAAGCTGCCCTGCTATAGCAGCGCAGCTTAGTGAATCCACCTCTATATGTCTAGTTATTATTCTTCATCCATCCCCCTTCTTTGTTATTCATATAGAATTTACCGTTTTATTATAGTCATTGTCCCAAGCACAACGCACGGACACAGGAGGACGCAGGAGGATGCAGGACAGAGAGATTATTAGATAGGATTATCTTTATTTGACAATCAGATACACTGGCCTCAATTCACAAAACTTCTCATAAATGACTTTTTTTTCCCCTGATTGATAAAAATAACCTTTTAGCCCATGTACAAGCAAAATGATCACTCAAAGTTGTTCCTGATTTCAATATTACCTTTCTCACCTTAATTATATTGTTTTTCTTTTGCTCTTTGGGAGCTTAAAAAAGTAACATAGATAAGGTGAAAACAGAGTAAAACAGGTGAAAAAGCTTTGCTCATGCCTGTTGGGTGCTTGAAGCCAAAATGTGATAAAGTCAATCTCTTATGATAAAGTACTTACATTTGAAACAGCACAAATGTTTGTAAAATCTTTTCATTTTAAACATATTTATTGAAGAATGGCAGGTGCTATGAACACACAGAACAATCTCATATATGCAACCATATGGCATAAACAAGCAAGAACTGCATATTAAAGAAAAAGAGAAGCAGGAAATATGCCATGTGTGGAATTACTTGAAATCATTTTACCCACGATAAGTGACAACTTATTATAAATGCAGTATACACATAAGTGTTTGCGATCATAAAAACAATGTTAATTAAACCATTTTCATTACGGTAGCATGATTGCTAACCTGATTAACTTGTTTCCATTTCATTATTTAAGGAACAGACTGGAATATTTGTCAGTACGCCTTGTATGCTATGCCGCTGCAGGGAGGAATGTGTATAGTACAAGGACATGATTACAAAATTCTCACTAATAAAGACAGTAACTACATACATACGATATAATATTTTTTTCCCTGAATACAGTATATGAGATGATGTGTACATTTACAAAACCTTGACATTTTTCAATCCCCTCTCAAGGCCAGAAATAGAATATGATGAAATGGAACCCTAGGCAAGATAGCTGTTTTTGCCAGCTGCTGATGGTCATCTAGTTTCTTTCAGTAAGATTTGGTGTGGACTAGCATCTACCAGGCCCCTAGACACTCTCCAGGCCCTAGGCAACTGCTTAGAATTGCCTTGTAGATGATCCGGCTCTGCTCCAGGCATTTTGTTAACGTTCTTGTTACTTCCCACTCCCAATTGGTTTGTAAGGCAGGGACCACATTTGTTAGATTTCTGTGCATTTTGCTGCATGGGGCAAATCGCACGCTGCTGCACTGGCCATTCATCAGAATGGCCTGCTGGAGAATCGAATGTTATTTGTGATTTGTGGTTGTGTTTTTTGCCACGTTTAAAAATCAGATAGTTCTTTGCTTTTTTTCTGCACAATACATGTGCTCCCAATTCAAATGATCTGCAAAACCATGCATGAGGCTTCTTTTTTACACTGCAAATCGAATACAGAAGGAGACACCGAGAGCTCAATATAGTGTAGTATGTACTGGTAACGTGGACGCGATAAAGTAAGTATATGATATTAATACTCACAAATCAGGGTTACTTTCCAGGCAGCCACTGTAAAGTCAGGTGGGGATATTAGACCTGTCCCCACTCAGGAATAAGAAGTCGCTCTCTGTAGATCAGAAAAAGGGGGCAACACCAAGGGTGGACTTAGCACAGGTACAGGCAAACAGATGCACCAAAAGGATAAAAGCTGATAAAAAGTTTAAAAATCAGGGAAGGCCGAGGTGGATTTCCCTCCTCCAAATAAACACAACAACTGTTGATAGATTTCAATCAAATATTTATTCACATACTCCAGAAAGTGCAACACGTTTCGCAGGCATATCCCGCTTCCTCAGGCTATGAACGGAGCATAAAACTCAATTAGGTCTAGTACAAAGCACAGCGCCTCTGTCACATAACAATTTTGATTTGAGAGTCTGTTTTGTGAATTCTGATTTTCAATGCAAGAAGAGAAATTGCAGAAAAAAATGCAGCATGCAGGACTTTTTTTAAATCGCATCAAAAATCCATATCGGAATCTCATGTAAAATTGCAACAAAAAACGGAATTGTAATAGCATGTAGTGTAAAAGAGCACTGAATGTGGGAAAAACTCATATGGAAAATGCAATTGCAGAGCGAACACAGTGCACTGTAAACCCGGGAAACACCTGCAAATGATAAGCGCAGTACCTGTCCAACACTTGGACTGCCATTAACAAGACACACCTCGGCAAGATTGTAGCGCACTGCGTGAAGACAGTTGGGCTGCCACTGTAATGCTTTTCTGAAGAAGCAAGCTCCCACTGGTGTATACTGTGCAAGTGAAACACTCAGATTGGATTTACACTTAGATATGTTGCGTTTAGTTGTGTTAAGTTGCATCGTGTTGCTTTGCATCCCAAAAGCATGCTGCAACTCAACGCAACTCAACACAAAGCATCTAAGTGTAAATCCAGTGTAAATGTTTCATTTTTTAATCATTAATATATAAATAAGAAGTTTGAAGGGAGATTTAGGTCAAAAGAAAAAATTATTTAACTTACCTTGGGCTTCTTGCAGCCCTTGGGATGCATCCTGTTGTGCCCATGCTTCTGAGTCCCTCCGGCCAGCAGCGGTGATCCCTGCAAAGCTGGAGCATCGCTGCCAGTCACCGCCTACTGCACATGTGCCGCCCTGAGCCGTGCACACCCTGATCGCACTCCCGTGGCTGAGAGCACTCTGTACATACGCAGTAGCGACTTTCATGTACTGCACAAGTTCAGAACACTGAGGAGACGTGTGGTGCTGGGCTGTGCTTGCGCAGTAGCCAGCAACTGACCCTGACGGATCAGCTTTGTGTAGGTTGATGCTGCTGGCCAGAGGAACTTAGATGCGCATCATGGGCACAGGATGACTCCAGTGCACTGCAAGAGGCCGCAGGTAAGTGAAAGGAGTACTGTAAGGGGCTATGGGGTAAAAGAATTGAACTTACATGGGGCTTCTAACGGTCCCCTGTAGACAATCTGTGCCTGCATTGCCACTCGCCGATGCTCCGGTTCCCGTCGCCGCTTCACTTCCAGAATTTGCGACTTCAAAGTCACGTAACCACTGCACCTGCGCGGCCGCGCCCTTGCTTCCAATGACATCACCGGGAGCGTACTGCCCAGGCACAGACCTTACTGCGCCTGTGCAGTATGCTCCCGGTGATGCAGAGTCAGTGGTTGGATGACTTTAAAAAATAAAAGTTGACAGTACTTCTTTAACCACTTCACCACTGAGGGGTTTTACCCCTTGAACACCAGAGCAATTTTCAACTTTCAGCACTCCGTCCATTCATTCGTCTATAACTTTATTATTACTTATCGCAATGAAATGAACTATATCTTGTTTTTTTCACCACCAATTAGGCTTTCTTTAGGTGGGACATTATGCCAAGAATTATTTTATTCTAAATGTGTTTTAATGGGAAAATAGGAAAAAATGTGGGGAAAAAATATTATTTTTCAGTTTTCAGCCATTATAGTTTTTAAATAATGCATGCTACTGTAATTAAAACCCATGAAATGTATTTGCCCATTTGTCCCGGTTATAAAACCGTTTAAATTATGTCCCTATCACAATGTTTGGCACCAATATTTTATTTGGAAATAAAGGTGCATTTTTTCAGTTTTGCGTCCATCCCTAATTACAAGCCCGTAGTTTATAAAGTAACGGTGTTATACCCTCTTGACATAAAAAATTTAAAAGTTCAGCCCCTAAGGTAACTATTTATGTTTTTTTTAATTGTATTTTTTTTTTTATTACAAAAATAAAATAAAATTGGGGAGTGTGGGAGGTAATGAGTTAATTTATTGTGTAAAATAATGTATTTGTATGTGTAAAATGCTTTAGGGTGTAGTTTACTATTTGGACACAAGATGGCCACAGTGAGTCTGTTTACATGCGACCTGTAAGCGTCCGGAAGGACGCTTACAGGAAGCAGTAGGAGGCTGGGAGAATCACAATGATCGCGCTGTTTCCTCAAAGAAGCAGCAGATCATTGCGGGGGCTTAGATCAACGAACTGGAATAGATTTTCCCGTTCATTGATCTCTGGGCGAGCGGCGGGAGCGCGGACAATGGCGGCAGCGCGGAAGGTACGGATTTCTTCGTCCCTGGTTTTTTAGGGGGTAAAAAAGGTACGGAGAAATTCGTACCGCCGGGGGTAAAGTGGTTAAACTTTTTTTTTTTAGCTTAAGATTTCCTTTAGGCAATGTTAGAACAATTATTCAAATTATTTATTAGAGAAACCAATAATAAAACAAAAAATCCATACCTCTGCATGACATTTTTAAGGGCTTTCACATAACATATCTGTCAGGAATATATTGCTTTGCCATCATTGTAGAAATGGAACAAAAGTAAATTCCAGTATAGTTCTTTTCTTATTACTACTGTCTCCTGGGATACAAGATAAGAGGTACTTAGGGTTTGTCAGTCAGTGGGTAGAAAGAAGTAAACTGCATTTACAAAGTGCCACTCCCTGATACAACTTCTGTAAGTTCAGCAGTCAGGTCAGGACAAAGCTGTTCAGAGAGAGAAATGTGTCTGATGAGCACTTCTACAAAAATAGAAAAGTAATAATGTTGTTGTTTGCAGTCTTTAACTAATTTCTTGTGGTAATAAGTCTGCCAACACTTATTAACAGATGTGCAGTGTGTGGAGAGCAAAGCAACAGAGAATGCCAAACAAATCCGCTCAATCTGTCCTTAAAGCAAGTGAAACAAGGAGAAATTTACTCTTGGGAGCAAGAAATGCTAGCAGTTAAGACAGATATAACATATGTAATACACTGGGGATTTCAACTAGACATAGTAAACCACGGGTCTGCGTTCTTATTGCAATTACATGAATCTTTCCATCTTACCTGAAGAATTGTAATTCAAGTAGACTTGGAGGAAATCTGAGAGGAATTAATGAGCAGTATTTATACTTACTTGGGGTTTCCTTCAGCCCCCTCCCATGCCGTCCTCCTGGGTGGTTCTGTTCTTCTTTAATCTTTGCTGGTAATTGGGTCCCAGTTGCACCAGTCAAGCTGCACTGTGCATGCCTGCCAGCCACGGCAATACATGCACCTGCATTAAGCACTTGTCACTGGGAGCATTCTGTTCCTACACAGGTAGTACTGCACCGGCGCTAAATGCTCCCAGCGGCTGGAGCACGATATGGCCAAGGCACTCATGTCCAGTGCAACCCAGTTGGCGTGACTGGAACCCAATGTAAAGATTGAAGAAGAACCCAGCCACTTGGGAGGATAGTGAGGAAGCCCCAGGTCAGTATAAATACTGCTCATTTGTTCCACTCAGGTAAACTTGAAACTGGCCATACACTATGAAATAATAATTTGATTTTGTTTCCAATTGATATTATGATCAATTTTGAAGAGGAACTTTAACCCAAGATTAAAGTTCTTTCCAATCAGTAGCCAATCCATACTTTCCTACATAGAAATCTTTACTTTTTCTTGAATAGATCATAAGGGGGGTCTGTAAGGCTTACAGTACATTGTGGTGAAACCCCTCCCACAGTGTGATGTAATTGCCATGGCCCTGACACTTTGCTTTCTGTGACCCTAATTGCACTGTGTGAAATAATGGCTTTGTACAACTGCCAAGCAAGCAGTATTTCCCTCTGTGCATAGAACACAGGGTGTGGCGTGAATGCATGGATTGACAGGAATCCTGACGAGGTCCTTCCTGTCCAGCACGGAGTACGTCACTAAACAGGGGAGGAAGGAGGGTGGGCCTGTGCACATTACCCGCAGTGTCATATGAACTGCGGATTTGTGTGGTGTGGTGATCCCATGGCAGGCTGTCATGTCACGGGATCACCACACCACACAAGCATAAAAGCAGCCTAAAGGCTGAAGTGGTTAAAACTATATTCCAAGAAAATAGAGAACTTGTATATTTTTTAATTAACCCCTTTAACCAGTGGTGCTCAGCAGAGCTCGAATATTCGAGTAGCTCGAATATTCGAGCTCTTTTTCAGCTATTCGAGCTCGGTATTCGAGCTCCGAATAGCTGGAGCTATTCGAATGGGCTATCCGAGTACACTCGAATAGCCCATTCACTATTCGAGCTATTCGAGCAACCCGGCGCTATTCGAGCTCGGTACCGAGCTCGAATAGCGTCATAGCCCAGATTGATGTCCTTAGAGCCAATCAGAGGGCTCCCAGGCCCTCTGACGGCAGCCAATCACAGAGGGGGACCCTGGCCAGCCCCTACCCTATAAATAGCGGCCGCCATGTTCCGTTTCTCCATGCTTGCCTGAGACTTGTACAGAGAGAGAGTTGCTCCTTTGTGCTTTGGCTTAGCAAGTGCTCTATTGTGATCATTTACCTAGCGTTTTTGCTCACCTACACCTGCCATATACACCTATATTGTTGTTAGTTAGATAGACATTGTATTTTAGTTAGTAGCTTGTGTGTTACATTAGAGACAGGCAGCTGCTGCAAGCTTACAGGTTTAGGCCTCAGGGGGGCCTTGCCTCTGTGGGCAGCTGTCCTCTGTTTATTTCTCTCATCTATACCAGTATTTCTGCTGTCCTTTACTAATAGTATTGTAGTTATACTGTACTAGGAGTAGGACACTCACTGACTGTCACTGTTTATAGGCTACTAGCTAGCTCCTGCGTGTGTGCACTCACTTACTGTCTGTGTGTACACACACTCTATTTCCTTCTGATTACTGATAGATTATTGTTATTTAGTTGTACTTACTTACTACTTACTCTTACTGTACCCGTAGGGACACTCACTGTCACTGTTCATATAGGCTACTAGCTCCTGCGTGTGCGCACTGCACTCACTGTCTGAGTGTACACACACAACACACACTCTATTTCCTTCTGATCGCTGATTGATTATCGTAATTAGTTAGTTGTACTTACTGTTACTACTTACTCTTACTGTACTAGGAGTCTAGGACACTCAGTCACTGTCCATAGGCTACTAGCTCCTGCGTGCGTGCACTCACTGTCTGAGTGTACACACACCCACACTCCATTTCCTTCTGATCGCTGATTGATTATCGTAATTAGTTAGTTCTACTTACTGTTACTACTTACTCTTACTGTACTAGGAGTCTAGGACACTCAGTCACTGTGTTCATAGGCTACTAGCTCCTGCGTGCGTGCACTCACTGTCTGAGTGTACACACACCCACACTCCATTTCCTTCTGATCGCTGATTGATTATCGTAATTAGTTAGTTGTACTTACTGTTAATACTTACTCTTACTGTACTAGGAGTCTAGGACACTCAGTCACTGTCCATAGGCTACTAGCTCCTGCGTGCGGTCACTCACTGTCTGAGTGTACACACACCACCCACACTCTATTTCCTTCTGATCGCTGATTGATTATTGTAATTAGTTAGTTCTACTTACTGTTACTACTTACTCTTACTGTACTAGGAGTCTAGGACACTCAGTCACTGTGTTCATAGGCTTCTAGCTCCTGCGTGCGTGCACTCACTGTCTGAGTGTACACACACCCACACTCCATTTCCTTCTGATCGCTGATTGATTATTGTAATTAGTTAGTTCTACTTACTGTTACTACTTACTCTTACTGTACTAGGAGTCTAGGACACTCAGTCACTGTGTTCATAGGCTACTAGCTCCTGCGTGCGTGCACTCACTGTCTGAGTGTACACACACCCACACTCCATTTCCTTCTGATCGCTGATTGATTATTGTAATTAGTTAGTTCTACTTACTGTTACTACTTACTCTTACTGTACTAGGAGTCTAGGACACTCAGTCACTGTGTTCATAGGCTACTAGCTCCTGCGTGCGGTCACTCACTGTCTGAGTGTACACACACCACCCACACTCTATTTCCTTCTGATCGCTGATTGATTATTGTAATTAGTTAGTTCTACTTACTGTTACTACTTACTCTTACTGTACTAGGAGTCTAGGACACTCAGTCACTGTGTTCATAGGCTACTAGCTCCTGCGTGCGTGCACTCACTGTCTGAGTGTACACACACCCACACTCCATTTCCTTCTGATCGCTGATTGATTATTGTAATTAGTTAGTTCTACTTACTGTTACTACTTACTCTTACTGTACTAGGAGTCTAGGACACTCAGTCACTGTCCATAGGCTACTAGCTCCTGCGTGCGGTCACTCACTGTCTGAGTGTACACACACCACCCACACTCTATTTCCTTCTGATCGCTGATTGATTATTGTAA
The DNA here is from genome assembly GCF_040937935.1 of Hyperolius riggenbachi. Classification (NCBI taxonomy): domain Eukaryota; kingdom Metazoa; phylum Chordata; class Amphibia; order Anura; family Hyperoliidae; genus Hyperolius; species Hyperolius riggenbachi. The sequence goes on along the minus strand of NC_090650.1, from coordinate 113,386,404 downwards.
TTAGTTAGTTCTACTTACTGTTACTACTTACTCTTACTGTACTAGGAGTCTAGGACACTCAGTCACTGTGTTCATAGGCTTCTAGCTCCTGCGTGCGTGCACTCACTGTCTGAGTGTACACACACCCACACTCCATTTCCTTCTGATCGCTGATTGATTATTGTAATTAGTTAGTTCTACTTACTGTTACTACTTACTCTTACTGTACTAGGAGTCTAGGACACTCAGTCACTGTGTTCATAGGCTACTAGCTCCTGCGTGCGTGCACTCACTGTCTGAGTGTACACACACCCACACTCCATTTACTTCTGATCGCTGATTGATTCTTGTAATTAGTTAGTTCTACTTACTGTTACTACTTACTCTTACTGTACTAGGAGTCTAGGACACTCAGTCACTGTGTTCATAGGCTACTAGCTCCTGCGTGCGTGCACTCACTGTCTGAGTGTACACACACCCACACTCCATTTCCTTCTGATCGCTGATTGATTATTGTAATTAGTTAGTTCTACTTACTGTTACTACTTACTCTTACTGTACTAGGAGTCTAGGACACTCAGTCACTGTCCATAGGCTACTAGCTCCTGCGTGCGGTCACTCACTGTCTGAGTGTACACACATCACCCACACTCTATTTCCTTCTGATCGCTGATTGATTATTGTAATTAGTTAGTTCTACTTACTGTTACTACTTACTCTTACTGTACTAGGAGTCTAGGACACTCAGTCACTGTGTTCATAGGCTTCTAGCTCCTGCGTGCGTGCACTCACTGTCTGAGTGTACACACACTAAATTTACTTGTGATTACTACTGATTATTGTAACTGCTAGTTGTACTTCCTGACTGTTACTACTTACTTACTGTACTAGGGGACACTCACTCAGTCACCTCACCAACCAACCCACTCCATTAAAGTACCCCACTTTTCAGCCGCCCTTTTACAAAACTTTTGTCTATACGCCCAAAACATTTAAGATGTCTGGAAGTGGCAGCCAGCGCGGTTTGGGCAAGGGGAAGGGCAGCAAGGGAATCAGGAGGAGAGGGAGCAGCATTGTGGCAAGCCGCGGCCGCGGGCGCGCCACCATGCACAGTTTCGCAGCAGCAGCAGCAGCGTCAGTGGCTAACATTCCTCCCATAGCCACTGGCCGTTGACGCCTTGGGCGCCGCCCAGCAGGAGCATCTGCAACTCACGCTGCAGAGACACAGCAGCAGCAGCGTGTAGCACCTGCTCCCATTTTCCTCCAGCCGGGTCGGAAACGTCCCATTGAGGAAAAGGATGCAGACACTGTGGTGCAACTCATGACGGAGGATGAGCAGCCCGCCATCAGCTCTGCATCCGAGGCCTCCACCCTCACCACCACCACCACCCCTGTTCGCAGCAGCCGCCCAGCAGGGTCTGGGGAGGAGGCCAGTTCACCGTCACTCGCCGACCTGTCATTCAGCAGTCTTTTGACCCCAGGCATCATGAGTAAATTGTCTGCTGTTGTTGGCGATCTTGAGGAGGAGATGCTGATGGGCACTTTGGGGGATGAGGGATTGGACAGCAAGACTGTGGCGACAGTCAAGCAGCCCATCCATGCATCAGGAGAGGAGTTTGGGGGGTCCTCATCCCAGCAGGACATGTTTCAGGAGGGGGAGGATGATGATGACCCGGTGACAGACAGAGACTGGGTGCCACCACCTCCAGGGGATGTCGTCCTCAGCAGCTCTGAGGAGGAGGAGGAGGATGCTCTTGTGGGCCTTGCAAGGAGGCGCATCATTGCAAGCATTGGCAGCAGCAGTAGGCAGGTCCCACAGCCTGCTGGTGTCTCAGGCTCAGCAGCAGCAGCAGCAGCATCTGCCAAAACCACCACCAGCCGCACCCAAGCCCCCCAAGCCCCCCCCCCCCAACCACCACAGGGAGACAGGCAGCAGCGCTTCCATGCCGTAGGGGGATGTTTAAGTCACCAATCTGGCGATATTTCACCATGCCCACTGTGTACAGCAAGTACGCCACTTGCAACCACTGTCAGCGGAAGTTGAGCAGAGGTGCAGACCCCTTAAAGTTCTGCACCAGCTCGCTCATCAACCACCTTGCGGCTAAACATTTCCACCAGCATGAGGAGTTCCAGAGGCTGAAGGCATCTGGTGCTGGCAGTGGCACCACACCCATCACTGCACAGCCTTCAGCAGCAGCAGCAGCAACAGCAGCCACCCGCCCTCCTGCTCCTCCAGCAGCACCAGCAGGAGTGCGGAAACGCACTGCTCCTCCCCCCTCTGCAACTCCTGCCGCCGACACTGAGGCCTGTTCTGGCAGCCAGTCCTCAGTGGCCTCCTCTGCTGTGTCTGCTGATTCCCGTGTCAGCAAAAGGCCACGCCAGAGCCTTTTGAGCGAGTCCTTCCAGGGGGTGGTTAGGGCTCTGCCTCCCAGCAGCCGTCGCGTGCGGCAGCTGAACGGCTTGCTGGCACGGGCCATGTGCTCCCAACTCCTGCCGTACACGCTCGTGCAGGAGGGGAGCGACATTCGTGCGCTGCTTGCTTGCGCAGCCCCAGACTGGCAGCTCCCCAGCAGACACTTCTTTGCCCGCAAGGCCATTCCTGCACTGCACCGCTTTGTGATGGCCAATGTGGAGCGAGGGCTGGAGCACGCGGTTGGTGAAAGGGTCCACGTCACCATGGACTCCTGGAGCAGCCGCTTCGGGACAGGCCGCTACCTGTCCTTCACTGTCCACTGGGTCAGCTTGGTGGAAGGGGGTGAGGATGGGAGAGCAGCAGCGGGCACAGCAGCAGCAGCAACACAGTGGGTGGTGCCACCCCGCAGGGTCAGGGGAACTGCAGCAGGTTCCTCCGATCCTCTGCCATCCTCCGGCACACCTGGCCAAACCCCCCGCCTCAGCAGCAGCGTGAAGGCCCGCCACTGCCAAGCGCTGCTGCACTTGGTCAGCCTTGGGAAGACCAAGCTGACGGCAACCCATGTGTTGGCCAAACTCCAGGAGCAGGAGAGGATTTGGCTGACCCCCAGAGGCCTCAGAGTCGGAGAGGTGGTGGCCGACAATGGGGCCAATCTGGTTGCCGCAATAGACAGGGGAAACCTGACCCACATCCCCTGTCTTGCCCACGTGCTGAACCTGGTGGTGCAGAAGTTCCTGCGCACCTACCAGGGGATGGGCGAACTGCTGGAAACGGCAAGGAATGTTGTGCGTCACTTCCGGCGCTCGGCTGCAGCCTGTGCGAGCCTGGAAGACGTGCAAAAGGAGCTGGATCTGCCACGCCATCGGCTGATCCTTGACGTTCCGACTCGCTGGAACTCCACCCTGGCGATGTTGGAGCGTCTGGTTGAACAGAGGCACGCTGTCAAACAGTACCTTGCCCTGGCCACTGTTTCCGCAGCTCAGAGAAGGGACAAGACCAGCAACATCCCGTCCATCGTCCCCGATGATGACTGGAGGCACATGCAGCAGGTGTGCTTTGTGCTGGCTCCCTTCCTGCAGGCCACAAACATGGTGAGCAGGGACCATGCTATGGTCTGCGAGTGGGTGCCCCTGGTTTCTCTGCTGAACAGGGCCCTCGATGCTTTGCTGGAACAGGGAGCGGCAGCCTTGGACCAGCAGGAGCGGCAACCAGCTGCGCAGTCCACCTCTGAGGGGGAGGAGGAGGAGGACTTGGTGGAGGTCCCTGACCTGGCTGCTGATGAGGGGGATCAGCACAGCGCAGCTGAGTTGGTGCGGGGGTGGAGAGAGGATGAGGCGGCAGAGGAGGAGGATGAGGACAGCACTGACGTCGATGTGTCAGCAGACGTGGCCCGCCTCTTCCCAATGGCAGCGCACATGCTGACGTGCCTGCGCAGGGACCCCAGGGTGATCCAGATGAAGCAGAGGGAGGAGATCTGGATCAGCATGATGTTGGACCCACGCCTGGAAGTTGAGCCAGTTCCTGCCGCCTGCAGGAGGAGACCCAGCGCAACAAATAAGGAGCTTGCAGTAGGCCCTTGTTGAGCGCTTGGAGGAAGCCTTCCCCCAGCCTTCCACCCCCACTGTCCAGCAGCCAGCACAGAGGCAGCAGCAGGTGCCTGCATCCAGCAGCAGCAAGCGCCCCACAGACCTGCTGTCTCTCAGCCACGAGCTCTACAGGACTGTAGAGGCTCCGGCAGCAGTGACTAGAGAGGAGATGCATGCAGCAGCATCCTCCTCCGGTCACAGCCAGCGCCTGACCCGCATAGTGGCTGACTACATGGGGTCGTACAGCGGGCTTGACAGCGATGCCCCTGTTGATCCCATGGAGTATTGGGTCAAGCGCATGGAGATCTGGAGCGAGCTGGCGCAGTACGCCCTGGAAGTGCTGTCCTGCCCCCCTTCCAGCGTGCTGTCCGAGCGCTGCTTCAGTGCAGCTGGTGGCGTGGTCACCGAGAAACGCTCACGTCTGTCTCCCAAGTCTGTGGACAGACTGACGTTTCTCAAGATGAACCAGGCGTGGATGGAAGGCGAGTTCCTGGCCCCTGTTGTCGGCGAGAGGGGGACATGAACTGGCTGCCGGAACCATCGTTAATGTGCCTTACCACCCTTTACCACCTCCTGGCTCCTGCTCACTAAGCCAGCCTGGTTCACTTTGACTATTACGTCGCCTGCAGCCACACATTTTACACCTACAGTGGGCTGCTGTGTACTGCCCTTCTGCTGTCTGTCTGTGTTTCCCACTGCCAGGGTACACAGAATTACCCTCTTCTGCTGCCACTCTGCCACCAGCTATTATGTCAAACAATAGCTATATTGGTTGTAAAACCAAAAACCAAAAAACCATTAAAAAAAAAAAAAGGTTTAATTTTTCTGAGGTGCCCGGGTTGAAAACTGTGTTGTCCCAGTTGTGTATTGGACACAATGTGGGCTGCACGACCGCTGTCTGGGACCTCCTGTTGTGTTTATTTACAGCCCTGGTATCACCGCTAGGTACCAGGGCTATTATGTCACGCTGCCTACCTGCTGCCACACTCACACTGCTCCTCCATACCTCCTCCTGCTGCTGCTGCTGCTGTCTGTCTGTGTTTCCCACTGCCAGGGTACACAGATGATTTACCTTCTGCTGCCACTCTGCCACCAGCTATTACGTCAAACAATAGCTGCTCGCCTACTCCTCCATTCCTCCTCCTGCTGCTGCTGTCTGTCTGTGTTTCCCACTGCCAGGGTACACAGAATTACCTTCTTCTGCTGCCACTCTGCCACCAGCTATTACGTCAAACAATAGCTATATTGGTTGTAAAACCAAAAACCAAAAAACCATTAAAAAAAAAAAAAGGTTTAATTTTTCTGAGGTGCCCGGGTTGAAAACTGTGTTGTCCCAGTTGTGTATTGGACACAATGTGGGCTGCACGACCGCTGTCTAAGACCTCCTGTTGTGTTTATTTACAGCCCTGGTATCACCGCTAGGTACCAGGGCTATTATGTCACGCTGCCTACCTGCTGCCACACTCACACTGCTCCTCCATACCTCCTCCTGCTGCTGCTGCTGCTGTCTGTCTGTGTTTCCCACTGCCAGGGTACACAGATGATTTACCTTCTGCTGCCACTCTGCCACCAGCTATTACGTCAAACAATAGCTGCTCGCCTACTCCTCCATTCCTCCTCCTGCTGCTGCTGTCTGTCTGTGTTTCCCACTGCCAGGGTACACAGAATTACCTTCTTCTGCTGCCACTCTGCCACCAGCTATTACGTCAAACAATAGCTATATTGGTTGTAAAACCAAAAACCAAAAAACCATTAAAAAAAAAAAAAGGTTTAATTTTTCTGAGGTGCCCGGGTTGAAAACTGTGTTGTCCCAGTTGTGTATTGGACACAATGTGGGCTGCGCGACCGCTGTCTGGGACCTCCTGTTGTGTTTATTTACAGCCCTGGTATCACCGCTAGGTACCAGGGCTATTATGTCACGCTGCCTACCTGCTGCCACACTCACACTGCTCCTCCATACCTCCTCCTGCTGCTGCTGCTGCTGTCTGTCTGTGTTTCCCACTGCCAGGGTACACAGATGATTTACCTTCTGCTGCCACTCTGCCACCAGCTATTACGTCAAACAATAGCTGCTCGCCTACTCCTCCATTCCTCCTCCTGCTGCTGCTGTCTGTCTGTGTTTCCCACTGCCAGGGTACACAGAATTACCTTCTTCTGCTGCCACTCTGCCACCAGCTATTACGTCAAACAATAGCTATATTGGTTGCAAAACCAAAACCAAACAAACCATTAAAAAAAAAAAAAGGTTTAATTTTTCTGAGGTGCCCGGGTTGAAAACTGTGTTGTCCCAGTTGTGTATTGGACACAATGTGGGCTGCACGACCGCTGTCTGGGACCTCCTGTTGTGTTTATTTACGGCCTGGTATCACCGCTAGGTACCAGGGCTATTATGTCACGCTGCCTACCTGCTGCCACACTCACACTGCTCCTCCATACCTCCTCCTGCTGCTGCTGCTGCTGTCTGTCTGTGTTTCCCACTGCCAGGGTACACTACACAGATGATTTACCTTCTGCTGCCACTCTGCCACCAGCTATTACGTCAAACAATAGCTGCTCACATTACTCCTCCATTCCTCCTGCTGCTGTTGCTGTCTGTCTGTGTTTCCCACTGCCAGGGTACACAGAATTACCTTCTGCTGCCACTCTGCCACCAGCTATTACGTCAAACAATAGCTATATTGGTTGCAAAACCAAAACCAAACAAACCATTAAAAAAAAAAAAAAAGGTTTAATTTTTCTGAGGTGCCCGGGTTGAAAACTGTGTTGTCCCAGTTGTGTATTGGACACAATGTGGGCTGCACGACCGCTGTCTGGGACCTCCTGTTGTGTTTATTTACAGCCCTGGTATCACCGCTAGGTACCAGGGCTATTATGTCACGGCGAGCTGCCTGCCTCATTGACTGCCTGCTGCCACACACTCATCCTCCTCCTCCTGCTGCTGAATTTACCTCCTGCTGTCTTTGTGTTTCCACTGCCAGGGAGCACATACAATGGCGCTTCCAACATGCGTGCGCCCACCAGCTATTTGTTACGCTCAAAAATAGCTGCATTTCTTTAAAAAAAAAAATTGAAAAGAGAAATACGTGAAGATGATGAAGAAGAAGATGAAAAAGAAGAAGAAGATAAAGAAGAAGAAGATGAAGAAGATGAAGAAGAAGAAGATGAAGAAGAAGATGAAGAAGATGATGAAGAAGAAGATGAAAAAGAAGAAGAAGATGAAGAAGATGAAGAAGAAGAAGATGAAGAAGAAGAAGATGAAGAAGAAGAAGAAGAAGATGAAGAAGATGAAGAAGAAGAAGATGAAGAAGAAGAAGATGAAGAAGATGAAGAAGAAGAAGATGAAGAAGAAGAAGAAGAAGAAGATGAAGATGAAGATGAAGAAGAAGATGAAGAAGATGAAGAAGAAGATGATGAAGAAGAAGAAGAAGAAGATGATGATGAAGAAGAAGAAGAAGATGATGAAGAAGAAGAAGAAGATGATGAAGAAGAAGAAGAAGAAGATGATGATGAAGAAGAAGAAGAAGATGATGAAGAAGAAGAAGAAGAAGATGATGAAGAAGAAGAAGAAGAAGATGAAGAAGAAGAAGAAGATATAGAAGAAGAAGATCTAGAAGAAGAAGAAGAAAGATAAAGAAGAAGAAGAACAAGTATATACAGTAACACTACTGAACAAAATTTAGGACACAACTTCTCTTTCCACATTTTTTTTTAAAGGAACATCCCCACATAATCACTTGCTGTTGTTACTTGGAAAAAAAGATGTTTCTTGCATCATTCACCCTCAAAACAAGTGTTGGAAGCTATTTAAGGCCAATTCGAATAGTCAGCTCGAATAGTGAGCTCGAATACCGACTCGAATAGTGAGCTCGAAGTCCGAGGTCGAATCGAATAGTAAAAATTATTCGACTCGAATATTCGACTGACCTCGAATAATTTACTATTCGAATTCGACCAAACTCGAATTTTAAAAAGGGGTATTTGAGCATCACTACCTTTAACCCCGAGTCAGACTCGGGCCGGAAATCCGCAGCTCAGAGCAATAACCCCGAGCTGGATCCATGAGAGGTGTGTATTGGGCAGGGCTGTCACAGATCTATCTAGTGGTACGATTTTTAGGGTTTAAAAATGTGTGAAAAAATTGAACAGCTTTTAGACAATAAAATCTGAAAATAATCATACTGCCAGGGAGGTACTAATGCATAGAAAATAAAGTAATGTATAAAAAAAATTACCCACAAAAAGCCTAGGTTCTCCTGAAAAAATCAATATATAGATCATTTAAGTGCGATAAGTAGTGATAAAGTTATTGCCGAATGAATGGGAGCAGCATTGAAAGATGAAAATTGCTCTTGGTGGTAAGGCTAAAACAGCCCATGGGAGGAAGTGGTTTAAGCACCCAGCCAGAATTTATCTTCTTAGAAAAATGCATTGAAATCTAGTGAAAATGAAAACAAAGTGAACTGAGCTCCAACTGATAGCATCCCTATTGGTGAGTGAAGCCACTCATATTGAGTTGGCATCAAAGCTGTCTTTATAAGTTAACCACTTGAGGACCCTGGGCTTTAACCCCCTTAAGGACCAGGCACTTTTTTTCCATTCAGACCACTGCAGCTTTCACGGTTTATTGCTCGCTCATACAACCTACCACCTAAATGAATTTTGGCTCCCTTTCCTGTCACTAATAAAGCTTTCTTTTGGTGCTATTTGATTGCTGCTGCGATTTTTACTTTTTATTATATTCATCAAAAAAGACATGAATTTTGGCAAAAAAATGATTTTTTTAACTTTCTGTGCTGACATTTTTCAAATAAAGTAAAATTTCTGTATACATGCAGCGCGAAAAATGTGGACAAACATGTTTTTGATGAAAAAAAAAACATTCAGCCTATATTTATTGGTTTGGGTAAAAGTTATAGCATTTACAAACTATGGTGCAAATAGTGAATTTTCCCATTTTTAAGCATCTATGACTTTTCTGACCCCCTGTCATGTTTCATGAGGGGCTAGAATTCCAGGATAGTATATAGTATAAATACCCACCAAATGACCCCATTTTGGAAAGAAGACATCCCAAAGTATTCACTGAGAGGCATAGTGAGTTCATAGAAGATATTATTTTTTGTCACAAGTAAGCGGAAAATGACACTTTGTGACAAAAAAAAAGTTTCCATTTCTTCTAACTTGCGACAAAAAAAAAAAATGAAATCTGCCACGGACTCACCATGCCCCTCTGAATACCTTGAAGTGTCTACTTTCCAAAATGGGGTAATTTGTGGGGTGTGTTTACTGTCCTGGCATTTTGGGGGGTGCCTAATTTTAAGCACCCCTGTAAAGCCTAAAGGTGCTAATTGGACTTTGGGCCCCTTAGCGCAGTTAGGCTGCAAAAAAGTGCCACACATGTGGTATTGCCGTACTCAGGAGAAGTAGTATAATGTGTTTTGGGGTGTATTTTTACACATACCCATGCTGGGTGGGAGAAATATCTCTGTAAATGACAATTGCTAGATTTTTTTTTACACACAATTGTCCATTTACAGAGATATTTCTCCCACTCAGCATGGGTATGTGTAAAAATACACCCCAAAACACATATACAAGTTAGCGGAAATTGATTTTAATTGTTTTTTTTCCACAAAGTGTCATTTTCCGCTAACTTGTGACAAAAAATAAAATCTTCTATGAACTCACCATACTCCTAACGGAATACCTTTGGGTGTCTTCTTTCTTGAATGGGGTCATTTGTGGGGTTCCTAAACTGCTCTGGCATTTTAGGGGCCCTAAACCGTGAGGAGTAGTCTTGAAACCAAATGTCGCAAAATGACCTGTGAAATCCTAAAGGTACTCATTGGACTTTGGGCCCCTTAGTGCACTTAGGGTGTAAAAAAGTGCCACACATGTGGTACCGCCGTACTCAAGTGAAGTAGTATAATGTGTTTTGGGGTGTATTTTTACACATACCCATGCTGGGTGGGAGAAATATCTCTGTAAATGACAATTTTTTGATTTTTTTTTTACACACAATTGTCCTTTTACAGAGAGATTTCTCCCACCCAGCATGGGTATGTGTAAAAATACACCCCAAAACACATTGTACTACTTCTCCCGAGTACGGCGATACCAGATATGTAGCACTTTTTTGCACCCTAACTGTGCTAAGGGGCCCAAAGTCCAATGAGTACCTTTAGGATTTCACAGGTCATCTTGCGGAATTTGATTTCCAGATTACTCCTCACGGTTTAGGGCCCCTAAAATGCCAGGGCAGTATAGGAACCCTGAAAATGACCCCATTTTAGAAAGAAGACACCCCAAGGTATTCCGTTAGGAGTATGGTGAGTTCATAGAAGATTTTATTTTTTGTCACAAGTTAGCGGAAATTGATTTGTATTGTTTTTTTTTCACAAAGTGTCACTTTCCGCTAACTTGTGCCAAAAAAAAAAATCTTCTATGAACTCACCATCATCCTAACAGAATACCTTGGGGTGTCTTCTTTCTAAAATGGGGTCATTTGTGGGGTTCCTATACTGCCCTGGCATTTTAGGGGCCCTAAACCATGAGGAGTAGTCTGGAAATCAAATGCCGCAAAATGACCTGTGAAATCCTAAAGGTACTCATTGGACTTTGGGCCCCTTAGCACAGTTAGGGTGCAAAAAAGTGCCACACATGTGGTATCGCCGTACTCGGGAGAAGTAGTATAATGTGTTTTGGAGTGTATTTTTACACATACCCATGTTGGGTGGGAGAAATATCTCTGTAAATGACAATCTTTTGATTTTTTTTACACACAATTGTCCTTTTACAGAGAGATTTCTCCCACCCAGCATGGGTATGTGTAAAAATACACCCCAAAACACATTGTACTACTTCTCCCGAGTATGGCGATACCACATGTGTGGCACTTTTTTGCACCCTAACTGCGCTAAGGGGCCCAAAGTCCAATGAGTACCTTTAGGATTTCACAGGTCATTTTTGTTTCAAGACTACTCCTCACGGTTTAGGGCCCCTAAAATGCCAGGGCAGTATAGGAACCCCACTAATGACCCCATTTTAGAAAGAAGACACCCCAAGGTATTCCGTTAGGAGTATGGTGAGTTCATAGAAGATTTTATTTTTGTCACAAGTTAGCGAAAATTTATTTTAATTGGCTTTTTTTTCACAAAGTGTCATTTTCCGCTAACTTGTGACAAAAAATAAAATCTTCTATGAACTCACCATAGTCCTAACGGAATACCTTTGGGTGTCTTCTTTCTAGAATGGGGTCATTTGTGGGGTTCCTATACTGCCCTGGCATTTTAGGGGTCCTAAACAGTGAGGAGTAGTCTTGAAACCAACAATGTCGCAAAATGACCAGTGAAATCCTAAAGGTACTCATTGGACTTTGGGCCCCTTAGCGCACTTAGGGTGTAAAAAAGTGCCACACATGTGGTACCACCGTACTCAGGAGGAGAAGTAGTATAATGTGTTTTGTGGTGTATTTTTACACATAACCATGCTGGGTGGGAGAAATATCTCTGTAAATGACAATCTTTTGATTTTGTTTACACACAATTGTCCATTTACAGAGATATTTCTCCCACCCAGCATGGGTATGTGTAAAAATACACCCCAAAACACATTATACTACTTCTCCTGAGTACGGCGATACCACATGTGTGACACTTCTTTGCAGCCTAGGTGCGCTAAGGGGCCCAACGTCCTATTCACAGGTCATTTTGAGGCATTTATTTTGTAGACTACTCCTCACGGTTTAGGGCCCCTAAAATGCCAGGGCAGTATAGGAACCCCACAAGTGACCCCATTTTAGAAAGAAGACACCCCAAGGTATTCCGTTAGGAGTATGGTGAGTTCATAGAAGATTTTATTTTTTGTCACAAGTTAGTGAAAAATGACACTTAGTGAAAAAGAACAATAAAAATCAATTTCCGCTAACTTTTGACAAAAAATAAAATCTTCTATGAACTCGTCATACACCTAACAGAATACCTTGGGGTGTCTTTTTTTCTAAAATGGGGTCACTTTTGGGGTTCCTATACCGCCCTGGCATTTTACGGGCCCAAAACCGTGAGTAGTCTGGAAACCAAATGTCTCAAAATGACTGTTCAGGGGTATAAGCATCTGAAAATTTTGATGACAGGTGGTCTATGAGGGGGCAAATTTTGTGGAGCCGGTCATAAGCAGGGTGGCCTTTTAGATGACAGGTTGTATTGGGCCTGATCTGATGGATAGGAGTGCTAGGGGATGACATGAGGTGATTGATGGGTGTCTCAGGGGGTGGTTAGAGGGGAAAATAGATGCAATCAATGCACTGGGGAGGTGATCGGAAGGGGGTCTGAGGGGGATCTGAGGGTTTGGCCGAGTGATCAGGAGCCCACACGGGGCAAATTAGGGCCTGATCTGATGGGTAGGTGTGCTAGGGTGTGACAGGAGGTGATTGATGGGTGTCGCAAGGTGTGATTAGAGGGGGGAATAGATGCAAGCAATGCACTGGCGAGGTGATCAGGGCTGGGGTCTGAGGGCGTTCTGAGGGTATGGGCGGGTGATTGAGTGCCCTAGGGACAGATAGGGGTCTAATCTGATGGGTAGCAGTGACAGGGGGTGATTGATGGGTAATTAGTGGGTGTTTGGAGGAGAGAACAGATGTAAACACTGCACTTGGGAGGTGATCTGATGTCGGATCTGCGGGCGATCTATTGGTGTGGGTGGGTGATCAGATTGCCCGCAAGGGGCAGGTTAGGGGCTGATTGATGGGTGGCAGTGACAGGGGGGGGTGATTGATGGGTGGCAGTGACAGGGGGTGATTGATGGGTGATTGACAGGTGATCAGTGGGTTATTACAGGGAAGGACAGATGTAAATAATGCCCTGGCGAATTGATAAGGGGGGGGGTCTGAGGGCAATCTGAGCGTGTAGGCGGGTGATTGGGTGCCCGCAAGGGGCAGGTTAGGGTCTGATCTGATGGGTAACAGTGACAGGTGGTGATAGGGGGTGATTGATGGGTGATTGATGGGTAATTAGTGGGTGTTTAGAGGAGAGAATAGATGTAAACACTGCGCTTGGGTGGTGATCTGATGTCGGATCTGCGGGCGATCTATTGATGTGGGTGGGTGATCAGATTGCCCGCAAGGGGCAGGTTAGGGGTTGATTGATGGGTGGCAGTGACAGGGGGTGATTGATGGGTGATTGACAGGTGATCAGTGGGTTATTACAGGGAAGGACAGATGTAAATAATGCCCTGGCGAATTGATAAGGGGGGTCTGAGGGCAATCTGAGCGTGTAGGCGGGTAATTGGGTGCCCGCAAGGGGCAGATTAGGGTCTGATCTGATGGGTAACAGTGACAGGTGGTGATAGGGGGTGATTGATGGGTGATTGCTGGGTAATTAGTGGGTGTTTAGAGGAGAGAATAGATGTAAACACTGCGTTTGGGTGGTGATCTGATGTCGGATCTGCGGGCGATCTATTGGTGTGGGTGGGTGATCAGATTGCCCGCAAGGGGCAGGTTAGGGGTTGCTTGATGGGTGGCAGTGACAGGGGGTGATTGATGGGTGATTGACAGGTGATTGACAAGTGAATGACAGGTGATCAGGGGGGATAGATGCATACAGTACACAGGGGGGGGGGGGGGCGCTGGGGAGAATCTGAGGGGTGGGGGGGTGATCAGGAGGAGGCAGGGGGCAGGGAGGGGATTAAAAAAAAATAGCGTTGACAGATAGTGACAGGGAGTGATTGATGGGTGATTAGGGGGGTGATTGGGTGCAAATAGGGGTCTGGGGGGTGGGCAGGGGGGGGTTCTGAGGGGTGCTGTGGGCGATCTGGGGCAGGGGGGGGGGGGAGAAATCAGTGTGCTTGGGTGCGACATAGGGTGGCTGCAGCCTGCCCTGGTGGTCCCATCGGACACTGGGACCACCAGAGCAGGAGGCAGCCTGTATAATACACTTTGTAAACATTACAAAGTGTTTTATACACTTTGTATGCGGCGATCGTCGGGTTAACATCCCGCCGGCGCTTCAGTATGGCCGGCGGGATGTTGCGGCGGGTGAGCGGAGACAGGCGCCGGCGGAGGATCGCGTCACGGATGACGCGATCGCTCCGCCCATGCCCCTACAAGGACTGCCGCCTTTGGGCATGAGCTGATCCTTGTGGGGTCCGCTTCCCGGCCGCCTCTGTGCGTTAGGCGGTTGGGAAGTGGTTAAAATTGCAATATGTTATTTTTTAGTTTCAATTATCACTATCACTAGAACTGTGTTTTTATTTTTTAAATAATCTTTATTTCTAGGAGAAAAAAAAAGTTTTCCTCCAGCAAATATACAAGCACAATAAATAGAATATTCAATATAATAACAAACTGTAATGAAGGTAATGGCAGCTGCGGCGAGCGGTACCGCCTCTGCAGCTGCCTCCATCTCGCCGCTTGTTCCTCCAGCGGAGGTGGTCTGGGGGACGTCGGCTGCGGCGAACGCTTCCGCCGCCATAGCCGTTTCTGTGCCCCTGCCCGTCTTCTCGGCATGTAGGATGCCGAGGACGGGGCTTTCTCACGCTCACAGGGTCACTGTCTTGCGCGGGCGCGCGCATAGACAGGACCTTAATTCTGGGAGGAGAGGCGTCAGCTGACCTGCTGGTCGGCTGATGTCAGAGGAGTCCCACGGCACCCAGGATTGGCTGATGGTAGGGGGGCGAGCCAGTGGGGTCTCCTCTGCTTCTTAAGCCTCCGGGCTTCATTCTAGCTTTGTCTGTTGTCGTGTTAGCGCTCAGACCTTAGGCTAGTTCCCTGGTGTTGATGCTAAGGATTTCACACCTAGTCTAGGATATTGCTACTTTACTATTGTTATTTGTTAGACTAGTTCCCTGGTGTTGATGCTAAGGATTTCACACCTAGACTAGGATATTGCTTTCTGTATTGATCTCCTGTGTATGACTCTTAGTGATTACTCTGACTCTGATCCTGCTTTCTGATCCTGTACCTTTGCCTATCTGCTTCCCTGTTGCTGAACCTCTGCCTGATTACCGATTACTCTCTTGTCTCATGATTCTGTACCAATACGTACCTTTCTGTTGCCGAACCTCTGCCTGATTACCGATTACTCTCTTGTCTCACTATTCTGTACTGATTCTTACCTCTCTGTTGCCGAACCTTGCCTGCCTGACCATTCTACTCACCAGTGGGCCCTCGCTACTGGTGAGGTGTTAATTACGCCAGCTCCGCTGGTGAAGCAGTCCTGCTAGGCGGTGGCACAGCCTTAATTACCTGCTCATTAAGTAATCCGTCATTTTAGTATTACTGTGTCTCCTAGGCTGCAATACAGTCTGCCTCAGTGTACTGTTTATACCTCACCAGCCCCTCTGGTGAGGTGTCATTAAACCATTGAAGTTACGGTTGCACCAAATCACTACACACTCTGCTCCTTGTCTGCTATACTAGTATTATTGGTGATTCTGCAGATCACCCATAATCAGGTATAGCGTCTGTATTGTTGGTGATTCTGCAGATCACCATATAGTCAGACATCTGAGCAACGACACAAGACCGTTACACAAACACATCCTATATCAATGTAACATTAATACCCACCTAATACAATGAAGGGAAAAAATCCCTCCTCACACATTCCCCACTCCACCATGCTTGGGGGGCAGGTCTATTGTCCCCCTACTTAAGTTAAGCATAACTTAATACATTTGACTCTAACCTCCAAAATTAGTCTCCCAAAACCCTCCCCCTTTCACCAAAGGTACTAAGGGGAAGGAGCTGAGATCCCAATCCCACCGATCTCCACATATAAAGCATCCACACAGACAAAAGAGAGAGAAAAAAAAGAACCCCCATACCACTGCCCCGGGACATCCTAGGCCTGGACCACCATCGGCAAATCCTCAGGAATCTACACTTCAACCATTTTGCCCAGGTGTTATGGAAAACCTCTGATCTATTATGCACCATATGCATAAGTCCTTCCATATTCATTATATCATCTATCTCCCTAATCCAATCCCCAATTGTCCGAGGGGGGGGTCGATGTAGCTTGTTTCCATCTCCTAGTTATCAAAATCTTAAGGGCCTTTAGAAGGTGCCTCAGAATCGAGTTTTTATATTTTTAAATGTTCCACATATTTACGTGCAACAAAAAGATGACAGGGTCCTCTGGGGGAGCAAACCCCAATATCTTCTGAATATAACATTTCACGTCCGTCCAAAAGTTTGCTAACCCCTCACACCCCCAGAATATGTGTAAGAACGTACCTTGTTCTCTATTACATCTCCAACACAGGGACAAAACATTCGAATAGGCTCTGTTTAGCCTATCTGGGATCCAGTACTAAAGAACTTGTAATTGGACTCTTGTGTCTTAGATGCCACCGAGGATCTATGGATGAATAACAAAATCTTCCCCCACTGCTCGTCAGTAAATGCCTTACCCAGATCCCCCTCCCACTTAGCCCTAATATATACCGCTGGATCGGTTTCATCATTCAAAATGTCATATATCCGTGAAAGAGTGCCCTCAATCACCCCCTGCCCTCCACACAGGCCTTCAAATACAGTTAGTTCCCTCGAAAGCTCACTCTTACTACCAATCGACCCCAGGAAGTGGCAAAAATGAATGAGACCCCACTCATCCCACCCGGGAGCATCTAGGCAATCCCTAATCTAATGCAGGGCAATCCAGTTCCCATCCTTAATTAAGTCTAGTGCTCTTAATTCCCTGCAGCTTCTCTAGTGTGGTAATCCCCCACTAGTGGTGCTACCAATTAACCCTGGGTTTCCCAATAGTGGTAACATGGGGGTTGGCCAGGGAGAAACGCCCCTGGAACTGTATTTTTAGACAGTTAACTCTGGGTATCTTCAGAGTTGGATTGTTTCCCCATTTGCTCAGCTCAGAATGCTCAGGTTTGTGATATGCAGTGTATCATAACTATATTTAATATCATACTTGTGTGGATGCCCCCCCCCCCCCCCCCTGAGCTGGAATGATCGCACAGCACCCAAAAATTTGCACAATATAGCTGGGATGAGCCCTCCCCCCCCCATAAAAACCTCAGTACAGGTAGGTAGCCAGATATAGTTGCCCCCAATATATTGGTTACCCAGGTACATTTGCTCCCAGTATAGGTTGGTCAGGCACTCTCTTCACTTCCTGTTTCTGCTTGGTGTTGCCCCCAGACTTCTGCTGCCTGAGGAAATTGCCTCACGTGGCATCATGGGCGGACCGGGCCTGATCCTATTTCCTGGTCTGTTTTCTGTCTCTATAGTACATATTCAGAATCTGGGCTCTGTGCTATAGTGAACACTTCCATCAACCTTTGTCATATTAATGAGAACCTGATGTTCCAGTCTGGTGTTCTAACATGTCTTAAGATCATCCGCATTAGCATGAGCCAAAATATAAGCTATTTCTCAGAACTGGTTTCACTATTGCTGTTACAGATACTTATAACAGGACATATATTCTATGAAAGTAGTTCTTTAGTGTTAACTGTATATTTATGACTGTTGAATTTGCTCAGATCTCTTGCTGTTTCTAATAAGCGTAATGTGGAGGATTTACATTGGATCTTGACTTGCTCACTTATCCTAAACTCTTATTTGTTGCGGTGAACATGTTGAACTGCCTGATATGATTACCTTCATTTTACTATACTGTATGATTATCTGTATCGCTTCTCGGTTTTTGATAAAATAAACTTTAATAATGAAAAAAAACCTGTATATTTATGTTTACAGAAGTATAAGGCTTTGGAAGACCTTGTTTATGGTCACTCTGTACATAGGCGGACATGAAGACATAATCAAAAATAATGGGCCAGATCCAATTCACCTTTTCTTCTAAAGGTGGCCATGTCATCAGGCAACTTGGTGGGCAATCAACCATTCCATTCGATAATTATAATTGAATCAGATGAAAAATGGTGCCGCCATGCCTGATCAATGATGTATTGCTGCAAGATTCCGGGCCAACATGCTCGATTGGGTGTGCAGCGGTAATGGGGTGCGATATCGGAATGAGGGGCAAATGTGACAGAACCCCCGGGCACTGTCCCCCCAGTGTAAAATGTGCCCCATGCATGCATAATTTACCTGTCGTGTGTCCGCCAATCTGAGCTCCGTCTATCGTTCACATACACTACGCCGCACATGGTTGCCCACGTCTGCACGTGTGTGTGGATGGAGCATAGAGCCAGTGGCGGACACGGACAGGAAAAGCATACTGCATGGGCCTGGGGTGGGGCACATTTTACACCAGGGGGGACAGTACCAGGGGTTCCGTCTCTTTCGTTGCTTGTCTCGATATTACAAACTGTTACTGCTGCACACAGATCCAGCACGTCGATCGTACATCTAGCAGCATGTTCGATCAATTCATGCAACCGATATGGGCCTGAAATTGGTCGCCTCGTCGATCATAAATGCACTTGGCGATGATTTTCAAGTTATGATTATAAATATCGAATCGAATGGTCGATCAGCCGCCAAGTCGCCTGATGTATGGCCACCTTAAGTTTCTCCTAGGAGATCATTTTTCAGCTTCTGTTTAAAATAACTTTTCCACACTCTGCAATTGAAATAGTACCAAAACGTAGATAAAAAAGTAATTTTCTAAATTATGATCAAATTTGGGAAAGATTTAGCAAAACTACAAGAGACATACAGTATGTAGTAACATTTTAACCGTGATAAGTAGTAGAATAGAGTTGAGAAAGTTTTAGGGTTGAGGCCCATGTCTTGTGTATTATTTTTAGTCGCAAACTGAATCAAAGGAAATTAAATTTTTGCATATGCTGTACCAAAATATGTATGCCATGAGGGTATATTACTATTATTTTTGTAAATAAGGTCTTATAATCCCCAATAGTGTACAATGAGAAAACAAAAACGAAAAACAGAAAAGACACCTTTATTTTCAAATACAATATTGTCACCATACATTGTGCTAGGGACAAAATCGAATTGTTGTTATAACCAGGATGAATAAGCAAATACAATTAGTGGGTTTAACTTATAGTTAGCACTGTTTATTGTAAAGCTATAATGGATGTAAATGCAGAATTTTTTTCTCTACTTTTCCCTTTAAAATGCATTGAAAGTAAGGTAATTACTAAACAAAATTATCACATACTAAAAGCTTATTTGAAAAAAACAATATATGGATCATTTAGGTGTGATTAGTAGCAATACAATTATTGGCGAATGAATGGGAGCAGTGCTGATATGTGAAAATTAATTTGGTCCTGAAGTGGTTAAAAAGAATAAGAAAATTATCTCCTAGGAGATAACTCAAGTGAAAAAGTGAAATGCATACGGGCCACCGAGTGGGCAGAGGTACACTGATCAGTCACACCAATGGGTAAAAACACTGACAATTGAAGTTTGATTAATAGGCAGTAGGATGTAATAGGCAGTAGACAGTTAGTAGACAGTTAGTTTTAAAAGGTGGTATTCAGGAAAAAGGAAAAATGGAAACATATTAGGAGGTGGCTGACTGTAACAACTGCAAAATTGTGATGGCTTGATGAGTGGGTTAGAGCATCTTTATTTTGGCAGGTTTTGTGTGGTGTTCCCAGTGGAAACCGTAAATTTGAGCACCTGCATTAAATGGACAATTTGGATGCCACCGCTAGTGTTGGGCGAACAGTGTTCGCCACTGTTCGGGTTCTGCAGAACATCACCCTGTTCGGGTGATGTTCGAGTTCGGCCGAACACCTGATGGTGTTCGGCCAAACTGTTCGTTCATATGGCCGAACTAAGAGCGCATGGCCGAACGTTCGGCTAGCGCTGTGATTGGCTGAACGGGTCACGTGGTTGGGACCCGAACGCGCTCTGATTGGCCGAACTGTCACGTGGTTCGGGTAAATAAATACCCGAACCACGTCATATCTCCGCCATTTGTCTGTGGGTTTAGCTTTGGGTAGGCAGGCAGGGTAGTTCGCGCTCCAGCCACGCTAGCCAGGGTCCCCCGGTCATTGTGTCGCTGCTGGGAATAGTAGTACACCGCTCGCTCAGCCACTCTATATAGCATTGTGTTTACTGCCACTCTGTGTACCTCGCTCAGCCACACTATATAGCATTGTGTTTACTGCCACTCTGTGTACCTCGCTCAGCCACACTATATAGCATTGTGTTTACTGCCACTCTGTGTCTGCTGGGAACAGTAGTACACTGCTCGCTCAGCCACACTATATAGCATTGTGTTTACTGCCACTCTGTGTACCTCGCTCAGCCACACTATATAGCATTGTGTTTACTGCCACTTTATGTCTGCTGGGAACAGTAGTACACTGCTCGCTCAGCCACACTATATAGCATTGTGTTTACTGCCACTCTGTGTACCTCGCTCAGCCACACTATATAGCATTGTGTTTACTGCCACTTTATGTCTGCTGGGAACAGTAGTACACTGCTCGCTCAGCCACACTATATAGCATTGTGTTTACTGCCACTCTGTGTACCTCGCTCAGCCACACTATATAGCATTGTGTTTACGGCCACTCTGTGTACCTCGCTCAGCCACACTATATAGCATTGTGTTTACTGCCACTCTGTGTTTGCTGGGAACAGTAGTACACTGCTCGCTCAGCCACACTATATAGCATTGTGTTTACTGCCACTCTGTGTACCTCGCTCAGCCACACTATATAGCATTGTGTTTACTGCCACTCTTTGTCTGCTGGGAACAGTAGTACATTGCTCGCTCAGCCACACTATATAGCATTGTGTTTACTGCCACTCTGTGTACCTCGCTCACCCAGCACTATATAGCATTGTGTTTACTGCCACTCTGTGTCTGCTGGGAACAGTAGTACACCACTCGCTCAGCCACACTATATAGCATTGTGTTTACTGCCACTCTGTGTACCTCGCTCAGCCACACTATATAGCATTGTGTTTACTGCCACTTTGTGCCTGCTGGGAACAGTAGTACACCGCTCGCTCAGCCACACTATATAGCATTGTGTTTACTGCCACTCTATGTACCTCGCTCAGCCACACTATATAGCATTGTGTTTACTGCCACTCTGTGTCTGCTGGGAACAGTAGTACACCGCTCGCTCAGACACACTATATAGCATTGTGTTTACTGCCACTCTGTGTACCTCACTCAGCCACACTATATAACATTGTGTTTACTGCCACTCTGTGTCTGCTGGGAACAGTAGTACACCGCTCGCTCAGCCACACTATATAGCATTGTGTTTACTGCCACTCTGTGTACCTTGCTCAGCCACACTATATAGCATTGTGTTTACTGCCACTCTGTGTCTGCTGGGAACAGTAGTACACCGCTCGCTCAGCCACACTATATAGCATTGTGTTTACTGCCACTCTGTGTACACCGCTCACCCAGCACTATATAGCATTATTGTGTTTACTGCCACTCTGTGTCTGCTGGGAACAGTAGTACACCGCTCACCCGCCACTGTATAGCATTGTGCTCTGTGTCGCTGCTGGGAATAGTGGTACACCGCTCACCCACCACTGTATAGCATTGTGCTCTGTGTCGCTGCTGGGAATAGTGGTACACCGCTCACCCACCACTGTATAGCATTTCTGTACTGCCACTGTACTGCTGCCAGTCAGCGTGTACTTTAAGGATAAGTGAAATGAGGAAGAAATTCGGTGAAAGAGGGAGGGGCAAGGGAAGAGGTGTTTCCCCTGACGGTTCACGTACAGGCCACAGGGGAGCACCCAAGAAAACCCACTCAAAACCGCCCATGTTGTCCAGGACAACAACCCTCACAAATCCAAAAGAACAGGACCAGATAATTACTTGGATGACCTCTCAAGCGTCCAGCAGTGGGTTAAGCAGCACCAGCACATCACGCACGAGGTCCGAGTCCTCAGCCAGTTACAAGGAGCCAGTGGGCACAAAGCTGACACAACCGGCAGCGACACCACGCACACAACTGCCAGATAACCAGTCCGATGAATTACCTCAGGACACAATGGGGTATTCGCAGGAGCTATTCCCAGCCCAACAAACTTCCACCTTTGAAAGGTCAATGGAGGAACAGCCAGAAATGTTGTGCCCGGATTCACAACCATTAACTGTGGGAAATGCACCGCGCACTGAAATACAAGGCGAGTCCGAGGACTTTGAAACCCAAATCCCAGAGCAAGTTGGGCAGGAGGGGTTGCAATTGCAGGAGGTCGGCCGACAAGATCTGGAAGACGACGTTGGAGTGAGCTGCACAGAGGTTGTTCTGGGGAGCTCTACTCCACGGCGGCGGCCCCCCACAATGACATATGACGAGTTTGAGAAGATGGAAGAGGAGGGTATGGACAATGTGGACATAGACCCAGATTTTGTTTGTGAACGAGAACATCGCCGTCGTAGCAGCAGCACAGATGAGTCTGTTGAAGAACCCACTGCTGCACGAGTTCGCCTTGTGCCACAAGGTAGGCGGCGTGCAATTTCAGGCACCACAAGCGTGGAAGTTCAAGTGAGAGGCAAAAGAGGCGCAAACAGAAATCGCCAGCAAGGCAGGTGCTCCAAAGTCTGAGCTTTCTTTGAAGACTGCACTGAGGATGGTACTATGGCGATTTGCAAGGTGTGCAAGACCCGCCTGAGCAGGGGGAAAAGTATTAACAACCTCTCCACCACCAGCATGAGCCGCCACATGCTATCCAAACATCCCACTCTGTGGGCAAACGCGGCAGGACAGGGTACCAGCAACACTGCCTCCCTTGGGGTCACCAGACTCACCACCAGACCCGCCTCAGCAGCAGCAGTAGCCCAGCCATTGCGTGGTTCACAACATTCACAAACATCAGACGACGCTGACACTGTCACTTTCCGGAGTAGTGCTCTTGAGGTCTCCCAGTGTTCATCAAACACAACAACCAACAGCCCTTCAGTGTGCAGCCCTACGGTTCAGTTGTCTGTCTCGGAGATGTTTGAGCGCAAGAGGAAATTGCCAGCAAATGACCCCCGGGCCGTGGCAGTAACAGCCAGCATAGCCAAGCTTCTGGCCTGCGAAATGCTGCCATATCAAGTGGTGGAGACAAACAGCTTCAAGGGCATGATGTCAGTGGCCATCCCACGTTACGTGGTTCCCAGCCGCTACCACTTTGCGCGCTCTGCAGTGCCTGAGTTGCATGAGCACGTGGTCAGCAAAATAACCCGAAGCTTGAAGAATGCCGTTGCCTGCAAGGTTCACCTCACCACTGACACCTGGACGAGTGCGTTCGGCCAGGGTTGATACATCTCCCTTACCGCGCACTGGGTGAACCTTGTGGAGCCTGGCAGCGATTCCTCACCTGCTACGGCGCGGGTGTTGCCCACGCCGCAAACAGCTGCACCGCCGTCCCTCCCACTGGATAACAACAGCAGCACCTACCTCTCTGACTCCTTCTCCTCCAACGCATCTCAAAGCTGTACCTCATCCGGAAACGCTAACCCAGCAGCAGTAGGATCGTGGAAGCAGTGCAGCACAGCTGTTGGCATGCGTCAGCAAGCGTTGCTGAAGCTGATCTGCCTTGGGGATAAGCAGCACACAGGGGAGGAAATTTGGAGGGGAATAAAGGAACAGACGGATTTGTGGCTGGCACCGCTGGACCTGAAACCGGGCATGGTTGTGTGTGATAATGGGAGTCATCTCATTCGCGCTTTAAGGTTGGCTAAGCTGACACACATCCCTTGCCTGGCGCACGTGATGAACCTAGTAGTTCAGCGGTTCCTGAGGACATACCCAGGCGTGGCCGATCTTCTGTTGAAGGTGCGACGAGTGGCCAAACATTGTAGAAATTCCAGTACTGCTTCGGGGGCACTCGCCAAGATGCAGGAGCGCTTCAATCTCCCCCACCATCGCTTGCTGTGTGATGTCCCTACGCGCTGGAATTCTACGCTGCACATGCTAGCCCGCTTTTGTGAGCAGAAGAGTGCAGTGGTCCAGTACATGATGGCGCAGTACCGAGGCGCATCCGGACAGCTGCCAAGCTTCTGTGGATCCGATTGGGCCAACATGTTACCAAGTCCTCCAAAATTTTGAGCAATCCACGTTGCTTGTGAGCAGTGACAACTCTTCAGTCAGCATTACCATACCACTGCTGTGTTTACTGAAGAGGTCAATGTTGAAAATCAAGGAAACAGCTGTCATGATGCAACTGGGGGAATCTGAAGGAGAAAACGATCAGCGTGATGGTACCAACATCAGGCCATCCGCCTCAGGAAACACTGGCCCCAGCAGCTATGACGAAGAAGAGGAGGAGGAACAGCTGGAGTTGGAGCAGGAATTTCCTGCCACCACTGACGAGGGCCAGAGCGGTGCACGTTGGACTTCCACAATTCAGCGCGAATGGTCAGCAGAAGCAGACCAGGAAGAAGGTGACGACTATGATGCATCACAACAACTATCACAACGCTCACAAGAGGATGATGAGGATTCTGGCAGGACTCATGGCTCAATTCATGCTAGACTGCATTGAACGCGACCCACGCATTGTGCGCATTCTGGACAACACCAATTACTGGGTTTATACCCTTCTGGATCCACGGTACAAACACAATGTTCCAAAACTGCTTGAAGAAAGAGTCAGACAGGTCAAAATGGAATAATACCAGCAGGCCCTTGTGGAGACTTTAGAGAGGAGATTGACATCCTCCCCCTCCTCTAGCCAGTTGTACGCCGACAGACTGACTTCCGCAAACCCAAGACGACCAGGAGGGCAGCAAACAACACAAGCCGCAGCTAGTGCCCAAAAGGGAATGGTATCGGCAGTGTCCTTGGAGTGGGAAAATTTTCTGACACCCATGCAGCAGCAGCCCACAGAACAGCAAGCGTGCAGATCCACCTCCAACACCGATCGCCTGGAGAAGATGGTCAAGGACTACATGTCAGATGGCGTAGCTGTGTTGAACAATCCACCTGCACCCTTCAACTATTGGGTATCGAAGCTAGACACCTGGCACGAACTGGCAATGTACGCAATAGAGGTGCTGGCTTGCCCGGCAGCCAGCGTTATGTCGGAAAGCTGTTTCAGTGCTGCCGGAGGCATCGTCACAGATCGGCGTATCCGCCTCTCCACAGAAAATGCAGACCGTCTGACTCAAATTAAAATGAATCAATCCTGGATTGGAAACGACTATGCAACACTCCTGGACCCCAACCAAGTAACATGAACAATGACCATCTGTGATGGGTTAGCGTTGCCGGTCCCTGTTTATGGAACCTCTTATCTTTATTACATTTATGACTGCATGGCGGCAAAATGCATGCTATCCGCACGCTTCTTGTCCTCATGCAAGGCCTGGGTTGTTGTGTCTGAAAGCATGGCCTTCTCCTCCTGCGCCTCCTCCTGTTCCATCACGTGTGCTGCTGCTGGGTTAGCGTTTCCGGTCCCTGTTTATGGAACCTCTTATCTTTATTACATTTATGACTGCATGGCGGCAAAAAGCATGCTATCCGCACGCTTCTTGTCCTCATGCAAGGCCTGGGTTGTTGTGTCTCAAAGCGTGGCCTTGCGCCTCCTCCTGTTCCATCATGTGTGCTGCTGCTGGGTTAGCGTTGCCGGTCCCTGTTTATGGAACCTCTTATCTTTATTACATTTATGACTGCATGGCGGCAAAAAGCATGCTATCCGCACGCTTCTTGTCCTCATGCAAGGCCTGGGTTGTTATGTCTGAAAGCGTGGCCTTCTCCTCCTGCGCCTCCTCCTGTTCCATCACGTGTGCTGCTGCTGGGTTAGCGTTTCCGGTCCCTGTTTATTGAACCTCTCATCTTTATTACATTTATGACTGCATGGCGGCAAAAAGCATTGCTATATCCGCACGCTTTTTGTCCTCATGCAAGGCCTGGGTTGCGTCTCAAAAAGCGTGGCCTTCTCCTCCTGCGCCTCCTCCTGTTCCATCACGTGTGCTGCTGCTGCTGCAGCTGGGTTAGCGTTGCCGGTCCCTGTTTATTGAACCTCTCATCTTTATTACATTTATGACTGCATGGCGGCAAAAAGCATTGCTATATCCGCACGCTATTTGTCCTCATGCAAGGCCTGGGATGTTGTGTCTCAAAAAACATGGCCTTCTCCTCCTGTGCCTCCTCCTGTTCCATCACGTGTGCTGCTGCTGCTGCTGCTGGGTTAGCGTTGCCGGTCCCTGTTTATTGAACCTCTCATCTTTATTACATTTATGACTGCATGGCGGCAAAAAGCATTGCTATATCCGCACGCTATTTGTCCTCATGCAAGGCCTGGGATGTTGTGTCTCAAAAAGCGTGGCCTTCTCCTCCTGCGCCTCCTCCTGTTCCATCACGTGTGCTGCTGCTTGTGCTGGGTTAGCGTTACCGGTCCCTTTTCCTGGAACCTCTTCTCTGTATTACATTTATGACTGCATGGCGACAAAAAGCATGTTACCTGTGCAAAGAAACATGACATTTTCCACATTTAAAAGACAGTTTTTCCTTTGAAACTTTACAATCAATTTTCTCAAAAACTATAAGTTCTTTTTCAAATATTTTTTTCCTCTTGTACCCACTCCCAAGGTGCACATACCCTGCAAATTTGGGGTATGTAGCATGTAAGGAAGCTTTACAAAGCACGAAAGTTCGGGTCTCCATTGACTTCCATTATGTTCGGAGTTCGGCGCGAACACCCGAACATCGCGGCGATGTTCGGCGAACGTTCGCGAACCCGAACATCTAGGTGTTCGCCCAACACTACGCGGCACCAATGCTAATTTGCGGCAACTGGGTGGCCAAGCAGCAATATGGGTGCACGGTAAAATTTATTGTCACTATTATTGTTTACAGTCAATAGTAATCAACGCAATTTGGAAACAGGAAATTTGGGCACTGGAGGCACCTGGTATACAGTGGGCTCCAAGGCTACCCGCTATGCAAACTGCGGTTACTAATGGCAGGCCCAAAGCCTATAGCAGTGCCCTCATTTCAACGGCATCTTTTCCCTGTTTTTTGTGGCAGATTTGCGACGAGGGGATGGTTAAGGTTAGATGTCAGGAAGGGTGTTTGCAACAGGGAAACGATAACAATTAGGTGTCAGGTGGGGGGTGTTCAAAGGGTTGGTTAGGGCGTAGGCATTGGAGGAGGGAGGGTTCTGTGTGAAAGTATGGTAAAGTTTAGCTATAGTAAAATAGTAATGGTAATATTTACAGATATTTTACTATCGGCCATTTCCTAGCATTCCAGGAGTACTTCCTAGGTCGCGGCTTAGCTTCCGATTGGAGGCAGCTTGCGGAGGCGGGGAGCAAGGGGACACAGGCGGGGGAGTCCTGCAATAGATGAGGCAGGGGAGCAATGCTGATTGACAATATGCAGGTAAACACAAGGCTAGCGACAAGCAGATTGTCGCTAGCCTGGCGCTATTTTTAAGGGGGGACAGCAGAGCCTGGGGGGGGGGGGGGGAGGGGGACTGGAGGCTGCAATAGGACACAGGGGCATGTCATTGTGCACAGAACATGTCTCTGTGTCCTATTAAGATTTAAAAAATACACCTCGGGTTCTCTTTAAGATAAGCTCATATAGGCAGGGCTATTGTATCTTGCTATAGCTCTGTATATCAACTTTCCCATCTATGTATGCTTCAAAGAGCGAGTGTTATGTAATTTTGCATTATCCATATTGCCTTTTTTTGTCCATGTAACATTACTGTAAAAGAAGATGTTGGCAGTATATAATAATAATAATAATAATAATAATAATACTATTTCAGTTATTAATTTCTATTGAGTATGTTGGGCATCTAGGTTCTTTTCAGTATATATCCTGTGACCATGCAACATTAGTGACAGTACAATATCCTGATTCCTTGACTGTATAACATTCTTTCAATGTACACAATCCTTTTGTGTGGGTTTGCTGAGATCCCTTCTCCAGGTAATAATAGAAATCTTTGTGGGGTTGTCTTTTTACTCTACTAGAATGCCGGCCACAGCTCAGATTGTATACCTGATTTATTGACCAAGTGTAACCAGTCTTCTGTCATTTAGATGGGAAGGGAAATAAGGTTAATTAATCAGGTTAAGAATCATTCTAATTAATCAGGCTAATCAGGTAATTAAAACAGACCTGACATTGGTTTGCACAGAGCAAGTAATTATAGAGTTGCATAGTGCTGTAACTAAACCTTGTTGAAGCAGCCAATCGCTGCAATTTATTCACTTTCACAGCTGAAAAATGTTTGTAATTCTACAAGAATATGTGGAATTCTTTATTCTTGTTTATGCTGTACGGCATAAGCTGCAGCAACTGCTCAGGGCATCTTTGAAGAATGTTACAAAGGTGTGAACTAGGAAATGTTAAAGTCTAGCCAAGCAAAAATACCTTGTTATTTGCCTTTATGATGGGAGTGAGAAGGTAACACTATTACAGTGTAGTATAAGCAATATGAAGAATTTTATTCAGTAATGCATGTTCTTCATTTCAAAACTGTAGAGATGCATAGCATCATATTCAATAAACAGTAGCAGCAGACCACTCTTTCAGGGAACGCTGTGCCCTTCTTCAAGCTACAGGTGCACATAAGAAACAAACTAGTGCCTCAGTCCTAGAATATATCCTTTAAGGTGGCCACTAACTGTCCAATTTCTAGCGAAAAATCGTTCGAGCGATCAGAAATTCTGATTGGACGAAAAATCGTTCATTACACCATCAACTAACCAATCTTTGCTTCCTATCTATCATGACCACCAAGAAAATCCAAATTTTCGTTCGACGAAAATTCATTCGGGCGACATTTTTTTCACTCGTTCATAATCGATTGTGTCCACCAATGGAGATTATTTACAACCAATCCGATCAGAATTTCTGATCGCTCGAACGATTTTTCGCTAGAAATTGGACCGTTAGTGACCAGCTTTAGAGAAACATGTACCAATCAGTGACTAGCATCTTCCAACAATCACACACCAGGATAATCAATAGAGATGATCAGGAACTCCTCATGTCTGCCCAGTGTCCTGCCCCCCTCCAAGGTGTAAAATACCATTTAATAGTTGACCAGTCCAGTGGTCTATCTTGCAGTTATAAAATGGGGCATATCCCAATCAACAGTGTCATCAAATGAAAATATGCCAGCAAGCTGGCAGTTTCTTCAAACACAATCTTTCCTTTTCACCACATCATTCCTGAAGCAGTCATATCTCAGGTACCTCACAGACCGCAATATAACTTTGTGGAACTGAATTCTGGCAAAATATACATAGCAGATTGTGGCACTCAGCTGAGAGATAGCCAAGTGCTTAGTTTTCATGTAGCCGATCATAAATTTGGCATGGCTGTTCAGCTATGACATAGCCAAGCAGTTGGAGTGGCAGGGTAAGCAGCGGGGATGGGGCTCAGCCTGGTATTTAATTTAGTTGCATTTTAACCAAAATCATATAAGGATCGGGGAAGGTTAGTGTTAGGAGTGGAGAGAGGAGTGTTAGTGTTAGGAGTGGAAAGGTAAAGGTTAGTGTTAGGAGTGGAGAGGCACAAGGTTAGTGTTAGGAATGGAGAGGGGAAGGTTAGTGTTAGGAGTGGAGAGTGGAAGGTTAGAGTTAGGAGTGGAGAGAGGAGTGTTAGTGTTAGGAGTGGAGAGGGGAAGGTTAGTGTTAGGAGTGGAGAGTGGAAGGTTATTGTTAGGAGTGGAGAGAGGAGTGTTAGTGTTAGGAGTGGAGAGGGGAAGGTTAGTGCTAGGAATGGAGAGGGGAAGGTTAGTATTAGGAGTGGAGAGGCACAAGGTTAGTGTTGGTAGTGGAGAAGGTAATGTTAATGTTAGGAGTGGAGAGGGGAAGGTTAGTGTTAGGAGTGGAGAGGGAAAGTTAGTGCTAGGAGTGGAGAGGGTAAGGTTAGTGTTAGGAGTGGAGAGGCACAAGGTTATTGTTAGGAGTGGAGAGGGTAAGGTTAGTGTTAGGAGTGGAGAGGGGAAAGTTAGTGCTAGGAGTGGATAGGGTAAGGTTAGTGCTAGGAGGGGAGAGGGGAAGGTTAGTGTTAGGAGGGGAGAGGGGAAGGTTAGTGTTAGGAGGGGAGAGGGGAAGGTTACTGTTAGGAATGGAGAGGGGAAGGTTAGTGTTAGGAGTGGAGAGGGGAACGTTAGTGCTTGGAGTGGAGAGGGGAAGGTTAGTATTAGGAGTAGAGAGGGTAAGGTTAGTGCTAGGAGGAGAGAGGGGAAGGTTAGTGTTAGGAGTGGAGAGGGGAAGGTTAGTATTAGGAGTGGAGAGGGTAAGGTTAGTGCTAGGAGGGGAGAGGGGAAGGTTAGTGCTAGGAGGGGAGAGGGGAAGGTTAGTGTTAGGAGTGGAGAGGGGAAGGTTAGTATTAGGAGTGGAGAGGGGAAGGTTAGTATTAGGAGTGGAGAGGGGAAGGTTAGTGCTAAGAGGGGAGAGGAGTGTTAGTGTTAGGAGTGGAGAGAGGAAGGTTAGTGTTAGGAGTGGAGAGGGGAAGGTTAGTGTGAGGAGTGGAGAGGGGAAGGTTAGTGTTAGGAGTGGAGAGAGAAAGGTTAGTGCTAGGAGGGGAGAGGGGAAGGTTAGTGTTAGGAGTGGAGAGGCACAAGGTTATTGTTAGGAGTGGAGAGGGGAAGGTTAGTGCTAGGAGTGTAGAGTGGAAGGTTAGTGTTAAGAGTGGAAAGGCAGAAGGTTAGTGTTAGGAGTGGAGAGAGGAAGGTTAGTGTTAGGAGTGGAGAGGGGAAGGTTAGTATTAGGAGTGGAGAGTGCAAAGTTAGTGTTAGGAGTGGAGAGGGGAAGGTTAGTATTATGAGTGGAGAGTGGAAAGTTAGTGTTTGCAGTGGAGAGTGGAAGGTTAGTGTTAGGAGTGGAGAGGCACAAGGTTAGTGTTAGGAGTGGAGAGGGGAAGGTTAGTGTTAGGAGTGGAGAGTGGAAAGGTAGTGTTAGGAGTGGAGAGGGGAAGGTTAGTGTTAGGAATGGAGAGGGGAAGGTTGGTATTAGGAGTGGAGAGTGGAAAGTTAGTGTTTGGAGTGATGAGGGATGGATAAGTGTTAGGAATGGAGAGGGATGCTAGTGTTCTGTGTGACGAGGGGGGAGGTTAGTGTTAGAATAGGAGAGGGAGAGCAAACATGATAGAGATATTGCCGAAAAAGAATATTTGGCAATATCATACTGCAAAAACAAAAAGTGACAGTAAGGAATGTATCACACCAGTAGTGATTTCACACAACCTGTATGTTGTCGGGTGCACAGTTGTATGCCCGGTGATGTTTTAAGTATTGTTAAACTCAAACACATGGAGGGAAGTTGAAGGACAACTATCACAAACAATTGTAAAATTTTAAATACATTATAGGTATTATTTAGTATTTATACAGTCCTGACATATTCTTCAGCACTTTACAGAGTATATACAGTATAGTCTTGTCACTAACTGTCCCTCAATCCATACAAAATACACTATAAATTACTAATTTTCTATGTCACTGTCCATCTCCTCACGGGGTATTCTCATTTTTGTTTAATAAAAGCACAAACTGTAGTTGGTTAGTCTTACTGCCAAAATAGTATGCAAATGAGTAGAGAAGGTCCAGGGAGGTCTTCTGTAAAAAAAAATAATGTTAACACTGAGAATCTCCTATGAGGAGAGGTAGTAGTCCAAAATCTGTCAGATCTATCAGCTGTTTACTGCCTACCGTAAGCGACTGCCACATACTGTAGGGAAAAAGTAATTTATAGTGAGCATTCTATATGTATGTATTTTATATTTTACAGTTTTATGTGATAGTGATCCTTCAAAGTGTACCCGAGGTGAAAATAATCTGATGAAATAAACAATTATTTTTATCCTCCTACTCCTAAACATGACTATTTTAAGTATCAAAGTATATCCAGGCACTCTATCCACTGGGCTCCACATTTCAGTAAACATTTATTCTTACCTCTGCGTCTTCTTCATTTGGAAATAAAGTTGAGAGAAGAGAGCATTTTTTTCAGCAAAGTAATAGAAATCTTTATTGAAGTGCAGGTCATACATTAACATGCGTTATAGAGGACATTTTCCAATAATGTTCAGAGTATTGACATCGTAGAACTGTTTGTTCCAATTCACAATGCAAATTGCAATTTGTGATAGCAAACATATTTAAACTGTACATAGACTCAAGTGTGTGCATAACATTTGTGAGGGCTTATTGTTGTAAAACATACTTTCATAATTCGTGAGACACATTTCTATTCAATATAGCGCTAATTTTAAAATTTTCACACCAGATATTTTGCGAACAGAAGCATTAGATAGGCGACATATTCTATTCACAATTATGCAAATGGTTTCAAGATGAGAGGAACCAAGCATTATAGAAAAATTGTACCGTACCAGCAGGTGTTAGCATTTGCACAATTTGTCCCGTGCTGCATGGAACTTAGGAAGTATGCCTCTATGAGCATATAGAAGCTTTTTATATGGAAGAGCATGATCAATACATCTTGTCCATAGAATATTTGAGAAGCCAAATGTCTATTACCATGGAAACAGCTCGGCAGAGGCGTATCTAGAGGGGTGCAGGCATGGCTTCTGCCATGGGCACCACAGCACCATGGGCGCCATTCCTGCCCCTGTGACTCAGATTTCAGATCAGATTAATTCTGTTATTTGGGGAACATGGTTACTTCATTTATATACTGTATGTAGGGTGCACTTAGCTTAGTGTTAGAAAAGAGGACAGAGATGGAATAAGAAGAGATATTTCCAATAAAGTAACTTCAGCAATATCCCGAGCCAAAAAACAGGCAACCATAACACATGTACGCTAGAAAGGATGCTGTTTTCAGATGGGAGGGGGGCTCTGATGGGGGGGTAGGGGGGCGCAATTTTAGCGTTTGCCATAGGCTCTATATTACCCAGATACGCCCCTGCAGCTCGGTCAATATAACCACTCCTAATCATTGATTTCTGAGGGAGATTCTATCATTGACCCTGTTTGTGGTTGTTTAACATACAATAGCCCACAAAGGAATTTAATGCTCCCACCAATCTATTCTTAATGAGGGAGCTCATTATAGAAGAGGGTCCCTAAATTCTGGAAATATATACAAACCTCTCTTAGGGCCCTTTTCCACTTGCAGTCACTAGCGTTCACGCTGAACGCTAGCGATTGCTGAATCGCAATTACCGGCGATTCCCCGACGTTCACGGCCGCGATTTTGCTATGCTATGCACTGCATAGCAAAATCGCGGCAAATATCGCTCCGCCACGCGTTCGCGTTCCCGTAAAAAGCGAATCGCGGTAGTGGAAATGACCTACCGCGATTCCTATGTTAAAAAGCAAACCGTAGCGATTGTAAAATCGCTAACGGTTTGCGTTTTTGCGATTCAGCCAGCGCAAACGCGCTGGTGGAAAAGGGCCCTAAATAGGAACCTTAAGTAACCCAAAGGTGTTCAGTTTTACTTACCTGGGGCCTCTTGCAGCCCCCCTGTAGTCTTTCAGGTCCCTTTCTGTCATTCCCGTCCACTGTGTTCTGCTGCTGTGCCCCTCTGATAGATGTCCGACTGAGCCACATTGTGGGCTACTGCGCATGCACAGCCCTGGCCTCAATTGCCTTCTTGAAACCAGGAGCATTCTGCACATACGCAGTTTGCCAAACTTGCAAATGCACATGCACAGAATGTTCCCGGACATGGGTTTGTGATATTGAGGCTGGGACCGCAGCACATGCTCAGTCCCGTGACTGGACTCAGTTGGACAGCTTTCAGAGGGGCATAGCAGCGGAGAGCAGGGGACCAGGAGGATAGCGAGAGACCTGAAGGACTAAAAGGGGCTGGAAGAAGCCCCAGGTAAGTTAAACTGAATGCCTTTGGGTCACTTAAGGTTCCCTTTAAGGTTGAATATATTTTAGGAATTATAGATTTGATCCATTCATTAATGAAGTTTTTAAAAGTCCACACTTATGACACAATCTTGGTTGTACAATTGTACCAGATCTATCTAGTAATAGGGCCTGATCCATTCACCAGCTGTATCCTCCGAAAGCTGCATGAGCAGCCTCGGGCTAGCACAAAATTTACGAATGAACTACTCAAAATCAGCTAAATGTTCAAATCGTGATTACAGGAGAACAGAGGCGCCAAGAGGATAAAAGGAAGATAAATGAGCTTAAAAAACAAATTCTTGGTAAATAGAGGAGGTAGTGGTGGACTTACCTCCTCCAAGTAGACATACAACGACTGTAGTAAAGACAGTCAATATATTTTATTTATGAACTCCAAATATGCAACGCATTTCACAGGTTTGATCCCGCTTCATCGGGCAATAACAACGGAGCAATAGCATATGTGGTCAGTAGAAGAGCCAGACACGTCTGTGCTTTTTAAATCGTAATTACAGTATGTATGGCCGTAAAAGCGAAAGTGTAATTGTAATTAACAGATTACGATCACCACCACTAAAGGCGCGTACACATGCCAGACTTTTTCAAACTACGGGTCATCAGACCCGCCCGCGGGGAGGTCGTTCTGACGACAGTTGCACATGAGTACAAGCTGTCGTCAGATTGATAAGACTGGTTTTAACTGATCGCCGAGCCTTAAGAGATCTCACAATAGCCTATTAAGGAGCACACACACATGAACACAAACCCGGCCACGTAGTTCCTACCCAGGGCTAGGAAACAAATTAGCTTGAATTAAGTTCACAGGGTCTGTCAGTGAGCTGTCATTACAAACTATCTACATATATATTGAGTTTGAGCCTCTGTCCTGCCATTTCCACGCTCATTGTTGACTTTTAGTAAAATTCTTAATTGTAGTTAAAACCTTTCTCCAGCACTGTAATGATCTTCCTCGTGACACAATAAGATAGATGGCTAATTCATCTGCTCATAATCACATAAAGCTAATGGATATTTTTCATGTGTCTGACATTTTTATTTGCTGAGAAGATTGATTAAATTATGAAATAAGCGTAGAAACCAAAAACATTTTTAAACTGTAATTGAACTTCAAATTCCGCTTCATAAAAAAGAGAGCCAAATGCCTTCAATTTCAATAAAACAGCAATGGTGTATTTAGTGACCTTTTAGCATGGTGTTATTACTTTTTCAGCATCCTTTTATTGCCAGTAATAAAGAATGAGCATTATATAAGTGCATGAGGAATTTTAAGAGCGTTATTCTCTAGATGGAGATAACAAGTATTTTCTATCAAAATCCTGTATTAAAATTATAAGCTGAAAATGAGGACACTGAGCATTAATATATGATTAAAAACCAATGTCTACATTACATTCTAGCACAATAATGATTTAATGTATATACAGTGCGGGGAGCCGCCAGCGTACAAGCGAGCCACGCCCCCGCTTGGGGCCTCACTTGCTCTGCTGCTGGCGGCTCCCCGCCGCAGTTCTTTACCACTTGACGACCAGTGGATTTTCATATGATCTGTGCTGCGTGGGCTCTCCAGCCCGCAGCACAGATCAGGATAGAGCCAGGGCGATCAGACTTACCCCCTTTTTTCCCCACTAGGAGGATGTCCTCCTGGGGGGTCTGATCGCCGCCGGCTTACTGTGCTTTGCGGGGGGGGGGGGCTCTTCAAAGCCCCCTCCGCAGCGTTTTCGGCGCTCTGTCCCTCTCCCTCCCTCTCCCTTCCCCTCTGAACTGCGCAGGACGGATATCCATCCAGCGCATTGTAGGATAGGCTTTGGCCTATCATATGCCGGCGATCCCTGGCCAATCCCCGACCAATCAGAGGCCGGGGATCGCCGATCTGCCTTACGGCGCTGCTGCGCAGCAGCGCAGTATGATGTAAACAGATTTCTTCCCCGCGTGTTTACATTTTGCCGGCGAACCGCGATCGGCGGCTCTCCGGCTGTTAACGGAGACACCCTCCGTGAACTGACATGGAAAGTTTCCATGGTAACCCGCAGACGACCAGTTTATGCCAATCGGCGTTAGCTGGTCGTCAAGAGGTTAATCCTCCTGGGTCCCCCTCCTGCCTGGCGGGTAATATTGTCCACACCGCATATCAGCGGTGACATTCAAGCAGATAGCGAGGCAATGACCAATAACGATGCTGTCTGGTGTGTACAGGAAGAGACATCTGTTTATTTGCTGTACACACAGGGCCCCCCCATGAGGCAGGTTCCTCAGGCGGCAGGAAGTGTAGGAGCGGCACCAGGCATAAAGAGGAAGTGACTGTGTCTGGTTTTTGCCGCCTTTCTGGAGAGACTGGACTGGACTGGAGTGTGCTGGTACCGCCGCCTGGCCCGCCTGCTAGCCCCAATTTGCCGACTGCAGACTCTGCAGTGAGGTCTCCCTGGCTGCACACTGAATCGTAAGTGACCCGGTGCACAGTGACGCCAGCCCTGCCACGTGACTTGCCGCCCACCCACCATGCCGGACCCCGAGTCCGAGCTCTGCCGCCCAGTGGCGTACCTACCGTCAACCGGCAGGGGCGGCCCGCACCGGGTGTCTTCATGGTAGGGGGTGAAACCCCCGGAGTCCTGTGTTGCCGCCCCTGCCGCTGCCCTGTGTTGCCGTGCAAATTGGGGATTTTACACCCGCCGCCGGCTGACCTCCCCCCCCCCCCCCCGGCCATTCCCGCTGTCAGGCAGGAGCAGCTCAGCTTCAGACCTCCGACCAGCCGGCGACCACTATGCAGGCGCTAGGACCTAGCGGACACCGCACTAATGTGCGGAAGTGACATCACTTACGCATATATAGCATGATGTTCACCGAGATCAGTGCGCCCGCTCTAACTGGTCGCCGGCTGATACTGAGGTCTGAAGCTGGGCTGATGATGAGTGAAGGGCACCTGTTGCTATCTAACCTGGGGGGTCCCTGTCACTATCTAACCTGGGAGTCCCTGTCACTATCTAACCTGGGAGTCCCTGTCACTATCTAACCTGGGAGTCCCTGTCACTATCTAACCTGGGGGTCCCTGTCACTATCTAACCTGGGGGTCGCTGTCACTATCTAACCTGGGGGTCGCTGTCACTATCTAACCGGGGGTCGCTGTCACTATCTAACCTGGGGGTCGCTGTCACTATCTAACCTGGGGGTTACTATCTAACCTTCACGATCTTTGCCTCAGGCAGCAGAAAGTCCAGGACCGGCCCTGTGTATACACAGTAGACAGTGCTGTTACTGGGCATTGTCTCGCAGCCTGCTTGCATGTCACCGCTGATATGCAGTGTGGACAATATTAGGATGGGGAATCCAGGATTTCACTAAGAGGGGACCAGGCGGCAGATGAGGTAAGGAAGGGAGGGGGAGGGACTGCACCTATCTGACTATACTGGCTACACATATTCCATCCTGACTACCTATTCCTGGCAATCTATACTGGGGCACCATATGTACCTGGCTACTTATACTGCACTTATAGCTCACTATCTATACTGAGGGCAGCCACATGTACCTGCCTACCTATACTGCACCTATAGCTCACTACCTATACTGGGGCTACCTATACTGCACCTATACTACTACCTATACTGAGGGCAGTCACATGTACCTGCCTACCTACCTATACTGCACCTATAGCTCACTAACTATATTGAGGGCAGCCACAAGTACCTAGCTACCTATACTGCAACACCTATAGCTCGCTACCTATACTGAGGGCCCCACCTATACCTGGCTACCTATACTGCAGCTATAGCTCATTACCTATACTGAGGACACCACACCACCTGGCAATCCTATACTGCAACACCTATAGCTTGCTACCTATACTGAGGGCACCACATGTAACTGGCTACCTATACTGCAGTACCTATAGCTAGCTACCTATACTGAGGGCACCACCTGTACCCTATCTCATATGTTGGGCGGCACGGTGGTGCCTTGCAGTGCTGGGTCACCGGTTTGAATTCCAGCCTGATCAACATCTGCCAAGAGTTTGTATGTTCTCCCTGTGTCTGCGTGGGTTTCCTCCCAAAAATATTCAGACAAGTTAATTAGCTTACCCCTAAACTTGCCCTAGACTACGATACATACACTACACTACATGATATAGACATAAGACTATGGTAGGGACTAGATTGTGAGCCCCACTGAGGGACAGTTAGTGACAAGACAATATACTCTGTACAGCGCTGCGTAATATGTCGGCGCTATATAAATACTTAAAATAAATAAACTGGCACTACCTGTATTTTGCTAGTATTTGGCTCCACCCACATCATGTTTTGGCCACACCCATTTTGTATTGTGGTGTGGCTACCCATTTTTTTGCCTCTTTCATGGGGGGGGGGGCTCAAGCTATGGACTGCTTGGGTCAACCAAAACTTTAGCTGCACCCCTGATACAGTGTAGCATCCTAAATGTGTACATGGAGTAAAGGTGCATGGAAATTTGGGTGCCAGATATCCCCAATAGCAGAATATCGCTAATTATACCTATATGCTACTGCCTTTCTATACCCTAATTTTCACATTAACCCTTACCCTGCTTATGCCTAACACTAGCCTCCCCCCGCCTACTTCAAACAATAACCACCTGACCTACTCCTAACACTAACCCTCCCCTATCTATGCCTATCACTAATCACCCCCACCAACTCCTAACACTAACCTTCCTCTAACTTTGCCTAACACAAACCAGCCCCCACCTACTCTTAACACTTACCCTCTCCTATCTATTCCTTACACTATTCACCCCCTATCTACTCCTAACACTAACTTCCCCCTATCTATACCTAACACTAATCACCCCACCTTCTCCTAACACTAATCGTCCCCTATCTATGCCTAACTAATCACCCCCACCTATTTCTAACACGAATCACTCCTACTTACTCCTAACACTAACCCTCCCC
The DNA here is from genome assembly GCF_040937935.1 of Hyperolius riggenbachi. NCBI lineage: Eukaryota > Metazoa > Chordata > Amphibia > Anura > Hyperoliidae > Hyperolius > Hyperolius riggenbachi. The sequence goes on along the minus strand of NC_090650.1, from coordinate 113,347,755 downwards.
TATCTATGCCTATCACTTATCACCCCCACCTACTCCTAACACTAACCTTCCTCTATCTTTGCCTAACACTAACCACCTCCCACCTACTCCTAACACTAACCCTCCCCTATATATGCCTAACTAATCACCCCCACCTATTTCTAACACTAATCATCCTTACTTACTCCTAAAACGAATCCTCCCCTATCTATTCCTAACACTAATCAGCCCACCTAATCCTAACACTAACCCTCCCTTATGTCTAAGACTAATCACCCCCCCCCCACCAACTTCTAACACTAATCACGCCTACTTACTCCTAACACTAACTCTCCCCTATCTACCCCCAAAGCCCGGAACTCCGGTAAACTATTGCTCTCAGAGAACAGCTGTAGCAGGAGGCTGATAATTAAGAAGCCAGGAGTTTCCAGTGCACTACTGGTCTCTGTGAGTGGCGATATAGCCGCTATGGCACATTTAGATCTTTGTCTTGCGTTTGCTTTCAAAGCACAAATCCTGTATGCACTAGCTACTTTGCCTTTCAGAATGCATATGCGTACGTAATAAATCATAGCATGAGTTTGACTCCCCGCCCTCAATTGATGTCACTTTTTTCAGAGTGAGTTTCATGTTCCTAGGACCACAACAGGGTTCTCAAGAACCCATACATGTTAAGGAGAGTCCATTCCCTAGCCTCTCCCCCAAACCCAAGAAACATTAGAACAACGTTGCATGAAAGAAAATGAGTTTAACTTGTTTTCATTTGAGAGTACTTTAGTTTTAGAGTGAAGATGTAAATGTAATTTCTTATGATGTCTGTTTTCTGTGATAGTTTACTAAATCCTGATTAGCTACAGATAGTATTACATAGTTAGTATTATCAATATTTATTTACAGGATCTTCTCAAAAAATTAGCATATTGTGATAAAGTTCATTATTTTCTGTAATGTACTGATAAACATTAGACTTTCATATATTTTAGATTCAAATACACACAACTGAAGTAGTTCAAGCCTTTTATTGTTTTAATATTGATGATTTTGGCATACAGCTCATGAAAACCCACATTTTCTATCTCAAAAAATTAGCATATTTCATCCGACCAATAAAAGAAAAGTGTTTTTAAAACAAAAAAAGTCAGCCTTCAAATAATTATGTTCAGTTATGCACTCAATACTTGGTCGAGAATCCTTTTGCAGAAATGACTGCTTTAATGTGGCGTGGCATGCAGGCAATCAGCCTGTGGTACTGCCTGAGCAGTACCACAGGCTGATTGCCTGCATGCCACGCCACATTAAAGCAGTCATCGAAGCATCCTGGGCCTCCAAAGCTATCGAAGCATCCTGGGCCTCCATAACACCTGAGTGTTATGGAGGCCCAGGATGCTTCGATAGCGGGCTTAAGCTCATCTAGAGTGTTGGGTCTTGCGTCTCTCAACTTTCTCTTCACAATATCCCACAGATTCTCTATGGGGTTCAGGTCAGGAGAGTTGGCAGGCCAATTGAGCACAGTAATACCATGGTCAGTAAACCATTTACCAGTGGTTTTGGCACTGTGAGCAGGTGCCAGGTCGTGCTGAAAAATGAAATCTTCATCTCCATAAAGCTTTTCAGCAGATGGAAGCATTAACCCACTTTTGAACCAGAAACAGCGGCAGAAGCGCCTGACCTGGGCTACAGAGAAGCAGCACTGGACTGTTGCTCAGTGGTCCAAAGTACTTTTTTCAGATGAAAGCAACTTTTACATGTCATTTGGAAATCAAGGTGCCAGAGTCTGGAGGAAGACTGGGGAGAGGGAAATGCCAAAATGCCTGAAGTCCAGTGTCAAGTACCCACAGTCAGTGATGGTATGGGGTGCCATGTCAGCTGCTGGTGTTGGTCCACTGTGTTTTATCAAGGGCAGGGTCAATGCAGCTAGCTATCAGGATAATTTGGAGCACTTCATGCTTCCATCTGCTGAAAAGCTTTATGGAGATGAAGATTTCATTTTTCAGCATGACCTGGCACCTGCTCACAGTGCCAAAACCACTGGTAAATGGTTTACTGACCATGGTATTACTGTGCTCAATTGGCCTGCCAACTCTCCTGACCTGAACCCCATAGAGAATCTGTGGGATATTGTGAAGAGAAAGTTGAGAGACGCAAGACCCAACACTCTGGATGAGCTTAAAGAGGAACTTCAGCCTAAACAAACATAGTGTCATTAAATTACATTAGTTATGTTAATTAAAATAGATAGGTAATATAATATTTTACCCACCCTGTTTTAAAAGAACAGGCAAATGTTTGATTTCATGAGGGCAGCCATCTTTTTGGTTGAAAGGAGGTGACAGGGAGCATGAGACACAGTTCCAACTTTCCTGTGCCCTGATAACCCCTCCCAGTTGCTAGGCAACGTGAATAACAACATAGGAAATCCCATCATGCTCTGCGCAGCATCAGGGGAAAAAAGCCTGGGCTTTTTTTCTTTGATGGGTAGAGCTTAGATAAAAATGCAGCTAAAAATGATGCTTTGGTAAAAAAAAAATAAAGTTCTGATGCTGTGAAACTGTTAAAGAAACACCAAGCCTTTTCAGTTCTGCTGAGTAGATTTTTAGTCCGGAGGTTCACTTTAAGGCCGCTATTGAAGCATCCTGGGCCTCCATAACACCTGAGCAGTGCCACAGGCTGATTGCCTCCATGCCACGCCACATTGAAGCAGTCATTTCTGCAAAAGGATTCCTGACCAAGTATTGAGTGCATAACTGAACATAATTATTTGAAGGCTGACTTTTTTTTTTGTTTTAAAAACACTTTTCTTTTATTGGTCGGATGAAATATGCTAATTTTTTGAGATAGGAATTTTGGGTTTTCATGAGCTGTATGCCAAAATCATCAATATTAAAACAATACAAGGCTTGAACTACTTCAGTTGTGTGTATTTGAATCTAAAATGTATGAAAGTCTAATGTTGATCAGTACATTACAGAAAAGAATGAACTTTATCACAATATGCTAATTTTTTGAGAAGATCCTGTATATAGCGCCATCATCTTCCATGGAGCTGTATAGAGTAAGGAAACAAGCATGGGTACATAAATATACCCATGGATGTTATTTTACTGGAAGATTCATATCATCTTGACATTACTCCTTGATTCATATCACCTTGACATTACTCCTTGATTCATATCACCTTGACATTTATGTATAATGTCATCTTTAAGCTCCCACTCAACAAATAAGCCTATGTTTAGATCCTCAGCCTCAGAGTTTGTAAAAACTCCTTTATCAAATGATACATCTCTTATAGTACCTGATGACTTCCTGCACCCCCGACTGTCACTGCTAGGCTACACATTTCTCAGCTTGAACAGCAGGATAATGTAGTCCAAACGGCAGCAGCTCAGCAGGCTGAAACTGACTGATTATGGTCATGTAAAAAGGGGCAAAACATCAGGTCCCCAAGCCAAATGATGGTGGCACCCCTCACCACATCAAAACGGAACAATCCGATCTTCCCTGTAACGGCCAGCTGTTCTTCTCCTGTATAATGTATAATAACGTTTTATAAAAGATTAATAAGAATTTTACTAAAACTATACCTAACCCTACTCTCACACAGAACCCTCCCTGTACCTACCCCTAACCCCTAGACCCTCCTGGTGGTGCCTAAACCTAAGACCCCCCTGGTGGTGCCTAACCCTAAGACCCCCCTGGTGGTGCCTAAACCTAAGACCCCCCTGGTGTTGCCTAAACCTAAGACCCCCCTGGTGGTGCCTAACCCTAAGACCCCCCCTGGTGGTGCCTAACCCTAAGACCCCCCCTGGTGGTGCATAACCCTAAGACCCCCCCTGGTGGTGCCTATCCCTAAGACCCCCCTGGTGGTGCCTAAACCTAAGACCCCCCTGTGATAAGCATTACAAATGTTTTAAAGAAATATTGTGCTGGTTTTCGTTTAAAAATAATGTTTTTAAAAAATATTGTACTGTTTTTCGTTTAAAAATAATGTTTAAAAAATTATAAATCATTAAATAATGTGTAATCATGAGAAGCAGTTATAAAACATTAAAAGTCTCTGGGCGCCGCTTGTAAAACGTTATTTTTCTCCGGCGCCCTTTTTTCCTGTTGGGCGCCCATTAAATGATAATGCCTCATGCACCCAAATTTCCTGCCTCCCCTCTTCCTCTCCGGGGCCAGGGACTCTATGCTGCCACACAGTGGTTTCTGATGATGTGACATGCATCTGGTGCCTCAGGATGTCAGCATGCAGGGCTCGGGTGCGAGGAGAGACCAGATGCAACGTTTACTAGGTAAATAAATCAGCACTCCCTGTGTTTACTCTGCACAAGAGGGGGGTAGGAAATACAGGCCCTATAGAGCCCCACGCAATGTGATCTAAATGATTAAAAAAAAAAGCATTTTAGCTGCAAAACCCACATTTCACAAATAAAGGGTAAAATCAAGCACCCCAATTTCAAAGCCATTATTTGGTACTAGCAGACCCAAGCCCGTTTAAAAACGGGCTCCAGGTCTGTGTTTTTCCCCCACCGCCCGTTACTGCGCATGCGCACGCACCCCCCGCACACACGCCCGGCTCCCTGGCCCCGTCCTCCTTTCACTGTGAGGCTGGGTCCGTGCTGCGCACATGCACAGTACCAAAAAGCACGGACCCAGCTACACAGGGACAGCATGACGCAGGGACACAGGGGTTTTATTATAGAGGATTCTTAGATCTTTGCCAGGAAATAGACTCCAAACAAGTGGAATGGAGACTTAGGAGTGCTGCTTTGCCCCTCGTGTTTCTTGACATGATGCAGGACAGCTGAAGGTATAAAGCAGTGAATCATATGATTATGTTTCCCTTCCTTTCACTTCCTTTCACAAACCACAGAAACCATCATTTCAGTTCCTGCAAGACAGATATCTTTGCGCATTTTACTGCCAGTAGAAGACGAGTTGCTCATTCACCAGATAATGTCTGTACAAGGAGAAAAGAATATGTTCTGTTTTCAGTCTTCTTATCTGTTTGACACAGTGACACAATTTAGTTATACTCGTTGCAGTATCTGGAGCAGATTCAAGCAAAAATAAGACTTTGGAGGCTTAAAAGACCAACAAGTTTTTTTTCCTAGGTGATTTTTTTAAATGATAAATAAAATGCATTTAAAACCACCAGCAAGCCAGATAATTTTCCAAATAATTTTGAAAGTACTTTTTCACTACGTTTTGGTACTCTTTGAATTGCAGAGTGCAAAAGTGATTTTAAACAGAAGATGAAAACTGATCTCCCAGGACAAAAACTTAGGAAGAAAAGTGAATTGGATCAGGCCCAATTTCTGTCGCCCACCAGAATCAGGAAATTTGGGCGCCTGGGGCTAATGGACTATTAGGCCGCCCCATAGGCGCTAATGCAAAATATCGGCTATTGGGCGCCAAAGTAATTTGTGGCGGTCCAACCGAAATTTTTTATTTTAAGAATTAGTGATTCCATACATATCGTTTTGAAATTTGTTTTGTTTTTAACTTTGTTATCTTTACTGCTTTTTGTATTAAAGTTATTTGCAGCAGAGAAAGGGTGTTTTAGGGTTAGATGTCAGAATGGGTTTTTTAGGGTTAGGTGTCAAGAAGGGGGGTCTTAGGGCTAGATACTACCGGAGGGGGGTGTTAGGGTTAGGCACCACCAGGGGGTCTTAGGGTTAGACACCAATGTGGGGGTTTATTAGCTCAATAACTCATGAAATTAGGGTTAGGCATCGGTAGAGGGTTCTGTGTGAGAGTAGGGTTAGGTTTAGTTGTAGTAAAATATCTGTAATATTCAACAATGATTTACTATGCTTATTACGACTGAACATATATTTTCATTTTTATTGTTGTAGATGATATTTTGCGATTTCATTACCATAATTTTAACATATTTATCTCAGATAAAGATGAAGAAATGAAAAAAAATATTGTTATAGACAAATTCTTAAAATTTGGACTATACCCCGCGCTATTTTTTCCTGGAGCCATTATTTGATGTATGCTGCCCACCAGGGCCAAACTCGATCATTCAGGAAAAACCTCAATGCTGTACGCATGCATTCCTAGGCAACAGTTGAGCGATGCATTATGTGTCTATTAGTGGTAGGAGGGCTGAGAGTGCTAGTTAAAATTGTAAAATAAAAAACTGGCATAATTAAGGTACGTACAATGCAAGTCTCTTATATCTGGACAATATCTCTAGATGAATTGGTGTAGTATCATTTCCAATGTCTGTTTGTTAATAGTAACACTCAATGGCATATGGGGTATGCAGGTGGGAAGGTTTGAAAGTGATACACAAATGTGTCCCTTCCCTTCAGGCACAGTCTAGGCTATGGCAACCCTTGCTTAGGAAGTGATTGCAGGTAATACTACAGCTACAAAACACTATAGACATATATAATAATAAGTATTCTCACAAACGTTGGGTATTTGACCCATAGTGCAGTTTGGGTTCATCCAGTATACACCTCTTATCATTGAGGGAGGGGTCACCCCCAGTACCCTATACTGCTGCTGATCTACCGGTAACTTGTCTGGCGCAGAATTACTTAATTTAACATCATTTTCTTTTTTCAATTAGCCAATACATGCTATCATCCTGATTCAAAACTTCCTGCACATAAAAATGGTGCTACAAAATGTAGCATTCGCATAGCTCCCAACTGTCCCTCTCTTGGAGGGACAGTCACTCTTTGGGATCCCTGTCCCTCTTTACTCCTCATGTGTCCCTCTTTCAGGACTTTGTTCCTCTTTCTATGTAAATATATATATTTCTCTACCAAAAATTTGTTTGATTGACGCTAATCTTTATTCCCAACCTTTAAATTGATATATTACTAATTTTAAAATGTTAACATGAAGGAAAATGAACCAGGATAGAAAGGACCAATGTGGTTTGAATTATAAAACAACATATTTTTCTTATGAAATCTTTATAGTATGTGTGACTAGGGGGTGTGAAAGGGGCATGATCAGGGGTGTGGCAGGGGCATGGCTTAAGTGTCCCTTTTTCTCATCTCAAAAAGTTGGGAGGTATGCATTTGTCTAGTAATTATTTAACATATGTAAATACTGAGGTAATATTACATTGTATCCCCTGTTAGGATTTGACTCCTATCTGCACTAATGTTTATTCTTAACCCTTTCCATCCCTCCCCTTTCTTTATATTCTTGTATGAAATACTGCATGAAGGACGATTTTCGTTGTTATACTCTGTCCTTTTTCACACTGATCTTCCTACCAATGCGCTATTGTTGTAAGTCTCTTTTCAATGCTATGCGCCTCATTGCCAACATTATCTGTTTTATTGTTATGGGTGGATGGTTTCAAGGATGAAATGTTATTTGTATTTTGTAAATGGCACTGAAGCTATTAGATGTCTCAGCAAGTAAAATGAAAGTCGGCATCTGGCTTCTGCACCTCTGAAGCTGCCAATACAAGGCGCGTCTCTGTTATATATAAATGACCAACTCCGATTCTGACCTGCTTGGTGACACAGCACACACAAGGGAGCACCCATCACTTTATGCTGCTGCATTGTTCAATTATTTATGTGTTGGCAGTTGCTTTTGCTATTTCATGAAAGGTTGACTGATGAGTTCCTACTTGTAAAATACTTAGAGATTACATATACCATGACTCCATTGTTATTGTGAAGAAAGGGTTTGCGCTCTGACGATCTGCAACTGAGTGACAAAGAGTTGAAATATGTATACAATGTAGTGTATTCTGAGGAAGGATTACAATAGCAACTACTGCTTAGAAAGCCGCACATTAATACTACGTACAGCTGCATACATGTGCAAGAATCATGGTTATTATACGTTTAATAAAATTGTACTGTGGATGCTGATGGGGAAAAACAAGATTTTGAGCTATGGCGTACCTCCCAAGCTTTTGAGATAAGAAAGGGGACACATTAAGCCACGCCCCTGCCACAGCTGTAACCACGCCCCACCACACCCCTCACCAATCATATCTCAAGGAATTCAGAATCAAAAGATGTAGTTTTATCATTCGAATTTCTTCATTTTAACATTTAAAAATAAGAAATATATCAATGTAATTTGGGGGAATAAAGTTTAGAGTCACACCTTTTTCAGTAGAAAAAATATATATATTTACATAGATCTGCACATCAGTCCTGAACAGGGTCCATTCAAGTAACAATTGGGCCCTAGGGCAAAATTAGCCTGGGGGCCCCCAACAGACACCCCCCGACCAAAAAGCATCATTAGGGGCCTTTTGTTGCAGCCAAATTTCCCTCCTGGGCCCCTGAGCTGGCTGCTGACCCTCCCCCAAGCACTTCCCAACTTAACTGTGCTCCCTAGGACCTCTGCAGTGTCTGTCAGTGTAGTGTCTCACCTGCCGCCAGCACAGAGGAGAACCTACTCTGCCAAAGACTCTGCAGATTCCCTGGGGAGCAACAGTTAAGACGGGGGAGGGACCCCTTGGGGGCCCCTACAGGCTCTGGGGCCCTGGGGCAATTGCCCATTTTTTCCTATGGTAGCTCTGGCCCTGGTCCTGAAAGAGGGACAGATAAGGAAGAAAGAGCGACAGAGAAATTTGGTTCCCAAAGAGGGACTGTTCCTCCAAAAGAGGGACAGTTGGGAGCTATGGCTGTAGGCTGTAAAGTTTTAAGCAGACAAAAGGATAAAGGAACATTAACAGAACAATTTTTAAAACCAGGAATCACACGTCTGAAATTAAAATGAAATGCGCTCAGCATTGAGATCTAAAGCAAAACACAGGATATCAAAAATTATTATAAGCACTGGAGCACACCTGTATATTTGAAAATTGATACAAACGCTCTATTTATAACGATTACCTTAATAGCATGATGGTCAACTCACATTTAAAGCCTAAAGATTAGTGCACACAGACAAGGCATGTCACCCATTAGGGATCAGAGGCTGCTAGAAGGTTAAGAAAGGTTAACCTCACTCTTCCACTAAAGGCTTATACCCGCCAGAAGATTTTTGTGACTAATCGTTAACAACGAACACCCGTTTGCACGATGTTGCGTATCATTGTTTAACAAAAGTTCATTAAATGATGTTCAATGACTGTTGTTTACTCACGACAATCACTGGTTTTGAACAACCATCATGACAGATCCCATCGCGGACAGTCGTTTCGTGCCCTAGTGACCCCCAAGCTATTTACCACGATTGTTCAAAGTCAAATTTGCGGCTGTCGTTTGTTCCCATGGTACACGATTGATGGATCGGGGAATGATTGTTCGTTCTTTTGTTGCCACATATCCCAGATCTATCTTTAGAGATCTTGTGGTAGGATCAAGATGGCGAAACATTAACATAAATATCGGTATGCACACCAAAGAATTGTTTTGCAAGAGAAATTCCTACAGAGGGGTGCTCAGTCAGTAAACCAGACCTGACAAATAGGTCTTACACTAGAACCTATATACAAAATAACTGGCACACCAAGCGTAATTGATGCTCAAAACTTATTTGTATTATGAAAAGATTCAAAAGATCACATATGAAATACATACATTGGGCTCTGAACAACAAGAAGTGGCCCAAACATTGATAACAATCAGTGAACACATGTAGACAGTGAAGGCATACACAGCAAAGGGATCAGAAATTGACAATCAATGTATCAAATAAATGCTGCTGCCTAAGAAATCCATGTAATGTAATGTGCAGCATCTGCTGCACAGCAGTGTAAAGCGAAAGGCAGCTGGCTGGTGGAGTGCAGAGATTGGATGGGGTCCCCAGGAGGTGCTGTACCTTGTCAGTAAAAAAACGCTGCTTTTTTTTTTTGGGTGACAGCATCCCCGACAACTCTCTAGAAGTACCAGGCTACAACCTCCTAAGAGCGGACCGCGACGTGGCCCTCTCGGGGAAAACTAGAGGTGGGGGCATCTGCTTTTATATCAACACCACCTGATGCTCCAACATCATCACTCTCAAGACCTGTACCCCAGACGCTGAGTTTCTGGCCATAAACTGCATGCCTCAATACTCCCCTAGGGAGTTCTCTTCCCTGGTCCTTGTTGGGGTCTATATCCCTCCCGATGCATGCTCCAAGACCGCACTGCAAGCCCTCAGTGACTATATCTCGCGGTGGGAAACATCATTCCCTGAGGCCCTGCTCATCATCCTGGGCGACTTTAACAAGGCGAACCTAAGACACGAGATGCCCCACTACAAGCAGCACATAACCTGCCCCACCAGAAACTGTAACACACTGGACCACTGCTACACGGTCCATAAGAACGCCTACAAGGCCACCCCAGGAGCCCCTCTGGGAAACTCCGACCACAACACAATCCACCTGATCCCCACCTACAGGCGGCTCCTGGAGACCTCAAAGCTCACTGTCAAAACCATCAAAAAATGGACAGCAGAAGCAAAACTGGAACTCCAAGCCTGTTTTGACACTACCGACTGGTCGACGCTGGAGGCACCCTCCCTTGACGAATGGGCTGAGAATGTCACCTCCTACATTAGCTTCTGCGAAGAAGCGTGTATCCCATCCAAGACCTTCAGGATTTTTCCCAACAACAAGCCTTGGTTTAACGACAAGCTCCGCCGACTATGGAAACGCAAAGAGGAAGCGCACAGGTCTGGCTCCCCTGAGAAATACAGAGAGGCCAGGTACGCACTGAAGAGAGAACTGCGATCAGCAAAAAGGGCCTACTCTGACAAACTGGGGCTCTGCCTCCAATCAAACAATACACGGGAGGTATGGAAGGGCCTGAGAGCAGCCACAAACTTCAAACCTGCACCTCAGCCTGTGACCCCGAGCCTTCGGCTGGCGGAGGAGCTCAATGCGTTCTACTGCAGGTTCGAGCGACAACCTAACCAGTACGAGGACCAAACAGCCACGGCCAAGGTGAATCCCCCCTCGGGTGAACTCGGCACCCTGGCTCCTGTTGCTGTCCAGGAATTAGAGGTACTCCGGCACCTCCGTAAGCTGAACCCCAGGAAGTCGTCTGGCCCAGATGGAGTCTCATCGATCTGCCTGAGAACCTGTGCTGATCAGTTAGCCCCTGTGCTCACCTCTTTATTCAAGCGGTCACTATCGGACGGTACAGTCCCCTCCTGTTTCAAGCGGTCCGCTATTGTACCAGTCCCCAAAAAACCCAGCAGCACTGAGCACAACAACTTCCGACCTGTGCCCCTAACTTCCAACATTATGAAGCTCCTTGAGCGTCTGGTCCTTGCCCACCTGAAGAGGCACACGGACGCTTACCTCGACCAGCTCCAATTTGCTTATAGGGCAAACAGATCCGTGGAGGACGCCATCAATGCAAGCCTGGCATGCATCACAGAGCACCTAGACAACCCTGTCTCCTATGCTAGGATCCTGTTTCTGGACTTTAGCTCGGCGTTCAACACGATCTGCCCAGACATCCTGCTCACCAATCTGGCGCAGCTCGGAGTAGATCCCAACCTTCGAGCATGGATCAAGGGCTTCCTGACAAACAGAACGCAACAGGTGAAGCTCGGCGACTGCTACTCCAGCGTCAGAACCACCAACATTGGGGCCCCACAAGGCTGTGTACTGTCACCGCTATTGTTCTCCCTCTACACCAATAATTGCATATCATCCGCTGACTCTGTGAAAGTCACCAAATTTGCAGATGACACCACTATCATTGGCCTAATTGGCAGCAACGGAGAGCATGATTACCGCAGCGAAGTTGAGAGAATCTGCAACTGGTGCAGCGACAATAACCTAGTTCTCAATGCTGCAAAGACTGTTGAACTAGCTGTAGACTTCAGGAAGAACCCTCCCCCCCTCCTACCTATCCTCATTGGGGGCACCGAAGTCTCTAGGGTGACATCCGTGCGGTTCCTCGGCACGACTCTCACTAACAACCTGAAGTGGGAACAGAACACCTCCATAATACAGAAGAAATCACAGCAGAGATTGTTCTTCCTGCGCCAACTGAAGAGATTCAGCATGCCCAGGGAACTGCTGACCAGCTTCTACACTGCCACTATAGAATCCATCCTCTGCTCCTCAGTCATCGTCTGGTACACGGGCGCAACGGCCAGCGACAAACACAAGTTGCAGAGAGTCATAGCTGATGCAGAGAGAATCATCGGGTCCCCTCTTCCACCTCTTGATCTCCTCCACTCCGCTAGGATGAGGAAGAGGGCCACTGTGATCTCCTGTGACCCCTCCCACCCAGACAGTCGCTACTTCAAGCTCCTCCCATCGGGCCGCCGCTACAGGTCTATACCATGCAAAACCACCAGACGGATGAACACCTTCTTCCCCCAAGCGGTTCGGCTGCTTAACTCCAGCCTCCACCCACCGGGCCCGCCCACTGGCATGCCCCAACGGGGTCTCTCTGTCAGCTCTCAACTGCCCAGGGTCTGCACTGGGGCCACCATCACCAACATCATTATTACTACTACTACTATTATTATTACTATTATTGGACTGCTCCTGTATGGCAGGATTAACACTAACCTACTAACCTATGTCCCTGTTCCTGTCAATTGTAAATTGTCTGTGTTGTGCTTCTTGTCAACCTGTACTATGTCTATGCCATGTGTACCACAAAAAATTCCGAATATGGCGCTTGCTGTATTTGGCGAAATAAATCTGATTCTGATTCTGGTGAGTATTCCACTTTACATTTCTAAGTTATTGGGTTATTATTTTTTTTTTTTTAAGTTATCAAACTATGGTAATACTTTAACTGCCAAAACTTTCCTTCTGAATACCTACAGTGTATATATAGTAGTGCTAATACTATTACAGTAAAATATAGAATATATCCAGGCAAAAACAAGGATAGATTACAAGTAAGGACCGGTTCACACTTGCATTGAAGTGGCAAACGAATCCGTGAAAACAGATCTGATCACCGGTCGAACTGATCAGTTTTCACTCCGTTTCCACTCCCTTTTCCTTCCTCTGCTTCCTTTCCGTTTCCCTTTCTGGATTACTGGGTGGAATTAAAGAGAAACTCCGACCAAGAATTGAACTTTATCCCAATCAGTAGCTGATACCCCTTTTTAACAACAACAATAACAATAATATTTATATAGCGCTTTTCTCCCTGGGGACTCAAAGCGCTGTGACCCTGCATTATGCAGTCTGAAAGGCTCGGGAAAAGAGGTGAGTTTTTAGCCTTTTTGTAAAGCTGTCCAGAGAAGGAGCCTCTCGTACTGATTGTGGAAGTGCGTTCCATAGAGTAGGGGCTGCATAGAAAAAGGCCCGAGCACCAAATGTTAAGTGTATCCTGGGAATAACCAGCTTCATCTTGTTGGCAGAGCGGAGGGTGCGTGGAGGGGCATAAAGTTCCAATAGATCCGCTATGTATTTGGGTCCCATGTGGTGTAGAGCCTTGAATGTCAGCAGGCAGATCTTAAAATTGATTCTCCATTTTACTGGCAACCAGTGAAGAGTTTGCAGTACTGGGGTGATGTGTGAGCTGCGGGAGCATTGGCTAGGAGTCTGGCTGCAGCATTCTGTACTAGCTGTAAGGGGCGCAGAACCTTATCTGTAGATCCGATGAACAGGGCGTTGCAGTAGTCTAGGCAGGAGGATACAAATGCATGAACCAGGACAGGGAGGTCTTCAGCTGGGATAAGGTGTTTGATTTTCGCTATATTTCTTAGATGGAAGAAGGAAGACTTGACGACAGCTGATATCTGCTGTTTGAGTTTTAGTTTTCCATCCAGGATCACCCCAAGGTTTCGCACCGAGTCTTTATACTGTACAGTATCTCCCCCAATTGCTAGTTTGAGGTGGTGAGCGTTTTGAAATTTATCCATCATGTGTGGACCACCTACCACCAACACCTCTGTTTTGTCAGAGTTCAGCCTCAGCCAGCTGGTGTTCATCCAATTTTGTAAATCCACTAGACACGCATTAATGGATGCTGATGGGTCTTGGGTGCCAGGCTTGAAGGACAGATACAGTTTTGTGTCATCTGTCATTTTACATGAGAAATCTATTCCTTTTCACAAACAGACCATCAGGGGGCACTGTATGACTGATATTGTGGTGAAAGCCCTCCCACAAAGAAATTCTGAGTACATACTCTTGGCAGTTTCCTGTCTGTGAACCCTGTTGCATTGTGGGAAATAGCTGTTTACAGCGGTTTCCAACTGCCAAAACAGCAAGCAGCAGCTACATACCTTGCCAGCAGTAAAAATGTCACCATGCGATAAATGTCAGAATATAAATCAGGGATTTAAAATATTTTACAATGGGCAAACACTGACTAAATCATTTATACATAATTATTGTAAAAATAAAGCACTTTTTTTTATTACATTGTTTTCACTGGAGTTCCTCTTTAAGTTTATCCCTGCAGCCGTGTGTGTTCCTATATGGAGCCGCAATCTGACGCCAAATGCCAGCCTTTTCATCTAAAATATGGGTCAATTATCAAAGTTGTATCTAAAATAAGGGTTTTATGGTTCAGGCAAGTTTCAGGGAAGTTCTGGTACTACAAAAGACTACATTGTACATTAATAAAAAGGAGATGAAAATAAATGAAAGGAATAGATCAGCCTTTCTCAACCTTTTTACCTTGGAGGAACCCTGTAAATAACTTTTGGATCTCAAGGAACCCCTGAAAACAATTTTTTTGGTCTCGAGGAACCCCTACATTTATTTTTCAGGAGGCATGGTCTTTAAGTAGGTTAGGCTGCTAATTTCACTATCTCCTATTACACTGCCACTCATTATACTGTCTCCTGACCCCCCCAATTTAGTGCTTCTTGTTACAGTACCACCTATTACAGTGTGCTCTATTATACTTCCCCCACGATGGGGTAAAATGCAAAGGAACACCTGCAGAGTCCTCAAGGAACCCTGGGGTTCCAGGGAACCCTGGTTGAGAAAGCCTGGAATAGATAATGCTTTATTTTAGAATAATACGTGCTGCAGTTAATAAAACTTTACTTGTCTTAAGTGTGTTGTATCTGAGTGTCGTCATTTTAAATTTATGCAACTACAGACTCATACACACGCTAGATGACTATCATCCAATATGATAGCTAATCATGATTTCGGGGACAGTTTAATAATGATTGTTATGTACAGGGTGGGCCATCTATATGGATACACCTTAATAAAATGGGAATGGTTGGTGATATTAACAAACTTAGGTGGCAGTGTTGCCACACTTTGGGGGTCTCATTGTTGGATCACCTTGAGGGGGGATGGGCCCTCCTGAGGTAAGTACTGTATTACAAATTGGCTGTATCAAACCACACAGGTTTGCTTTAATTTAACCACTTGAGGACAGCGGGCTTTACCCCCCCTAAGGACCAGACCCTTTTTTTCCATTCAGACCACTGCAGCTTTCACGGTTTATTGCTCGCTCATACAACCTACCACCTAAATTAATTTTGGCTCCTTTTCTTGTCACTAATAAAGCTTCCCTTTGGTGCTATTTGATTGCTGCTGCGATTTTTACTTTTTATTATATTCATCAAAAAATACATAAATTTTGTCAAAAAATAATTTTTTTAACTTTCTGTGCTGACATTTTTCAAATAAAGTAAAATTTCTGTATACATGCAGCACGAAAAATGTGGACAAACATGTTTTTGATTAAAAAAAAGACCCATTCAGCCTATATTTATTGGTTTGGGTAAAAGTTATAGCGTTTACAAACTATGGTGCAAAAAGTGAATTTTCCCATTTTTAAGCATCTCTGACTTTTCTGACCACCTATCATGTTTCATGAGGTGCTAGATTCCTAGGATAGTATAAATACCCCCCAAATAACCCCATTTTGGAAATAAGACATCCCAAATTATTCACTCAGAGACATAGTGAGTTCATAGAAGATATTATTTTTTGTCACAAGGTAGCGGAAATGACAGTTTGTGACAAGAAAAAAAAAAGTTTCCATTTCTGCTAACTTGTGACAAAAAAAAAAATGAAATCTGCCACGGACTCACCATGCCCCTCTCTGAATACCTTGAAGTGTCTACTTTCCAAAATGGGGTTATTTGTGGGGTGTGTTTACTGTCCTCGCATTTTGGGGGGTGCTAATTTGTAAGCACCCCTGTAAAGCCTAAAGGTGCTCATTGGACTTTGGGCCCCTTAGCGCAGTTAGGCTGCAAAAAAGTGCCACACATGTGGTATTGCCGTACTCAGGAGAAGTAGTATAATGTGTTTTGAGGTGTATTTTTACACATACCCATGCTGGGTGGGAGAAATATCTCTGTAAATGACAATTGTTTGATTTTTTTTACACACAATTGTCCATTTACAGAGATATTTCTCCCACTCAGCATGGGTATGTGTAAAAATACACCCCAAAACACATTATACTACTTCTCCTGAGTACGGCGTTACCACATGTGTGGCACTTTTTTTGCACCTTAACTGCGCTAAGGGGCCCAAAGTCCAATGAGTACCTTTAGGATTTCACAGGTCATTTTTGTTTCAAGACTACTCTTCACGGTTTAGGGCCCCTAAAATGCCAGGGCAGTATAGGAACCCCACTAATGACCCTATTTTAGAAAGAAGACACCCCAAGGTATTCCATTAGGAGTATGGTGAGTTCATAGAAGATTTTATTTTTTGTCACAAGTTAGCGGAAATTGATTTTAATTGTTTTTTTTTTCACAAAGTGTAATTTTCCGCTAATTTGTGACAAAAAATAAAATCTTCTATGAACTCACCATACTCCGAACGGAATACCTTTGGGTGTCTTCTTTCTAGAATGGGGTCATTTGTGGGGTTCCTATACTGCCCTGGCATTTTAGGGGCCCTAAACAACGAGGAGTAGTCTTGAAACCAAGTGTCGCAAAATGACCTGTGAAATCCTAAAGGTACTCATTGGACTTTGGGCCCCTTAGCGTACTTAGGGTGTAAAAAAGTGCCACACATGTGGTACCGCCGTACTCAGGAGAAGTAGTATAATGTGTTTTGTGGTGTATTTTTACACATACCCATGCTGGGTGGGAGAAATATCTCTGTAAATGACAATTGTTTGATTTTTTTTTACACACAATTGTCCATTTACAGAGAGATTTCTCCCACCCAGCATGGGTATGTGTAAAAATACACCCCAAAACACATTATACTACTTCTCCTGAGTACGGCGATACCACATGTGTGACACTTTTTTGCAGCCTAGGTGCGCTAAGGGGCCCAACGTCCTATTCACAGGTCATTTTGAGGCATTTGTTTTCTAGACTACTCCTCACGGTTTAGGGTCCCTAAAATGCCAGGGCAGTATAGGAACCCCACAAGTGACCCCATTTTAGAAAGAAGACACCCCAAGGTATTCCGTTAGGTGTATGGCGAGTTCATAGAAGATTTTATTTTTTGTCACAAGTTAGTGAAAAATGACACTTTGTGAACAAAAAACAATAAAAATCAATTTCCGCTAAATTTTGACAAAAAATAAAATCTTCTATGAACTCGTTATACACCTAACAGAATACCGTGGGGTGTCTTTTTTCTAAAATGGGGTCACTTGTGGGGTTCCTATACCGCCCTAGCATTTTACGGGCCCAAAACCGTGAGTAGTCTGGAAACCAAATGTCTCAAAATGACTGTTCAGGGGTATAAGCATCTGCAAATTTTGATGACAGGTGGTCTAGGAGGGGGCGAATTTTGTGGAACCGGTCATAAGCAGGGTGGCCTTTTAAATGACAGGTTGTATTGGGCCTGATCTGATGAATAGGAGTGCTAGGGGAGTGACAGGAAGTGATTGATGGGTGTCTCAGGGGGTGGTTAGAGGGGAAAATAGATGCAATCAATGCAATGGGGAGGTGATCGGAAGTGGGTCTGAGGGGGATCTGAGGGTTTGGCCAAGTGATCAGGAGCCCACACGGGGCAAATTAGGGCCTGATCTGATGGGTAGGTGTGCTAGGGGGTGACAGAAGGTGATTGATGGGTGTCTCAAGGTGTGATTAGAGGGGGGAATAGATGCAAGCAATGCACTGGCGAGGTGATCATGGCTGGGGTCTGAGGGAGTTCTGAGGGTGTGGACGGGTGATTGAGTGCCCTAGGGGCAGATAGGGGTCTATTCTTATGGGTAGCAGTGACAGGGGGTGATTGATGGGAAATTAGTGAGTGTTTAGGGTAGAGAACAGATGTAAACAATGCACTTGGGAGGTGATCTGACGTCGGATCTGCGGGCGATCTATTGGTGTGGGTGGGTGATCAGATTGCCCGCAAGGGGCAGGTTAGGGTCTGATTGATGGGTGGCAGTGACAGGGGGTGATTGATGGGTGGCAGTGACAGGGGGTGATTGATGGGTGATTGACAGGTGATCAGTGGGTTATTACAGGGAAGAACAGATGTAAATAATGCACTGGCAAATTGATAAGGGGGGGTCTGAGGGCAATCTGAGCGTGTAGGCGGGTGATTGGGTGCCCGCAAGGGGCAGATTAGGGTCTGATCTGATGGGTAACAGTGACAGGTGGTGATAGGGGGTGATTGATGGGTGATTGATGGGTAATTAGTGGGTGTTTAGGGTAGAGAACTGATGTAAACACTGCATTTGGGAGGTGATTTGACGTTGGATCTGCGGGCGATCTATTGGTGTGGGTGCGTGATCAGATTGCCCGCAAGGGGCAGGTTAGGGGCTGATTGATGGGTGGCAGTGACAGGGGGTGATTGATGGGTGGCAGTGACAGGGGGTGATTGATGGGTGATTGACAGGTGATTGACAGGTGATCAGTGGGTTATTACAGGGAAGAACAGATGTAAATAATGCACTGGCGAATTGATAAGGGGGGGGGGGCTGAGGGCAATTTGAGCGTGTAGGCGGGTGATTGGGTGCCCGCAAGGCAAGGGGCAGATTAGGGTCTGATCTGATGGGTAACAGTGACAGGTGGTGATAGGGGGTGATTGATGGGTGATTGATGGGTAATTAGTGGGTGTTTAGGGTAGAGAACAGATGTAAACACTGCACTTGGGAGGTGATCTGACGTCGGATCTGCGGGCGATCTATTGGTGTGGGTGGGTGATCAGATTGCACACAAGGGGCAGGTTAGGGGCTGATTTATGGGTGGCAGTGACAGGGGGTGATTGATGGATGATTGATGGGTGATTGACAGGTGATTGACAGGTGATCAGGGGGATAGATGCATACAGTACACAGGGGGGGGGGGGTCTGGGGAGAATCTGAGGGGTAGGGGGGGTGATCAGGAGGAAGCAGGGGGCAGTTTAGGGCATAAAAAAAATTGCGTTTACAGATAGTGACAGGGAGTGATTGATGGGTGATTAGGAGGGTGATTGGGTGCAAACAGTGGTCTGTGGGGTGGGCAGGGGGGGGGGGTCTGAGGGGTGCTGTGGACGATCAGGGGGCAGGGGGGGGGGGATCAGTGTGCTTGGGTGCAGACTAGGGTGGTTGCAGCCTGCCCTGGTGGTCCCTCGGACACTGGGACCACCAGGGCAGGAGGCAGCCTGTATAATACACTTTGTATACATTACAAAGTGTATTATACACTTTGTATGCGGCGATCCGGGTGCTAGTAACCCGCCGGCGCTTCTGAACGGCTGGCGGGTTACAGCGCGAGGGTGGCTGATCGTATCACGAACGACGCGATTGCTCCGCCCATGCCCGTACAAGGACCGCTGCCAATTGTACATGCGGCGGTCCTTGTGGGATCCACTTTCCGGCCGCCCCTGTGCAGTGGGCGGTCGGGAAGTGGTTAAGAAGCAGTGCAAAGATAATGAAAACCTCTATAAACACTTAAGGTACCCATACAACTAGCGATAATTATTATTATTTAGTATTTATCGATAATGATGAAAATCGGTCCGCCAAGTGCATGCCCAGTCGACGATGTGCCCAATTTTGGGCCGAGCACGTCGATTGGACATGCTGCAAGCTGTCAGGCCATCGTAATTGGTCGGATGCACGGCGGTAACAGTGTGCGATATCGGGATGACAAAACCACGACATGACAAAACCACGACGTTGTCTCCCCCTAATGTTCAATGTGTCCCCGGTGCCCAGTCCACTATACATTACCTGTCCATGTCAGCCACTGACTCCGTCCTCCATCCATACACGCACCCCACAAGGTTGCCAGCATAAACGTGACATCACACACGCGCCCATGTTACTCCAACAACCACGTGGGGCGTATGTATGAACGGAGGATGGTGCATGGACCCAGTGGTGGACACGGACAGGTAATGTATACTGCACTGGGCACGGGGGGGGGGGGGGGGGGGGCAAATTGAACATTAGGGGGACAACGTCGGGCTGGCAAGATGGCGGATGCGCATCAAAAGGCCGATTCCAGATCGATTGATCAGGAATCGGCTTGCGGTGTATGGGCAGCCGACAGATCTCTCTCTAAGCAGATTAGATTAGAGAGAGATTTGTCTCTTGGTAGATTCTGCTCATCATCGCTAGATGTATGGCTAACTTTTACTATATTTGTCATCTGAATACATTAAGATAATAACACAACCTGCAGCAAACAGTAGACTCTATTCAGAGTATTTTTTATGGCTATTAATTATAGTAATATCTATCACAAGTTTTGTCAAGTAATATAACACATAAACATACATACTGTAGGTAACATTGTAAGTAGTTCCCAAAAGGCTATAACATAGTAGACTTGCACCTGGTTTTATTCTCAGTTACAGTAAATGCATCCTCTCCACCACAGGATGTGACGCTGACCGCAGCGCTTGCTGCACATTCAGTAGTGCCTGAAATCATGTTAACAACTCAGTGTAAAGGTTTTCCTCAACTATCAGGCTTTCTTTAACTGCTTCTATACAGTGAATCATTGATTCTTCACATAAGACAATATATACTGTAGGTTTATCAGTTAGCAGAGCAGACAATTCTGCCTCAAAGCATAGTTTTTGGATCAGACAGAGCCAGTATCTCCAGCTCCAATAAGTGCAGTTTATCGGGTTAACTGAGTATAATTAAAGCACAACTGAGCTGAGAGGGATATGGAGGCTGACATATATTTCTTTTTAAACCATGCAGACTGATTGACAGTCTGTCTTGTTGCTTACCTGGCGCTTCTGCCAGCCCCATGCAGCCGCCCTGTGCCCGTGCCGTCACCCCTCCCTGTTTAGGACATACAAGGGGTATGTCTAAGTTACCACTTCCCCCATCATGTCGCCAATGAAGCAGTGATCTGCAACAAACAAGGAGATGCAGTGCTGTGTTAGTGGTTGGGAGCTGCATAGACAGTAATGCAAACTTGCGGCTAAGCAGTACAGGATACTTAGCAATTCAGTTATGCGCCAGAACTTGGCTATAGTACAATCAAGGACCAGGTATTGGTTTTACTCTGAGCTTGGGTGCCAGTGTTCTGCTATATAATAGCCAAGTGTGTGATTTCAGTTTACACCTTAGTTTGGGCACTGATGCTTGGCTTTTAAATCAATAAATCAATTTCACAGACTATATTAGGTGTCAGATACACTCGACCAAGGGCATTGTTCTGCACATTCACCCATCCCAATGTGTGATGGTCCATGGGCACCCGCCTCCTCCCTCATAGCAACAGAATACATCACTAGCCTGAAAGCTGGTGATGCATCTGTACAGCCTCAACCCTGCACTGTCACCCAAGGGGTCGAATCTCGATCATGCCTTACGCGTAGAGTTGAGCTGAAATTTTCGTAATTTCGCATTACTATAATTACGCATGCGAAATTTGCGATTTCGATGCGAAATTAGCGTAGCGAAATTGCCATTAAAATCGTAATTGAAAATACCGTAAGCGTAATTTTCAACGCGAAATTTCGCGTTTCGTTCATGCCGTAATTTCGCATTAAACGCTACCGTAATTTCGCGTTAAACGTAACGCTCCGTATAATATAAAAAAGCCGCCGACTTTAAGGGTTAATAGCAAAGCCCCCTTAAATGCTAAGAGCCTCAAATTTGGAGAATATATTAAGGAGATCAGGAGGAATAAGAGGAAAATTTTTTTTTTCAAAAAGACCTTATAGTTTTTGAGAAAATCGATGTTAAAGTTTCAAAGGAAAAATGTAAACATTTAAAAACCCGCCGACTTTAACGGTTAATAGCAAAGCCTGCTTAAAGTTTAGGAACACCAAATTCCCAGGGTATATTAAGGGGATCAGTGGGAATAAGAGGAAAAAATTTTTTTTCAAAAAGACCTTATAGTTTTTGAGAAATTCGATTTTTAAGTTTCAAGGGCGAAAATGTCTTTTAAATGCGGAAAATGTCAGTTTTTTTTGCACAGGTAACAATAGTGTATAATTTTCATAGATTCCCCCAAGTGGGAAGAGTTTTACTTACTTCGTTCTGAGTGTGGGAAATATAAAAAAAAAACGACGTGGGGTCCCCCCTCCCAGACCTCTTTAACCCCTTGTCCCCCATGCAGGCTGGGATAGCCAGAATGCGGAGCACCGGCCGCGTGGGGCTCCGCACCCTGACTATACCAGCCCGCATGGTCCATGGATTGGGGGGTCTCGGAAGGGGAGGGGCAGCCAAGCTTTCCCCTCCCCCTCCGAGCCCTTGTCCAATCCAAGGACAAGGGGCTCTTCTCCACCTCCGATGGGCGGTGGAGGTGGAGGCCGCGATTTCCTGGGGGGGAGGTTCATGGTGGAATCTGGGAGTCCCCTTTAAAAAGGGGTCCCCCAGATGCCCACCCCCCCTCCCAGGAGAAATGAGTATAGAGGTACTTGTACCCCATACCCATTTCCTTTAAGAGTTAAAGTAAATAAACACACAGACACTTAGAAAAAGTATTTTAATTGAACAAAAAACATAACCACGAAAAAAGTCCTTTAATATTCTTAATTAACCATTAATACTTACCTGTCCCTTTAAATAAATGATCCCACGCAATATCCTCGGAAATGTTCTATCAGTTACAATGTAACAAAGTTATTACAATGTAACAACTTTGTTACATTGTAACTACGCCGCACCCGACGCCACTCGCCGCTCAGCCGCCGCATACGCGTCCGTGCAGGACGCTAAGTCCCCGCAGCTCCCGCTGTCCACCCCGCCCACATCTGTCACCCACATGTCACCCACATGTGGGTGACATGTGAGTGACATGTGGGAGAGGCGGGGAGGGCAGCGGAGCCGGCGGGGACTTAGCGTCCTGCACGGACCCGACAGAGCTCTGAGCTATATAGCTCAGAGCTCTCTAAAGCATCTTTGTATTTGGGCTCCAAGGAGCCCCATTGGTCCTTAGCAGACCAATGGGGTTCCTTCAAATCAGAAGGAACCCCATTGGTCTGCTAAGGACCAATGGGGCTCCTTGGAGCCCAAATACAAAGATGCTTTCGAGAGCTCTGAGCTATAGCTCAGAGCTCTGTCGGGTCCTGCAGCGCAGACGCGGCGGCGGCGGCGGTGAGTGACGTCGGGTGCGGCGTAGTTACAATGTAACAAAGTTGTTACATTGTAATAACTTTGTTACATTGTAACTGATAGAACATTTCCGAGGATATTGCGTGGGATCATTTATTTAAAGGGACAGGTAAGTATTAATGGTTAATTAAGAATATTAAAGGACTTTTTTCGTGGTTATGTTTTTTGTTCAATTAAAATACTTTTTCTATGTGTTTGTGTGTTTATTTACTTTTAACTCTTAAAGGAAATGGGTATGGGGTACAAGTACCTCTATACTCATTTCTCCTGGGAGGGGGGGTGGGCATCTGGGGGACCCCTTTTTAAAGGGGACTCCCAGATTCCACCATGAACCTCCCCCCCAGGAAATCGCGGCCTCCACCTCCACCGCCCATCGGAGGTGGAGAAGAGCCCCTTGTCCTTGGATTGGACAAGGGCTCGGAGGGGGAGGGGAAAGCTTGGCTGCCCCTCCCCTTCTGAGACCCCCCAATCCATGGACCATGCGGGCTGGTATAGTCAGGGTGCGGAGCCCCACGCGGCCGGTGCTCCGCATTCTGGCTATCCCAGCCTGCATGGGGGACAAGGGGTTAAAGAGGTCTGGGAGAGGGGAACCCACGTCGTTTTTTTTTTATATTTCCCACACTCAGAACGAAGTAAGTAAAACTCTTCCCACTTGGGGGAATCTATGAAAATAATACACTATTGTTACCTGTGCAAAAAAAACTGACATTTTCCGCATTTAAAAGACATTTTCGCCCTTGAAACTTAAAAATCGATTTTCTCAAAAACTATAAGGTCTTTTTGAAAAAAATTTTTTTCCTCTTATTCCCACTGATCCCCTTAATATACCCTGGGAATTTGGTGTTCCTAAACTTTAAGCAGGCTTTGCTATTAACCGTTAAAGTCGGCGGGTTTTTAAATGTTTACATTTTTCCTTTGAAACTTTAACATCGATTTTCTCAAAAACTATAAGGTCTTTTTGAAAAAAAAATTTTTCCTCTTATTCCTCCTGATCTCCTTAATATATTCTCCAAATTTGAGGCTCTTAGCATTTAAGGGGGCTTTGCTATTAACCCTTAACGTCGGCGGCTTTTTTATATTATACGGAGCGTTACGGTTTAACGCGAAATTACGGTAGCGTTTAATGCGAAATTACGGCATGATACGACTGTAATGCGAAAATTACGCGAAAATTACGCTTACGCGAAATTTCGCGAAATCCTTCTTCATTACGATTATGTACTTACGGCCATAATCGTAATTACACTAATTACGCGAAATTTCGCAAAATCGTAATTAGGTCATTACGCTCATCTCTACTTACGCGTGTGTATGAGGCTTATGTCAGTGGATTTAGCTTGTTGAGGCATGTCCCAAACGGTAGGCTTGGACACAAAGCTAGAAGTATCACAAGGTAAAAACTAACAAAAGCTACAGAAATAGTAAAATATACAGTACTGTACACACATGTTAACCTCTTGAGGACTGCTGTGTTAAACTCCCCTAAAGACCAGACACATTTTCATTAAATTGGCCACTGCAGCTTTAAGGCCAAGCTGCAGGACCGCAACACACAGCACACAAGTGATTCCTCCCCCCTTTTCTCCCCACCAAGAGAGTTCTCTGTTGGTGGGGTCTGATGCCCCCCCAGTGTTTGTTTGTTTATTTGTGTTTGTTTTTTGTTTTTGTTTTTTAAATAAAAACAGTGTTTTTTTCCCCCTCTTGTATATCCCCCTCCCTCCCTCCCCCCGCTGGCCAATCCCTGTGATCAGCTGTCATAGGCTTCAGCCTATGACAGCCGATCAACTCCGTGGCTCAGGAGGGGACAGCCGTGTCACACGGCTGTCCCCAGTACAGCGCTGCTGCTGATTGCAGCGCTGTACAGGTAATTAGACGGCGATTACGCCGTCTAACAGGAGACTGAAGAGGGGGCGGAGCTCCACCCTCCGAGAAATAGATGCGCGCGCAGCGTGCGCGCGATCTCATTCAAAAGAGAGCCCCAGGACTTTACGCCAATTGGCGTTAGGCGGTCCTGGGGCTGCCGCCGTGGCCACGTCCATCGGCGTGACGCGGTCGGCAAAAGGTTAAAAGAAAATACTGATTAAGAACTTTCATCTCTTTATATAATATCCCTGTGTCTCTGCGTGCGCGATGTCCCTGTGCTTTTTTGCACTGCGCATGTGCAGAAAGGGATGCAGAGACACTGAGGAGAGCTGAGGGAGGATGGGGCTAGAAGGGGCAGGCGGACGTGCGCGGCGGAGTGGTGACAGACCCAGGCTAAGGTCACTAGTTTGAAATATTGTCTTGATTGTCTTAGTTTGGTAGCACCTAGACTTCTGGATGAGGATGTCCATGCAGGCAAGATCTGACCATTTTTGAGACATGGGGCTTAATTCACAAAGCGGTGCTAACCTACTTAGCACGTCTAAAGTCTTTAGACGCGCTAACCAGGGTGCTAAGTAGGTTAGCACCGGATTTCTCAATCAGATCATGCGCTAACTTTGCGCGCGTAAAGTTTTACGCGTGCTAAGTCCCATAGGCTTTAATGGGCACTTCGCGCGGTGCGCCCTGTGCTCTGTGCAGTACGCGCGTAAAGTTTTATGCGCGTAAAGTTTTATGCACGAAAAGCTTGTTCAGACGTGCTAAGGGGGTTTTCACAGGCATGCTAACAGTTAGCACCGCTTTGTGAATCAAGCCCATGCCGTCTCTTGGTGGCTGTATTAACAGAAACCATCAGCTTGGCAAGGTTTTTAAAGTTTGCTGTAATAATATGCCCATGAAAAATGTTGGCTGACATTCACTCCAAGGACCCTTCAGACCTAAATTTGTTCCCTTAATAAGCTGGTTTTGACCATATCAGGAGGCAATATAATATCACAACATACTGATAGTCATGTTGCATGGACTAGCCAATGTAATTTAAAGATTGAATTTTTAAATGCAAACAGTATACTGTATTATGTCTGAAAGCTAATGGTGCCCACTAATGATACAATCTTTTTTTGGTCCAATCTTAACAAATCTACATATGTAATAGAAGGGCACATATAATTTGAATCAATATTTTAGGTTGTCCCAAATATTACATAGAGTAACCAAGCAGCTCTGGGTGACCCAAAACCACAAGGAAAGTATAGAGGTCTAAAAGAGACCAAAAAAAAGCCCTCCTACTAAAAAGCAATGCTTAGTGCAGGTTGCCTTCTTAAAACAGACAGTATTTGCAATAATTCAGCTTTAAGTGAACATCTGTGGTGCACGGTGCATTGTGGGTAACCACAGATGTTCACTTAAAGCTGAATTATTGCAAATGCCTTCTGTTTTAAGAAGGGAAACCACACTAAGCAAATATTACATTGTAATGGTAAGATTTGACAAAAAAGATTGTTCTCTTTCTTTCGTTCTTTCTTTCTTTCTTTGTTTCCTTCTTCCCACACTGAAGGCAATATCTCTTTGAAATGGACTACAGACACAATGGGGCTCTAGAGGAATCCTTCACTTTAATATCTGCAATTCTTACTTCTTGGTGAAACCAATTTACACTCCCAGGAGAGTAATATCATTAATTAGAGAAATTGGTGGTGAATCCTGACAGCAGGACTGGATTGCCGACTATCCCTACTATTAAGATTATCTCTTCCCACATCATTTCCTCTAATCCCTTTTTCACATTGTTGTTTTTAAGTATCATCATGCTTCACAGTTACTAGCTTGAGACTAATAATACGGGCAAACCTGTGTATGTGTGTGTGGTGTGTGTGCGCGGTGTGTGTGTGTGCGCATGTGTGATGGTGATGGGGAGAACTGGACCAAATACCTGCTCTGCATACACTAAGCTGGAACATTAAGCTGTCTGTATAGTTTTGTGTCACCCTTGACAAGACATGACAAGACAAATAACATTTATATCGTGCTTTTCTCCTGGCGGACTCAAAGTGCCAGAGCAGCAGCCACTAGGGCACGCTCTATAGGCAGTAGCAGAGTTAGGAAGACTTGCCTAAGGTCTCCTACTGAATAGGTGCTGGCTTACTGAACAGACAGAGCTGAGATTCGAACCCTGGTCTCCTGTGTCAGAGGCAGAGCCCTTAAAGAGAAACTCCAACCTAGAATTGAACTTTATCCCAATCAGTAGCTGATACCCCCTTTTAAATGAGAAATATAATGATTTTCACAAACAGACCATCAGGGGGCGCTGTATGACTGATTTTGTGCTGAAACCCCTCCTACAAGAAGCTCTGAGTACCGCGGTACTCTGGGCAAACTGCCACAATGTAACAATGTTCACAGACAGGAAATAGCTGTTTACAGCTGTCTCTAACAGCCAAAACAGCTAGGAGCAGCTACATAACCTGCCCACAGTAAAAATGTCACCATGTAATACATGTCAGAATGTGAATCTGGGAGAGGAAAGATTTTACAATGAGCAAACACTGACTAAATCATTTATCCATAATTATGGTAAAAAATGAAGCACTTTTTTACTACATTATTTTCACTGGAGTTCCTCTTTAACCATTACACCCTCCACCCTTGCTCTGCCAGAATAGCTCTTACCCCTTAAAGCATGGACCCCAGCAACCTCTATAGGATTTCTGTGGCATTTGGTTCCAGTTTATTTGCAGCTTATCTTTTTAAGTCCTCAATCATTCTCCCATTAGAAGATGAATACTCCAGCTTGCAAACAGATCCTTGGCTGACCACATACGACAATTCCTTGTTCCAGTTACATCCTAACCCAACAAGCTTTGTTGTCCACATGCTGCCATCTTCTCTGTCTCCAATGCAGCTTACTCTACAGTATGCAGCGTTGGAGACACAGAAGACGGTAGCACATGGAGCTCTACTGTATGAAGAATGGAGCCCTTTGTCAGAGAGCCCTCCGCTGCTAAAGATGTGCTAGAGGGAGGGACATGGAGGGGGGCCAGGGTGAGGGGGGGGGGATTCGGCCCTCTCCTTGGCTGTATTACACTGTGCCCACTGATCCCCCTTCGGCCCCTTCCTTCCTACACTGCGCTCCCCTCCTATACTGTACCCTGGGCTGGCAAAGAGTATTTAATCAGTAGGGCAATATCGCTGTAATAGGCACATTCCTATATACTGACAATACAGTACCTACATTTAGAAATGAGATTACTGCTAATGTTGCGATTTTGCTGTATGCTAGTGTTCTATCTGTTTTCTTTTACTATAGTTTCAGGTTCATCATATAGATGGAAATTCAGACTTGCAAAAGCAAAATTAAATTACATTAACAGCCTTGATGAAGTAGAAAATACACATTTCAGTCACTGGTAGTTAGACGAAAATTAAGGAACTGGAACATTAGCAGGGCCACCAAGCTGTGACACCATTTACACACCGTTACAGTTACATATTACTATCTGGTGTTCATTCTACCCCTAATTATTTTGTGATTCCCTTAATGAGGTGCAGCTGAGTGGTGATGTAATAACTGCAAAACTGAAAAAGTAAAAACAAACAAAGACAAAGAGAGCGATCACAGCGCCATTAATTGAAATATTGTGTTAAACCATATAATTGCAGTGTGTACTTTGAAGTTAATGGCCCATAAATGCACTGACTGCATGGCTGGAAGGGTTGTCTGCTCCTTTGCTTTCAAATCTGCATAGTATCTTCCGCAAGTCATTTGGGATAAGTAAAGGTCCATACTCGCAGCACATTTTCACACAATTTTTTCGTGACAAACTATCGTTTTTGCAAATATGCATAAAACCACTTAACAGAAGTTCATCAAACGACATTGAACGACTTTCATGTTGGATCATGGCATAACCTATTGTTCAGAACTTCATTAAAGTCAATGGACTTTCACGGAAAATTAGAATGATCATTCAAATCATCGTTCGTGGCCATCATTCGTTTTTAATATCCACAATTTGAACAGATGAATTGGGGAATGATCGTTCATCCATGGAGATTCACTGATCCTTCTTTCTGTGGGTACTTAGCTTAAGTTTGTTGAATAGATCCTATAAAAGACACATAAAGAGTTTGGGATTTTTTTTCCATTCACAAGCTTAAAAAATATATGTTGTATATTTATTTAGTTCTATATAAAACCTAATGATGCAAATAAACATTTACCCTGGACTGCAACCACAAGAGCCACTTAGGAAAGTGCTTTCTTGTTACAAACCACAACACTGTTTGCATGTCTTCATGAATTTTCTTACAGGACCACGATAGCGGAAAATTGGTAAAATTGAAAATACACACATATTAATTGTACATTTGTCAGTGAGTAAAATGCACTATAAATTATTTTTTCCTATGTTCCTTCCTGTCACTTTCAGAACAGATCTGACAGATTGCCTCTTGGGGGATTCTCAGGAGGAAGCTGGCTGTCCAGCACCATTGCATGAATAAAAAAAGCTTATATTATCTTCCAACGGACACAAAAGAAAGGAAATAGAAACAATAAAAGGCATGTAAACCTCTTGACATAGACGTACACTCAATCTTTAAACCCTATTAAATGCAAGCTGTAGTGGAATGTATTGGACCTTGCTCCCATACTGAGACCTCTTATCCTCTTCTCCTTCTTTACCCAATAATATGTCTTCTCATCCTTCATCTTTTTTTTGCTTCCGTTGGTGGATGGCTGGGATCGCTAGTACAATGCAGTTGTACTTCACTTTGACTGTACAAGGTGATCACAGTCATATTTTGCTTTTTAAATGTACGAGGATGATTGCTCCCCGCTTACCTTCCCCGGAACAAGCAAGGACAGGTGCACACTTCAAAGGCCCCCGGCTCCACATCTTACAGCCAACAAGGAACAATCCACACTCTAAATTCTTGCTGACTCAGAGATTTATTGTTAAATCAACAATGCAATGCAAAGAGCCATAATGTGTTTTACTTCTGTAGAAGCTTATTCATAGAGTCCTATGATGAGTAAGCTGCTAAGGAAGTGAAATACGTTAGTGCTCTTTCTCGGTGCATTACATTATTGAGTCAGCTGGATATCGCTGAGGAGGAGATAAGCATCAATAAATTGATGCAGCAGTATTTACTTTTTATTTCACAAAGACTAAAACTGTTTGCATTAGTATATTTCACTTAAAAGGACACTTAAAGAAATACTTAAGTCAAAAAAAAAAAAAGACATTTACTCACCTGGGGCATCCCTCAGCACCCCGAAGCTGGATGGTGCCCTTGCAGCCCCGCTCCGATCGCCCTGTCCCCGCCGGCGGCTACTTCCGGTTCGGCGACAGCCGCCGACAGGCTGGGAACGCGGCTGATTTTCCACGTTCCCAGCCGCTGCTATAACCCTCTATGCTGCTATAGCGTATATATGCTGCTATATACGCTATAGCAGCATAGAGGGTGATAGCAGCGGCTGGGTACGCGGAAAATCAGCTGCGTTCCCAGCCTGTCGGCGGCTGTCGCCGAACCGGAAGTAGCCGCCGGCGGGGACAGGGCGATCGGAGCGGGGCTGCGAGGGCACCATCCAGCTTCGGGGTGCTGAGGGATGCCCCAGGTGAGTAAATGTCATTTTTTTTTTTGACTTAAGTATTCCTTTAAGCCAGAAAAAAAATGAGTTTTACTCACCTGGGGCTTCTACCAGCCCCCTGCAGCAGCCCTGTGCCCTCGCAGCCTCTCACTAATCCTCTGGTCCCCCGCTGCCAGCTAGTTTCATTTTTGCCGACATGCCCGTCAGGACTGGCCACGCGTAGGTTTTTCCGCATTCCCAACTGTAATTAGCGCTATTGCGTATATATGCGTTGCTGCATTACGCATGCATAGATATGCGGCAACGTGTATTTTTGTACGCGTTGCGGCCGCAATAGCGCTAATTGCAGTCGGGAATGCGGAAAAACCTACGTGTGGCCAGTCCTGACGGGCCTGTCGGCAAAAACGAAACTAGCTGGCAGCGGGGGACCAGAGGATTAGTGAGTGGCTGCGAGGGCACAGGACTGCTGCAGGGGGCTGGTAGAAGCCCCAGGTGAGTAAAACTCATTTTTTTTTTCCTGGCTTAAGGTTCACTTTAAACTTAATGTTCCATTAACCAATTCCCTACCACAGGTTTGTTTCCTCTTCAAAACCAGAGTAATTTTCATTTGCCAATAGCTTCATCACTACTTATCACACTGAAATGATCTATATATTATTTTTTTGCAAGGCAAACTAGGCTTTCTTTGGGCAGTACTTTTTGCTCAGAATTATTTTATTTTATATGAAGTTTGCATTGATGAAGAAGAAAAAAACTGAAAAAAGTCACCATTTCTCAGCTTTCAGCATTGTAGTTTAAAAATAAAATTTTAACGCATTTTATTTACCCATTTGTCCCAGTTATTGCAACATTTAAATTGTGTCCCTAGTACAATGTCTGGCAATAATATTTTATCTGGCGATAATATTTTATTTGGAAATAAAGGTGTATTTTTTTTTGTTTCATGCTTTTTTAAACTATAACAATAATTACAAGCCTTTATTTACAAAAGCAACAGTAATATACCCTCATGACATATATATTAAAAAAAAGTCGCAAAGGTAACTTTTATGATGTCATTTTTTTTAACAAGTGTTTTATTTTGGTAATCATGGGGTAGGGGTGGAAGGAGCTAAAGATAATAAAAATCAATTTAATTTTTCTATGTGAAAATGTATTCTGTTGTATTTGGGAGTAGTTTTACTTTTTGGCTACACTAACTCAGTGGTCAATAAATAGAAGATGGAATTAAGTGTTTACAGGTGATGTTTACAGTTGGGTTCTTTTTGAATCAGAGCCGTCGGAGGCAGGATTCATCACAGGCATGAAGATCGGGTTTGAGAACAGTTGTTTCTCATCACCCAATCCAGGGCAGTTTCTAGGCTAAATTTCACCCAGGGCGAGGGTGTAAAAATCGCCCCCCCATGGAGCCAGGCTTAGGTGCCCGCAGTACAGGTTAGCTACGTAGGTGCCTCCAGTATAGGGTAGCCTGTATAGTTGCCCCCAGTATAGATTAGATATGTCGTTGCCCCCAGTGTAAGTTAGATAGGTATGTGCCTGCTCTATAGGTTATCTACGTAGGTGCCTCCAGTATAGGGTAGCCCGTATAGTTGCCACCAGTGTGGGTTAGATAGGTAGGTGCCCCCAGAATAGTTTAGAAAGGTAGGTGCCCGCAGTATAGGTTAGATAGGTAGGTTCCCGCAGTATAGGTTCGATAGGTACGTTCCCCCAGTGTGGGTTAGATAGGTAGGTTCCCCCAGTATAGGTTAGATAGGTAGGTTCCCCCAGTATGGGTTAGATAGGTAGGTTCCCCCAGTATGGGTTAGATAGGTAGGTTCCTGCAGTTTGGGTTATATAGGTAGCTTCCCCCAGTATGGGTTAGATAGGTAGGTTCCCCCAGTATGGGTTAGATAGGTAGGTTCCCCCAGTATGGGTTAGATAGGTAGGTTCCTGCAGTTTAGGTTATATAGGTAGGTTCCTGCAGTTTAGGTTATATAGGTAGGTTCCCGCAGTATAGGATAGTTAGGTAGGTTCCCGCAGTATAGCTTGGCTAGGTAGGTTCCCACAGTATAGGTTTGTTAGGTAGGTTCCCACAGTATAGGTTAGTTAGGTAGGTTCCTACAGTATAGGTTAGTTAGGTAGGTGCCCCGCAATATAGGTGTTAGGTAGGTTTAAGCAGTTTACGTTAGTTAGGCAGGTTCCCGCAGTTTAGGTTAGTTAGGTAGGTGCCCCGCAATATAGCTTATCTAGGTATGGGTGTCAGGAGGGAGGCGCAGCAGCGGGAGGAGCGGACATAATAGTAATAACTCACCTGTTTCCGCCGAACCCGCGCTGCTTCAATGTCCTTCCTTTCCTGGCATCTATCGCATTAGTAACAGCGCTTCCTGTGATGACATGCAGTACGTCATCACAGGGGGCGCTGTTACCAGGCGACGGACGCTGGGAGAGGAAAGATATTGAAACTGCGGGGGAACGGATGAAGAAGGTCAGTTATAACTATTATGTCCGTTCCCCCGCTCCGGCGCCCCCCTCCTGCCGCACAATAAAGCGCCCGGGCGATTGCACGTATCGCACGCCCATAGAAACGGGGTTGACCCAATCACGGAGGGACAGGATTGCGGCGAATGCAAACGGGAGACATGGCGATTGTGAGCCACGGCGGTAAGTAAACAGAGATGCTTATCTACATCCTTGTGGGACGTAAATAAGCGCGGTAAGAGTAAGGAAGTGGTTAAATACATTTTAAAAAAATAACATACTGTACCTGAACTTACAGAGGAACTGTATCAACATACAGTAGAACGCAGTAAATTATTCAGTATAGACACTTTTAGGTTAAATATCCTTGTTATCCTATAGCTATTTCTTGCTGTATATTGATAAATAGCCCTGCCCTCCCACTGAGCCTTAGTCTAGGTTGTTTATTAAGTGGAATTCCTCCCTCCCACAGAGCATTCTGGGAGGCTAGTGATCTTTTCTACTGTCTTTAAAACTCTCAGTAGACTTTCATTCAGCAGAGTTCACTTGCCAGTATTAAAGCTGTTGCCGCCTGTGGCAATTTTAGAATGTAAAGCAGGGACTCAGGAAAAGAAAAGATTTTCAATGGGCAAACATTGACCAAGTAATTTATAAATGAATATTATAAAAAAAAAAAAAACAATTTTATTCATTATGTTATTTTGACTTCAATTCTTATTTAAAGTAATACACTGATGAGATAAATAATTGCATGTATCCTCCTACTTCTAAACAATGTAGATTTATTGTTTTGTCTTAGCTCAATGAAACAGTTTGTGCCTTATATCTGAGTGCTAAACTGTATGAGCTATTGACCTTTTTATCTATTCCCTGCTCTCAGAAGCCCAGTTCTCTATCAGGAAAGTGTTGTATGGCTGCAAATCCTTATTAGAGATGGCCCGAACGGTTCGCCAGCGAATGGTTCGAGGCGAACTTTCGGTGGTTCGCGTTCACCAGCGAAGGCGAACTTTTGCGGAAGTTCGGTTCACCCCCATAGTGCGCCATTAGGGTCAACTTTGACCCTCTACATCACAGTCAGCAGGCACATTGTAGCCAACTAGGCTACACTCTCTCCTGGAGCCACTCCCCCCCTTATATAAGGCAGGCAGCGCTGGCTATTACACTCACTCCTGTACCTGCAGTAATTAGTGAAGGGACAGCTGCTGGCAGACTCTCATAGGGAAAGATTAGTTAGGCTCTTGTAGGCTTGTTAGCTTGGTCCTGGCTGATTGTTATTGCTAAAACAGCACCCCTCAACAGCTCTTTTGAGAGCTAATGTTCTCCTGATGTGTTTTTGTGTGTGTTGCCCACTGACACTGCATTATACAGCACTATCTGTTGCAGCTGGACCTTGGTAATTTCTATTACTGTGCCAGCCAGGCCCTGCCTAACTATCTATACTGGGACACTTACCTATGCCTACCTAACTACTGGGGCACCTACTTACCTATATGGGGACATCTACCTATGCCTACCTACCTACCTATACTAGGGCACCTACCTACCTATACTGGGACTCCTACCTATGCCTAGCTAACTACTGGGGCACCTACCTATGCCTATCTACCTATACTGGGGCACCTACCTATGCCTACCTACATACAAGAAGATAATAAGGTCGTTGCTTCATTGTGGACAGACCAAATTTGATCAGCTGGTCAGTCACTGTTGTTCATTGAGCTACCACAGCCCGGCGACCATATGGGTTTGAAAACCACCACGACCTGCACTCTCGCCATGGTGCACACCAGTCCAGCATGGCCGTCACTACGCAAACAGTGGTTTGTGGTGCGTTACACAGTGTGTTTGGTGTGTCAGTGTGAAGCAGTACTCTAATTACACTCCCTGATTGATGTATACACATGCAAGATGTTTTAAAGCACTTTAGGCCTGCAATTTAGCATTCAATGGGATTTCTGCCCTTAAAACGCTGCTTTGCGTCAAATCCAGATTTTTCCCTGGGACTATTGGCATCTATCCTACTCCGCCATGTCCCCTCCAGGTGTTAGACCCCTTGAAACATCTTTTCCATCACTTTTGTGACCAGCATAAGTGTTTCTAGTTTTCAAAGTTCGCATCCCCATTGAAGTTGCGGTTCGCGAAAGTTCGCACGAACCTTTCGCAGAAGTTCGCGAACCGAAAATCGGAGGTTCGGGCCATCTCTATTCCTTATCAGTGAGGCATTTCATAGTCCGACTGGGTCCCGAACTATCCGTTCCATAGCTGAATATTAACTTTTTCAGACAGAGAAAAGAAAAGTAACCTTGCATATTTATTTGTGTGCTAAGCACAGTACATACAAATGTCTATCCCATCATGCCACATGCCACTTAAAATTCCCTTTAAGCTTTAATGCTGGGCAGCATGTTCCTATTGTTATTTATTTTTTTCCAATTCATGAAAAGCCTGCTTTAGATATACAATAGTTATCCTCGCAGTTCATGTTGCTAACTTGTAAAACTTTCAAACACAATAATTACTTACACAAAACCATTCCCAGTGTTTAACCTTCTACTGTAGCATATATACATAGTCGAAAAAGAAGGAACAAAACGAAAATGCAGATAGAGACTAATTACTATATAAACTCTGATAATAATAAACGTAGAGTGGTACTATTTCCAGACCGCAGCTGTGTTTATCCCAGCCCTCGGAGATCGTGCATTCTTCTACAAACCCTTGGAGGAGATGGATCATACATATTGCATTTAATATATTGTTCTTATTGCTTCCATGCATGCACTTGCCTAAGCATTTTCATAGCACTTAATCTGGAAACGGGGATGAATTCAAGGCTATCCTTCTGTTATTATGTGTGTCCTCTAACCTCCTCCTCCATTTCACTGACACTGGACAGCAGGAACAGTGACAGGATGTACACATAGGCATATTTGATGTCACAAAAAGCAGCACTAAAGCAGGCTAGAGAGGTGGTGTTATTGTCATCCTGTTTCTATTCATTCTCTCAGTGATTGGTGAACCTCAAGTTATGCAGCTTTCAGCCCCAGAGCACTCTGGGAGTTCCTGGTATTATTTCTGCTCACAACAAACAAACATACCGCTAGGTTCTGGCAGTAAATTGTCACCACCTATGATAAATTTAAGGTAGAGGAACGATTTTACAAAGGGCAAACATTGACTAAATAAATCATAAACGAATATTGTAAAATAATTAATTTAATCATTAGGTTACATTCAGTAATGTTCCCCTTTCAATGGGCTAAATGATTGGTTGCACAATGCCAAATATGTACGATTGCTTGCTAAAGAAAAGAGCCAGTTAAAAAAAAAATCATCACAATTGCATCTTTTCTTTGGCTACCAATAAATACATTCATGCCATTTTAGAATATCTTTGCAAAAAAAAAAAAAATTGTAGATCTTTTGACACTTGCCTTGGTTTACTCGATGACATATCAAAGACATGTGATAATACATAGGAGTAGGACAATAGCTTTCCATTTAAAGGACCACTGTCATGAACAAATGTAAAATATTAAATGCATGCATACAAATACTTATAAGAAGTACGTTTCCCGCAGAGTAAAATGCATTATAAATTACTTTTTTCCTGTGTTCCTGTTGCTTACAATAGGCAGTAAAAATCTGACATGTTTCTGACTAGTCAATCTCCTTGTGGGGGTTTCTCAGTACTCCCTTTATTCTTTACACCTTAAAAAGGATCTACAAACATGTTGGCCTACCTGCCTACTCATTTGCACAGCAGTAAGAAAGAACAACTGTCATTCAGAAAGTGCTTTTAAAAATAAAGAAAACCTAGAGAAGAGCCCATGAGACTAGTCCAAAAGCTGCCAGATCTATCAGGTTTTTACTGACTATTGTAAGCGGCAGTAAGTTATAGTGCATTTTAATCTTGGAGGAATGTTCTTCTTATAGACATGTATTTTAAACTTTATAACGTTTTGCAATAGTGGTCTTTTAACTACATTTTAGGAGGCATGGAGAATTTTTTTAAATCAGCTGTAAGGCATCAAATGTCTGTACGTACACATTTAAGGTGCCCATACACTGAGCCGATTAGCGGCCGATCGACCAATTGATCGATTTGTGGCCGATTTTGATCTATTTCAATTGATCTGACATGCTGGAAAATCTAGGTCGATCTGCTGAGATTGCTTATCATTTTGCATTGGACCTAATGGAAATCCGATGGCAAATCTATTGGAAATCTGTTCCTAGTAAAAAAAATTCCTAAACACATCAGATAGATCAGAAATCTATCTGATGGTCTATCTGCTGCTAATCTAATGAGTGTATGGCCACCTTTACACTCCTTCCTACCATTGTGACTTGTTATCTGGGCACCTGCAGACCAAAGTTACATCTTGATGCTTTGATGATTTAATTTGCATAAACCTTTTTGCTGGACAGCAATAGACATCCAAGTATAACTCAAAGGTTTGTACCCATTGCTCATATATACATACTTATATATTATATATACATACTTATACATATATAAACATACTTCTCTGCGTCCAATACTTATTAACAGTTTGTTGTCAAGCACATCAATTGGTACATTAACACTAGTGTTATATTTCTTTTGCAGTGTTCATTTGTGGAATGGCCACAGTACATAAGAAAGTGGAATGTTTGTATCCAGGAAGCATAATTTACTCAAAAGCTTGCAGAGATAGATTGGGGTATTGCAGTACATGTTATGTGGGCAAATTAGAAACAGACTTGTTTATATCTTAATAGCAGCTGAGATTTTGTAATAAAAATCCTGGGGTAATTGAGGCAAATAGGGTTTGTAATGTAAATGCATTGACTAAACAAGCCATGAGGTGATTTACTGACCAAATATGTGGTATTTCCATAACAACTGCACTAACAAATAGGGCAGAAACAGTAAAACATAGTGCTAATTGCCATAAAACAGTAAATACTTATGTGGTACAGTTTAAAGCCAGTATTGAACAAGGCATATAAGTAAATATAGACCATGCTGGGAAGTAAATTCTGGACAGAGTACATTTTCATGGGGCAAATGTGCTTGGAACTGCATTACAACTTGCTTTCTCTGCTTTCTGGATTTAGCTGCTGGGCAGAACAATCAGGTGTGATCGTGCGACAACCAAAGTAAGAAGGACAACAGGTGCCTGACTAAATTTCCCAGAATCCCCATACTACTGTAGCAACTATGGAGTAGATTCAGGGAACACACATTATAAAGCACATAGCGTAACACACATTATACATACATCCTACACACTATGTACATAATACAAGTTGCGCTAGTTGCGTAACGCCCATTATGTAGTTTTGTGTAGATGTCAGTAAAATGTACGTACGTTATATGTTCATGTTAATATTACGGTTGTTTTGTAAATCTTCCCTGTGGTTTCTGTCGTAATACCGGGATTCTGGTAAATGTAGTCAGACATCTTTTGTTCTTCCTACTTCGAATGCATGCAAAATGTGTCATTGTTTTGTGACTCTACCCCATGGTTTCTAATGTAATACAGAGATTCTGGTAAAAGTAATATCTGTGTGCTCTACGTGAGCACATACACGTAAATGGTATTGTTCTTTTGTGAATCTGCTCCCACATGTCTACATGAGGGAGTGGAACAGGAAGTATAGTGGGTGTGTCCAGTTTTAGGACTTCAGCTATGGTGACAGGAAGTAACATGTTCTACAGGCCGTGAACCTGTATGAATAGCTGTACAGCTACATCAAATATTTTACAATTCTAAAATATACTTTTCAAAGGTGAAGCATATAATTTACACTAATCGGAATTTGCTTTGTTCAATTTTGGATTTAGTTTGGCTTTAATGAATGCTGCCTGCACTTCTTTATTCCATTTTGAGGTTTTCTAAGCTTTCTTTGAGATTGCAGTATAGCATGGCTGTTAAAGCGGGATTGTCACCATAAAAATCAAATTTCAACTGCAACTGGTCTGAGTGTATTAAGTGATAAAGATGCTAATCCTGCTTTCAAAACTTTTTCTGCTATTATGATTTGGAGTTATCACATACTTAAAGAGACTCCGTAACAAAAATTGCATCCTGTTTTTTATCATCCTACAAGTTCCAAAAGCTATTCTAATGTGTTCTGGCTTACTGCAGCACGTTCTACTATCACCATCTCTGTAATAAATCAACTTATCTCTCTCTTGTCAGACTTGTCAGCCTGTGTCTGGAAGGCTGCCAAGTTCTTCAGTGTTGTGGTTCTGTGATGCATCTCCCCCCTCCAGGCCCCTCTCTGCACACTGCCTGTGTATTATTTAGATTAGGGCAGCTTCTCTCTTCTCTCTTATCTTTTACAAGCTGGATAAATCCTCCTCTGAGCTGGCTGGGCTTTCACATACTGAGGAATTACATACAGGCAGAGCTGTCTGCACTCTGCAGGAAGAAACAGCCTGACACTTCAGTGGAAGATAGCTGCAGGGGGAAAGAAACACACAAATGATCTCTTGAGATTCAAAAGGAAGGGTGTATACAGCCTGCTTGTGTGTGAATGTATTTTCTATGTGTGGACATACTGTACATCATCCTACTTCCTGTTTTGGTGGCCATTTTGTTTGTTTATAAACAAACTTTTTAAAACTGTTTTTAACCACTTTTAATGCGGCGAGGAGCGGCGAAATTGTGACAGAGGGTAATAGGAGATGTCCCCTAACGCACTGGTTTGTTTACTTTTGTGCGATTTTAACAATACATATTCTCTTTAAGGAGCACTGGCCCTTTAGTAGTCAGTGCCAAACAGTTGCATGCTGTTTTTTTTTTTTATCTATAATATATTCATCCTCTTCCATGTATTTACCTGCCTAGCTGCTTATCTGAAACAGGATCCCTTCCTCACTTGTGTTTACAAGCAAGGCTGAGGTGACTCAGCGATTGGAGGAGAAAAGAAAAAAAGTAAAGGGCAGAAATTACATCAGGATTTAGCCTAAACTGTGGCCCTCCAGGAACAGAGTTCTCTTCATTTACTATATAAATTTCACTGAAATCAAACTGTGGACAGAACAATACATGTGTTATGTAAGTAGATCAAGTATTTATCTACTTATATATGTGTTATTTTCCCCTGGCATAGTATGGCTAATCCTACTGCTTTAAAGTGAACCTCCAGACTAAAAATCGACTCGGCAGCACTGAAAAGGCCTGGTGTTTCTTTAACAGTTTCACAGCATCAGAACTTTGTTTCTCTTATACAAGCCTCATTTTTAGCTGCACAGAAAAAACTGCCCGGGCAGTTTTCCCCTTATGCTGTGCAAGGCATGATGGGATTTCTGATGTTGTTGTTGTTTAATGTTTTTACATTTTGAATTTGACATTTGAAGCTTAGTGCATGCAGCTGGGAGGGGTGATCAGGACACAGGACAGTTGGAACTGTGTCTCCCGCTCCCTGTCACCACCTTTCAACCAAAAAGATGGCTGCCCCCATGACAAAGATGGCAGCCCCCATGAATCACAAACATTTGCCTGTTCTTTTAAAACAGGGTGGGTAAGAGATTATTTTACCAATCTATTCTAATTAACATAACTAATGTAACTTAATAACAGTATGTTTGTTTAGGCTGAAGTTCCCCTTTAAGGCAGAAAATTAACTAAGTGAAAGAAGACTATGAAGCTAACAATAGGTTAAGTATAGTTTGACGGTGCAGAGAAGTGGTTAAACTCTAGGTGGCTGTACTGGCAGGAAATCTATATCACTAATAAGAATTGCTGCTTCTCAAGGTGATATTGGCTAAAGAAGAAGGATTTCCAGCCCATTAATAAAATGTCACTGAGATCTCCCCAACAGCTAACAGGCAATGCTATAGTGGAATTAGGTAGCAGTGTTACAAGGAATCATTTCTTAAAGAGAGTGAAGCGAGAATAAATCTCGCTTCAGACCTCATAGTCAGCAGGGGCATGTGTGCCCCTGCTAAAACGCCGCTATCCCGCAGCTAAACGGGGGTCCATTACCCCCCGAAATCCCCTCCGAACAGCGCATCCCCTCTTCCGGATTGAGGCAGGGCTAACCGCCGCAGCCCTGCCTCTTGCGCGTCTGTCAGCGCGTATCTCCGCCTCTCCCCCGCCCCTCTCAGTCTTCCTTCGCTGAGAGGGGCGGGGGAGAGGCGGCGATGCGCCGCTGATAGACGGCGCTGAGAGGCAGGGCTGCAGCCGTTAGCCCTGCCTCAACAGCAGCAAAATCTACGACCAAGCTGGCCGTTGATTTTGCAGGGGGGGGGGGGGGGGCGGCGTTTTAGCAGGGGCACACACGCCCCTGCTGACTATGAGACAAGAAGCGATATTTATTCTCGCTTCAGTGTCTCTTTAAGTACTTGTACAAAAGAATACCCCAGCAGCTACGGTACTTGTAGCTGTACTTGCACTGCAGTGAGAGTTCAGATCAGTGTATACAGCACAGAAGTGGCTAAGCTTACCGAGCTCCAGCTAAAAAGATGACCTTCTCCAGGAAATGCTTTTTCCATAACTGAAAAGCAGGGGCT
The DNA here is from genome assembly GCF_040937935.1 of Hyperolius riggenbachi. Taxonomy (NCBI): domain Eukaryota; kingdom Metazoa; phylum Chordata; class Amphibia; order Anura; family Hyperoliidae; genus Hyperolius; species Hyperolius riggenbachi. The sequence continues at coordinate 113,306,036 of NC_090650.1, read as the reverse complement.
TAACAACAGCCCATGAGGCCCCCTGCAAAACTGTCACGGGCCGCCTGAAATCCCATCCCTGCCGTACCCGACCCCCCCCCCCCCCCCGCACACACACACAGCTTCCCCTGACACGCATGCAGCACTGTGGGTCACTTCCATGCATCACATACTCTCATCTGCCAACTCTTGATCACATGACTTGCATCGGTCATGTGATTGGGAACCAGCGAATGGAAGCAGAAAGTGTGTGGGTGTGATGCATGGAGGAGACCCACAGTGCTGGAGCAGGTAAGCATTACTCCACTACCTGTGCTACTCTGCTTCTGGGTAAGGAGAGGGAGGAAGTATCGGCCCCCCCCAGCAGTTGCAGGGGTCCCAGGAGCTATTTTTACTCCCCTGCTGACAGGTTTTGGTTTCAGCACTTTCTGAGTCAGTGAATTAGATTACCTGACCTGCATACTTGTTCTTTGTCTATACTTAGAGAGAACAGATTCCACTGCATCATCATAAGAACTAGCTAATCAACCCACTTAACCTCCTTAGCGGTAATCCCGAGTCAGGTTTGGGATGGAAATACGCAGCTCAAAGTGGTAATCCCGTGCCGTAGTGAGTTATATGCAGGGGCCCCAGAGATTTCTCTGCAGTATGTTTTTTTCCTTGTTTTTAGGGCATAAAAGCTTGTGAAAAGATTGCACCGCTTTCAGACCTCAAATCTGGAAATAATCACCAGGGAGGTAGAAGAAACTCAGAGGGGGTAGCCTACATGTCTCCCAGTGGCTGGAAGCTTTTAAAGTTTACCTCAGGAATTCTGTGGCAAACAAAATCTGGTTCCTTGCAAACCTAGACAACAATAGTTCCTTTTTCCTAGGTACTGTTCTTTTTTTTATTTCAGCATGTCGTCTCTCTTTAAAGTGGACCTGAACTCTTGCACAGGACACAAGAAAAATGTAGAGAAATGCACCTGTATGTATTTAGAGAGTTTAGCCTGTCTAATTCCCCCTCATTTGTGACTAATCACAGCTGTATCTCGATCTCTCAGCTGTGTCAGCTGGTTGCCTTGGCAGAGCAGCTAATTTGTAGACACTGGCTGATAACCCTATGTCTGCTTCCATGAAAGCAGGAAGTAAACACACTACAGATTTATTGCAGGATTTGTATCAGCTGTAACAAAGAATTGTTTTTCTTTCAAGGTTATTATGCTGTTGCTTATCCTCTAGAGCAGAGAGCAAGTTATGAGTTCAGGTGCGCTTTAAGCCTCTTTGAAGTCTTGCTTGTCTGAGGGTTTGACACTGGTATGCTTCTGCGATACTACACACAGCAGTTGCTCAAACAACATACTATGAAAGACACACATAGGGTGCAAATATAAACAGTGACACAACTTTGACATGTTTCACTCAAAAGGGACTCGTCAGAAAGTAGGAACAGTGTAACAGAAATACAGCTATTTACAATATCCCCCACCAGAATTCCCAGTAGCAAACCCCAGTCAGAGCTCAACTGATTGGGCGGCGAGAACATACGTCCTCAGTGATTTGCCATGCGGTTGCTTTTTTGCCGAATGACCACAGGCAAATTTGGGGGTAGTATGGTGCCAACATTTCATCAGGAAGCGCTGGAATTGGCATCTACAGAGCACATCATTTACTCCCAGGATACACAGCAAGGCCCAGTAGTCAATGAGAAAAGATCCCAACGCAGGCAGAGAGGGCAGAGAGTGGGGTTTGTCATTCCATTTTGCTTTCTCTGTGTTATAGCAGCTAAAGAGACAGACATGAAGCATTTCAGGGAGAGATAGCTAGTAGTAAGGTCTATTTTACCAACTTAGAAGTGTGATTTATAGGGTGTATAGTGTGCAGAACTTATTTGTAGGATTAATTGTGCACTGCCACTGAAGTGGTTAGGTAGAAGCATGTGTAGTTATACTACTAACACAAGGTTGTTAGCCAACTAAAGTGTATTGCCAGCTACTTGTCAGTTATAGCCTAGGTGCAGTACAGTTAACAACAAACAATCTGGAGTCTGCAAGTAACTTGCTGACCACACAGTTCTAACTATGTAAATCTGCACTGAATATTCAGTGAAGATTTACATAAGATAGAACTATGTGGACAGCAACTTAGGCAGAAGGGTGTGTTCTACTAGGTAGGGTCAGGTTGTCCCTTAAAGAGGAACTCCAGTGAAAATAATGTAAAAAAAAAAAAGTGCTTCATGTTTACAATAATTATGTATAAATGATTTAGTCAGTGTTTGCCCATTGTAAAATCTTTTTAATCCCTGATTTACATTCTGACATTTATTACATGATGACATTTTTACTGTTGGCAGGTGATGTAGCTGCTGCATGATTTTTTGGCAGTTGGAAACAGCTGTAAACAGCTATTTCCCACAATGCAACAAGGTTCACAGACAGGAAACTGCCAGGAGTACCACGGTCCTCAGAGTTTCTTGTGGGAGGGGTTTCACCACAATATCAGTCATACAGCGCCCCCTGATGGTTTGTTTGTGAAAAGGAATAGATTTCTCACGTAACAGGGGGTATCAGCTACTGATTTGGGTAAAGTTCAATTCTTGGTCGGAGTTTCTCTTTAACTACTATATGACTGGGTAATGCCCATGGGCGTGACCGTGGTGGCAGCCCCAGGACCGCCTAACGCCAATTGGCGTCAAGTCCTGGGGCTGCAGTTTGCAGGAGATCTGCTGCTCGGGGGGCAGAGCACCACCCCGCCCTAAGTCTCCGAGCGGCGATCGCCGTTAGACGGCGAAACTGCCGTCTTTACACATAATACAGTTCTGCGATCAGATGTGTGACACGGCTGTCCCCCTGGGGCAGAAGAGAGCGATCAGCTCTCATAGGCAGAAGCCTATGAGAGCCTATATCGCAACCATATACAGCAATTCCTTCAGCAGAAGCCTATGATAGCCGATCGCCAGGATTGGCCGGCTGGGGGGAGGGAGGGGATTAAAAAAAGAAATAAATAAAAGAAATAGTCAAAAATAATGAAAAAAAAACTTATATTTATTTAAAAAATAATAAACATGGGGGGGAGGGGCTTGGGCGATCAGACCCCACCAACAGAGAGCTCTGTTGATGGGGAGAAAGGGGGGGGAGATAACTTGTGTGCTGTGTCCTGCAGCTTGGCCTTAAAGTCCAACCAAGTAGTTGTGTTGTGTTTTACTGTGTCCATTGCCCACCCCAATAAAAATTATCTTTTTTTCATTCCATTTTCATTGTTATGCTGTCTGCCCATCACGCAAAATTCCAATTTGTCTGTTGTAACCTTAACTGTTCTTTCTTATTAATTTTTGGTGCCCAGGCTGCAAACTGAATTCCCTTAGGCACTTTATTGACCTGAGGAAGCGGGCATAGACCTCGAGAAACGCATTGTCTTTTTTTTAATTGGGCTTAAATAAACCTTACCTATTCTAAACCCTTGTTTTTCTGCGTTGGTTCATCTGGAGAGGGAAGATACCTCATGTAATTATTTATGTCTTTATAATGAATACTCTGAGATATATTTACTGTATTTTTGGGCACCTACACCCTTCTTCTATTAATTTCTAGACTTTTCAACAAGCTAGACAGTGAATTCTGCAACCAGTAAGGTGAGATGACAATGTGTACTAGTAAAACAATGGTCTCTACGCACATAGAAAATAGTAAAGACTAGTGGACCTAAGCCTGTTACAGTAACATGCTCTAGGCCACCCTCACAACAACCCCCCTCCCCTCAAGCCCGTCACCGTGCCGGCCGCATGTCATCGCGTCTGCCCGCGCACCGTGCCCGTGCTTGCCTGGCCCTGGCCCCATCCTCCTCCTGCCACGCATGTGCGGTACGCAAAAGCATGGACTCAGGGACACGCAGGAGGAGGATGCAGCAACACAGGGGGTTTATCATATAGGATTGACTGAATCACAAGTAGAGGAAAGTTTACTTTGGTTTGCTTTGGCATGAAAAGGTAAGCCGTAAGAGAATCAGACATCTATGGCTGATCTAGAAATACAGGAACTGTCAGATTTAACTTAAACACTGATAAATCATTAAATATGTTTATTTAGTACAAGGATTTCTCTATTCAATTTTTAAAATGATTTATATTTCTTAAAAAGACGTATTAACACCAGGGAAACAAGGTTAAACAAGGTTAAAGAATAACATTAACTTAGCTCTTGATGCAGTTTAAATTGGCTGGCTGCTATTCATCTATTTCCCTGTTTAGCTAGTCACAAGCAGAGGTCAGACTCTGAGTAACCACAAAGCACCAGTCATCAAACTTCCACCAGTAATAAATCAAATTCAGCACTGAAGGTATGAGTGAGTGAGAGAGAAATCTGTGTTTAGTAGCAAGATGCTCTGATCAGCAAATACCGCAACCATATACAGCAATTCCTACAGCTGGTATCTCATAATCCTATTTAACAGAACTCAGACTGATGATGTATACAGTGGAGAATACATTTATGGCTATAATGTAATTCTGTGTAGGATATGGTAACAGGTGTACCCAAGGTTAACTAAATAACTGCTGTGAAGAGACAGAAGGCTGCAGTGGATGTAAATTAATTATCAGACTTATGAAAATACCATTTTAGATGAGCCATTTTTAAGTTGAAGCACATTTATTATAGGATTTGTCTATAAAACTGGTATGATGCTCTATGTTACCCAAATGATATATTGCAAGCAAACCTTGGTCCCTATTCAATTAACTTTTCTCCTGAGTTTTCTCTCAAGAGATATTTTTTATCTCCTCTACAAAATAACTCTTCAGTACTTCTCAATTGAAAAGGCTCAAAAAAGAAGCTAAAAGAGTATTATCAAACTACTTTTTCAATTTTTGCTGGGGGCCTAAAATATATTTTTTATTATGAAAACTAGCTGAGGACTCAGCGTTGCTCCGGTATGTGCTTGGTTGTTGTTGGCTCCACCCACTTTTTTGTAACCTTGACACACAATCACTCAATGATCAAGTTTGTGAGCTTTCAGGTCATTGAAACCAATAATGGAAGTATTTCAAATTTTTCCATTGAAATCAATCAAACAAGTCTGATTGGCTGTTTGTGGTTATGCCCCCTTTTCTGAATTTGAACCCCAGTCGCCCAATGACCGACTGTTCGAAGCCTCTGCCATTAACAGTGGAAGAATGGCAGTAATTGAAATGTTCTCCTTGAAAATCAACAGGTGAATTTTGATTGGCTGTTATAGACTCCACCCACTTTCCTGAATATTAATCCCAGTCATTCAGTGACCAACTGTGGAATGGAATCTTTCCATTAACAGTGTAAAAATGGCTGCAGTTTACATTTTCCCATGTAAAATGAATGGCTGAAATTTGATTGGCTTTGATTGCCTCTGCCCATTTTCCATGAATTTTTATCCTTGGTCACCAAGTGACCATCCGTGTTAAGTTTGGGAACTCTGGCTTTATTACTATGAGAATGGAAGCCTTTTACATTTACATTTTTCCTTCTGACGAGAATGGGTGAAATGATTGCCTGTTTGTGTTTCTGCTCCAGGTATGTAGGGACTGGGGGAATGAGCCCCTCAGAACAGATCTTACTAGGTAGTAAGGGATCTGTATACCAAGTTATGTTGAAATAGATCAAGGCATTTTCGAGTGATCACGCCACAACATACATACGCATACATCCTTGTTTTTATATACATAGTACATACAGATGAAAAAACATCTCCTGAGATAAATCTCAGGAGAAAGGTTATCTGAATAAAGGCCCATTGGAGATCCATTCTAGCTCAATCTCTGGAGTATTTTGTGATTATCCTTTAAAAAAAAAATTATATATATATATATATATATATATATATATATATATATATACACACATATACACTGCTGTTCTCCTCCTATAATTTCTAGGATCTGAAATGACCTCAGTGCTTATAAAAATGTATGCATGGTTTTTATGGTCTGTGCTTTATTTGTCTGTGTTGTAATTACCGTATATTCCGGCATATAAGACGACTGGGCATATAAGACGACCCCTCAACTTTTTCAGTTAAAATATAGAGTTTGAGATATACTCGCCGTATAAGACTACCCCTCTTCCAACGCACACCAAATTAAAAAAATCATGTACTGGTGTTGTGTATGAACAGATACTAGCGCTGTACTGTATGTGTTACGCAGTATATAACAGTATATAGTCAATTTACTTGTTGCATTGGTCAACTCTCCTTAAGTAGACTGGTCAGCTCTCCTTGTCTACCTGTTTATCAGAGCGGTATGGAAGAATAGATTGCGCTCCCTCAGCAGGGAGATCTGAGAGGCAGTAACAGGATAGGGCGTTTTCCCCGGCATCAATGACACCCGGCGTATAAGACGACCCCCAACTTTTCAGAAGATTTTCAAGGGTTAAAAAGTAGTCTTATATGCAGGAATATACAGTACTCTTTCTTTATGTTCTCTGGGTGCATGGTACATTCATTATCTTTTATTATCAACCGGGCCTCTTTCTAGGCTGTCATCTCTGAGTGTGCTTCTCACACAACTCTTTGGAGACACCTTAAACATAAAAAGCATATCAATTAGCTTGAGACGAGTTTAACAAGTGTATGAGCGAAGCTAAATGTAGGACTATGAGCCAGTGTGTGTTTTTTAATAAACTACACAACAGTATCTGTATTGGGTTCTATTTTCTACAAATCAAGTGTCCTCCACGGGTCCTTTTACACTTGGCGTGATGCGATTTGCGCACAGCAAAATGGCAACCGCACCATTACACACACTTAAGTATATGCGACAGACTGCCTTGACAGGGAAATTGGAGGTAAACAGCCTTTAAAATGTCACACCCTTCTGCTCATTTCCTGTGGGTTTTGAGGAGTGCTTTTCACGATGAGACGTTACAGAGCTGGTTTGCTGTTTTGGGGCTTAGCTATTTTGACTTTGTGGTGCCTTCTGCTTTCTATATCTCTTCTGCAGCCATTCTTTACATTGCAAAAGGTATGTTTATACTGTTAGACTTGAAACACGTCCTTTGGATCGAATCAAAGTTGGTCTCAGCACATGCGCACCACCAACGCAACAAAATTCAACATTTGCACTCTACCATTGACTTTCATTGGTTCTGGTGCCACGCACTGCAGCTTCTGCGTTATTATAGGGTAGCTTACCAGAGGTGTAACATAAGGGATGCATAGGTTGCAACCTCACCTGGGCCAAAGGGACCACAGGGCCCATCTAGAAAATGAAGGGGTTGCTATCACCACTTGGCTCCTGGACCATTCTTGCAATGTTACAATATTTATATATAAATGGTTGGGAGGAGGACCCAAGATGATAGTTGCAACTGGATCCCTGATTTTGTAGTTACTCCACCATACCCATTTGTGTAAGAGGTGATGGAAATAAAAATAATATGTATTACCACTTATTTAATATCTATGTGCCAAAACAACCCTGCCATTAAAAAGGAAAAGTGAAACAATTTTTATTTTATTTTCTGTCTCAAAGATCTTGATCCTGACAGTGCAAGTGAGTGAAAACCAGCCGAGGCATAGCCAAGAGATTTTTACGTGAGAAAATCATGCAGTGATCTTCCTCTTCTTTCCATTGCTTGAATATAGAGTAATAACATTTTAAAGGAGGATGGGGAGCAGTTGTTGCTGAACAATATTTTTAATAAAAGAACTAAGAGCTCTTGGATATTGATTTTTCCAGAGCTGAGAGGTACTACATGGTACAAGAGAAAGTTGCTGGTGATAAAACAATCAGTAATACAGTGTAAAATTGCTGCTCTGCAAAATAACACCCTAAGCTCTCTGTAAGGATAATGTGTTCATCTTCTGTGTGCCGTTGTCCTGTGCTTACCTTCAAGACTAGGTCAAATGGAGGAAAAGTCAATCTTCTGGAAAATAGGAAACACAGTGATATCTGTCTCTGTCTGCCTATTTCTGACACTGCAAAGCTTTATAGTTGGAAACTAAAAGAAAACAAATCTCAAGCTCAGGACATAAAAATGTTCAGAAGGGTCTGAAAAGCAAACAGAAGGAAAACCAATGCCAAATAAAGAGCAGGTTATTATAATTTGGTCCAATATATCAATTTCTAAACAACAGCCGGACAGCTTGTACTTGCATTACTGGGCCTACCTAACCAGCAGCCCATATCGCATGATCATGCATTTTGTACAATTTGCCTTGTATAATTTTGTTCTATGTTGTATAACCTTGTTAGGTCTGTCATCCTTGTGTCATTGTATATATTTATTGTCCAGCACTGTGTAATATGTTGGCACTTTATAAATACAATAAATAATAATAATGGTGATATGCAAGCATTTATCTAGGCTGTAGGTAGATACCTGCATTGTAGTGCTAGAGAACTGCTTGCATTTGTTAGCAGCAGTGTACAGAAATCTCCCTGGCAGCCTCAGTAGATCACCTGTATGCTACTTTTAAAGTCCAGTGAACCCTCCAGAGCAGCACAGGGGACACGGCCATTTCATCATTTTCTCAACATAGTGGAAACCAGTTGGACAGGATGTGATGTATTTCAGCTGCTTTCCTGCAGGATATGGAAATCATCAAGGAACACAATGTACACTAACAACAGATCAATGTACCATGAATGGTGCAGAAGCCCTTGCAGAAAAAAAAGGCACCACTATAGGCACTCATTCTAAAAGCAGCGATTTGCAGCAAATAAGGGAAATGTGAACGCATGGAGGGGGGAGGGGGGAGGGGGGAGGAGAGAGAGAGAGAGAGAGAGAGAGAGAGAGAGAGAGAGAGAGAGAGAGAGAGCATGCTCCCCCGCGATCGGTGTTGATGACGCAAGGGTCACGCATCATCAACATCTGGCTGCAAACAATTTTTTATTGAATTTAATATTTAAAAACATGATTAAAAAATGCTTGAAAATTGTTTTTGTTTTTGTTCTTTTTCTATGTGCGGTGTCTGGAGAGCAATTTAATTGTGTTTGGAGATCTTCGAGAAGGAGTGATCCCTGGGATCTCAGCTGGAGGTAGCTTGTGCCCCATTTCCCAGGTTGAATGGTCCACTTTTAGGGGCCAGGCTCCCCGGCCGCATTTTTATTCCTTCTTTTTGTGTTTGTTTTCTTATCTTTGTTTTTTTTTTGTTTTTTTGTTTTTGTTTATGTTAATAAGATTATGTATGCAAATCATTGGTACAACTGACGTGCTATTTGACTGACACCTGATGCTGTTGTATTTGATAATCTGTCCAATAAAGCCTTTTAATAAGAAAAAAAAATGCTTGAAAATTACTTTAACCACTTTTTGCACAGAAATCCTGGGGAAATTGAGCTCCAGGGAGTTTAAGCTAAGTACATGCCTGTAAGCTATGTCTGTACAGACCATTTCTGTCTCCTTGAATGACTGCAAAGTGATAGGTATGGTGGCAGTTTTGGGAATGATCACTGTACAGAAGTCTGAGATGATGTGTAATGATCAATGGCTAAACAGCTATACTGATACATTTTTACATGACACAATCACCAACAATCAGCTCTCGCTATGAATATACAGTTAGCATACATTACATACATACATACATTTACTTGATCTGGTAAATCAATCTTCAACTCCCTGATATTGTTTACCTTGATTTCTGCCTTGCACTACTTTATTTAAATTGAACAACAATGAAATTCCACCACAATTAGCTTTGTACTGACTGGTGCAGTGCAAAGCTAGGATCCCCGTCACATCCCTACTCTCCCGCCCAACCAAACTGGGGTGCGAAAATCTAGGATCCTTGAAAAGGTGGAATGGAGGAATGTTGTGCTAGTTACAGTAGAGTGTTCACAGGGAAGTGTCAACAAACTGGGGAGGGGCAACCTAGGACCCCAGAAAAAAGGAAGGACTTTCATTCTAAAAGTGTTAAGAGAAAGCATTAGCAGTTTTGAGCATGGGAATCTGCAGGAGGATTTTTATAAAAAAAAAATGTCTCAGAGCTAATTATTTAGGGCCTGTTTCCACTGCACGCAGATTGGATGCAGAAAAACTGACTCCAATGAATGCCTATGGGCCTGTTTCCACTAAACACGATTTCTCTGATGCAGATTTTCCCATAGGCATTCATTGGAGTCAGTTTTTCCGCATCCAATCTGCGTGTAGTGGAAACAGGCCCTTACCTGATCTGCTGTAATTTGTTCACAGGTGATGGTCCTGCCCCCTCAGCAATGCATTGGTGGCCATGTTTCTGAAGTCTTCCGAAGCTCTTCGGAAGCCTCCGCCTGTATTGTCACGGCCCGCCCCCACGTGGGCTGAGGCAATGCAGATGGGGGTGGCTAGAAAAACTTTGAAAGAAAACAGCCATAGCTACATTTCCGAGGGGGGCAGAACGCTCATCTGAATGAATGAATTACAGCAGAGCAAGTAAGTAATTAACCCTGAGACACTCCCACCATCCTGCATCATTAAGGGTCTGTTTCCACTAAGATATTACATTTTGCATAGATTTTTCTCTAAACAAAGTTTTTTGCTTTTTTTAATGCAAATTTTAATATGAACTTTCGTATGCGTCTAGCAATCATTATAGTAAATGGATGGGTGGTGCAGAAGTCTGCAGCATGCAATCCATATTATACAGTATGTCCATACATATGACAATTCACATTCAATAAAAATTACTCAACTGACATGCATTGGTTTTATTTTTTAATGCAAAAAATTAAATTCGTACTGAGTGGAAACAGGCCCAAAGAGTCTGGCATGACAGGCTCTGTGGTTTATACCGGAGGTACCCTGTAAGTCCTGGAATTGGACTTTAAACACATTTTTGCAGACAGTAGATGAATGACCTAAGATTAGTCATAACAAATAAAAGGCTTTATGCAACTACTGAAAAAAGCTTGGCGGGTGAGGGTGACGGCTTTCCTTTAACATCAGTCCTTTTCAGTGAGGGACCTTTACACTGCAAACACACTGCTGAGTGTGCAGTACTGCTGAGTAGTGATCATTCTTGTAGCTGATACCTTCCAGGAAGTCAGGAAGCTATTTATAGCCATGCAGATACACTGACAAGAGGAGCGCTTTCTCAGCTTAGGGTCATGTCTGAGGGAAGACCTCGCCCAATCACAAACATTCCACACGAGGTTGCAATAGCGGAGCTGTTTTTTTTCTTTCCAACAGGAAACCAAAGTGTGTCATATTTTTATAGCCATACTTGTTATTTTGTTATGGTGCTTACTAATACTGAGAGAATTACACAGGTTTATTCATCCGTTACAGTCTCTCACTGCAAAAGTCAGCTTGCAACACAACACTTAATTATTTAGCACGCTGGAACAGGTAGAAATTACATTTTCCTTACACTGATACAAGGCTGAGTGGTATGGGTATCAGGCAGGGTCATACTTTTTAGAATTCCTAATCCAATTTGCAGTTTTACAAAATTGTGATTGCCACACATCTAATGTATTTCAATAATGGCATCTCATTTTTTTGTGGGTTTGCATGCAATTTGTGTTTTGCAATTTTTTTAATTTGTTGAAGAGTACCTGAGATAGTAGAAAAGCTCTATGGGTCTTTCCTGTGGTTTCTACTGACCATGCGGGGCCCCACCACACGCCTCCTTGATCCCAGAATGCTCCTGGCCACAGAGAAACAATCAAGGAGGCATACAGCCCAGGCCATACATGCACACTAACCTGCTGCCAATTTTTCAGAGGTGTGCAGCGGCAAAACAAAGACAAAGACAAGACAAATAACATTTATATTGAAACTGAGGGACCTGTATTATTTGCTGGTGGTGGGGTTCTGAAAGAAGCACCAGGTAAGTAAGATAGAACATGTTCACCCAGTCTCAAGTTTACTTTAAATTTAGGAGGCAGGTCATGTGCAATATTAATAGTTCAATGCAAATCGATGTCAATGCAGAAAAACTATTTTGAAGTTCAATACATTTTCCTGTAAATTGACTTATTTACTGGTAAAAAAAAAAAATCACAAAATTTGCATTGAAAATCGCAAAGGCGGATTTGTGCATGCAGAAGACGCCATGATAAGTGTGAAATGTCCTTTAATTTTTTTTAAACCAATAGATTCCGTTAAAAAGATAGGTAATTTATGGCGACTGACCTGAACATGCCTCAGGTATAATACATTGAGTTGTTACATGAAGATGAAGTTTTTCTGATCTGCATTTGTCTGGATCAAAATCTAAAAAAAATGCTAACTATATGCAGCATGGGACTGATGATGACTTTGCAGTACAGTTTGCATACAATTTGCACAAAAGCCACTTCACTGATCATCTCTTCTCACAAAGTATTTTAGCCAGAGAAGAATGACAGCCTAGCGATCAGCCGTTTCAGAAGATGTGAGTAATGAAATCCTTGAAATTTCTCTCAAGTAGTGTCTGACTGGGAGCTGGAAAAGATGAGGAGATCTACTTGCTGGCCAAGCTGCAGTAATTATGTGTTGCTGCTCACAGCGAAGACTTGCTACATGTTCCTATTGGGAGTGATAGCACAGGATTTCTGCTGCTTGGCTAGCAGGTGGATTTCCTCAGTTTTTCCACCTACCACTCCAACACTGCTCTCAAGACACAGAGCTTACTTTACGCGTAAGTTAAGAGCACACACTATGCTGACAGGACTGCATGGAGTGTGTGCACGCTAAAATTAACCATCACCGTGTGAACGTGTTACATTTAGTGAATCAAGTTGAAGGTGAATGACATCATATAACATAATAATGAGTTTAATTAAATAGGTTTTTGACACTAGCATTCGTTTTCTGCTTTAAAGGGAAGGTCCGCGCTGAAAATAAAAAACAAATTGCACTTACCTGGGGCTTCCTCCAGCTCCAGGCCTGCGCAGTAGAGACCCAATAACGTCACGTACACCACATGGCCCGCGCCGTGGAACGCACATGAAGCCGACCCGGAAGCCGACCTGGCGAAGTCGGTTTCTTCACCGCTGGACGCCGGGAGGGAAAGGAGCTGCTACAAGGGCACAGATCGACTGCCAGGAGCTGGAGGAAGCCCCAGGTAAGTGGTTTGTTTATTTCCAGCGCGGATCTTCCCTTTAAGCTTGTTTACAATGGTTTATGCGTATTCATGAAGAGGCAGGTCCTCAATTAGCTATGTGTGGTCATTGACCACCATTGTATTTAATTGTTTGTTATACAATAATGTACTGTTTGTATGCCTGCCCTATTCTGTTGAAAGGGACCCTCTGGGGCATGTATTTTTCCTACGGCCCATAGACTTCCAATAGCGGCAAAAACACGGCGTTTCCCGCTACGCTACCGTTTCTGCCATGTGTGCACCCGGCCTCACACAGTTTTTGTAAACAGTTGAATCATTGCTGACAAGTATCACTCTTCATACATGCACCTTTTTCCCACATTTGTCATTTAGAGGCATGCACAAAATAAATGAGATAAATGAGAAAAGCAGAGAAAGCTAATTGTCTGCCAGTAGATTTAGTATTAAGTCTATTGGCAGTCTACCAGTTTTCTTTCTTCTTCCCAAAACAGATGCAGCTTTTTTAACTTTTGTTTTTTTCATGTGTTCCTGACGTAGAGCAAATACAGAGGTAGAAAAATTGTATACACAAGAATCTGCAGTGCATCCCTCTACAGGTGGACATACATGATTCAACCAAATCAATGTATTCTCCTGTTTTTTTTTTTTATAAAAATATTCAATTGTATAGAAAAATTGAATTTTTTTAAATTAAAAATAAATAATATTTTTTTTGATAGAAATCTTATAGAATGTTTTGGAAAAAAAATGTAATATGTTATCAATCATATGACAGCGGCGGCATGCCGAAACCAGTTGGGAACTGGAGATTGAGCACTGGTCTACTGTTATCCATTTTGAATTTTAGTGTATTTGATATACACGATACACCAATTACATCTAAAAGGTCCCTGTAATAAGAGCACACAATGTAAGTATTTTTATACTGTTTTTATGCATGTGTGTTGTAAATAAACTGGTTATTGTATACCGTATTTTTCGGACCATAAGACGCACTTTTTTACCCCCCAAAAGAGGGGTGAAATGTTGCTGCGTCTTATGGTCCGAATGTGCCACTTCAGACTGTACCTCCGTTAAATTACTGGCAGTCTTGTGGTCCCCTCCTTCCCTCCCTGCTTGAAAGTTAATGTCCCATATGGATTTCGTGGTCACTATAGTTAAAATGTTGGAACACCGGCAATGTCCAGCAGCAATCAGCCCCCTCCATCCCCTTCCCCTCCCATGCACGTGTTGCAGCGAGAGCGCACTACGCTCAGCTCGGCTGCGCTCGTCTCCCCTCCTCACTCCCTCCTATAAACATGAGCCATGTGCTGCCGGGAGGTCCGGGTTAATGTCACTCACCCCGCAAGTCCATGTCCGTGGAGCGGCAGCTGTACCATAATAACACTGGCGGATGCTCTTCTGAACTGTAGCCGCCTCTAATGTAGTGCTTCTGGGAGGTCAGCGGTGTCAGCGCCCCCTCTATCTGTGTCTGTGGAGCGGCTGTACGCATTATGTACCGGCGGATGTTCTTAAAGAGACTCCGTAACAAAAATTTCATCCGGTTTTCTTCTATCCTACAAGTTCCAAAATCTATTCTAATGTGCTCTGGCTTACTGCAGCACGTTCTACTATCACCATCTCTGTAATAAATCAACTTATCTCTCTCCTGTCAGACTTGTCGGCCTGTGTCTGGAAGGCTGCCAAGTTCTTCAGTGTTATGGTTCTGTGATGCATCTCCCCCCTCCAGGCCCCTCTCTGCACACTGCCTGTGTGTTATTTAGATTATGGCAGGTTCTCTCTGCTCTATTATCTTTTACAAGCTGGATAAATTCTCCTCTGAGCTGGCTGGGCTTTCACATACTGAGGAATTACATACAGGCAGAGCTGTCTGCACTCTGCAGGAAGAAACAGCCTGAGACTTCAGTGGAAGATAGCTGCAGGGGGAAAGAAACACACAAATGATCTCTTGAGTTAAAAAAGGAAGGCTGTATATAGCCTGCTTGTGTATGGATGTATTTTCTATGTGTGGACATACTGTACATCAACCTACTTCCTGTTTTGGTGGCCATTTTGTTTGTTTATAAACAAACTTTTTAAAACGGTTTTTAACCACTTTTAATGTGGCGGGGAGCAGCGAAATTGTGACAGAGGGTAATAGGAGATGTCCCCTAACGCACTGGTATGTTTACTTTTGTGCGATTTTAACAATACAGATTCTCTTTAAGAAGTGTAGATTTAAGGGTCCCTTGCTTGATGAGGTCATCAAGCAAGGACTCTAAGCTACACTGCAGAAGAACATCCGCCGGTACATAATGCGTATAGCCGCTCCACGTACACAGATAGAGGGAGCGAGTGACACCGCTGACCTCCCAGAAGCACTACATTAGAGGTGGCTACAGTTCAGAAGAGCATCCACCAGTGTTATTATGGTACAGCTGCCGCTCCACGGACACGGACTTGCGGGGTGAGTGACACTAACCCGGACCTCCCGGCAGCACATGACTCATGTTTATCGGAGGGAGGGAGAAGGGGAGACGAGCGCAGCCGAGCTGAGCGTAGTGCGCTCTCGCTGCAACACGTGCATGGGAGGGGGAGGGGATGGAGGGGGCTGATTGCTGCTGGACATTGCCAGTGTTCCAACATTTTAACTATAGCGACCACGAAATCCATATGGGACATTAGCTTTCAAGCAGGGAGGGAAGAAGGCATACAAGCTGGTGATGTAGAAAAGCAATATGCTATAAACTGCCTGCATACTGTTAAGGGGAGACAATCTTTTTGCTTGATGTGGAGAGAGCTGAATGTAAACTCTCTCTCTCACACACAGTAGAGGATTACCTGTTCTCTCTAGTAAAATGTTATGTTCATTTTGTGAATATGGAATTGAAATGAAAATGGTTAAAATATTAAGGCTTGCTTTGGAGACTTTTATGAATGTGGAGTCAGATGGTGAGTGACACTGGCCTTTACTGCAGGCTGCAACACACTGTGAGCATACAGTCCCTCCTTCTTGTCACTGCACTCAGTAGCTTGGGGGGGGGAGAGAAGCTCCACAAGACGCCCCTGCACCATGGACGCACCAGGTTTAGTATAATTTTTTTTCCCCCTGGATTTTACCCTCTAAACCTAGGTGCGTCTTATGGTCCGGAGCGTCTTATATGCCGAAAAATACGGTATATATATATATATATATATATTATTATTTTTTGGGGGGGGGGGGGGATTTGAGTTTTACATGTATGGTATACTGGTTTAATTTGTAACTAATCGATCAAGCAAAAAAAAGAATAAAAAAAATCAAATTTTTCTGGTAAAACCTTTAACATGGTCTCTACAGAAGGAATTTCAGTTTCATCGTGAATAATTTGATCACATGAAAAAGGGACCGTTATAATTCAAATAAATGTTTGGCTCATCAAGCTGATTTTAGGTTCTTAATCAATAAAATGGTTATTAATAAATAGATTGCATCCCGACGTTTGCGGCCAGCATTACAGTACAAGCGTGAATTAGTGATAATGGGGCTTGCGAAGGTAGTAAACAAGCAGGATAGACTTTTTCCTGGCTTGTTATAATGAGGAGAGAATTAGTGCACAGAAGCCTCATTCTTAAACTCTGCTCTAGTCCTGAGTGCCTCCATGTCGGTAGCCTGTTACCATGGCAATGTTAATAGGTTAGATAGCAATCGACTTAGGCATAGAAGGAAAAGCAGTTATTTTGGGAAGTAAGATGATGCCATAGCGAGAAAGGAGACAAGGAACTTTCCAATCAGTTTTATTATTAAAGCATGTGGTCGTTTTCCCTGCAGTGTCAGTGACACCTAACAGAAAACCGAACTAAAAACAGATCAGTGCTGCATACTTGGGGGGAATTGCCAGGGCCAGCTAACAAGATCCATTGATCTGATGATCTCCACAAAGGGTCCTTGTACTATGATCATGCCAATTCACACATTCCACTACTGCAGTGATCTGCAAACTTGGTTCTCCAGCTGTTAAGGAACTACATGTCCCACAATGCATTGCGAGAGTCTTACAGCCACAGTCATGATTCAAAAAGGCAAATGCATTGTGGGACTTGAAGTTCCTTAACAGCTGGAGAGCCAAGTTTGCAGATCACTGCTCTAGTGACTGCATGGGACCTATTTCAATTGACTCTACAGTTTTGCATCAATCCCATATCTGGCAGTAAGGCTGCCTAGTGTGCAGCCTTACTACCAATTGCATTGACTGCTGTCAGACATGGGGCTCTCCTGAGTCCAAACAAGTCACCAGTTATGGCAGCATACAACTATGGCTTAATTATTAACTCCCACCCCCTTGTTCCCATAGAGATCCATTATTCTAATGCTGGGAATAAATAGCCATAGCACTAAATGGGGACAGTAAATATTTGGCAGCATTGGTTGTTTGGCAGCATTGCTGTACAGTAAAAAAAAAAGCTCCTTAAGCAATATTTCAGAGGGTAGTGAACAACATCAATGTGATAAGGTAGGATATAGAGTACCTAATATGTATAAAATCATTAAAAACAGGATAAATAGTAAATGTTGGCTTACCTCTAGCACAACACTATTGTATGCTTTAAGCAAAATTTTATAGAACAGCACCTAGGACAACACATTTTGCGGTGCATAAACCGCTTCCTCAGGTCAATAGGCGCACCAAGCTTGTTCTACACAGCACACCTATTGACCTGAGCAATTGATTTATACCCCTTGAAATGCATTGTTCTATGTACTGTTCTAAAAACTTTGCTTGGAGCATACAATCGTGTTTGTCAGAGGTAAGCCAACAGTTTCTTCCTTTTTAACCGGTTATTATTCCATACGTATTGGTGTCTCCTACCTTATCCGTTCTTGTCAATTCTGTTGGGAGGTCAATTTTTATGACCTCTTTTACATAATTCTTTGTTATTGGAGAGTGACCAACCTCACAGACACGACCAGCAAAGGTTGAGTTGTAATGGTACCGGCCCACATGCGCAGAATTTATGGGTTTGTGAGTACAGATTAGTTATATCTAACTGGTGTTGTTGCATTCTTTTTACGCCTCCTACATCTCTCTGTAACCTTCCAAATGTGCATGGAATTTGTTCTGTAGTTTTCCGGTGCTAGTGAAGGTTCCCGAAAATGCATTCTGTTTCTGACCAACAGTTCAATTGCGTTTGAACAGTCTGGTATGTGGTGGACCATTGGTGTGAACATCCATCATTTGTGTGAATAAGATTTTAAATCATTAAAGTGACATGTGACATGATGAGATAAACAAGGGTGCATATATTTACCAAGCCTACTTAGACCTTGCCTGCGTCCACTTATCATTGCAGGTGTTAAAAATCCTAGTTTTTTATGTCCATAATAAGACCGTTGAACTGCAGTCAGCTACAGCAGCAGAAGCTCTTCTAAAATGTAAATAAAAACAAAACATTTAATTTAGCTGCGCAAACAATCATGATAACGATAGAGTACTGAAAAGCTCAAAAGTTAATTTATTTTTTGTGTTGAGCTGAATGACCCAGATTTTACAACATACTGATATGGCTGCTGTGCACACTTGGAAGTTAAAATGTAACCCCTCAAAATAAAAATAAGAAGACACAAGTAATGTTCTATGTAGCATTGCTACTCTACATACAATTAATTATCTCTTGAGTTTACTTTCAGTGCAGGTTTGTTTTAATGGTGCCCTGACAGAATACACTGTGCATCCAGCTCTTTTACATTACACAGGGAAAACCTATTTTACAGCAATGTGCTCTGCCAGACCACTGCATACAGACTTTTCATTGCAACCTGGGGAACATCCTTTGAAGCATCTAAAGAGAAGGGGTCCTGTGTCTGCTCTGTATGCTCATTTACCATTTAGACAGGGAAATACAGTATGTATTATCATTACTATACACGTGAAACTCGTAAAATTAGAATATTGTGCAAAAGTCTATTTATTTCAGTAATTCAACTTAAAAGGTGAAACAAATATATATACGAAAAAGGAACCCTTTGCAGGTGTTTTGGATTCATTAACTGATTTGAGTCTGCCACTTAAGCCTACAATATTAACCACTTAAGCCCAACTGGACGAACATTCTCGTCCAGTTGGGCTGAGCGCACTACCTCGGGCAGCGCACTCTCCCGCGGGGGCTCCCGTGTGTGCTCCCGCTGCTGGCCATTAGCCCAGCGATCAATGAAAGGGATTATAGATCCCTTTCTTTGATCAAAGCCCCCTGCAGAAAAGCCGACAGCGTCTCATCAGGTGCAACGGGTTTTCTGAGATTCAAAAAGTTACCCATATTCATTCTTCTTCCTGGAAGCGTATGATCACGCTTCCTGGACTTTTTCACTGTGTCCATCCATTTTTTAATAAATAAATACATTTTTTACATTTAAAATTAGCTGTTTACCTCCCACACCAAAAATTACCCACATACAATTTTGAATAAAAAAAATACAAAAAAATTACAATTAAAAATAAATAAATAAAAAAAACCCAGTTACCTAAGGGTCTGAACTTTTTAAATATGCATGTCATAGAAGTATATTAATATATTTTTTTTTAATTATGGGCTTCTAAATAGTGATGGACGCAAATTGAAAAAATGCACCTTTATTTCCAAATAAAATATTGGCGCCATACATTGTGATAGGGACATAATTTAAATGGTGTAATAAGCGGGACAAATGAGCAAATAAAATACATGGGTTTTAATTATGGTAGCATGTATTTATTTCAAACTATGATGGCCAAAAACTGAGAAATAATGATTTTTTTTCCATTTTTTTTATATTCCTGTTAAAATGGATTTAGAATAAAATAATTCTTAGCAAAATGTATCACCCAAAGAAAGCTTAATTGGTGGCGGAAAAAACAAGATTCCAATTAATTGTGATGAGTAGTGATAAAGTTATTGGAAAATGAATGGGAGGTGAAAGTTGCTCAGAAGCAAAAATTAAACAACCCTTCAGGCTTAAGTGGTTAAACATTTTCACAATATTCTAATAGTCTGAGATTTTGATTTTAGGCTGTAAGCCATAATCATCAAAATTACCATATTTTCCGCCATATAAGATGCACTTTTTCTCCCTAAAAAATGGGGAGAAAAAGTCCCTGCGTCTTATATGGCAAAGGCAGGGAATCCCCGGCTTACGAACGCCAACCGTTACGAACCGCCGACATCGGGGAATCCCAGCCTGCTATCTCCTGTGCTTCTGCTTCCCTTCTCTGTGTCCAAGCTATTTTCACTGTGGCCCCGCTACAGTTAACCTGTGTCCCCGCTGCCCCGTGTGTATCGGCAGGCTTTGCCTCCCCATGTCCCAGCTTCCTGTTCCCGTGTCCCCGCTGCCAGTTTAAGTGTATAGCAGCAGTCTCTTACCTCTGCAGCAGCAGGGATAGCCGACCTTTTTACCGCCACACTTCTCGATCTGGTGACCGCGGCTTGTACTGAAGCATCATCAGTACAAGCCAACACTAGAGCGAGAAGTGCGGCGCTGAAGAGGTCAGCTACCCCCGCGGGCGATGCTAGAGAGGTAAGAGACTGCTGCTATACACTTAAACTGGCTGTGGGGACAGGAAGCGGGGACATGGGGGAGGCAAAGCCTGCTGATATATACTTAAACTGGCAATAGGGACAGGAAGTGGGGACACGGGGGAGGGAAGAGCCTGCCGATATACACTATTTGAAAAAGGGAGCAGGGACACATGTTACCTGTAGCGGGGACACAGTAGAGAGAAATGGCAACACAGGGGAGGTAGAAAGAGACACCTGGGAACAGAGTGGGGGCTCCTGTGGGAAGCAGAAGGACCCCCTGGGGGGAAGAGAAGGGGTCACCTGGGAACAAAGCAGGGACACCTGGGAACAGAGTGGGGACTACTGGGGGGAACAGAAGGGGACACCTGAAAACAGAGTGGGGACTCCTGGGGGAAACAGAAGGACACCTGGGGGGAAGAAAAGGGGTCACCTGGGAACAAAGTGGAGACTCCTGGGAGGACAGAAGGGGACACCTGGGGGGAACAGAAGGACACATGAGGGGGCAGAAGGACACATAGGGGACACAGCAGGACATCTTTTGGGGGAGAACAAAGTACAGGACATTCCTGGAACATGGACACACCAGGTTTAGTAAATATATTTTTTTTTCCCTGGTTTTTGCCCTCTAAACCTGGGCGCGTCTTATATTCCAGAGCGCCTTATACAGCGAAAAATACGGTATAACAAATAAAGGCTTGCAATATCTTGCTTTCCATGCAATGAGTCCATTTCATATACAGCATTAGTTTCACATTTTAAATTAAATTATTGAAAAAACTGACTTTTGCAATTTGTACAATATTCTAATTTTCCGAGCTTCACCTGTATAATTTCTGCCTCTTTCTTCCTCATCATAAAACATCTTTTTTTCATAAAGTGTTATTTTCTTCCGTGTGAAAATAGAGGAAACCATTTTGAATTTGAAAATTTGGAACACTTGTTAATCTTTAAACCCAAGTTTATCCTAAAAAAAAAAAAAAAAAAAGCTTGAGCCCTTAGATGCTCTGTTTATTTCTCCACTCAAAGCTGATTATTTAAAAGGTAGCAAGAATCAAGATAACTTAAAGAAAAACCGTACCCAAGAATTTAACTTCATCCCAATCAGTAGCTGATACCCCCTTTACCAGGCGAAATCTTTTCCTTTACACAAACGGATGATCGGGGACTCTGTATGGCTGATATTGTGGTGAAACCCTTTCCGATAGTGTGATGTCAGGACCATGGCCCTGACACCTTCCTGTCTGTGAACCTCATTGCATTGTGAGAAATAACAGCTGCCAAAACAATTGCCAAAAAACTGAAATAACTGCCAGAAAAAGCAAGCAGCATCTCCTTCCACTGACATCACCTGCCATCAGTAAAAAATGTCACCATGTGATAAATGTCAGAATGTAAATCAGGGAGAGGAAATATTTAACAATGAATCATTTATACATAATTATTGTAAAAATTAAGCACTTTTGTTCATTACATTATTTTCACTGGAGTTCCTCTTTAAGATAATTATCTAAACTAACAAGAGACTAACCACGTTTTGCAGATTTTGAAATGAACGAGGTAGGGAATAAAAAGAAAACATTACAGGAAAGAAGGAAACACATATCAATATGTAAAATCCTTACTTCAGTCAGGACATGACTAGAAAAAGCAAGGAGGGGTGTTTGTGTGTTTTGCTGAAATGCACAACTGTATCTAAAAAGAAGGGAAAAGCAGGGTAAAGATTCCACAATGTATGCCTGTCCAGGCTGAGGTTCCTTAGATCAATATATTTTGCCCTATTCCCAAATAATGGTTGTCACACTGAATGGGATATGGGATAGTTCAAAGACAACCTATCTGATAGTGAAACCGAAAAACTTGATTGCTGAAAAATCTATGCTCATTTTGAATTTGACGCAGCTGAAATATGGGCAGGAAAACTGGAAATACAGCGCAAAAGAAACACTTGGTGGAAAATCTCATAAATAATGAGGTTATTTGGTAACCAGGCAGTAGCATGATTAGATATAAAAGGAGCATCCCAGAGAGGCACAATCTCTCAGAAGTAATGACATTGGCCTCAATTCCCTAAGCTTTATCAAAAACTTTATCAAACGTTTGATAATTTACCTCATGGGTACAATCTAATTTTGAATTCACTAAGGTGTTATAAATGTATTGAATGTTTTATCGATAAAACATTCGATAAATATCCAACACCTTAGTGAATTCAAAATTAGCTTTTACCCATGAGGTAAATTATAAACACCGCATGGGCAAAAAGTACAAAAATGTAAGAATAATGCTCCTCACCATAAAATTGCACAGAATTTCATGTATTTCATCATCTACAGGACATACCGTGAGGAACATAAGTATTTGAACAACCTGTGATTTTGCAAGTTCTCCCACTTAGAAATCATAGAGGGTCTGAAATTCCCATTGTGGGTGCATTCCCGCCGTGAGAGACAGCATTTAAAAAAAAATAAAAATAAATCAGGAAATCACATTGTAGGGTTTTTAAAGAATGAATTTGTATTGCAATGCAGATATAAGTATTCGAACACCTGAGACATTCAGTGTTGATATTTGGTGCAGAAGCCTTTGCAATTGCAGAGGTCAAATGTTTCCTGTAATTCTTGACCAGGTTTGCACACACTGCAACAGAGATTTTGGCCGACTCCTCCACACAGATCTCTTTTAGATCTGTCAGGTTTCTGGGCTGTTGGATTTAGGTCTGTAGACGGGCTAGGCAACTCCAGAACCTTGATATGCTTCTTATGGAGCCACTACTGGATTACCTTGGATGTGGGTAATGCAAACCCAATCGCAATCTCCTCCTCTAGAATTACCTCCTCACATTCACGTTTACAAGATTTGGCATACGCTTCACCCTTCCTCTGGAGTGCACTCCTACAACACATCCGTCACTCGCCAACCTTTGTTACCTTTAACCACTTGATGACCCAGCCTTTACCCCCTCCCCTTATGGACCAGCGCTATTTTTTGTGATCTGTGCTGGGTGGGCTCTGCAGCCCCCAGCACAGATCAGCTGGCACGCAGAGCGATCAGATCGCCCCCCCCCTTTTTTCCCCCCTATAGGGATGATGTGCAGGGAGGGTCTGATCGCTCCTCCTGGCTGGCATGTTGCGGGGGGGGGCCTCAAAGCCCCCCTCCGCGGCAAAATTCACCCCCTCCCTCTCATCCCTGGTGATCCGGGCTGCACAGGACGCTATCCGTCCTGTGCAGCCAGTGACAGGCTGTCCCCTGTCACATGGCGGCGACCCCAGCCGCTGATTGGCCGGGGATCGTCGATCTGCCTTACGGCGCTGCTGCGCAGCAACGCCGTACAATGTAAACAAAGGAGACAAATGAGACCCGCTCCGTGATCTAACAGAAAACGGCCGCTCGTGCGAGTGGCCTTTCCTGATTAAATAGGGAGGCACCTGGCGGTGCAGATATGCGTCGCTGGTCCTCCAGCTACCACTTTGCCGCCGCACGGTATGAGTGTGCGGTCGGCAAGTGGTTAAACGATCTCTAAAAACGTATTTGTTCCAACAAGCATATGCGCTACCTTAGGTCACCTCCCTTTGTCCGAAGATCAAATTGCACTCCTACTAGATATCCTAAAACACACTGCCTCTATATATTTGTTGTATGCTACCCCTCCTCTTGTTTTCCCCCCCATTCCCTTTAGATTGTAAACTCAAGGGCAGGGCTCTCTCCCCCTTTTGTGTCTTGGAAATCACTATACATTTTATTTATCATGTTACTTTTATCACTGTCATTACCAATTCTGTATTTTGTATTCTGTATCAGTTTGCATTTTGTCACTAATTATGTATCTTGTATATTGGTGTACACTATTGTCTGTATTATTATGTACCCCATGTTTGTTTCTTACTTTGTACAGTGCCACAGAATATGTTGGCCCTTTATAAATTAATAATAATAATTGTCATATTGCAAGACCCAGCCACGACCTATCTTCAATACTTGACTGAGGGAAGGAGGTTGTTGCTCAAGATCCCACAATACATGCCCCCATTCATCCTCTCCTTAATACAGTGCAGTCATCCTGTCCTCTTCGCAGAAAAGCACCTCAAAAGCATGTTACCACCCCCATGCTTGACAGTAGGGATGGTGTTCCTGGGATCAACTCATCCTTTTCCCTCCAAACATGGTGAGTGAAGTTTAGACCAAAATGACTTTCTACCTTGCCTTCTCTGGATCATGCAGACGGTCTTTGGTAAACTTCAGACGGGCCTAGACATCTGATTACTTGATCAGGAGAACCTTCCCTGCAATGCATGATTTGAATCCATGATGGCATAGTGTTCTACTGACACTGACCTTTGAAACTGCGGTCTCAGCTCTCTTGATGTTATTGCTCAGCTCCTCCCTTATCATAGTTCTGGGCTGATTCCTCACCCTTCTCATCATCAGTGATACCCCACGAGGTGAGATCTTGCATGGAGTCCCAGTTCGAGGGAGACTGACATTCATCTTTAGCCTCTTCCACTCTCTAACAATTGCTCCAACAGTTGATCTATTTTCACCAAGTTGCTTGGTAATTGCTCCGTAGCCCTTTCCAGCCATGTGGAGGTCCAAAATGTTGTCTTTGACAGGTCTTTAGTCTTGCCCTTGGTAGTAGTTGGAGTCTGACTGTGGGGTAAAGAGCTCAGACAGGTGCTACTAATTTAGATTACCGTATTTTTCGCCGTATAAGACGCACTTTTTCTCCCCAAGAAATGGGGAGAAAAAGTCCCTGCGTCTTATACGGCAAAGACAGGGAATCCCCGACCTCCGATTGCATGCCGATAAGAACCACCGCCATGTCGGGGATTCCCTGCCTATGTCTGTCCACTCCCTCTCCACATCTCTAATCCCCCTACGCAAGTGTAACAGTTCAGGGCGCTGGATCACATACCGCATGGCTGCCGGAATCTGTGTTCTGTGTAACGCCGCTGGTGGTCTGCTCCGCATACGCCTGCTCTCTAGTACATGTCCGCTCCACATGTGCATATGTACCGGTATATCCCGGGCAGCTGGCTTCCCTATCGCCACGAGGATTGCAGACCTGTCCCCTGTGCGCGGCTGGCTCTATTGAAAGGCTCAAACTGATGACGCAATCAGTTTGAGCCTTTCAATAGAGCCAGCCGCGCACAGGGGACAGGTCTCGAAGCGATAGGGAAGCCAGCTGCCCGGGATATACCGGTACATATGCACATGTGGAGCGGACATGTACTAGAGAGCGCGCGTATGTGGAGCAGACCACCAGCGGCGTTACACAGAACACAGATCCCGGCAGCCATGCGGTATGTGATCCGGCGTCGTGAACTGTTATACTTGTAGGGGGATTAGAGATGTGGGGAGAGAGCGACCACCCACTTAGCACCAGGGATTTGCAACACAGGACACCAAAGGGACACAAGAGACAGGAGGAAACCCTAAAGGGGCACAGGAGGAAACCCTGAAGGGGCACAGGAGGAAAGCCTGAAGGGGCACAGGAGGAAACCCTGAAGGGGCACATGGAGGACACCCTAAGGGGACACATGGAGGACACGGAAGGGGACACATGGAGCACACCTAAAGGGATACATAAGGGACACATGGGTGACACATGGAAGACACATAAGGGACACAACGGAGGAGACATGAGTACACAAGAGGACAACATTTGGAGGAGAACATGTACAAGACGATCCTGGAACATGGACGCACTATGTTTAGTATGCATATATTTTTTCTCCTAGTTTGTGCCCTCTAAACCTGGGTGCGTCTTATATTCCGGAGCGCCTTATACGGCGGAAAATACGGTAATGAGTGGAGTAGTGGTGGACTTTTTAAAAGCAGAGTAAGAGGTCATTGAGAGCCAGAATTATTGCGGATTGCCAGGTGTTCAAATAATTACCAGTGTGTTCAATACTTTCCCTCACAGCACAGTAGGAATGCACATGCACCTACAATGTGAATTTCAGACCCCTCCATGATTTCTAAGTGGGAGAACTTGCAAAATAGCAGGGTGTTTAAATACTTATGTTCCTCACTATATTATCATTAAATGATTCAGAGAATTCAAATAATGCTTGGCACATAAGGGCAAAGGCTGAAAGAAAATAATGGATGGTCGTGACCCCTCAGGCTTAAAGAGACACTGAAGCGAAAAAAAAAAATGATGATATTATGATTTGTATGTGTAGCACAGCTAAGAAATAAAACATTAAGATCAGATACATCAGTGTAATTGTTTCCAGTACAGGAAGAGTTGAGAAACTCAAGTTGTTATCTCTATGCAAACAAGCCATTAAGCTCTCCGACTAAGTTAAGGTGGCCATACACTGGCCCGATTTGCGCCCGTTTCGACAGCAGATTCTATCACTGGGATCGAATCTGCTGCCAATCGTTCACGCTACACGCCGAATTTCGATCCTTTCCGTCCGATCCCGTCGATCGCGCAGTGCGGAAAATAACCGTCAATCGCCCGCGGGTAAAGAGCGCATCGCTAGCGGCGTTCGAGTGCCCGACGACCGACGCAATAGAGCCGCATACATTACCTGCTCCGCCGGAGCGACTCCCAGGTCTCCGCTCTTCTTCTCCGCTCTGGTCTGGTCTCCGGCATGCTTCCCTTCTTCCTGTCCCGGCAGGAAGTTTAAACAGTAGAGGGCGCTCTACTGTTTAAACTTCCCCCAGACAGGAAGAAGGGAAGCATGCCGGAGACCAGAGCAGACCAGAGCGGAGACGGAGAAGAAGAGCGGTGACCGGAGGCAGTCGCACCAGCGGAGCAGGTAATGTATGCGGGCGGGGGGAGCGGCGGCAGCACCACCACAACAGATTGTGATCGGTTTCAGGCTGAAATCGGTTCACAATCTGTTTGCAGTAAAGGTAGCCATACGATCCCTCTCTGATCAGATAGGGATCTGTCTGTTGGTCGAATCTGATGGCAAATCGACCAGTGTATGGCTACCTTTAGTCTTGGAGAGGGCTGTTATCTGACTTTTATTATCTCAACTGTTCCTGGACTATTTACTTTTCCTCTGCTAGAGGAGAGGTCATTACTTCACAGACTGCTATGAAAGACTCATTTTGAATGCTAAGTGTTGTGTAATCTGCACATATTATAGAATGATGCAATGTTAGAAAAAAACACTATATACCTGAAAATAAAAGTATGAGAATATTTTCTTTGCTGCTAATCTTCTAGTAATTATTCATAGTACACAACCAATTCACTATATCATATTTTTTTTTCCATTTCAGTGTCTCTTTAACTGCATTGAAAACAGACACGATACTATAGTAAACATTTTTGTATACTCAGGAACACATTAATACAGAATCCTGTTATTGACAGGATTGTGAGTAACATATGCTGCCAACTGGAGAAGGTATTACTTATTGCAGCATAGCAATGTCATAGTGCATCAAGCAGTTGGCCTCTTCCATTGGCAAACATTTACAGAGTGTTATTAAATAAAGAGGTGAGACAACACAAAGGTAAACATGCCTCTGTCTCCGCTGTTTTGAAAAGTATTCCTGGCATCAAATTCAAAAACAACACATAAAAAAAATATTTCAGTATTTTCACTATCTTCTATTTGTATTAGTATTAATGAAATCTAGAATTTCCATAGCATATTTAGAAATCACCACATTCTGTTTTCATTTACATCCGATACAGCTGCACAAGATTTTCTTCAGAAATATATACACTGCGGCAAATCTAAAGATGAAGACTTCCTATTTTTGAAGTCCACTTAAAACAATTTTAACATGTAATATACACAACCTATCCAAAAGGTCGCACACGCTTATATGTCGTTGGACCGCCTTTAACTCGGCATACATTTGCTATAGTGAAAAACTTTTTGATGAGCTCCTGCCAGGGCTGGATTTGTACTCTTTACCACCCAAGGCCACTGTTACCTGCTGCCCCCCCCCCTTCGGTATAGGCAGTGAGATGTCCCCACCCCCTTCTCTACACTCTAGGTAGCCTGACGACCCCCCTCAGTATAGGTAGCCAGATGTCACCTCCCCCCTTTCCCTCTAGTATAGGTAGACTGATGACCCCCATCCAGTATAGGTAACCAGATGACCCCTCCCCCCTTCTCTACACTCCAGGTAGCCAGATGACACCTCCCCCCTTTCCCTCTAGTATAGGTAGCCTGATGACCCCCCCAGTATAGGTAGCCAGATGACCCCTCCCCCTTCCCTCTAGTATAGGTAGCCAGGTGACTCCCTTAATCCCTCCCCCCCTTTCAGTATAGGTAGCCAACTCATCTTCACACACCGCAGCAACCATCAGTGTCACTCATTTTCTCCACTTGTCTCCAGTGCAGAAGCTTCCTCTTCCTTTCCATCATTAATGCTGCCCAAGTCCATACCCGCCGGCCACAATGCAAACATGCACAGAGAGCAAGGTGGCTGCTGCACAGGCGGCTAGCAGCAGAGTACCGCGGTCAGGCACTTGCCTCATCTCCCTGCATTGCAGCATTTGCAAATGCTGCACCAGTTTAGCCTGCTGCTTTGGTGCCCTTGCTCCTGTGGTGCCCTAGGCCATGGCCTAGGAGGCCTTGGCCTAAATCCGGCCCTGGCTCCTGCAGTGTCACAACTTGTTCAGAGATGCATTTATTTTTCGCTAAACATCTTGTAGAAATGTTGAAGTGGGACTGCAGCAAAAATTCTTCTCCAGCACATCCCAAAGATTGTCTGTGTTGTTAAAGTGGACCTGAACTCTAGCACGAGACAGAAGGAAAACAGAGAAAAATGCACCCTGTATTTATAGAGTTTAGTCTGTCTAATTCCCCCTCATCTGTGACTAAGCACAAGTTGTATTTTGATCCCTCAGCTGTTAGCTGCCACTGCAGAGAGGTAATTGGTTGGATGTTAACAATATGTCTGCTTCCATAAAAGCAGGACGTAGACACATTGCAGATGTATTGCAAGATTTGTATCAGCTGCAACAAAGAATTGTTTTTCTTTAAGTGATTATGCTGTTGCATATCTTAAAGAGCAGAGAGGTAGTTCTGAGTTCTGGTCTGCTTTAAAGAGACTCTAACAAAATGTTCATCCTTATCTCTTCTATCCTATAAGTTCCTATACCTGTTCTAATGTGCTCTGTCTAACTGCAGCCTTTCCTAATTGCACAGTGGCTGTATTATCTCTGTTATATGATCTAATCTTCTCTCCTCTGTCGGGCTGAGGCAGTCAGGCTGGAATGTGCTGTGCTGCTTGTGATTGGATAGAAGCTATACACACCCTCTCCAGGCCCCCTGCACACTCTGTATGACACACACTGAGCTACTCTCAGCATATCAATTGCTATGTCTTTTGTTTGTAAACACTGCATAAAAATGGCAATTACAAGCCAGGATTGCAGCAGGGAGTGGCAGAAACAGCACAGAGGGGCCCAGGAGAACATAATGAATAGAATGGTATGCTTTTTATTGTAAGAATTTTAGAGTACAGATTCTCTTTAAGCTCATACTCTCTTTTTTCCAATTAGATACAGTCTTCCAATGGCAGAGCCCATTTTAATCCATATACAGGCTCCTTGATTAAATGTCAAATAAAACATTTAAAGCACCTGGTTAGTTGTCCCTTGACCAAAACCATTTCACACCATGGGATCTTACAGAGCTGCAGGTTGCAATCTTTACTCTACTCTCTTGTAGCCCGAGCAGCAGGATGATGCAAAGCGAACTGCGGGAGCTCCTCCCATAGAACCTGCAATTAACTCTATCAGATAGTAATATGTATATTCACAGACTGTTATCATACTGAAAAATGAATGGGCACATTTATTTCATCCTTGTTGTCTTCTGCTTCTTTACTCGGCATGGTAGACTTCCCTTAAGACAAATCAGGAGGTAATACGGTTTCATTGATGTGGCCCAGATTGTTATTTATATAATCAACAACAGTGTGGGACGGAAGTGCTGATGTACGATTAGCTGCGTCACTAGGAAGCTCCATAACATCTTGAAGCCATTTATCTGTAAATAACTGGTTTATTTCATGGCTCTGTCAATTTTGCAGTAAACAAGTGTTATTACTTATGTATATATACAGCCCAGTAAATACATACCACTAAAGGACAATCATAAGGACCATTTTGCTGATAAAGTCTTTCCGTTCATTCTGGCTTATCATCCACTTTCTCTGTATCTGTCGGCTTGATGGATGCAGGTTTATGAAATGATCCAGCAGTTATTTAGCTACAGATGCAACTTTGGCTGTATTGGCTGCTATCTAACTATTTGGCCAAATAATCAAGAAAAAAATCAGAAAGTAAACAACCCCTTCTGCCACTCTCTGCCAATAATAATCGCAATAGCCACACAACTGGTTCAAATATGCTTATAATTTTATACAGCAGGAATTACACTATGTTTTGAGTGTTAAAAGGACACAAGAGATGAAAATAAACTGAGGAGATAAACAATTGTATCTATCCTACTTCTCCTAAAAATAACTTTTTTTTTTAGATATCCCACAGTTTTATATTATACTTAAAGGGACACTGTAGGGGGGGGGGGGGGGGGGGGGGGGGGGGTCGGGGGAAAATGAGTTGAACTTACACGGGGCTTCTAATGGTCCCCCGCAGACATCCTGTGCCCGCGCAGCCACTCACCAATGCTCTGGCCCCGCCTCCGGTTCACTTCTGGAATTTCAGACTTTAAAGTCTGAAAACCACTGCGCCTGCGTTGCTGTGTCCTTGATCCCGCTGATGTCACCAGAAGCATACTGCGCAGGCCCAGTATGGTCTGTGTCTGCGCAGTATGCTCCTGGTGACACCAGCGGGATCAAGGACACAGCAACGCAGGCGCAGTGGTTCTCAGACTTTAAAGTCTGAAATTCCAGAAGTGAACCGGAGGCGGGTTCGGAGCATCGGTGAGTGGCTGCGTGGGCACAGGATGTCTGTGGGGGACCATTAGAAGCCCCGAGTAAGTTAAACTCATTTTCCCCCGACCCCCCTACAGTATCCCTTTAAATCTACTTTCTATGGTTTTAGGCCTCGTTCACACTTATTCGTACAGATGGCTGTGCGATTGGAACACAACATATGTGATTGCACGCCATCTGCGCTGCACTGGTGATCCCATTCACTACAGTGAATGGGTCTGTGCTGCTATTCTTGTAAAATGCATGCAGCAGTGCGATAGCGCATCGTACTGCTGTGCAGCACATATGATGGGAACGGTAGAAGGGCTGCCTATGCCCTTCTACCGTTTTTGCGTGTCGCAGACTATAGGCGCTGCTAAAATGTGCACGACAGCGCGTATAGTCTGAATGAGGCTTTATTGTTTCATTGTCTCGGCTAAATTACACATTCATTGAAGTATGCCAGAGCTAAAATCTATGAACTATTGAACCTTTTTATCCCTTTTCAGCTCGTAGAAGCTTTTTACTGACAGGAAAGTGTTTTATAGTGAGTATTTCCCTTTGTGTGTTTGGTAAGTTTCAGAGCAGTTGGGGACAGGCTCCTGGTGGTGGCAGCTCCAGGGCTTGACTGCGCTCACATATGGTGTGACATGCTGGTTCTGGGGCCCAGGGCAGTGAGAGTTCCCGGGGCCCCAGGCTGGCGTGTGCACTATTGTTTTTAATTTTATTGTAGATTCCCATGCAGTTTAGTTGGGAGGGGGGCAGATGAGAGGGAATATCCTGCACGCTGGTGCCCCCTGCTGGCCATACAGCCATTGTCTATATCAGTGCTGTCCAACTTCATGGGCATGGAGGGCCATTTTTTTTTCAGACCCCATGGTGGAGGGCCGAAGGTTCTTGCTAGAGCCGCAGACCCCCCCCCCCCCCCCCCCCCCCGGGAAAAATGCAATTAAAGGATAATTAGATTGGCAGCACTTTTCACAAAATGCAATTTAAAATAATGGTGAAGTTACGCGCGCCAGAAAACACGAGGGTTCCATTGAGCGGCGCGCTTAGCGCGCCGCGCCGAAAAATGGGTGTGGCCATGGACCAGAATGCGGGTGTGGCCACGGGTGGAGACAAATTTACATGAACTTAGCAATGTGGGACATTAGATTAGGATAGTGGTGGTGAACCTTTTGGAGGCCGAGTGTCCAAACTGCAACCCAAAAGTCACTTATCGCAAAGTGGCAACAGCAATTTAAACTACATACAAACATTTTAACTTATACATGAACATTATGGAAAATCCAAGTTGAAAATAAACTGTGAAGATAAACAATTTCATCCATCCTACTCCTGAAAAATGTGGGTTTTTTTTAGAACCTCCCAGTTTTATTTTCCGTTTTAAAAAGCTAAAAAAGTAGGTTTAATGCTATTGTCTCATGATGACGATTCAGCTTTTCCATAGTCTCACAGTTCGCAATCATGTGACCCCCAACAAGACAAATTCAGCAATCATGAGGCCCCCAACAAATCATGAGGCCCCCAACAAGACAAATTCAGCAATCATGATGCCCCCAACAAGACAAATTTAGCAATCATGAGGCCCCCAAAAAATCATGAGGCCCCCAACAAGACACATTCAGCAATCTTGAGGCCCCCAACAAGACAAATTTAGCAATCGTGATGCCCCCAACAAATCATGAGGCCCCCAACAAGACAAATTCAGCAGTCATGAGGCACATAAATAGACAGCATTTCACATAAATAAGCAGAATGCCCCTTTAGTGACAGGTGCCCCCCACTTAGATAGTGACAGGTGCCCCCCACTTAGATAGTGACAGGTGCCCCCCACTTAGATAGTGACAGGTGCCCCCCACTTAGATAGTGACAGGTGCCTCCCAGCTAGATAGTGACAGGTGTCCCCCCCCCAGTTAGATAGTGACAGGTGCCCCCCCAGTTAGATAGTGACAGGAGCCCCCCCAGTTAGATAGTGACAGGAGCCCCCCCAGTTAGATAGTGACAGGAGCCCCCCAGTTAGATAGTGACAGGTGCCCCCCCAGTTAGATAGTGACAGGTGCCCCCCCCAGTTAGATAGTGACAGGAGCCCCCCCAGTTAGATAGTGACAGGAGCCCCCCCAGTTAGATAGTGACAGGTGCCCCCCCAGTTAGATAGTGACAGGTGCCCCCCCAGTTAGATAGTGACAGGTGCCCCCCCAGTTAGATAGTGACAGGAGCCCCCCCAGATAGTGACAGGTGCCCCCCAGTTAGATAGTGACAGGTGCCCCCCCAGTTAGATAGTGACAGGTGCCCCCCCAGTTAGATAGTGACAGGTGCCCCCCCAGTTAGATAGTGACAGGTGCCCCCTCAGTTAGATAGTGACAGGTGCCCCCCCCCCCCAGTTAGATAGTGACAGGTGCCCCCCCAGTTAGATAGTGACAGGTGCCCCCCCAGTTAGATAGTGACAGGAGCCCCCCCAGCTAGTGACAGGTGCCCCCACCAGTAGCGAGCCCGTTACCTCTGGGGCTGGCCTCTCCTGTGTCCCCGCTGGCCTCTCCGGTGTCCCCGCTGGCCTCTCCGGTGTCCCCGCTGGCCTCTCCGGTGTCCCCGCTGGCCTCTCCGGTGTCCCCGCTGGCCTCTCCGGTGTCCCCGCTGACGATGCCGCTGCTGCCTCACAGATCAGACCTCACAGATCGCGGCGACTGAAGCAAGCAGAGCGCGCGCATGACACCCGCGCGGCAGAACGTCACATGCGGAAGTGACTAATGATTCACTTCCGCATGTGACGTACTCCGTGCGGGTACCATGCGCCCTCTGTTTACATCAGTCGCCGCGATCTGTGAGGTCTGATCTGTGAGGCAGCGGCAGCGGGGGGACATAGGAGAGGCAGCGGCAGCAGGGGGACATAGGAGAGGCCAGCGGGGACACCGGAGAGGCCAGCGGGGACACAATAAGAGGGAGCAGGCATGGCGCCCATAGCGCAAGCCATGCCTGCATCCCAGGGAGACGAGCGGGCCGCAGCAGGTGGCCTGGCGGGCCGGATGCGGCCCGCGGGCCGCCAGTTGGACAGCACTGGTCTATATGCAACTGAAGCCCTCTCCAACGACTGGCTGAACTGCTCAGCCACTGCTTAATTGATTACTGCAGACTAGGGGCTTGATTCACAAAGCGGTGCTAACTGTTAGCACGCCTGTGAAAACCCCCTTAGCACGTCTAAACAAGCTTTTCGCGCATAAAACTTTACGCGCACAAAACTTTATGCGCGTAAAACTTTACGCGCGTACTGCACAGAGCACAGGGCGCACCGCGCGAAGTGCCCATTAAAGCCTATGGTAAAAACTTTGCGCACGTAACACTTTACGCGCGCAAAGTTAGCGCACGATCTGATTGAGAAATCCGGTGCTAACCTACTTAGCACCCTGGTTAGCGCGTCTAAAGACTTTAGACGTGCTAAGTAGGTTAGCACCGCTTTGTGAATCAAGCCCAAGGTGTAACGTGTGTGTGCACTTCTTATTGGCTTACAAGCAGCCTGCAGGCTTTATATAAGCAGCAGAGAACTGTTTGGGAGTGAGTATTTCCCTTTGTGTGTTTGGTAAGGAAAGTGTTTTATGGCTGTAATTCCTTATCAGTGAGGGTTACGCTATGGTCAGACCCTGTCCTGACCCAGACAGAAACTTTCACTTGCATACCTTGTCTTTAACGCTTTCAGGCAGAGCAAGAAAAAAAAAAAAAGGAAAACAGCATAATTATTTGTGTGCTAGGCAGGGATGCTCTCAAATTTGAATTTCATCCTCCTAACTACAGCAGCTGTGTGGGAGGCCGAGGGGGGGTTAATCTTACTCATCAGGCGTCTTCTTCGCTCATCCCTCGGCGCCTCCCACGCTGCGTTCCAATCCGGCGTCACGTGACTATACACTTCCTCCTTCAACCCAGAAGGAGGAAGTATATGTAATCACGTGACACCGGATTGGAACGCAGCATGGGAGGCGCCGAGGGAAGAGCGAAGAAGATGCCTGATAAGTAAGATTAACCCCCCCTCGGCCACCCACACAGCTGCTGTAATTATTCGAATTTCATCCGAATTCGAATTTGAGAGCATCCCTGGTGCTAGGCACTGTACATACACATGTCTAACTCATCATATCACGTGACCTTGTGTATCATTTAACCCTTTATCAGGTGCACCATGGGAATTTGCTACAAGAAGAGATATTATTAGTCTACAGCAGAGGTGCCCACACTTTTTTTTTTTATCTTGCAAGCTCATTAAAAAATAACAAATTGAAAATGATCTACTAGGTAGACTCTACCTACAGATTCAAGCCACAACTGCAGCACAAGCACAGCAGTCCACCAGTGATTACCACAAGCTGCCAGTCAATTAGATGCATATCATAGAGTCCTACTCAGTAATCCGAATAGTGCTTGACCAAATGGAGTCACAATATCATTCTTATAATATGATGCTCAGTGTCTGGCAAACTGTAATTAGCAGGTCCACATAATGCTTCTAAACATATGGCTCTCCACCTTGCAACATCATAATCCTCTACACTGCTGTGCTAAACTTCAGGACAGCATTTTGCACTAAGCTCATCCAAGTCAAGGAGACAGAGTATGACACATATATAACTCAGGAAGGTGGTGTGGGATCTACCCAGAAGTCCTTTGGGATCTACCTAATGGGCAACCCTGGTCCACAGCAATAAGCGCCCAATGGGGAAGTAAGAAATGCTTTTTTGCTAGGACTTCCTTGTAGACCAATATTCAATTGAAGAATGGCAGTGCAGAGGGGTTGTTGAAGGGTTTTCAAACAAGACCGACAGAAAGGCCCCCAAAATTACAATGATTAGTACGGTTAGTAAGACTTTGATTTTGGTGCAGGACAGTAAAAAAACCACTTTTCTAAGAAAAAATCATTTTTTAAATAAATAGTTTTTCTAGTTATCAGTGTTTATGCATTTAAAGACCACTACCCTGAACATTTTTCATGCTTAACATTCATATGTACAAATACTTATAAGATTAAGAAGTACATTTTGCCCAGGCTGAAAAGCACTTACAAAAATTACTTTTTCTTATGTCACTGTGACCAAAGGCAATCAAAATCTGAAAGATCTGGCAGGTTTTGGACTAGTTCATCCCCTCATAGGGGATTCTTAGTATTTCATTTATTTCATACAAAAGCACACCCTGGAAAGGAACTATAACATATGTGGACTGAGAAGCCTTTCTGTAATCATTTTTTTTGGGGGGGGGGGGGGGGGGGAACGGACCATGAGAATCCTCCATGAACTCCAAAACCAGTCGGATATGTAAGGTTTTTACTGCCTATTGTAAGTGACAGTGACCAAGAAAGAAAAATGTATAGTGCATTTTATTCTGGAACACATGTACATTTTATACATATGCATACAAAATGTACAGTATTTTAAGTGTTACAATTGTGTGTGTGTGTGTGTGTGTTATGATGTCCATTACTAAAGGAATAATGAAAGCTTCCACCATAAGTCACCCATAGGGCCATCTCACAATGTAACTGTTCTTTGCACTCACTACTTCTGGGCACCAGAGGTAGGAATAGGTCCTTTGTCCTTGACTTTAAACAGGGGTGTTTTTCAAGGCGGAGAGAATCAGATCTAATTTAGTCCCTCGTTATTTTACTTTCTTTAACAATGCATTCGGAAATTATTCACATCACTTTTTCCACATTTTGTTATGTTACAGCCTTATTCCAAGATGGATTGAATTCATTTTAATCAGTATTCTACACACAATACCCCATAATGATAAAGTGAAAAAGTTTACTTGAGGTTTTTGCAAATTTATTTAAAAAAAATTTTTTTTGAGAAAGCACATGTATTCACAGCCTTTGCCATGAAGCTCAAAATTGAGCTCAGGTACATCCTGTTTCCCCTGATCATCCTTGAGAAGTTTCTGAAGCGTAATTAGAATTGACCTGTGGTAAATTAAGTTGATTGGACATGATTAGGAAAGGCACACACCTGTCTATATAAGGTCACACAGTTGATGGTTCATGTCAGAGCATAAACCAAGCATTAAGGGCCTATTACCACTACACGTGGATTCCACATGCAAGTTTCTGCATCCAAAATGCAACACATGTTAGTGAATGGAGCGATTTCCATTCAATGCAAATTTTTGGACGCGATGCGGTGCATAAAAAACCTGGATGGTATGCTGTATTTTTCCACATGTGGTGGAATCTGGATGTGAATCATGGCTAATGTAAGTCAATGGGGCTGCAATGGGCCTATTTCCACTACACACAGATTCTGGATGCACAACAACTGACTCCAATGAATGCCTGTGGGCCTGTTTCCACTAACATGTTCATAGGCATTTATTTGAGTCAGTTTTTCTGCATCCAGAATCTGTGTGTAGTAAATGGCCACATCCAGAGCACTGGGTGCAGAACTGATGCAGTGGAAATAGGCCCCAAGTCAAAGGAATTGTCTGTAGACCTCCAAGGCAGGATTGCCTGGAGGAACAAATCTGGGGAAGGTTACAGAAACATTTCTGCAGCTTTGAAGGTCCAAATAAGCAAAGTGGCCTCCATCATCCATAAGTGGAAGAAATTCAAAACCACCAGGATTTTTTACTAGGGCTGGCCGGCCATCTAAACTGATTGGTCGGAGGAGAAGGGCCTTAGTTAGGGAGGTGACCAAGAACCCGATGGTCACTCTGTCACAGCTCTAGAGGTCCTCTGTAAATAGAGGAGGACATTCCAGAAGGACAACCATCTCAGCAGCAATCCACCTTTCAGGCATATATGGTAGTAAAAGGCACATGGCAGTTTGCCTGGAGTTTGACAAGAGGCACCTGAAGCACTCTCAGAACCTGAGAAATAAAATTCTATGGTCTGATGCGATAAAGATTGAACTCTTTGGTGTGAATGCCAGGAGTCACGTTTGGAGGAAACCAGGCACTGCTCATCACCAGACCAATACCATCCCTACAGTGAAGAATGGTTGTGGCAGCATCATGCTGTGGGAATGTTTTTCAGCTACAGGAACTGGAAGACTAGGCAGAATAAAGGGAAAGATGACTTCAGCAATGTATAGAGACATCCTGGATGAAAACCTGCTCCAGAGCGCTATTTAACTCAGACGGAGGCGGCTGTTCATCTTTCAGCAGGACCACAACTCTAAGAGTACAGCCAAGTTATCAAAGGAGTGGCTTCAGGACAACTCTGTGACTGTCCTTGATTTGCCCAGCCAGAGCCCTTGAATCTGATTGAAAATCTCTGGAGAGATTTAAAAATGTCTGTGCACCAACACTTCCCATCCAACCTGATGGAGCTTGAGAGGTGCTGCAAGGAGGAATGGGCAAAACTGGCCAAGGATAGGTGTGCCAAGCTTATTGCATCATGTACAAAAAGATTTGAGGCTGTAATTGCTGCTGAAGGTGCATCAACAAATTATTGAGCAAAGGCTGTGAATACTTACAGTGGCTTGCAAAAGTATTTGGCCCCCATGAGCTTTTCCACATTTTGTCACATTACTGCCACAAACATGAATCAATTTTATTGAAATTCCACGTGAAAGACCAATACAAAGTGGTGTACACGTGAGAAGTGGAACAAAAATCATACATGATTCCAAACATTTTTTACAAATCAATAACTGCAAAGTGGGGTGTGCGTAATTATTCAGCCCCCTGAGTCATTACTTTGTAGAACCACCTTTTGCTGCAATTACAGCTGCCAGTCTTTTAGGGTATGTCTCTACCAGCTTTGTACATCTAGAGACTGAAATCCTTGCCCATTCTTCTTTGCAAAACAGCTCTAGCTCAGTCAGATTAGATGGACAGCATTTGTGAACAGCAGTTTTCAGATCTTGCCACAGATTCTCGATTGGATTTAGTGCTGGAATCTTTGATTGGGCCATTCTAAAACATGGATATGTTTTGTTTTAAACTATTCCATAGCTGCCCTGGCTTTATGTTTAGGGTCGTTGTCCTGCCGGAACGTGAACCTCGGCCCCAGTCTCAAGTCTTTTGCAGACTCCAAAAGGTTTTCTTCCAAGATTGCCCTGTATTTGGCTCCATACATCTTCCCATCAACTCTGACCAGCTTCCTTGTCCCTGCTGAAGAGAATCACCCCCAGTGCATGATACTGCCACCACCATATTTGACAGTGGGGATGGTGTGTTCTGAGTAATGTACAGTGTTAGTTTACCACCACACATAGCGTTTTGCATTTTGACCAAAAAGTTCAATTTTGGTCTCATCTGACCAGAGCACCTTCTTCCACATGTTTGCTGTGTCCCCCACATGGCTTGTGGCAAACTGCAAACAGGATTTCCTATGCTTTTCTGTTCACAATTGCTTTCTTCTTGCCCCTCTTCCAACTTTGTGCAGTGCACGACTAATAGTTGTCCTATGGACAGATTCCTGCACCTGAGCGGTAGATCTTTGCAGGTCATCCAGAGTCACCATGGGCCTCTTGACTGCATTTCTGATAAGCGCTCTCCTTGTTCTGCCTGTGAGTTTAGGTAGATGGCCTTGTCTTGGTAGGTTTACAGTTGTGCCATACTCTTTCCATTTCTGAATGATCGCTTGAACAGTGCTCCGTGGGATGTTCAAGGCTTCGGAAATCTTTTTGTAGCCTAAGTCTGCTTTAAATTTTTGAATAACTTTATCCCTGACCTGTCTGATGTGTTCTTTGGACTTCATGGTGTTGCTGCTCCCAAGATTCTCTTAGACAACCTCTGAGGCCGTCACAGAGCAGCTGTATTTGTACTGACATTAGATTACACACAGGTGTACTCTAGTCATTAGCACTCATCAGGCAATGTCTATGGGCAACTGACTGCACTCAGACCAAAGGGGGCTGAATAATTACGCACAGTCCATGTTGCAATTATTGATTTGTAAAAAATGTTTGGAATCATGTATGATTTTCGCTCCTTTTCTCACGTGTACACCACTTTGTATTGGTCTTTCACGTGGAATTCCAATAAAATTGATTCAAATTTGTGGCAGTAATGTGACAAAATGTGGAAAACTTCAAGGGGGCCGAATACTTTTGCAAGCCACTGTATGTACATGTGCTTTCTCGCTTTTGTTTTTTTTTTATTTTCAATAAATTTGCCAAAACTTCAACAGTGTTCTCCCCAGAAATGTTTTCCAGCCGGGTGGTATGAAAAAGTAGCCGGGTGGGGAAAGTCATGCTGGGTGCCACTAGGTGGGGAATCGCGTGCCCCCCTCCCCCAATAAATTAACAGGCTCCGTCTTTTGTACTGAAATCTCTTACATGGATACTTAACATAAGAAAAATTAAGCTAGTTACTTACCTGGGGCTTCTTCTAGCCCCTAAAGTCCTCCTGCTCCCTCACCACCTCCTTGATCATGCTCCACCAGTGGCCAGGAGTGCTTTGCCCATGTGCAGTAGCAATTATTAGTTACCACACAAGTGCAAAATGCTAATGGTCACGAGAATGTGATAGAGGAGGCGAGTGACATGTGGCCGCACATGCTGCGTTCAGAGAGGAACAAAGCGCTGCGGAATGACTGCATGGGACAAGAACTACTTAAGGGGTTGGAAGAAACCCCAGGTAAGTAACTGGCCACTTTTTTTTTATTCTAACTACCCTTCTACTGATTTGACAATGAAACTCGCAGCTTTTCTTATATACATGGGTGGTCCCAGTGTGGAAAAGAGGATTTCTGGGCCATATCCGATATCACCTCTTACACTACCCATGTGTATAGGAAACATGGAAAAAATCTTGGTAGTTTCATTTTCAAATCTGCAGATTGCACCTGGCTGCTGGTTGCAATGTGACACTGACAGCCACATAACTAGCAATATCCCATGTGACTGCCAAAGGCCAGGGGTGTCTCTCACTAATCACTCTGTGCCTCAGTCAGTCTGCCGTTGCCATGGGTGAGTCTGTGGCCATCTGTACACTGGCTCATCCCCTCCCCCCCCCCCCCAACTGCAGCTCCCTCACACCAGTGACACTCACTTCTGTCATCAATCAGGGCCCAAGGAAAGCAGTGTCAGGACAGGATAATTGTGGGGTCAAAGGGTCAAGCATCCTAACTAACGTTCTGGCTGGCGGGGGCTGTGTTAGAGGCCCTCCTACTCCATTAGTAGTAGCCAGTGAGATTTACACTCGCAAACACGCTGCGGCTGGGACCAGTACAGGGAGAGGAGGAGAGCGTCTGGCTGGACATGCTACAAAGATCAGAGCTGTGCGTTATCGTCTATCCTCAGCTCATATGAGCTGCAAATACAGGGAGATGAGGAGGACAGTGCCTGGCTGTACATTCCGAGAGCCGCGCTTCCTCTCTACAGCTCAAACTGAGCTGCGTGTGACGTCACCTGCATTCCCCGCCCCTCCACACAACTGCCGGGAGCTGAGGAGGAGGGCGGAGATAGCGTCCCTGAGTGACAGCGGCTGGCTGCAATGATACAGCCGCCGCTGATCACTAATAAATGCACAGAGCAGAGATAATTTTACCCGGGAGCTCATGGATTTCACCCGGGCGGCCCGCCCAGGTAAATGGCTCTGGGGAGAACACTGCTCAAGTAAACATTTTTCCCGTTAACACTATGGGGTGTTGTGTGCAGAGTTCTGAGAAAAAAATGAATTCAAACCATTTGGGAATAAGACTAACATAACAAAATGTGGAAAAAGTGATGCGCTGCGAATAGTTTCCAGATGCACTGTTTTTACATGTTTTCAATGGACCAGAACCAAAAGTGTTAAACTTCTGAAACCTGATTGAATCCTCGAATGACTTTACTGTTGAGTTCTGTCTTGGCTTTTCATTATTCCTAGACCGGTAGACTTTTGCCATGTTTACAAGATTACCTTTTTATTTATGTGAAATTATAAAAAAATGTAACAGGAGGTACCAGAAAAATCTAGGAAAATCAACTTACATCAACTAAATTGATGGTATTCTGTGAAGTCTAAAACTACCCATGACTGTTCCCAAATTAATTTCAGCATATTTACTGATCCCTATATTTCCAGACCCAACATTTGCAAGAGGACTAAATAAGTGAGCTAAGAAAATCCCTTCTCTTGCTATCATGATGGGCACTGGGTAGACATTGGGCCAATAATTTACTGCATGCGTATTATTACACATTATGAATGTCAGTATATGTATAACAATACACACAAATGTTGGGGCATTTATCAAAATGCAAAATATAGATGATGGGCTCTTACCAAAGTAACTCATGGTTAATAATAACAGTGTATGGATTGCCTAGTGTTTAGTTACCATGTCCAGCAGGCCAGGATTTACCTCGCAGGAGCCTATAGGCACAGATATCCTGGCACCCTAGACTTCACCCTCCCCAAACCTACAAACCCCCTCAGAACCGCACCGCATGTGTGCTGGCTGGCCCAGCTGTCACTTCTTCCATTGCCTGTCATAGGTAGCTACAGGTGCCCCTTAGTATTAGGTAGCCATATGTACCCTAGTTAGAGGTGCCCCCAAGTAGGTAACTAGAGGAATCTCAGTATTAAGTAGCTAGAGGAAGGGAGATTGAAGGGAGATCTTGTCAGTGGAATGCTAAGAACAGGGTGAGTAACCTCTCATTTACACACTTATCAAGACTCTGTATAGGGAATGAGGGAGGTGCTTGGAGAGAGGAGTGAGACGCCTTTCCATCATCAGGCGCCTGTAGGCACGTGCCTACAGTGCCTTATGGTAAATTCGGCCCTGATGTCTAGTTATGCAAATTGCATGGGGCTTTAGGTTTAAAAGCTATTAAGTGTTGGTCTGAATAACAGGAATGGCTACATTTACACACACATGCATTTCAGATAAAGAAACTTTATATAATAAAACAAAAAGGCACATGCATTTCAAAAGGACTGAGAAACAATAGTAAATGCTGAACACATTTTCTTAATAAGAAACAAGGCATAATTT
This sequence comes from Hyperolius riggenbachi, assembly GCF_040937935.1. Lineage (NCBI taxonomy): Eukaryota > Metazoa > Chordata > Amphibia > Anura > Hyperoliidae > Hyperolius > Hyperolius riggenbachi. Next base: position 113,262,800 of record NC_090650.1, on the reverse strand, counting down.
ACTAAGGCATATCTGGCTCAGAGATCCTTTTGAGACTATAAATTACTAATTGTGTAAAACTGTCCTGGAACTGTTAAAAATATATTCTCACTGTGAGAGCATGCATGTGACAGAAATGAGTTCTTATGACCCATTTGAGGGTTGCAAATTCCTGTTCCCCAACTGCGGATCATTCTGTAAAAAAAAAAAAATCCAGGACAGATTTAGGCCCTTATTTAATTCATTTTTTCTCCACTTTTTCCCTTAGATGACATTTTCACACCTTATGAATAAAATGCCACCAGCAAGGAAGAAAATACTCAAAATAAGTTTGACAGTACTTTTCATCTACTTTTTGGTACTGTTTCAATTGCAGAATGTGAAAAGTTATTTTAAACAGAAGATGAAAAAATATCTTCTATGAGAAAACTTTGGAGAAAAATTTAATTGAATAAAGGCCTTCAAGTCTCCAATAAGTTCTAGCTCAGACATGTTTTAGTTAATTAGGAGCATTATTTTTTCTTTTAATCCTCAGAATGCTCACATCCTTGATTTAGATGCATTTTTGTAAGGAGTATACATAGTCCGCAGTGTTTTTATTGAGTGCTTTTAACACAATTGTACATCAACTGCTTATTTAGCTCCAATATTTTACAAGCCACCTTAAATACTCAATTTTCTTAATTTAGAAAGTCCTCAATCGGGAAACACAGTCTAGTTATGCACAGTGATTCTTACTTTCAAATGTTATATATAAAACTTTGTTCCCTGGAGCATGCACCCACCTTAAAAGACTTAAAAAAAAGGCAAAAATAAAATAAAAATTGTAAAAAGAAAACTCTAACACTAACAAAAGTCAGTAGGAGGCAACAAAAATTAAATTATAATCCCCCATCTCCCTAAAAAGAAAAAACACAAATATTGATACAAGGTTTCAAACAAACCTCTATACTATCACTTAGTCAACAATTCTTGCACAGAAACTAAAAATCCCAAACATGTATGTCTTGGGGGAAGTTCAAGTTAAAGTCTCAAGAAAAAAGGGACATACAGTATTTTGTCACGAGGTGTAAAAAAAAAAAAAAAATTAATAAAAAGTCAAAAAAGAGCTATTGATGCACTTAGTGAATGTGCTTGCTCAGGTCCAGTGTGACAAATCCTATGTAGCATATCTCTTGGTCCACTGTCTGGCCATTCTGTCATGCTCTGCTCTGTTGGTCATGTACTGGGTGGCGATGCTTCCGACAAGAGGATCAGCTAAAAGATAAAAAAAGGAAAAGTTGGTCAATCACCACAATAAACAACAAATATATTGAAACTTCCTTACTCCAGGGTATATACGGTAAGTGCAGTAAAGAGCGAATAAACCAATGTAGATAAAAGCATGACAGGTGAAATACAATGTAATTTACATATTTTAAAAATGTTTGCAGTGTTCTATCATCTAAGGTGTATTACATCTACAGGTCATTTAATGGCGTACATGTAAAAAAGGCTTCTGGAAAAAAAGAGCACAAGATGTCAATAAATGCGATTTGGGTTATAAAAGGGCCCCAGATATAGCCAACAAATGCCAATAAATTAGATTTTTTTTTATATAATTGGGTGCCGGCTGTAAATGATAAATGTTATTTTGTTTATAACAGGGTGCAGTATGTAGCCGATAGTAGTGATTTAGTTTATAAAAGGGCGCCTGTTTGCAGCCAATGACAGTGATTCTGTTTACAAAAGGCACTGCATGTAGCCACTATTAGAATATAACCCTAACCATAACCTTAATACCCCCTGGCATTAACCTTAACCCCCCCCCCCCATGGTGGTGCCTAACCTTAACCCCCAGCCCCTTACCTCAACCCCTCATAGTGGTGCATAACCCTTAACCCCCCATGGTGATGCCTAACCTTAAACCCCAGCCCCTTACCTAAACCCACATGGTGGTGCATAACCCTTAACCCCCCCATTGTAGTGCCCAACCTTTAACCACCCAACACCTAACCTTAACCTCCCATGGTGGTGCCTAACCTTAACCGTGGTATTCAGTGAGATTATTTTAGCCACAATTTTTGAAGGATAAAAGCGGTATTTAACATGATCGTTGTAACAGCATTTTATGTCAAAGATATAAAGGGAATTCAGTAAGATTGTTGTTGCCACAATTTTTTAAAGATATAACCAGTATTTACTGTGATCATTGTAGCCGCATTTAATGACAAGGTTATAAACAGTATGATCTTTGTAGGTGCAATTATTGAAATGATATAACCGGTAATGGCTTGATCAAAATAACCGTGTTTTGTGCAGATTGTAGTAGTAGTTGCAAACAAAATAAAAGAAAAAATGAGGCCAAAATATAGTTGTGAAAATATAGCCGTTATTATATTAAGGGCATATAATGTAAGCGTAACTGAAATCAGGTCCTTTATTGTAACTGAAAAACAAAAATTTGCTTTCCTAAAACAGAAAGAATTTGCGATAATTCAGGTTAGAGTGAGCTCGAGATGTCTCCCAGAGCACCACTGCTGAATATATGCAAATTAACCATTGTACCCTTAGAAGCTAAACACACCTCCAGAACCGCTGGAATGCAATGATGTGTCAGCTTGTTAAATTGTACAGAGCCATAATAATCCAACATGCATACAGACTGTTTCGGATTGTTTGATCCTCATCAGTGCATGGCATGGATTAATTTGGCTCTATGGAGTAGGGCTTGTAAACCGAGAGGTACAGACTAACCAGCAAGCTCATGGTGACCCAGAACTCATTGGAGTGTGTAAGGGACTACAATGGTCCTAAAAGCCCCCTTACTAAGATGTTAAGAAAAACAAAAATTTGCTTTCCTAAAACAGAAAGAATTTGCGATAATTCAGGTTGGAGTGAGCTCGAGATGTCTCCCAGAGCACCACTGCTGAATATATGCAAATTAACCATTGTACCCTTAGAAGCTAAACACACCTCCAGAACCGCTGGAATGCAATGATGTGTCAGCTTGTTAAATTGTACAGAGCCATAATAATCCAACATGCATACAGACTGTTTCGGATTGTTTGATCCTCATCAGTGCATGGCATGGATTAATTTGGCTCTATGGAGTAGGGCTTGTAAACCGAGAGGTACAGACTAACCAGCAAGCTCATGGTGACCCAGAACTCATTGGAGTGTGTAAGGGACTACAATGGTCCTAAAAGCCCCCTTACTAAGATGTTAAGAAAAACAAAAATTTGCTTTCCTAAAACAGAAAGAATTTGCGATAATTCAGGTTGGAGTGAGCTCGAGATGTCTCCCAGTAGTGATGGGTCGTTCGCGAACGAGCTGGCTCTAAGAGCCGGCTCTTTGCTGCGAACGACAAGAGCCGGCTCTCAGTTTTGAAAGAGCCGATGCCTCAGCCGCCCCACACAGCTCTACTTTGCTGTGTAATAAAGGGCGCTGAGGCATGCTGGGAGATGTAGTCCTCCTCGTGCAGCTTGTAGGAGTGTATGGGGCGGAGCAGAGCAGTAGCAGGGGGGATTGCCGGAGCCAGAGAAGCAGTCTGGAGTTGTCATGGAGACGGGGGCAGGGCTTTTACTCCGATTCTGAGTGGCATCTAGTGAAATTTAATGAAGAGCCGATTGAGAGCCGTAAGAGCCGGCTCTTTAATGGGAGCCGATTCAGAAGAGCCGATTCTCCAAGAAGAGCCGGAATTCCCATCACTATCTCCCAGAGCACCACTGCTGAATATATGCAAATTAACCATTGTACCCTTAGAAGCTAAACACACCTCCAGAACCGCTGGAATGCAATGATGTGTCAGCTTGTTAAATTGTACAGAGCCATAATAATCCAACATGCATACAGACTGTTTCGGATTGTTTGATCCTCATCAGTGCATGGCATGGATTAATTTGGCTCTATGGAGTAGGGCTTGTAAATCGAGAGGTACAGACTAACCAGCAAGCTCATGGTGACCCAGAACTCATTGGAGTGTGTAAGGGACTACAATAGTCCTAAAAGCCCCCTTACTAAGATGTTAAGAAAAACAAAAATTTGCTTTCCTAAAACAGAAAGAATTTGCGATAATTCAGGTTGGAGTGAGCTCGAGATGTCTCCCAGAGCACCACTGCTGAATATATGCAAATTAACCATTGTACCCTTAGAAGCTAAACACACCTCCAGAACCGCTGGAATGCAATGATGTGTCAGCTTGTTAATATGTACAGAGCCATAATAATCCAACATGCATACAGACTGTTTCGGATTGTTTGATCCTCATCAGTGCATGGCATGGATTAATTTGGCTCTATGGAGTAGGGCTTGTAAATCGAGAGGTACAGACTAATCAGCAAGCTCATGGTGACCCAGAACTCATTGGAGTGTGTAAGGGACTACAATGGTCCTAAAAGCCCCCTTACTAAGATGTTAAGAAAAACAAAAATTTGCTTTCCTAAAACAGAAAGAATTTGCGATAATTCAGGTTGGAGTGAGCTCGAGATGTCTCCCAGAGCACCACTGCTGAATATATGCAAATTAACCATTGTACCCTTAGAAGCTAAACACACCTCCAGAACCGCTGGAATGCAATGATGTGTCAGCTTGTTAAATTGTACAGAGCCATAATAATCCAACATGCATATCATGTAACTGCAAACACTTACATGATATAGTCGAAATAAACATTATATAGCCAATACAAAATAACAGGAGCCCTTTTCACCGCATATAGCTGCTATTCGTGGCAAATAACATTAAAGTCTATGATTGGTGGATCCTTTTTAACACAAGATGACTCTGTGGCCCTTTTCAACTAATACCCATTTTAAACATATTTTAAACACGGACATTTTTTTCAGTGTATTAAATTTAACACAGTCCCTGTCAGAGTACAGCAACTATTGTTCCCCAATTTCTGTTGAGTGAAATTATAATACTGTAAGCCAGAAAGTGGAGGTCTCGCTATTTTTCTTGATTTGATAAATGGTCAGTTAATTTATTTGAATTACTAAACTGTATATAAATGTTCGTGCATTTCCAGGATTCTTATCAGTTACTCCAACTCCAGGTACCCACAATTGCTCCGACTCCTGCTCCACAGACCTTGAATGGCTATGGAGTGGATACAAAATTCATCTGACTCCTCAGTTTATGAAACCACTGACTCCAACTCTGACTCAAGGTACCCAAAAATTACTCCGACTCAGACTCCTCAACTCAGGGGAGGACTGGCCAGGGGGGAAAGGGGGAGATTTCCTCCCAGGCTGCCTCTCATTTAATGATTTAGGGCTGGCCGATGCACCAATCTTTTCGATAATTATTATTGAATCAGATGAAAACCTGTGCGGCCACAAGCATGCCCAATCAACAATTTGACTAATTTTGGGTGGAAATTAGTTGAATGTATTGATCTGAGATGCTGGGAAATCTCAGGTCGATGTGGTCGATTAAGTGCAGCAATCACGAACGATGAATGTGACGGATCCCGGGCCATTGTCCCTCAAAATATATTATGTGCCCCCCGATGCCTGTGCATTATACTTTACCTGTCACGCTGTCCCTCAAGTGTTCTTGCTGCATTTCTGCATTGGCACCCCACGTGACCGTCGGCATATTGCACGTGGGGCACATGTGTGACATCATTTAGGCTGGGGCTGCCGTGAAAACGGGCCTCTAGTTTGTGTTTTCCCTCCAGGCCAAAAGGCCCCAGTCCTCCCTGCCTCAACTCCACAGCCCTGCATTTTTAGCGCTACAGTATTAAAGTCTTAGTACCATCAAGGAACCGATTTACTGTATAACCTTTATAGCAGATTTCATAAGCCTTTCATAAGGTTCCGATTGGCTAATTGTGGATGCAGTAGTATAAACAATTACTTCCAGTTTATTAATTAAAATAAAAAATAGTTGAGCAACAAGTAAATTAGCTGAGAAATTAATTTCCTTTCCTGATTAACATTGAAAATATTCTCTCTTTCTTTCTCTGGACTGGGAGGAGCAAATAGATTTTAAAAGTGACTTTAGATCTCAGAATTTTTTGTAGTCATTGCGTGATATCAAACACTTCACCAAACCAATGGCTGCATGTTACTAACTTCACATATTTTTTTTATTATCATATTAGTTAACAAGATTGTACACAAAGAATGTGTTTGTAACTGAAGTTGAGGGTTTTTAAATAACTTATTGAAGAATCTAATTTTTAGTTAATTAAATGGTGACATCACAGGAAGTAGAGCTTAATATTGTGCAATGAATTCTGGTATGGTTTGGAGAGGGAGCGAGAGAGGAAATTGTTCTTATATAATTTAGCAGTGATAACATTTCGGAGCTCTGAAATAGCCCAAGGATGTTTCTCAGCCTGGGTGGAAAGAAATGCATGCAAAAAAGGTGGGATGAGTCAACAGCATTCTCTTTTGCCAGAAACTCATTTTATAGGAGTTTGCCAGCACGTAGCAGCTTATAGAGTATTAAAAGGGAAAACATGTTTCATTAAAATCTGATTCATATTAATGTACAAACCAGTTTGTAATTTTAAAGGATGCGTCCAGGGAAAAAAAAAAATCCATTTACCTGAGGCTTCCTCCAACCCCTGGCAGCCGTTCTGTGCCTTCGCCGCAGCCCCAGTGGTTCACGTTCTTCTCTGCTGCAGAAGCCAACCTCGCCAGGTCGGCTTCTTCTGCGCTCCACTACTACACCGCTGTCGTCGTACTGCCACTGCGCAGTACAGTCCTGATGACGTCAGTGTTGTAGCGGTGGAGCGCAGAAGAAGCCGACACGAAAGTCGACCAAGACCAGGTCGGCTTCTGCAGTTGAGAAGACCGGGAGCCACCGGAGCTGCGTCGAGGGCACAGAACGGCTGCCAGGGGCTGGAGGAAGCCACAAGTAAGTGGATTTTTTTTCCCTGGACGTATACTTTAAAGTTTTAAAAATTACTATTTTGATTAATTGACAGGAAGCAACGATTCTTTTTGAAATAAAATCTTTTTTTATATATTACCATGACAATAACATTCATTATAAGTGACTCACTGCCTTGTCTCAAAGCATTCAATTTAAAGCTACAGATGGGGTACTGTATGGAATATTATGTCCCTAGCCCTGGCCATTGGGCTAAGTCTTTTATATTATTATGTATCTTATATAGCACCAACATCTTTCGCAGTGCTTTACAGAGTTTATATAGGGGCCTGATTCACAAAGCGGTGCTAACAGTTAGCACGCTGGTGAAAAGCCCTTTATCACGCCTAAACTCAGTTTAGGTGTGATAAGTTTAGGCATGATAAGTTTAAGCACCAACTGGGTCAGCACCGCAGTGCACAGCTGATCAAAAGTTTTGCGCTAGCAAAGTCTGGTGCATTTCGCATACAGTTTAATGGTGCTGCTTTGCGTGCGGGACTTTGTGCGCGATCTAAACATATCTAAACTTAGCATGCCTAAACTTATCATGCCTAAACTTATCACACCTAAACTTATCACGCCTAAACTGGCTTTTCACCAGTGTGGTGCAATGGTTATCATGCCTTAAGTCTCTAACTGGGTTAGCACCGCTTTGTGAATCGAGCCCATAGTCTTGTCACTAAATGTCCCCTCAGAGGAGCTCACAATCTAATCCCTACCTTAGCAATATGTCTATTGTAGTCTAGGGACAATTTTAGGAGTATGTATATATTATGTGTGTCCCTAACTGGTTGTGACTCATTTCAATACATTCTATTATACTGTTTTTTAATCTAAAATACCAAATATGATTTAGAGTTTTGGGGAACCTTCATCTTCTGGCCACACTCCCAGCCAAGAACGAGTGCATCTGTACTGGGCATGCACGAGTCAGGTCCGCACATGCCCAGTACAATTATGCATTTGTATAAAGAGGGAAAAAAGCAGAGCACGAGTGGATTTGTTCTACTGGGTGTGCACAGCCCTTACTCATGCATGCCCAGCCAGGATGCGCTTGTACACGGCGGAAGAAAGGCCATGAGAAACATATTTGACAAGCTTTAGCATATGCTTAGTGGCACCCAGTGCTGGAATAGTAGGGCTGCAGGAGAATCCATGGAGCTTTTGGACTATCCAAGGCCTTCCACAACTGAAAGTAATAACATGATTTGTTAATATTTACATGTATCGTATTGACCAGTTCAGGACTGCCGCATATTAAAAATATGTCATACTTGTGGCTGCCTAAGCCTGATGCTGCGTAGGTTTAACACCGGCAGCTCCTACTGTAGAAAAATCACTAAAATCAAAACGTGATTAGTGCGATACATGTTATGTAAGTAGAGCAAGTATTCATCTACTTATATATGTGTTTTTTTTCTGAGATAGTATGGCCGACAGCTCCTCTGAGCCAGAGCCTGCCATCCCCAAGTAGTTAAGCAAAGTGTCTGACTGCAGGTCCACTTTAACCCCTTTCCAAAACTTTGTGATGCACAATACTTAAAGAGGACCTCCATACAAAAATGAATGTAATGAATGAATAGTTGTATTTCTCTCCGGAGTCTTGCCCCATTAATCCGCCCCGAAGCCTCCGCATCACTACACTACCACCGCTTGGCCCCGCCTCACCTCTCTCCTCTGAGAAAAACGCCAAGCTATTTTTTTCTTGGAGGAGAGAGGGGAGACGAGGCCAAGCGCCATAAGTGTAACGATGTGGGGTCTTCAGGGCGGCTTTGTGGGACAAGACTCCAGAGGTAAATATAACTTTTCATCACAGCAGCGCTGACAGATTTTTATTTTTTGTATGGAGGTCCTCTTTAAGCACTCATTCCTAACTGAGGCATCTGTCTTCAGCAGGCCAGCCATTACAGTTCTGCAAAGATGAATTTCAAATTACATATACTTAACCAGAACAATAAAATATCCAGAGCTTTTATGCCACTGATCTCCATTAATTAAAAAAAAACCTCATCAAATCTGATTGATGAAGCAGGAAAAGGTTCATGATGGTTTCAGCTATAAAACATTCATCTAGGACATTTAAATCCTTCATAACCATAGTGTTGTTAAAGTCAATTTATAGCGAGGCCCAACAGAGTAGACAAGCCACATATTAGCTTCTTTAATGCTGCACTGCAGGGCATCTCCTGAGAACTGACAGATTAATCACTGTTAGGTTAGGTCAAAAGTATCAATCTTTGGATCGATACCATCGTCATTTTACATAGATTTTATTACTGAACGGCAGTTATTAAATATTTACAGACACAATGCAAGCCACAATATGTGGATGATGCAGAGACCCTATCGTGCTATGGCAGAAATGTAGACACAAAATAGTGTGTCATTTAGACGAAAGTCCAGACAGGAACAGATCTATTATAATAGTGTCTGTAGGTAGACAATTTTTGATGATCTAAGCTACATGGATTCCAACTAGCGGATTTCACATTCCTAGCATCTGCTTCACCCAGCACAAAGCTGATATGTTGGCGGTTTACATATTTCATTAATGATATCCCACATACTGAAGACAGAACACTTGGAAATTCACAAGAAAATTAAAACAGCTCTCCAGGCACCAATTTTAAATATATTCTGTGTAGGAGATGCAAAAGCCTGTCATAAGTGAAGTATAGATTCATAAAACAAATGAAAATGTACCTGGTAATTTGGCCTTTATTTTTTTACTTCCTGCGTGGGAAAGTCATGTCTGTGCTGTACAGTCCAAACCCACTGCCCAATCACTTTTTTTTTTTAAACTAATGCCTTCCTCCCTATCTCTCTAACTATGTACCATGTTTTCCTGAAAGTAGGACCTCCCCTGAAAATAAGCCCTAGCAGCAGTGGAAGAGGCTGGGACACAGCGAAGAGCACAGGCCGGTGCTGGGAAAGTTGGGGTACCGGTATTCACCTGCTCCCCCCCTGCCTCTGTCACCGATTTACCTCCTCTGCTCCTACCACCCTCCCCCAGAAAGCCTGATCCCCCTGCTGCTTATGCCGTGCATAATTCAAGCCTCAGCTGGTGACCTGCAGTGAAGGCCTCGGCCCGCAGCTGCTCTGAAGGTGGCCTGGCAGTGGAGGGTGAGGTCCTGCTCCTCTCCCCTTCTCCCTCCCACTGTCATTAAAAAAATACATGCAGCGCGCAGACAAGAAGCAACTTACCCAATTGCACTCTCCAGCACCGATCTCCATGGCAATGGGGGCATCATGTGACCTGCCATTAATACGTACCAGTGTGTCACATGACGCTATCATCACCATGGAGATCACCGCTGGAAAGTGCGATTGGGTGAGTTACCACCCAATCTATATCCACCACATGTTTTCCGTAGGGAAGGAGGCACAGACTCAAGATGTGGGCCAAATTCTAAAAAAAAGTTTGCCCACCTCTGCTCTAAACAATTAAAAATACCCTTATTATGAAGCTCCTCCTGTGTTTTCATTCTAGTCAGACACTACTGAGCAGCCATGCCTTCTGAAGGGGTAGTGGGGCTGAGGTGCTGATGACCACTCCTCTAAATCAGGATGCAGGAGGGTGTGGCAGAGCAGCCACTGAACCCTTCCTACAGTTGTCAATAGAGGAAGTGGCATGGCCAGTGGGAGTAGGAGTGAAGAATGGACAGGAATGATCTTAGGAAAGCTATAGATGTTGTGTACTTGGACTTTGTAAAGGCTTTTTACACGGTTCCCCACAATAGCCTAGTGCAGAAGCTGAGAATACAGGGACTAGGAGGAAATGTGTTTATGTGGATAGAGAACTGGTTAAGGGATACATGGCAAAGAGTGGTGGTGAACAGAACGTACAGAAAATGGGGAACTGTTAGCAGTGGGTGTCCCGCAAGGATCAGTACTTGGTCCAATTCTTTTCAATTTATTTATTAATGGTCCAGTAGACGGAATACAGAGTAGTGTAGCCATCTTTGCAGATGATACAAAATTATGCAGAATTATCAACACTTACAGGGATAGTGACATATTACAACCTTGACAACATGGCCATATGGGCAGGCACGTGGCAGATGAAATTTAATGTTGATAAATGTAAAGTCATGCACCTTGGAAGTACCAATTGTAGATCATCACATAAAATAAATGGCATACAGCTGGGAACATCAGAATTGGAGAAGGACTTATGAATACTGGTTGATAACAAATTAGGTTATCGTACACAATGCCAAGCAGCGGTAGCTAAAGTAAATACAATTCTGGAATGCATAAAAAGTGAAATAATAACTTGAGATGGTAGTATACTTCTACCTCTGTATAAATAACTTGTGGGGCCACATGTGGAGTACGGAATACAGTTTTGGGCACCACACTATAGATATTGACCTTCTGGAACGGGTACAAAGACAGACAACTAAGTTAATCAGAGGGATGGAAGCTCTCACTAAGAAAGGTTGGACAAACTGGGCTTATTTAGCTTGGAAAAAGGGCGACTGAGAGGTTAACTGATTAACATGTATAAATATATCAGAGGGCAATACAAAAGCTTGTCAGATTAGCTTTTTTGTCCCTAGGGTTGTACAGCGAACAAGGGGACATGATTTGCATGTGGAGGACATTTTTTTGTCATCTATTTAGAAGGGGGTCCTACACAGTGAGAGTGGTTAAAATCTGGAACATCTTACATCAGAAAGTAGTTATGGCAAACTGTATATCCGCATTTAAAGAGGGCTTGGATGCTTTCCTTGCACTGAAGGGCATCCACAGCTATAATTATTTGGCAATTCCCGGAAGAGTTGATTCAGGGATTTATCTGACTGCCATCAGGAGTTGGGAAGGAATTTTTCCCTTTTAAGGCTAATTGGCCCAGGTCTTGTAAGGTTTTTCTCCTTCCCCTGGATCAACTGGGATATGTGCAGGTTTAGGATGATGTTTTATTTATTTTTTTATTTAACCTATTTTGGTTCCTGGACGTAGTATCTACGTCCAGGAACCATGCGCGCTACCGCGCGCTCCCGCAGCCGATCGCGCGCGTGCACGCGCACTCCCGGCCGCGGATTTGGTAGCCAGGGAATCAATGTATCGGGCTACGGAGCCCGATCATTGATTCCTCTCCCCCGCTGAAAAAGCGTCAGCTTCTCTTAGAAGCTGCGCCTTTTCTGGCCGTTCCCTTCCCGATGCGCCACTGTAAGCGTGTGTTACGCTTAGAGTGACGTCATGTAAACAAACTCATGGCCGCCATCTTGTGGCCAAAAAGTAATACTACACCTGTAAAAAAAATAATTTAAAATTAACACACATTTACATTATAAATCTATTGTTTACCTCCCACCCTCCCAAAACTACCCAAATAAAATGTTTACAATAAAAAAAAAAAACCATTACAATAGAAAAAAAAAAAAACATGTAAATATTTACCTAAGGGTCTAAACTTTTTAAATATCAATGTAAAGATGAAATATTTCTATATTTTTTTTTATTTTAAACTTGTAAATAGTGATAGATGCAAAACGGAAAAAATGCACCTTTATTTCCAAATAAAATATTGTCGCCATACATTGTGATAGGGACATAATTTTAACAGTGTTATAACCGGGACATATAGGCAAATACAATACGTGCGTTTTAATTATGGAGGCATGCATTATTTTAAAACTATAATGGCTGAAAACTGAGAAATAATGAATTTTTTCCGTTTTTTCTTATTCTTCCTGTTAAAATGCATTTACAGTAAAGTGGCTCTTAGCAAAATGTACCCCCCAAAGAAAGCCTAATTGGTGGCAGAAAAAACAAGATATAGATCAGTGCATTGTGATAAGTAGTGATAAAGTTATAGGCTAATGAATGGGAGGTGAACATTTCTCACGTGAAAACGACGGAACCTGAATGGGTTAATATTATGTTTTCTATTATTTTTTTCTGGTTGGGCTTAATAGACGAATGTCTTTTTTCAACCAAACTATGTAACCTTCTGTGTGTTGAGCACGTGTGATACGTAGAGAGCGTCAATAAAAAGTCAATTTGAAATGATGTAAACAAACACCAAACACAGAACATTTATATCGCGCTTTTCTCCTGGCGGACTCAAAGCACCAGAGCTGCAGCCACTAGGACGCACTCTATAGGCAGTATAGTGTTAGGGAGACTTGCCCAAGATCTCCTACTGAATAGGTGCAAACAATTGCATTCCAGTGGTTCAGGTGGTGTGTTTAGCTTTCAGGGAAATAAAAGGATGATTTGCATATTCAGCAGTGAAGCATTGTGGGACACCTCATATACTCATTCCAACCTGAATAATCCCAAATACCTTCTGTTTTAAGAAGGCACACTTCTGTTTTGTAATGATGTGTAATACAAATCAAATAGATTTGTTTTCTCTTTCTATAGTTTAAAAATCAAACATCTTTAAAAGTGAATCTTCATGTTTGTTGAGGAAAATGTTCCCTTCAAGTCAACTCTACGGGGATTTTAACAAGCATAATGTTTCTTTCCAGAACATCCTAATAGGAACTGCAACACAAGTATGCCGGTCTACTGAATGACAGAACACTTATATCTCGCTTTTCTCCTGGCGGACTCAAAGCGCCAGAGCTGCAGCCACTAGGACGCGCTCTATAGGCAGTAGCAGTGTTAGGGAGACTGGCCCAAGGTCTCCTACTGAATAGGTGCTGGCTTACTGAACAGGCAAAGCCAAGATTCGAACCCTGGTCTCCTGTGTCAGAGGCAGAGCCCTTAACCATTACTCCATTCATCCATGCCGAATCCAGAGGGTATAAAAAAAGCCTCTCTTTATCCACTTTAGATGTAGGAGAGCTCTAATCTGATCTTAATATACTCAAGTATGGAGCGAGACATGCTGAACATTTCATGTCTACTCTAAAGGTGGCCATACATGGTACAATTTTTCAATTAGATAATTTAGTTTGATTATTCCATTAGATCGAATATAAAGATTTTTCCAGCATGTCCGATCATTTTTCCAGAAAAAACGGGATAATCGTTCGAATTTCTTGATCGAAAAAAAAAATATTTTCAACTTTCATTCAATTCGATCATTTAGATTGAATAAACGGGAAAATCGAACGTTTTTATTGTACCGTGTATGGCCACCATAAGTAGAAATGTATTCTGTACAATCACGGGAATTTAGGTCATGGCTGCTAATAAGTTAGCAGCCATACCAAATCGTTGCTGGCTTCTAGGGATGGTCAGTTTGAAAACGGACCAATAGAATGAAGTCGTTGTTGGATTTGTTTGGTTCATTCTCAGGCTGCATAATTTGTATACAATTTGCACAAAATCTTCACCAGCACAGGAATATTTGTATCTCATTGCCCATCCTTACTAGCTCCAAAAGTAAGGGTTATGGATAATCAAATTACAAACCATGGCTTATCTCGAAAATGACTTTTTTTTTCCTAAAGGACACATGAATTAAGAGGGTTATGGAGGCTGCCATATTTATTTCCTTATAAACTATTCCAATTGCCCGACAGTCCTGCTGATTTCTTTGATTGCAGTAGTGCTGAATCACACACCTGAATCAAGCATGCAGCTTGCAACTGAAGTCGGACTAGATTAAGTCAGACTTCAGTCAGAAATATCTAAGCTGCATGCTTGTTCAGGGTCTGTGGCTAAAAGTATTAGAGGCAGAGAATCAGCAAGACAGCCAGGCAACTGGTATTGTTTAAAAGGAAAAATACTGCAGCCTCCATATCCCTCTCAGTTTAGGTGTCCTTTAAACCTTCAGCAGCCAATTTATTTAGAGGCTTGCAAGTGCTCCTGGCCAAATTATAGTATTTTAGCATTTCTTTATTTGTTATATTTTCTTGCTTATAATTAGTACTGCTGTAATGTGTATTTATAGCCACGTCACTAGGGGCAGTGTGAGACAATAACAGAGGACGTCTACTTTCAGTTTCTATATATTCTACTAGGGAGAGAGATCAAAGCATTCAAAGAATTTACAGCACAACGAGTTCTGCTGGCTGAGGTCAATGGGTTAAAGAAGCATAGAGTTTCCCTTTAGGACTTGAGTTGCTGGTCGCGTTTAAGGCAATGCACAGTGTGTGCAGCATGTAAGGACATCAGGAGCACACAGTTTCCACCCATGTGTTCAGTGGGGTAATGCAAGGTATAGTTACATGCAATTTTGCACAAAAGGAGAGCAAATCCATTCATTATAAATGGATGTGATCTGCACTGGATCGGAGAACACCGAGAGTGCTATGCGTACTACATATGAAGCACCGCCGCCTGCACTGCTTGCAGCACATAAAGGACAACTGGAGTAAGAAGAATATAGAGGCTGCTATATGTATTTCCTTTTAAAGTAAACCCGAGGTGAGAGTGATATGGAGGCTGCCATATTTATTTCCTTTTAAACAATACTAGTTACCTGGCAGTCCTGCTGGTCTATTTGGCTGCAGTAGCGAATTGAATTACACCAGAAACAAGCATGCAGCTAATCTTGTCAGTTCTGACAATATTGTCAAAAATCCCCAACCTGCTACATTCTTGTTCAGCGTCTATGGTTGCAAATATTGGAGGCAGAGGACCAGCAGGGCAGCCAGGCAACTGGTATTGCTTAAAAAGGAAATAAATATGGCAGCCTCAATATTATTCTCCTATCGGCTTCCCTTTAAACAATACCAGTTGCCTGGCAGCCCTGCTCATCTATTAGGCTGCAGTAGTGTCTGAATAACAAACACAGAAACAAGCATGCAGCTAATCTTGTTAGATCTGACAATAATGTCAAACACCTGCTCTGCATATCCTTATTAAGGGTCTATGGCTAAAGGTCCGTACACACGCCGGACTGCAGGAAACGACGGGTCCATCGTCACCTCCTGCTGGGCGTGTTTTCAGCAGACAGTCCGGCGTGTGTACACTCTGTCGGCAGACTGATACGGCTGTTTTTGAGCGATCCGCCGGGCAGATCGCTCAGAAACAGCCGTATCAGTCTGCAGACAGACTGTACACACGCCGGACTGTCGCTGGAACGCCCGCCCAGCAGGAGGTGACGATGGACCCGTCGTTTCCTGCAGTCCGGCGTGTGTATGGACCTTAAGAGTATTAGAGGCAGAGGATCAGCAAGATAACCAGGCAACTGGTATTGCTTAAAAGTAAATAAATATGGCAGCCTCCATATCCCTCTCTCTTCAGTTGTCTTTTAATCGGAGATGAGGCCTTGAAGACACCAGCAAGCAAAAGCCAGCATATCATTAACAACCGTTTTCAGATACATCCACATGCATTTGTGGATTGTTAAAAGGGGTTTTATTCACCATTAGCACTTGCTTGTTCCTGCAAAAAAAAATTACTAGCAAATTTCAAGTCCATAAGATTTCACATAAATTCCCTGCAGCATTTTTACTTCTTTTTCTTTGGATAGTTCAACGGCAACTGGTATTTTCACAGCAAAATCAAATAAGGGTTGGTCTCTTTCTCATCTTTAGACACTAAGCTACATTGGGGACTGGAATTCAATGATGGCTACATTCTACAGAGGGCTGCACAGTCTGTCACGGGAATATATAGGCAGCAAATAAACATATAACTGGATTTTCCCAGCACTATATAAAATGAGGCCATCCAAGGGTATAACAATGACAGCGAAAGGATAAACGTTTCTGGAAAAGTCTTACTGCTGCAATAAGCAGGAAACCTGCTGCCTGGCTCTAAAATATCAATAGTTACCTTTTCCAAAAATAAAAGTGTTTTTTTATGTCCAGAGTCGGGGCAGTGTCATATCCTCCTGACATTGGCACCATGGGCAGGTAATAGGCTCCAAAAGAAAGGCAGGGCACACAGGGTCTAAGCCATACTGGCTGTTACTTAATAATGGCCTACCTAGCATAAACCCTATATCTGTTATTTTCCTGTCTGCCCTGGAAGAATATATCATTGGCTGACATTGCACTTTATTATATTTACAATTAAATAACATCTCCTGCCAAGTGAAGTGCTTTTTTGATAAATGGAACATTACAGTATACTATTTCAGTGGGAATTATTCTAAACATGCAGGTTGTCATTAGCATGTCTTTCCATCTGTCATCTGATTCTCTACAGAGGCTGATGAATGTTTACATAGTCACAGCATCATGTGCATCTACAGAACTCCCATGGCAATTAGCAATATCTAAAAGCCATATTTATCAAATGCTGTGCGGAGGGCTATATAACTGATTAACAGGTTTAGCATGATCTCTAAGGTCAATATTAGACCTATTTGTGAAGCCCCAAACATTCTCAGGCGTAATGAAAAGCTTGGTGGAGGAATTTTTGTTCTGTCGCCACTTCCTGGTTCTGAATGGCATGTCATGCAGAGCAAACTATGCAGGCCAAAGAGTCTGCGATAAGCTGCTAGACCAAGTTTCTACTGAAATGTGGAGCGTAATATGAGGTTGGATATAAGGGGTAGCTTGCTAGCGTACTGGTAAGGCTGCTGCCTTTTATGTGGGATTGAGTACATCAAACAGTAAGGAGTCTCTGGGCAAGGCTCCCTAATGATCCTGGTTGCGTGTGCAGCTTGCCCTAAGTGCCTGCAGCCCTTTGAGTCTGCCAGGAGAAAATCGTGATTTAAATGTTATGTGTCTTGTCATATTTTTGGAGCAGATCAATGAAATAATAGTTTAATATTTCACAATGTAACAATCTGGTTTTGCTTCCTAGTTCACCCTCTCAGATTTGTCATTATTAGTAAGGTGAATAGGGGGCCTATGCAATTACTGATAGCATGTTCATATTTCACGCAGCTGTTCCAGAAAAAAATCCATTTGGATTCGGGGATATATTTAGAAAGTTCCCAGAGAAATTAGTGTTTCCCGGCAAACACGCAGAATCCGGTGCAGGAGACTTGGGCACAGCCGGTGCCACCATAGGTCGTAAAAGGAATTACGGAGATAGCGGCGCACAGAGAGTAACTTCGGCGCCGTCAGAAGACCGAGCTGAAGTTACTTTTAAAATACTATAATTCGGCCTCCAGCAACTGCTGGAAGCCGAATTATTTCATTCTCCAATATCCATGGTGGCCTGGAGGGGGAATAGTATTTAACACGGCCGGGACTTGTGCAACAGCAGGATCAGTCATATACCGGCTGTATCCTGCGCCGATTCCTCTTGTACGCGTTTCCCGGCTAGTGAACAGCTCTCACTTACCACAACAGAGCCAACACTTGACCCCACCGACCTCTACCTTGTGCTGCTAATGGATTAACTCTTTGTGGCCAGCAATACAACTCAGTACAGTCTCATCTTCCTGCTCAGTTTGTTCCGGCTGAGAATGTAATAAACAAAAACAAACAACATTTGTAGTGCACTTATCTCCCGTAGGACTCAAAGCACATAAGCATGGTTCAGATCAGTAATTGGTTGAATGGTGAGTTGTGGCACAGAGGAATATTCTACAAATTTGCAAATGCCAGGCTAAACAGGTGGCATTTCAGTCTGGATTTGGATAGCTCCAGGGATGGGGATGTCTTTACTGGGTGTGGTAGGGAGCTTCCAAAGACTAAGGGCAGCATGACAGAAATCTCTGGCTCCAAAGGTTTTGAGGTGCACTCTGGGAGTGACCAAGTTTATGGATCCTGCTGATCTGAGGTTTTGAGAGGTGTGGTGTAAAGCATTCAACCCTTCTTACA
This sequence comes from Hyperolius riggenbachi, assembly GCF_040937935.1. Taxonomy (NCBI): domain Eukaryota; kingdom Metazoa; phylum Chordata; class Amphibia; order Anura; family Hyperoliidae; genus Hyperolius; species Hyperolius riggenbachi. Next base: position 113,244,324 of record NC_090650.1, on the reverse strand, counting down.
CCTTATCCAGTGTGTTTATAAAAGCTATTGTTACCTTTCATTACACTGCCTTGCCTGCAATAAGAACCCATATTGCACTACTCTTATTTAATCCTATTATGCAGACACGAAAGGTGGCCACACACCAATTTTTATATTTCTTTTCAAATCAATAATTACAATCAATTTTTTGATTGACAGTAACCTATGAAAATTCTGACCAATGTACCACACACACACACGTGTGCTCAATTTTCCCATTTATGGAAAAAAAAATATTGAAAACTGTGTAAATTGCTTAGGTCTATACATCAAGAAATTAATCTACCCTACACAATTACATTTTCATAAAAATTGATCAGAAAAATCCATCAGTCCTTTATTTGACTTATATCAAATAAAAACATGACATTTCAGATTTCCCAAGCAAATAAAAAAAAAAAAAGCTTTCAATTTTTCTGATCATTTTATTGTATGATCTATGACCACCTTTAGTATGATGTGGAAAAGCTTATTGCTCAATTTATACAATGAGCAGAGATAGGAAAATAAGACTCTGCTGAGCTGTAGCACTGGCCACAAAGAGTCTCAGCAGCAGAGGGAGGAGGTGGGAGGGGTTAGGTGATCTGCACTACTCTGGGAATCCCTCATCTGGGAATGGTGGGGGCGAGGAGGACACAGGTAGCCTCAGAACCATCCAGAGGCTTTCCTCAACCTACACAGTGAAGGGAAGTGACAGGTTTTACCTGAACTGTATTATACAGTCTTATTTGGATGAGTAACAAAAGAATGGGGATATCACTCATAGAAGTATCTGGATATCTCCTAACAAGTGAATCTTAGCTTCATACCCAGAGATATGCTTTACCATTGTACCCAATTTTAATTGATGTTTTTTTGGCTTCCAATATGCCTAACACTAACCTTTCATCCAAGACCAACCCTTCAAACAATCACAAACTATTGTGAGACCTAACCTACAGCAAATGAAGAGATGGCACAACTGGTTTAGCTACGGATGTTTTGGAGAACATTAAAGAATGCACAACATGTTTTGGGTGGAGCCTTTCCACAGATGTACCTGAGGAAGGGCTCCGCCCAAAACATGTTGTGCGTTCACTGACCTGCTGCAATACAGCAATAGCTAAATGATTTGTGTGCACTCTTTTCCTTTGCAACTGTGTAGTTGGTTTGCCAGGGGTGGTGTCCCTGCAGAGACTGAGCATTGGTGAATCACTGGGACAGAGGACCATTATACTAACCAGAGGTGGGTTGTGCATATTTTCTGAAACTTAACCTGGGGCTCAGACACCCTATATGCACTTTTCAGCCTCCAGAGCTTTCTGAGAGCTTTTTACAAAACGCTCCCATTGACTTGACTTACATTAAAATTGTTGTAAAATTGCGATCGCTGTAAAATCATGCGATTTTAATGAAAGTCAATGGGAGAGTTTTCTTTAAAAAAAAAGCTCTCAAAAAGCTCTGGAGGCTAAAAAGCGCTCAGAAAAGCACTAATTTATAGTGTGTCTGAGCCCCTAGCCTATTGTTTTTCATTTACCCTAACAGTTAACTCTCCCCAACCCTAAACTAAACACTAGCCCCTACCCATGACATCCTGATTTTTTCCCCGTTATCCTAACAGCTAAAGTTCAACTAACTCTAAACTTAACACTAGCCCCTCCCTAAGACAAACTGATTTTTTCCCATTATTCAAACAGCTAACGCTCCCCCGACCCTTAAAGCGGATCTGAGATGAAAAACTAACTATAACAAGTAACTTTGTCTATATATCTTATCTAAAGTTTAGATAGTTTACACAGCAAATCTAGCTGCAAACAGCTTTAACAGAATATGATCGATTATTCCTGTGATACAATGACAGCAGCCATGCTGTTTGTAAACATTACACAGAAGCAGGCTTATCTGCATCTTGAGCAAAAAAAAAAAACCTAATCCCCCCTCCTCCTCCCCTCTGCCTCTGAAATCTCTGGCTAGTAATACCTCCCCCTCCTCCTGCCCCGACTGAGCTCTCATGAGCCCTTGCTACTGTCTGAAAGTGCCTTGGCTCTCTGAAAACCTGTGGGCTTGGCTTATTTAGTTTATAGGGAATTAGAGTATTAAAACCAAAACCAAAAAGTATTTGGCTTGAGGAATGCCCTATAAACAATTGGTAAGGAACACAATTATGCAATGAGTAAAAGTTCATCTCGGATCCACTTTAACTGAATACTGGCCCCTCCCCATGCCCAAACTTTCCAAATAACACAAGCACCACAAGTGACAGCTGCTTCTAGGCTTTCTATGCCCCCCAAAAAATATGCTACTTTCTTCTGCTTTGAATACATTGGTTGTTTTATCTGGAGTACATGTAATTTTTCCTTTAGGCTGGGTAAAAGTAGAATCTGTATAATAAATGTAAAGCGGCATAAGATTTGCTAAATTACAAGTGCTACTGATGAAAAGAGAATATTTGCTATGAAGGGCATGATTTGTTCATCTGCATTGCAAAGTCTCATTCCAGGGAAGTGTGATTTGCTGCAGTGCCTTCCCTCATAAATCAGGGGCGGGAGGAAGCCACTTGCTCTGCTCCATATTTTAAAATGAAAGCAGATCATGGAACTGTGTAAACTGCTTACGCAACTCCAGAGACAAAGCAGTGGGTAATCATTCACTCTTTAGTAAATTGGGCACTGAATAAATATGAGAAAATGAAATGTATTCCTCAGAGAAATTAAGAGTTCCATGTTCATCTCCTGAGGCAAAATTATCTTTAAAATAGCAGTGTTAGATTAAAACTGCTTGCCAGGAAGTGCTTTTTGTACCTCCACAGAGTAGTGTACTCAAGAAATAGGCCACAAGTGGGCTTATTCCATGAAACAGGAAATGCACAATGAACAAAGTGCAAGGAGAAAGTTCAGTACCCACAGGAACCAATGACAATCTGTCTAGACCAGTCTGGCTCTAATGCTGGTTGGCTGCTCGGGACTGCTGACCTCTACATGTATAAATGATGCACTATATTTTTTCCTGCTGCACAGTTTTACAGCATCCAGGGGCGTAACTAGAAATCACTGGGCCCCCTTGCAAAACTTTGGATGAGGGCCCATAATCCCCCCCCCCCCCCCCCCCACACACACACACACACACACACACACACATACACACTTTCTGTACAGGTAAACTGAGAGCCATTGTTATTCAATTGGGTAGTGAACACTTGAATGTGTTTTCCCCATGCAGATAAAAACAAACAGCAGTGAAGCACTGCACACATTTTCTCTATCAATTACATTAGCTGCTGTTTTAACACATGCATGTTTTCACACATACAGACACACATGGTGTGCAGAAAACACATGCAGAAAACCAACAGAGGAGTGTGCTCCCAGACTCAGCTTATTACACTCACTTGGGGAGGGGGTGAAGAGGCTGGGGGCAGGGAATTGTACACAAGAGCCTTCTGCACACTGAATAGGGACTGTGTACAAATCTTTGTCTGCAAAACATTGTATGATTCCTTATCAGTGGCTGAGCTGACACAGTCATTAGAACAATTGTGCAGAGAGCAGAAATGTTTTTCTCTCCGTACCCTTAGTTGTCAGTCTCTCAGGAAATGGAAAATAAAATTCTCCCCCACAGGGCCCCCTGCGGCTGCATCCTTTGCAGGGTCGATAGTTACACCCCTGACAGCATCCCAGCTTTCAGTGGTAATACATTTTTTGCTTTCCAGTGTGACCTGAAGTGGTTTTTAAAGCTACCCAGTGTCTCTGTAGTGCATTCAAGTGTCCCCTAAAGTGCAATCCGTGAGCAACAGTATTGTACCCCTCACAGCAGTCCTTCTCTCCTCTCAATTTTTCCCCATCTCCATAAAGAGTGTGCGTGTCACAAATGGCTCTGCAGCAGAACTTGGAGACTTGATCTAGTACATATTCTGATAGTATTGTTCGTTTGGTATTAGAAGAGGAACTGGGTGGCAGAAGGGGAGGGTAGACAAAGCTCTATGCTGCAGCTGTGTGTAAAAAGACGAGGCACTGCTGTCTTCTTATATATTCTTCGATGAACAATGTAGTATATGGACATTGATTAAAGGCCGCTTTTAATGCTTTCAGCAAAGGAAAGCCCAAAGAGAGCAGTTACACTTTAACTATGATAATTGGATGGAGAATTAGAATGTGTGTGAAGTTACTGTTCGAGACACACTGCTACCATTGTCGATGTGTCGTTCTGCTGCAGAAGGAGAAGGCTGGGGGAGGGGCGGGAGTGTGTGTGGCTTCATCTGCTGGTTTACATTAACTGCTGACTATCGCACGTTTTTATTATCGGCTCTAAAAATAATTTTCTGGGCCATTATGTTTCCTATATAAATGGGACCCAAAGCAGTGATACATTTTACATCTACACTTAAAAATCCAAAGAACTCTAGTAGTGCTGCTTATTGTGTGCTCTTGATATTCACAGCACATTTCACATGGTTAAAGGGCTAGTAAACACACAGTATATCACTACTAATACTGGCCATAGGGTATAAATGAAGGGTAACGACAACAACAAAGCCTCCAAAAAATGTCAATTTCCACTGACCCAGAAAGTGAAAGAAAATGAGCCAATCAAAGTCAGTAGCTAATGATCAGTTAGCTGTCTGCTGGCTAATTAAGCAGTATCTAGAGGCCTGTACCGGATAAATGTAATTCTCTCCAGAGTCTGAGTTGATTTGCATGGCTAGGAACATTTTTTTGCTCATGACAAATGGGTACCCTGCCAGCGCTGGCACTAGGGTAGCGCTGGCAGTGCCAGCGCTACCATATGGGCAACCTGGGAATTGCCCAGAGCCCCCAGCCAGCCAGGCCCCCCCTGTCCAGGTCAGCCTCAAATTGAGCTTTGCTCCCCAGGGCCCGTGCAAAGTCTGCAGCAGAGCAGTGACGCACCTGTCCCAGTGAGCATGCTCCTCTGTCAGTCAGTGCCCAGAGTAGTGACTCACCTGTCCCAGTGACCGTGCTGCTCTGTCAGTCAGTGCCCAGAGTAGTGACTCACCTGTCCCAGTGAGCGTGCTGCTCTGTCAGTCAGTGCCCAGAGTAGTGACTCACCTGTCCCAGTGAGCGTGCTGCTCTGTCAGTCAGTGGCCAGAGTAGTGACTAACCTGTCCCAGCGAGCGTGCTCCTCAGTCAGTGGCCAGAGTAGTGACTCCCCTGCCCCAGCAAGCGTGCTCCTCTGTCAGTGGCCAGACTAATGATTCACCTGTCCCAGCAAGAGTGCTCCTCTGTCAGTCAGTGGCCAGAGTAGTGACTCACCTGTCACAGTGATTGTGCTCCTCAGTCAGTCAGTGGCCAGAGTAGTGACTCACCTGTCCCAGCAAGCGTGCTCCTCTGTCAGTGGCCAGAGTAATGATTCACCTGTCCCAGCAAGAGTGCTCCTCTGTCAGTGGCCAGAGTAATGATTCACCTGTCCCAGCAAGAGTGCTCCTTTGTCAGTCAGTGGCCAGAGTAGTGACTAACCTGTCCCAGCGAGTGTGCTCCTCTGCCAGTCAGTGCCCAGAGTAGTGACTCGCCTGTCCCAGTGAACGTGCTCCTCTGCCAGTCAGTGGCCAGAGTAGTGACTTGCCTGTCTCAGTGAACGTGCTCCTCTGCCAGTCAGTGGCCAGAGTAGTGACTCACCTGTCCCAGTGAACGTGCTCCTCTGCCAGTCAGTGGCCAGAGTAATGATTCACCTGTCCCAGTGAGCATGCTCCTCTCTCAATCAGTGGCCAGAGTAGTGACTCGCCTATCCCAGTGAGCGTGCTCCTCTCTCAGTTAGTGGCCAAAGTAGTGACTCACCTATCCCAGTGAGCGTGCTCCTCTCTCAGTCAGTGGCCAGAGTAGTGACTCACCTGTCCCAGCAAGAGTGCTCCTCCGTCAGTCAGTGGCCAGAGTAGTGACTCACCTGTCCCAGTGAGCGTGCTCCTCTCTCAGTCAGTGGCCAGTGTAGTGACTCACCTGTCCCAGTGAACGTGCTCCTCTGCCAGTCAGTGGCCAGAGTAGTGACTCACCTATCCCAGTGAGCGTGCTCCTCTCTCAGTCAGTGGGCAGAGTAGTGACTCACCTGTCCCAGTGCACGTGCTCCTCTGTCAATCAGTGGCCAGAGTAGTGCTTACTGACTGTTCTTGTAAAGAATGAAGGAAATACTAAGAACCCCCCATGATGAGGATATGTGACCTAATGTAATTGGCAGCGATATAGGAAAAAAGTAATTTAGAGTGCATTTTACTGGGAGATTTTATATGTATGTGTTTACATGTATTTTAAATTATACAGTTGTTTATAATAATGGTCCATAAAGTGCTGCTGAATTTTTAGTGCATACTGTAAATGAAAACATTTTTCATAACTTTGAAGTTTTATCTGCCCTTATCCATCATGTCTCCCAAATTTCAGTAAGACCGTCACCACAGTGACTGGCCAATAGCATTGTTTGGAAAGTGGAAAGTATCGATTTGCATTTTATGACTCTCCTCTTCAAATTTCAGGGACCCCATCAGGGGCCAACCTGGGATTTTCCCCTCTCCGTCAAGCACAATAAATGGGGAACAAGTGTTAGGTATGTTGCTTGGCTACAGCTGAGCAATATGTACGGTTTCTATGGAAGGGGGATGATGGTGTGGAGCATGACAGAGCTTCCAGTGGATGGGATATGTGGGGGAATTACGCTCTCAGTCTTTGCTGTCATTTAAAGTCTCGGATGAAATGGCTCCAAATTTTCCACCTTGGTTGAGGAGTTCCTTCTAGCATGTGGACTGCTGTTCCCTAAAGTCTTTTAAAAGATCTGGCACACTGGATCTGTAAGTGGGATCAGTACACGACCATTGTTCCCTTTTTTACCACAGCCACCAGAAGCCACACTATAGGCTTTCGTGTACCTGCCATATCAAAAGTACATGTCGTTTAGCTTCAGCCTAAGACATGTCTGCCCAGTACTAAGATCCTGAACTTTCACCCTAACGATTGCTCCCTTTCCTACAGGAACCAACTATTGTGCTTTTGTACTGTACAAAGGCCGTATATTAGGTAGTTGTACAAAAGAACATCTATATATCTTCCAATACCACCTCCCACCATGCTCCATCAATACTTTAGTTCCCAAAAAAGAAATAAGGGGCACCATCCATATTATAGCATGCTTGAATTTATATATGATACAATTATAAATCTTGCAGCTGGGACCAGATATTCAATCAGACTAGTGCAACAGGGCTAGCAGCCATTTCACATCCCTGCAGATACTTGTTCACAGTCCATGCTGGAAGATGGTGTGTACTTGAAGCACCATAGAATCTGCTTTTACACAACCCCTCCTCAGATACTATGGAAACCAGGATGCTAGTGTAAGCATCCTGCTGACTGGTTGCAGATTGATTTGGCCACCATTACTGCTAAGATGTGCGCAGTGGACAAAAATATGTGGACCTACCACGAAAACTGTTACAGTGAGAGCCAATAGCAGGTGGTAGGTTTCGTATGCGTCCAGTAATTGTACTAACCACTTCTCTTCAATGGACCTTACCTGGGTTCAGGGGCGTCGCTAGCCTAAAAGGTTCGAAGCACGTGCCCCGAACGTTTTGTGGAGTGCCACGAATGTCCCCCAGCAAAATCGCCGCACTTACTCACCTCCTCCGAGTCAGCCGCTTGGTCTCTGGAGCCTGCAGACATCCTCTCCTCCAGGCTTCTACTTCTAGCGTCTGAGAAAGCATCCCTTGTAAAATGATCCGAGATTCGGATCAAAGATCCAGGTCTTTTCAATGCTCCGATTCGAATCATCCGGATCATTGAAAAGATCCGAACTTCGCATCTCTACTAGCCACAGGCTCCAGCAACTTGTTCTTGTGCTGCTCACTGACAGCATGGCGCTGTTTGTGTTTGAGAGGTGGCTGCAGCCTAATCTGTGATTGTATTTGACCTGCTTATTAAACTGTAAGAATGGGTCATTTAAAACTGTTTTCTAGATTCTAACTACAAAGACATTGAGCTTGCTGTCGTGTGTGTGTGTGTGTGTACAGTGTGTACAGTGTGTACAGTGTGTGTGCGCGTGTGTGCGCGTGCGCGCTTTTTCTGTCAGTCTGGATGCTCACAGTATATGCCTGCAAGGCTGTACTGTGAATTATGATGTAGTATTAGCACCGACATCTTCTGCAGTGCCTTAAAGAGTACCGTATATATTGTCTTGTCACTTAACTGTCCCTCAGAGGGGCTCACAATCTAGTCCCTACCATAATTGGGTAGAAAATGTATTGTAGTCTGGGGCCAATTTAGTGGAAGCCAATTAACTTATCTGTATGTTTTTGGGAATTGGGAGGAAACCAGAGTGCCCAGAGGAAGCCCACGCAGACAAAGGCAGAACATACAAACTCCTTGCAGATCCCTGGCTGGGTTTCTAATCGGGAATTCAGTGCTGCAAGTCAAGAGTGCTAACCACTACGCCACCGTGCTGTATACAAGCTATGGATACTATATGTTACTCAATACTGCTATAACTCTATGCTTTTATATAAGATAAGGGACACTGCCTATTTATGTGATATAAACTGCATATTTTTTTTTGTTTTTGTGTGTGTATTACTGGAGAGGGGGCTTCAGTCGACGTTTTGCTGGGGCGGCCTACTTAGACCGCTGTTAAGTTCATGTAAATTTGGCTCCACCTGTAGCCACACCCATTTTTCGCCGCCTTTGGTGCCCCTGATCTTCTGGGATCCTAGCAACGCCGCTGCCTGGGTTTGTAACAAGCAGGCCACTGATCCTGCTGCTTTCACTGTAAACGTTTTTCTGCGTGGGTTCACATATTTTACCACAACTGTGTGTATGAGGGCAAAGTCTGGCAGACAACACAGATACTGTACGTACACTCCATTTGCCCCCCCCCCCAATTCACTCCCATATCCACCCCCACCTCCATACCAACCGAATTGGCATACATTCACACATGAAAATGCCACATGCAGGCTGCAGTGGAACAGCACCGTGCACAGTGAGTTAAACACGGTCACCATACAGCCTCACTGTAGCACAGATGCCCTGACGGCTGCTGCTTCCCTCCCGTTGAACTCACAAACCAGCTCCTTCAATACTTCTATCTTTTGTCCCATCATCTTCTTAACCACGGCTGCAGGATACCTGGGGGGGCGGAGCCAGCAAACTCCGACAGATAGGTAAAATAACTCCTGGGGGGTGTGTTGAGGAGGAGGGGCATTACTAGAGCCCTGCAACACACTGCTGTCTGAAGGAGGAAGTTGGGGAGCTGCTGCTGTTGGAAGTGGAAAAAACTGGCATTCATGTGAAGATTTGTCTAAAAACGTCACAGCTGAAATGCATTTTCACTGGGGATGGGGCAGGGGATTCTCAACACCAGTAATGCCCCTTGACCATTTACCCTGGTGAAGCTCTTGTGTCTACAGAAAGAAGGAAAATGACTGTTGTACTGATGCTGATAAGCTGACTCCACTCCATCCCTGCTGTATGCATTATAGCTGTGTGGCTAGGAAACCTCTGAGGCCTGAGATCAGCACTGATAGCCAAGCTAGCATCATTGCTAAAAGGAAAGAACAGCAGCCTCTATATTTCTCTGACATATTCTCTCGATAAAAAACTGCCTGCAGGTCTACAATTGTGGAAATAAAGCTCTATTTATTTTTTTTCTGTTTTCATATTATTTTTATTACAGTGCAGATTATATAAAGAAAACTTGCTCGACCATCACATCAACAGTTACATCACTGTTCAACATCAACAGCCACACATTTCTTAGCATTTCCAGCAAAGAAAAGAAGTCGTTTTAAACCATCTTTAACTAACGTGCATCTTAAATGGCCTATAAAGGTCAAAAAACACACTAGGCACAATTTCCCTGTTCACCATGAATTCTGTGAATCCAGCCAATGAGAAGTTCATTGTTCTATGAACCCAGTGAGAAGCAAAGAAAGAGGCCTATTACTTCTATGTAATGTCCTGTAATCATCATGCGTATATATATTTGCGTGAGCGCATAAAGCTACGTGTACCTGTTCCACATCTAGCATTTCGAATATTTTTTTTCACCTGATCAAGAAAAATAAAAAACGCTTATGTTTGGGTACTGTACCTAGAGTCAATTAAAATATCACTGCACATTGCCTTTAACCTTCTTAGCGGTAACCACACCCGGGCCAGAAATCCGCAGCACTGAGCTCTAACTCCGAGCCTGACTCATGGTAACCGCCAGGAGATACATGCAGAGTCTGTGTGCAGCAGGCGCTTGCAACTCCCCTTCCCCCGGGATCCAGACACCGGCAGCCATTCTTTTTCCTGTCCTCAGAGGCTCTCGATAACTCTGGTGGGATCGCCATCTGCTGTCATGACGACAAACAACGATTTCACTATAGGGGTAAAGTCAGGCCTGGAACCCACTGAAAACAGCAAACGCAAAACGCTACCGCTAGAGTTTTGTCTGAGCGGTTTGCAAGCGGATTCATGCGCGTTTGCGGTCGCGTTTTGCAACATTGTATTTTTTTGCTCAGCGGTTGTGTAGCGTTTTGCGTTTTTATCCTGATTGGTCCTGTGAATTATTTTTAATTTTGTTACAGTGTGCTGAACCGCAAAACGCTAGCAAAACCGCTCAGTTTAAGTTTTGCTGAGCGTTTCTGCTAGCAGTTCAATACTTTACATTGAAGCGCTAACGCTCCCAAAATGCTGCATGTCCTGCGTTTGCGTTTCTGGGAAACGCAAACGCTCCTGTGGAAGTTGCCCCATCCATTAACCACCCTGGCGTTCTGATTAAATCGCCAGGGTGGCTGCGGGAGGGTTTTTTTTAAATAAAAAAAAAACTATTTCATGCAGCCAACTGAAAGTTGGCTGCATGAAAGCCCACTAGAGGGCGCTCCGGAGGCGATCTTCCGATCGCCTCCGGCGCCCAGAATAAACAAGGAAGGCCGCAATGAGCGGCCTTCCTTGTTTTGCTTATATCGTCGCCATAGCGACGAGCGGAGTGACGTCATCGACGTCAGCCGACGTCCTGACGTCAGCCGCCTCCGATCCAGCCCTTAGCGCTGGCCGGAACTTTTTGTTCCGGCTACGCTGGGCTCAGGCGGCTGGGGGGACCCTCTTTCGCCGCTGCTCGCGGCGAATCGCCGCAGAGCGGCGGCGATCAGGCAGCACACGCGGCTGGCAAAGTGCCGGCTGCGTGTGCTGCTTTTTATTTCATTAAAATCGGCCCAGCAGGGCCTGAGCGGCAGCCGCTGGCGGTGTTGGACGAGCTGAGCTCGTCCAGACCGCTCAGCTGGTTAACATCAGCTGAGCGTTTTGGCAAAACGCTAGCATATCGCAGCGCTGCCAAAATGCTCAAAAAAACGCTCTTGTGGGTTCCAGCCCTCACACCTGGTAGACGGAGGGAAGATTGCAGCGCTGGATCCAGGGTAGGTGAGTAATGTGCAGGGCTGCTGCAGATCTCTCTACCGGCATGATTTTTTTCCCTACTTTTAGGTTCCAAAAGTGTGTGAAAAAAATTGCACCGCTATTAGACCGTAAAATCCGGAAGTAGTCATACTGCTAGGGAGGATAAGAGTAATGTTATGGCAATGTGAGACCTCTTGCTGGATGGTGCAGTTATGCTGCATACACACTTGAGATAAAAGTCTCTGGAAAAGGCAAGATCACAAACCAATTTTACCCCCTTCCATGTAGTATGAGAGCCATACCTACACAGTCTATTCTATGGAGCTGCACTCCCCATCAGATAAAATCTTTGCAAGATGCTGCACACAAAGATGCCCTTACACATTCAAAAGATCATTATCTGCAAAAGATCTCTTCCTGCAATAGATCCATTCCTGCAAAATGCATTCATAGTCTATGAGATCTGCAGATCCTCATACACACCTTGTTTAACAGACTTCATCTGCATATCTGGCAATCATCTGCAGATCTGAAAATCCATCCTGGTGGATCTGATCTGCAGATGATTGCCTGCTAAACAAGGTGTGTATGATGATCTGCAGATCTCATAGACTATGAATGCATTTTGAAGGAATGGATCTATTGCAGGAAGAGATCTTTTGCAGATAATGATCTTTTGAATGTGTAAGGCCACATACACACATCAGACCATAGTCTTTGGAAAATGAAAGATCACAGACCAATCTTACCACCCTTCCTGTAGTATAAGAGCCATACTCTACACAGTCTTTTCTATGGAGCTGAACTCCACATCAGGAAAAAATCTTGGCAAGATGCTGCACACACAGATGCTGTACAGACACAAAAGATCAGTATCAGCAAAAGATCTGTTCCTGCCAAAAATCCATTCCTGCAAATTGCAACGATAGTCTAGGAGATCTGCAGATCATCATACACACATGATTTAACTGACATTCATCTGCAGATCTGAAAATCCATCCTGGTGGATCTGATCTGCAGATGAATGTCAGTTAAATCATGTGTGTATGATGATCTGCAGATCTCATAGACTATCATTGCAATTTGCAGGAATGGATTTTTGGCAGGAACAGATCTTTTGCAGATACTGATCTTTTGTGTCTGTACAGCATCTGTGTAGGCAGCATCTTGCAAAGATTTTTTTCTGATGGGGAGTTCAGCTCCATAGAATAGACTGTGTAGGTATGGCTCTCATACTACAGGAAGGGTGGTAAGATTGGTCTGTGATCTTTCATTTTCAAAAGACTATGGTCTGATGTGTGTATGTGGCCTAAGGGCATCTCTGTGTGCATCATCTTGCAAAGATTTTATCTGATGGGGAGTGCAGCTCCATAGAATAGACTGTGTAGAGTATGGCTCTCATACTACATGGGATGGGGTAAAATTGGTCTATGATCTTGCCTTTTCCAGAGACTTTTATCTCAAGTGTGTATGCAGCATTAGTCTTCAGTTACTACAACTAGTCAGTAGCAACCAATATCCTTATATTAGCATATTAAAGTCATCCATCCGCATCAATGTTGCCTCTAGTCATATCTGGTCAATGAAATGCCAATAATTGCAGCTGGCATGCAAATTTCAGACAAACTGCATGCAGCTTGGAATTCAGTCAATCAAAAAAAGATAGGAAGGCATTTGATTGGCCCAACTCCAACCTGCATATAATTTGCATGTAGTTTGCATGCAAGCTGAAATGATTTGCATCATGATTTATCGGCTAGCAACACTAATTCTCAATACAAGTCTATAGTCAGCAACTCAGAATGGAGTAACCTGGCCCTAACTGTTCAAGAACAATTTCAGAGAAAACCATTTATGCAGCTGAGAATATTCATTTACCCATTATGTTGGGTCTTTCAGTGCTGTGTTGCAGGTTTTGTCCTACTAATGTCCCACTTCCTGTGCTTTATGCATTCTACATGCCTGCCTTTACAGCATTCGCTACATGCTGGCAGCAGTGCCATTGGTTCTCCAGTGGATTTTTGCTATTCATGGGAGATATATATATCTCCCATGAATGCAACATTCATGACACAGGGCAATGCAACATTCAGGACACAGCAATGAAGTTCCCTGGAACAGGATGTTACAGACATCTCTCCATGTAAGAACACAGATAACAACAAAAGGTAACATCACTGCTTGCAACCTACAAATACATTTTGGAGTTTTCGTTTAAAGCCCGTATTTAGTTCTAGCGAGGATCGTAATGGACCAATTTCACTTCCGCAAAATTTTGAGGTGGATCTTTGCGCCCCCGCACTGCACGGCTGTTAGTTAACCTTCCTGGCGGTAACCCCGAACATAGTTCGGGTTAGGTCTCGCAGGAGGATTTCTCAGGCCCTACTGGGCCGATTTGCATCATTTTTTTTTGCAACACGCAGCTAGCACTTTGCTAGCTGTGTGTGCACTCCGATCGCCGCCGCTCCGATTAGCCGCCGCTCGCTGCGCTGCCCCCCCCCGACCCGTGCTCTGCCTGGCCAATCAGTGCCAGGCAGCGCTGAGGGGTGGATCGGGACTCCCAATGACGTCACAACGTCGATGACGTCATCTCGCCCGTCGCCATGGCGACGGGGGAAGCCCTCCAGGAAATCCCGTTCTTTGAACGGGATTTCCTGATCGGAGATTGCCGGAGGTGCCCGAAGTGGGTGGGGGGATGCCGCTGCATAGCGGCTATCAAGGCTCGCTACATGATTAAAAAAAAAAAATAAAAAAAACTGCTGCGCTGCCCCCTGGCGGTTTTTAATAGACCGCCAGGAGGGTTAAAGGGACAAAAAATGTCATTGTGTTTTCTACCATCCTACAGGTTCCTAAACCTATTATAATGTGCTCTGGCTTACTGCAGCACTTTAAACCAGGCCCGCCATCAGGGGGGGACATCCGTGACTCCCGTCACGGGCCCGGGCCTGCAGGGGGGCCCCATCCCCGCCGCGGCCCTAGCGGGTGCCGCCCGACCGCCGCTCAACTTCCCCTGGCCGCTGCTCCCTCCCTCCATCCCTCTAGCCGCCGCCTCCGCCGCCGCGTCAGACCTCGATCAGGCGGCGACAATAGTGCGGGCGCTAGGACCCAGCGCCCGCACTGATATGCGGAAGTGACGTCACTTCCGCATATAGAGCGGGTGCGTCCAGCGCCCGCTCTTACTGGTCGGGTCGCCGCTGATCTTGAGGTCTGACGCTGCTGGCAGCCTGGCAAGGTAGGGGAAGCAGCGGTGGCGGCTGGGGGGGGCCTTCCTGTCACTCACTCACTCACTAGCTAAAGGGCCTCCCTGTCACTCACTCACTGCCTAATGGGGCTCCCTGTCACTCACTCACTAGCTAAAGGGGCTCCCTGTCACTCACTCACTAGCTAAAGGGGCTCCCTGTCACTCACTCACTTGCTAAAGGGCCTCCCTGTCACTCACTCACTTGCTAAAGGGCCTCCCTGTCACTCACTCACTTGCTAAAGGGGCTCCCTGTCACTCACTAGCTAAAGGGGCTCCCTGTCACTCACTCACTAGCTAAAGGGGCTCCCTGTCACTCACTCACTAGCTAAAGGGCCTCCCTGTCACTCACTCACTAGCTAAAGGGGCTCCCTGTCACTCACTCACTCGCTAAAGGGGCTCCCTGGCACTCACTCACTCCCTAAAGGGGCTCCCTGTCACTCACTCACTAGCTAAAGGGGCTCCCTGGAACTCACTCACTCCCTAAAGGGGCTCCCTGTCACTCACTCACTAGCTAAAGGGGCTCCCTGTCACTCACTCACTAGCTAAAGGGGCTCCCTGGCACTCACTCACTCCCTAAAGGGGCTCCCTGTCACTCACTCACTAGCTAAAGGGGCTCCCTGGCACTCACTCACTAGCTAAAGGGGCTCCCTGTCACTCACTCACTAGCTAAAGGGGCTCCCTGTCACTCACTCACTAGCTGAAGGGGCTCCCTGTCACTCACTCACTCCCTAAAGGGGCTCCCTGTCACTCACTCACTCACTCCCTAAAGGGCCTCCCTGTCTCTCACTCACTAGCTAAAGGGGCTCCCTGTCTCTCACTCACTAGCTAAAGGGGCTCCCTGTCACTCACTCACTCCCTAAAGGGGCTCCCTGTCACTCACTCACTCCCTAAAGGGGCTCCCTGTCACTCGCTCACTAGCTAAAGGGGCTCCCTGTCACTCGCTCACTAGCTAAAGGGGCTCCCTGTCACCCACTCCCTCCCTAAAGGGGCTCCCTGTCACTCACTCACTACCTAAAAGGGCTCCATGTCACTCACTACCTAACCTGGGGGTCCCTGTCAGAATCCAGGTGAGAGGTGTCTACCATAATAAGGGGGCATTATGCCTATTTATGTGAAATGCTGTCTATTTATGTGCCTCATGTCTGCTGAATTTGTCTTGTTGGGGGCCTAATGATTAAATTTTTACTTGTTGGGGGCCTCATGATTTGTTGGGAGCCTCATTGCCTCAAGATTGCTGAATTTGTCTTGTTGGGGGCCTCATGATTTGTTGGGGACCTCATGATTTGTTGGGGCCTCATGATTGCTGAATTTGTCTTGTTGGGGGTCTCACGATTGCTGAATTTATCTTGTTGGGGGCCTCATGATTGCTGAATTTGTCTTGTTGGGGGACTCATGATTGCTGAATTTGTCTTGTTGGGGGTCACATGATTGCTAACTGCGAGACTATGGGAAAAGCTGAATCATTACCATATGAGACAATAGCATTAAACCTACTTTTTTAGTTTTTTTAAACAGAAAATAAAACTGGGAGGTTCTAAAAAAATGATGGAGCACTTCCTCCTTCCGGCTTGAAGGAGGAAGTGCTCGATATCGAGGCTTGCAACGCGTCCATTCGGAAACTTGCACCTCGTTGAAACGCTGGGCGGAGAGCGGCGGTCTGGGTAATTAACCCCGCCGCATCTAGCCGCTCAGCTGTGGCAATTAGAGCTAACTTGAATCACGAGTATCCACCGTGGTTATTCGTGATTAATTTGTGGACAGCAAGCCTCCAACTAGCTCTGCCAACATGTAATGGCTACGCACATTTCTCAGTTTGGGGGGGGGGGGAGGCCCGGACTGATGATTTGTGAGGGGCCCCAAAATTTCTGATGGCGGCCCTGCTTTAAACTATCACCATCTCTGTAATAAATCAGCTTATCTTTCCCCAGTCGGACTTGTCGTCCTGTGTCTGGAAGGCTGCCAACTCTTCAGTGTGATCTGCTATGCATGCCCCCTCTATGCACACTCCCGTGTGTGTGTGTTATTTACATTAGCCAGCTTTTCTCTGCTCTCTTATCTTTTACAAGCTGGATAAATCCTCTGTTCACATACTGATGAGTCACATACTGCAGAATTACAGACAACTGGGCAGAGCTGTCTGTAAGAAGAAACAAACAATCAGCTTGTAACTGTGAGCTGCAGTGGGAAAGAAACACACAAATGATCTCTTGATATTCAAAAGGAAGGCTGTATACAGCCTGCTTGTGTATGGATGTATTTTCTATGTGTGGACATACTGTACATCAACCTACTTCCTGTTTTGGTGGCCATTTTGTTTGTTTATAAACAAACTTTTTAAAACTGTTTTTAACCACTTTTAATGCGGCGAGGAGCGGCGAAATTGTGACAGAGGGTAATAGGAGATGTCCCCTAACGCACTGGTATGTTTACTTTTGTGCGATTTTAACAATACAGATTCTCTTTAAGGTTATCTGTTTTATTGACCTGAGGAAGCGGGCTGAGTCCTGTGAAACGTGTTGTCTACAGTATAACCGTTCTCGTTTTGAATAAAGACTCTTTTTTTTCCACCCATGTGAGTCTTCTTTGGAGGCAAGAGACCTCCTTTATTATTAACATAATATTGCCTATACTAATACTCCTGGGCGCCACCACTGACTTGCTTTCACTTGTGTACCTCTCAGTTAAGGTTCCCTTTAAAGAGATTGCAAAGATCCCTAAACTAAAACTTCTGCCCACTTGGGCAAGCCACTGAATGCCTTCACCCGTGTTGCCGAGAGGTCTTAATATAAATTCAATTAATATTTAATCAAGCCAGCTCATTAATGTGTATTTTACCCTTAGGCACAATTTACTTGCAGCAAATACTTAAAAACTATTTAAGCTCTGTATTTGCCTGCTCTGTGTTTGCTAGGTCTCGGAAAAGTGCCTGAAACTGCATGGTGAAAGCCTCTTATGTTAATTATAAAATGTATTTCCATAATTGCATTAAACTGGATGGGATATTATCTGATAATTACCACATTAGAATTTGCCCTGACATCTAGACTCCCAGTGACTGGAACACAATATCTAAAGTTCTGCTACATCATGAAAAACAAAGTCTTAATGTAGGTTGGAGGATTAAACGGCAGGGATTAGAGAAAAATTCAGGTAACTGAACGTTTTGTAGCCGTGAAAATTTTACTACAGTATAATCTTTACTGAAAAAATGTGTTATTTATAATTATTTTGTGTCAATTCCAGGAATTTTTATATTTCTTCCTACACAAATAAAGGACCCAATGCTCTGAAAGCCAACTCACCAAAGTTTTTTTTTTTTTAAAGAGAAACTGTAACCAAGAATTGAACTTCATCCCAATCAGTAGCTGATACCCCCTTTCCCATGAGAAATCTTTTCCTTTTCATAAATGGATCATCACGGGGCTCTGTATGGCTGATATTGTGTTGAAACCCCTCCCACAGTGAGATCAGGACCATGGTTCTGACATCACACTGTGGGAGCCTTGTTGCATTGTGGGAAATAACAGTTGTTTACAGCTGGGTCCAACTGCCAAAAAAGAAAGCATCTCCTTCCACTGACATCACCTGCCAGCAGTAAAAATGTAAATCAGGGAGAGGAAATAGTTTACAATGGGCAAACACTGACTAAATCATTTATACATAATTATTGTAAAAATTAAGCACTTTTTTTTAATTACATTTTCACTGGCGTTCCACTTTAATGGAGTCACGTGGTCTATTCACCTCTGTCCCCTGATTGGACCACCCTGTTTCTCCACCTTGCTTTTTAAATAGGAAACTGGTAAGTGACACCCAAACCAATAAAATATTTAAAAGGTGGATGAGGATATACTGCATTCACCTCTACAAAGTAATGGCTGCCAGAGTGTACTGTATACTCCATACACTCCGGGAAAATGCCAGCCATTTTTTTTGTAGTTCTGTAGCGATTACTATGGGACTACAGAAATAGGCCGCAGAAGTCTCGATGGAGGGGGAGGACGAACAGATACATGGGCCTGGACTTGATGAGTAAAGGGTAACAACTTATGCCAGCAGTAGCCACCGTGTCAGCAGCAGTCACTCATTAGTAGCCACCACTATGGCAACAGCATCAGTCACTCATTATAAGATGCCACTATGCTAGCAGCAGCCACCACTTCACACAAAAGGGGACGTGCTGATTGCACACATGGCATATGGTTTATTTCCTGTGGAAATGTTTTATTTGACAAACCTATAACAGGGGCAATCAGAAAAAAATTGTGTTTAATTTTGTTCGTTCGGCCCCCTAGCTATCTCAAGACAAATGATATGGCCCTTGGTCAAAAAAGTTTGGACACCCCTGCTCTAAATCTATTTGGCACAGGGCAAGTCAAATAGGTTTCTTCTAGATGCGCTTCCGGCCATGGACAAGCGCATCCGTACTGGGCATGTGCGAGTAAGGTCCTCACATGCCCAGCAGAACAAAGTGTTTGCGCATGGAGGAAAGACACTGTGCTCGGCCCCTACTTGCACATGTCCAGTATGGATATGCTTTTCCAAGACCACAAGAATGAAGAGGTATCCAGCCCTGGATTGGTGGGTTTGTACATGAATGCGGGAAGCCTCTAGACCAGGGGTGTCAAACTCAATCATATATAGGGCCAAAATCTAAAACAGTCTAGCTCCATACACACGCTCAACAGCGGTCTTTTATGCAGCACAATTATCAATCAATTTTTATTGTGAAACAAGTTGAAACAACCCAAAAAAGTTGTTTGCTATTGTTCAAACAACTGATAAGACGTCAATACAACAGTTGGATTGACATCTTATCAGTTGTTTGAAGAATAGCAAATAATTTTTTGGGGTTGTTTCAACTTGTTTCACAAAAAAAGTTGTTTGATAATTGTGCTGCATAAAAGATCGCCGTTGAGTGTGTGTATGGGGCTTAAGTCGACAGGCCAATTTTTTTTTAGCAAGATTAAACATTTTTCTCAACAAAGAAGGGATGCGTTTAATCCCAGGAGTCCCTATGTTCATTTTGCTGGGGGGGGGGGCTCTTGGGTTGTTTCTGCAACCTGGCTTAAACTGACCAGGAACACAGTCACTGCTGTGTTCCCCTGGATGACAAGACCATGGGCTGTTGTTCTTTTACTGCTTACAATGATGCACATTTAAAGCTCTTGAGGGCCACATAAAATGTCAAGGAAGGCCGCATTCCACCCGCGGGCCTTGTGTTAGACACCAGTACTTTAGACCAGGGGTCCCCAACCACTGGTCCGTGGCCCGCTGCTGGTCCGTGGGACGTTTGCAGTTGGGCTGTGGGACTGTCCTCTTGCCCCCCGGCCGTTCCCCCGCGGCCGCTGCTGCTGTTACTTTAGCCAGCGGCCGCTTCCTTTATATTCCCTTCTCCTGCCCGTGTAACTGATTTACAGCAGCGTGCCCCGCGGCTGCTGTGATGAGGCAGGAAGTAGGAGAGACATCGCCGCTACAGGAAGCCGCAGCCCTGCTTCCTGCCTCCTCACAGCAGCTGCGAGGCGCACTGCTGTGAATCAGTTACACGGGCAGGAAAAGGGAATATAGAGGAAGCGTCTGCCAGCTAAGGTTACAGCAGCGGCGGCCGCGGGGAGAGGGGGGGGGTCGTCGATTTGCGGCTACACTGGGGCACTACCTACCAATACTGGGCACTATACTAGCTATACTGGGGCACTACCTACCCATACTGGGCACTATACTAGCTACAGTGGCTTGCAAAAGTATTCGGCCCCCTTGTGCCAAATACAGGGCAATCTTGGAAGAAAACCTCCTGGAGTCTGCAAGACTTAAGACTGGGGCGGAGGTTCACCTTCCAGCAGGACAACAACCCTAAACATACAGGGAGTGCAGAATTATTAGGCAAATGAGTATTTTGACCACATCATCCTCTTTATGCATGTTGTCTTACTCCAAGCTGTATAGGCTCGAAAGCCTACTACCAATTAAGCATATTAGGTGATGTGCATCTCTGTAATGAGAAGGGGTGTGGTCTAATGACATCAACACCCTATATCAGGTGTTCATAATTATAAGGCAACTTCCTTTCCTTTGGCAAAATGGGTCAAAAGAAGGACTTGACTGGCTCAGAAAAGTCAAAAATAGTGAGATATCTTGCAGAGGGATGCAGCACTCTTAACAATCAAGCGTTTCATTCAAATAGTCAACAGGGTCGCAAGAAGCGTGTGGAAAAACCAAGGCGCAAAATAACTGCCCATGAACTGAGAAAAGTCAAGCGTGCAGCTGCCAAGATGCCACTTGCCACCAGTTTGGCCATATTTCAGAGCTGCAACATCACTGGAGTGCCCAAAAGCACAAGGTGTGCAATACTCAGAGACATGGCCAAGGTAAGAAAGGCTGAAAGACGAGCACCACTGAACACACACAAGCTGAAACGTCAAGACTGGGCCAAGAAATATCTCAAGACTGATTATTCTAAGGTTTTATGGACTGATGAAATGAGAGTGAGTCTTGATGGGCCAGATGGATGGGCCCGTGGCTGGATTGGTAAAGGGCAGAGAGCTCCAGTCCGACTCAGACGCCAGCAAGGTGGAGGTGGAGTACTGGTTTGGGCTGGTATCATCAAAGATGAGCTTGTGGGGCCTTTTCGGGTTGAGGATGGAGTCAAGCTCAACTCCCAGTCCTACTGCCAGTTTCTGGAAGACACCTTCTTCAAGCAGTGGTACAGGAAGAAGTCTGCATCCTTCAAGAAAAACATGATTTTCATGCAGGACAATGCTCCATCACAGGCGTCCAAGTACTCCACAGCGTGGCTGGCAAGAAAGGGTATAAAAGAAGAAAAACTAATGACATGGCCTCCTTGTTCACCTGATCTGAACCCCATTGAGAACCTGTGGTCTATCATAAAATGTGAGATTTACAAGGAGGGAAAACAGTACACCTCTCTGAACAGTGTCTGGGAGGCTGTCGTTGCTGCTGCACGAAATGCTGATGGTGAACAGATCAAACCACTGACAGAATCCATGGATGGCAGGCTTTTGAGTGTCCTTGCAAAGAAAGGTGGCTATATTGGTCACTGATTTGTTTTTGTTTTTGAATGTCAGAAATGTATATTTGTGAATGTTGAGATGTTATATTGGTTTCACTGGTAAAAATAAATAATTGAAATGGGTATATATTTGTTTTATGTTAAGTTGCCTAATAATTATGCACAGTAATAGTCACCTGCACACACAGATAGCCCCCTAAAATAGCTAAAACTTGAAACAAACTAAAAACTACTTTCAAAAATATTCAGCTTTGATATTAATACGTTTTTTTAGTAAAAAGTTAATAAAATTATTCCTCAAAAATACAACTTGCATAATAATTCTCCACTCCCTGTAAAGCCAGGGCAACAATGGAATGGTTTAAAACAAAACATATCCATGTGTTAGAATGGCCCAGTCAAAGTCCAGATCAAAATCCAATCAAGAATCTGTGGCAAGATCTGAAAACTGCTGTTCACAAACTCTGTCCATCTAATCTGACTGAGCTGGAGCTGTTTTGCAAAGAAGAATGGGCAAGGATTTCAGTCTCTAGATGTGCTAAGTTGGTACAGACATACCCTAAAAGACTGGCAGCTGTAATTGCAGCAAAAGGTGGTTCTACAAAGTATTGACTCAGGGGGCTGAATAATTACGCACACCCCACTTTGCAGTTATTTATTTGTAAAAAATGTTTGGAATCATGTATGATTTTCGTTCCACTTCTCACGTGTACACCACTTTGTATTGGTCTTTCACGTGGAATTCCAATAAAATTGATTCATGTTTGTGGCAGTAATGTGCCAAAATGTGGAAAACTTCAAGGGGGCCGAATACTTTTGCAAGCCACTGTATACTGGGCACTATACTATCTATACTGGGGCACTACCTACCAATACTGGGCACTATATTAGCTATACTGAGGTAACTATACTAGCCATACTGGGGCAACTTAACTCCCTATACTGGGGCAACTATGCTAGCTATGCCGCCGCACCCCAGCCCTCCCCCCCCCCGTAACCCGCTCTGCACGCACTGTCCACTAGGATGCACAGAAAGTGGTCCCTGGGCCGGAAAAGGTTGGGGACCCCTGCTCTAGACCAGGGGTGCCCACACTTTTTCGGCTCGCGAGCTACTTTAAAATTTGCAGAGTCCAGAAGATCTACCAACATTCAGGTCGCAGGTATATGTGTCTTCAGTATAGGTAGATAGGTAAAGGGGCCTTCAGTATAGTTAGCCAGGTATAGTGCAGTTGGGTGTAGCGGCCTTCAGTATAGTTAGCCAGGTATAGTGTAGTTAGGTGTGGTGCCTTCAGTATAGTTAGCCAGATATAGTGTAGTTAGGTGCAGGAACCTTCAGTATAGTTAGCCAGGTATAGTATAGTTAAGTGCAGGGACCTTCAGTATAGTTAGCCAGGTATAGTGTAGTTAGGTGCAGGGACCTTCAGTATAGTTAGCCAGGTATAGTGTAGTTAGGTGCAGGGACCTTCAGTATAGTTAGCCAGGTATAGTGTAGTTAGGTGCAGGGAACTTTAGTATAGTTAGCCAGGTATAGTGTAGTTAGGTGTAGGGGCCTTCAGTATAGTTAGCCAGATATAGTGTAGTTAGGTGCAGGGACCTTCAGTATAGTTAGCCAGGTATAGTGTAGTTAGGTGCAGGGACCTTCAGTATAGTTAGCCAGGTATAGTGTAGTTAGGTGCAGGGACCTTCAGTATAGTTAGCCAGGTATAGTGTAGTTAGGTGCAGGGACCTTTAGTATAGTTAGCCAGGTATGGAGTAGTTGGGTGTGGTGCCTTCAGTATAGTTAGCCAGGTATAGTGTAGGTTGGCGTAGGGGCCACTCACCTCCCTCCAGTTCCAGCGGCGGTGTCTGGGGCTCCTCCTGGTCTCCCCTCCATCAGCCGCGCTGCGAGTGCCTTCGGAGTCCGGCGAGCGAAGGGGGCGGCGGGCAGCGTGCACTGACGCATTGTGCCCAGGCCCAGCGCCGCCTCCAGCTATGACATCGCGGCCGCATCCTCTCCCGCGCCCCTCTCCGCCTCTTGTTCAGATTGGCCAGCGGCTGGCAGCAGATTCTGTCAGCTGCCAGCTGCAAAATGTTACATGACGCTGCCGTCCAAATAGGCAGTCGCGATCTACCGGTAGATTGCGATCGACCTATTGGGCACCCCTGCTCTAGACCATTCAGAGGATTCCAATTGTGGAGGTATTTCACCTTTTGTTTTTGTAGACTTACAAGTGTTTAGTGGTCACAGGGTGAGGGGGGAGACCAAAAAGGCAGAACTGGTTTAAAGCAGACATGAACTCAAAGCGTCCTTTCTGCTCTAAAAGATGAGCAATAGCATAATAACCTTTAAAGAAAAAAAATTCTTACAGCTGATGCAAATCCTGCAATAAATCTGCAGGCTGTCTATGTCCTGCTTTCATGGAAGCAGACATAGGGTTAACATCCTGCGTTTATAAATTAGTTGCTCTGCCAGGGCAGATGAGATTCCTGAGCGGACACAGCCGAGAGATGAAATTACAAGGAAATTAGACAGGCTAAATTCTCTAAATACATACAGGGTGCATTTCTCTCTGTTTTCCTTCTGTCCTGTGCAAGAGTTCAGGTCCACTTTAAACAAATAGGTCCTGGCCTGCAGCGGCTGCTGTGGCTATTATTATGTCTTTATATAGCTGTTTAGTATCAGCCAGATGACTGTATGGACAGAATTACAATTATTGGTCAAGGAGTGCGGGTTTTCATATATCCTGCATTTCAGCTGTGCGCTCAAGCTGTTAGCTTGGAGTTCAGCTTTAAAGACATCACTTTACAGGATCCAGACTGTCATTAGAAACAGCCAGGATAAACAAAAATCACTGCATGCCTCTTCTTGTAATCGGTTTGGAGAGGGGGAGCAACAAGACAATTCTGTGTTCAGCAAAAACAAGGGCATCCGCTCCACTTGGAAGCCCATGTAAATGCAATTGAAAGAAAGCAATTAGATCAGATAAAGCTCCGCAGTATTCATATGGTAATAGCGCTGCCTCAGTACAAGGTTTTGCAGCTCCAGCATCTGTAAGGGGTCAGCGCTTGCATTTTATCCCTGCTCAGATCTGATGTCTGAAGCTCATGTGATTGGTATTGTGCTACAAGGCAAGGGCACGTGGCAAATAAACATGTCATGAAATGCATTTAGGAGAGTCCTTCAAGACCCTGCCTCTCATGTGAGCTGGAATGAAGAGACATGGCCTATCTCAGGTCCAGCTAGCGGCGTTTCTGAGATAACAACGTAAACATAATGTGTATGTATCTCCTGTGAGGCCTATATTATATTACTGAAATAGAATTACACATGACCATATCCAGGGAGACGGGGCAGTGCTGCTATAATCTGCTATTATGCAGTGTTCAGATCAGCTTCTGACAGCATTATTAAACTGGAGCCGTGTTATTTTAATTATCAAGACTCCTACCCTTGTTTACTCATTTTATTAATTTAAAATGTCTCTAGTAAAGAGACGGTTGACCCTTTACAGTCTCCCTCAGCAGATGTTCTGCACAATGACAGGAACATGAATTTTAATCCCCAATGCATTATTTTTGGATATGTTTGCAACACAATGTAAATGTTTAAATAAGGGCTGGTTCAGACGGACGCTTGTGGAACGTTTACCGCAAGCGTTAAGAACGTCGCGGTAAACGCTCCCATTCAAGTGAATGGGAGCGTTTACACCGAGCTTTTGCGCGCGTTGCACGATCGCGGCGTTCGGGTCCCGATTTTCACTAGCGTTCGAGCTGCCCCTGGAAGCGACATGTAGCTTCCAGGGGGCGGCCAACCACGACGGCTAATGCCCCCCTAGGGGAATAAAAAACGCGACCGCATCGGAACGCGGCGGTTACTGAAAGCCTGACCGCGCAGCCGCCGCAACGCCCCCAAACGTGACGCCACGCAGACGCCCGTCTGAACCAGCCCTAACTCTTTTTTTTTAATGTACACAGTGCCAAAATATTCTTCTGCCTTTAGAGAATATCAAAAGCAGAATTTCTGACAGTTAAAGAGATCTGAAACTCAGAGATATTCAATAAAAATGTGGTTTTTTTTATTACCCACACAGTTACCATATGTGCTTATGTGCACAAGTAATATTGTCTTTTTACACATTTCAAGTTCCCAAAGTACAGTTTATCTGCTCCAAAAGCTGCCATTTCATTTTATTCAAGCTGCTTTTTAGAACTTGTTTTCAGTTGTTACACACAATGTAACAACTGAGGAATGTAAACAAATGATAATGTTATCTCTTCTCTGGATGCAGATCATAAGCTGAAGGGGCTTTCCACTGCAAGAGAAAGCGTTGTGTTTAACTGTTTGAATGCTGTTCTGCTACACATTTTCTTTGTAATAGCTTGTTTAAGACTGTAAGGCATCTTACAGATTGCATGTCAGACCACTCTAAATACTGTATACATTTGAAATGTATACCAAGAACAGTCAAATCTGAAAAAAGGGATTTGTTATTTAGTCCAGTCAGCATTATGATTCACACATCTCTGCCATGTGTTTGCAGCTATCTGTGTTTTCTGTCTCTTCAACAGACTAAGAAAGCAGTCTGCACATTAGCTCCATTGCCCAGTAAGAAGGTAGAAAACACAAGAAGCTGCAAAATGTAAATAATTAGTGGCAATAGTATAGAGATCAACTGACTCTTGGGTGCATGCAAGAATAACTTTAACTTACATTTAGAAAAAAATTGATGTATAAAAAGAGTACAAAACATATACTATACAACACACAAAATACATAAACAACCCCTTAAAAAAGGGTTGTTTATGTATATTGTGTGTTGTATAGTATATGTTTTATAGTATGTGGTTTTAGTCTGGGACTGGAAGAGACCGTAGAGTAGGGGTTATGTGCAGGGCCGGTTTAAGCAACAATGGGGCCCCAGGGCAAAATAAACCTGGGGGGCCCCCCCCAACAGATACCCCGGAACAGAAATCGGCATTAAGGGACCTTTTTTGCAGCTGGTATAGTCAGGGTGTGAAGCTCCATTCGGTCGGAGCTCCACATTCTGGCTACTCCAGCCTGCATGGGGGACAAGGGGTTAAAAGGTTTCAGGAGGGGGGACCCCACATAATTTAAAAAAAAATAAAAAATTCCCACACTAAACATAAAAAAATAATAATTGGGAAAATAGGAAAAAATGCCAGGGATCTTCATACAGCCATATTGCAGCTGTATAGCGATCCCTGGCCAAAGCGCTGCAGCTGCGTATCGCCCCCTTGGAAACCGTGTCAGGAAATTTATTGCTCTTTCTTTTGATGCATGTAAAATGACACTACCGTTAGGTCTGCTACTGAAAGTGACATTTACCGCATTTAAAAGTATACTTTTTTCCTTCAAAACTTTAAAATCAATTTTCTCAAAAACTATAATGTCTTTTTGAAAAATTGTTTTTTCATCTTATTTCCAATGATCTCCTTAACATATCCTGCAAATTTAGGGTTTTTAGCATTTAAGGTGGATGTGCTATTAACCGTTAAAGTCGGCGGGTTTTTAAATGTGTATTTTTTTCCTTTGAAACTTTAAAATCAGTTTTCTCCAAAACTATAAGGTCTTTTTGAAAACTTTTTTCCCGTCTTGTAGCCACTGGGGGCCCCTACAAGCCCTGGGGCCATTGCCCCCTTTGCCTCTATGGTAGCGCCGGCCCTTGTTATGTGACTGCACATTTCACAGATACAGTTGTTATGTACCATACTTTTGAATTTGGCACTAGGATTGCTCTTAATCAATTGTTTTTCACTTTGCCTGGAATTTGTCCATAAAGGATAACTGAATTTCAAAGTACAGATTTTTATTACGCATTTAAAAAGCACACACCATGCTTTCCAGGAAAAAAAAAAAAGACAACAATTGACACTCAACAGGTGTCAGAATCTGATGTCCCCAGCATAGTCTAGCAATTTAAAGCGGGATTGTCACCATAAAAATCAAACTTCAACAGCAACTGGTCTGAGTGTATTAAGTGATAAAGATGCTAATCCTGCCTTCAAAACTTTTTCTGCTGTTATGATTTGGAGTTATCATATACCTTAGGAGCAATGGCCCTTTAGTAGTCAGTGCCAAACAGCTGCATGCTGGGGGTTCTTTTTATCTATAATATATTCCTCCTCTTCCATTTATTTCCCTGCCTAGCTGCCTATCTAAAACAAGATCCTCTGCTCACTTGTGTTTACAAGCAAGGCTGAGGTGAATCAGCGATTGGAGGAGAAAAGAAATGGCATCAGGACTTAGCCACAAACTGTGGGCAAAAGACATGGTTCCCACCAGAAACAGAATTCTCTTCATTTACTATATTAAATTAACTGAAATCAAAATGTGAACATTACAATACATGTGTTATGCAAGTAGATCAAGTATTAATCTACTTCTATATGTGTTTTTTCCCAGGCATATTATGGCTAATCGTACTGCTTTAACATAAATGCACCCTCAATCTGGGATTTTCCATTTTCTCAAAACACCATTTGATACTGCCAGCCTCTTTCCCCAATGCACCCTGGCACTGTGGCACCACAGACCTGCAGATTTGGCTTGCATATTTCCTCCTGTGATATGCTAGTTTCTACCACAGCCCAAAGTAATCTTGTACACCAAACCAGATGTGCATGTGTATGAATGTAGTATGAGTTGTGCTTAGCAACTTGCATGCCGTTGTGGGCCAGGAACTGATGCTGACGGCTTCCTTGTATATGTTTTGATACTAAAGAAATGAAACACTCATCTTGTGCGCCTTTGAAAAATTTCATTTCAGCACAAATTTGAATATAATGTCTTTTGTAATGCTGTGTTCCTTACCTGGGTTGCAGTCTGTGAGCAGTGAGCAGATGGAGAGGAGAACTTTAGAAATGGTTAATGCTGGGCTCCAGTTGTCTTTTAGGATATCGAGACAGATGACTCCTTGGCTGTTAATGTTGCAGTGGTAAATCCTCGTCCGAAATGTCACCTACAAAATACGGGCAGACAACATACCAGTTAATCAGTTCACATAACATTTAAATGTTGCAGGCAAACATGTACTATGGCAAAATTAGGTCATATATTATTGATTTAAATATCACCGACATTGCCCACAGCATTTACTGAATAATTCATAAATAATTAATGTCACATACAGAAGATGTGTGAACATTAGATAACTACATGCGATCGGCCATTCACTATCTTGCCACAGTGCTCCATTAAATTTTAGATCAGATCTTAGCAGGAATTTAGCTTTTTACTTCTCATTAGCCGATTTTGCTATGATGTTTTTATCTAATCTAATGTGTAATCTATTAATCCAGTGGCACTCACAATGTGATGTCCCTATCACATTTGCGGTCTAAAGGTGCCCATACATCTAGCGATGTACGGGCAGATGGACCAAGAGACAGATCTCTCTCTGATCAATCTGATCAGGGATCTGGTGGCTGCCCACATAACGCAGGCTAATTCCCTTTCGTTTTAAGTATGAAATCTCTTTGTAATCGGCCTTGTGACCCCGCCTTTTCCTAGCCACTGTCCACCAAATGTTAATGTGCCCACCAAATGCCCATGCATTAAACGCTCCAACTGCTGCGACTGTCCAGCTGATCCTGGTCTTGTCCGCTGCACCCCATGAGCGCAGACGTCACAAGCAGTAACCACGTGGTAACCGCTTTTAACACATGACACGTGTGTGACGTCACACACACACGTCTGGCAGCATTCTGGAAAGTTGGAGACCAGGAGCAGTGGGACAGTCGTGACAGCTGGAGCAGGTGAGTTTTGAATGCTTTGGATTTGAGAGGACAGTGGCTAGGGTCCATTGCATTTGTCCTTCATCGCAATATCACATGCCGTCACTGCCGGGCATCCGATTCACCACGTCAGCCCAAGATCCTTGTTTAATACATTAAACCGATTTTGCCTCAAAATCTGTCAAATTGGTAAACAGCACCGGGTTTCATTTGATGAAATGATCAAATCAAATGGTGGATCACGACACAAAATTGATAGATGAATGGCCACCTTAATATTCCTATTACAGTCTGGTCAATTTGGAAAGAATCCAATTAACCTACTACAAGGGTTTAAAGGGGACCTGAAGTGAGAGGCAGATGGAGGCTACCATATTTATTTCCAGCTGCCTGGCAGTCCAGCCAATCTTTGTGGCTGCAGTAGTGCCTAAATCAACACATGAAACCAGTATGTGGGTAATCCTCTTAGACTCCAGCATTTCATGAACAGGTGGTGTTCCTCAGAGGGACTACAAATGTTGCAGAATAATGCCGGGCAAAGCTGTAGGAAATCACCCTTTAGCCCAAGTAAAGATAAGAGAACAACGTACAGAGCTCAGCAGAACATATATTGCTCATTAATGCACATGGTTCAGCAAGCAAGTAGAATGTATTATTACATTTCAGGTCACTGTGTAGTTTGAGGTCTGTTTAGCTACAACATTAAAGAGGAACGGTAAGGTGGAAATTAAGGGCCAGTTCACACTAGCTTCTGCCCGGCTTCCAGAGGCGTCTCGTTCGGCGGCATCTTTTTTGGGCTTTCAGCAGCATCCCAGCGATTTTTACAAAAAGAAGTGGTAATCAATCCTTGAAGCCAAATGTAGCGTCCAGGGTCGCCTGAAACGCTGGGAAAAAATTGAGATTGGAATCCCACATTTACGCAAACGCCGGGAAAAGCCCGATACCAATGTTCCTACTTACTTCAATGGGAGTGTTTAATGACAAGTCCCAGAAGCCAGCGGCAAACGCCCACCAAGCGTTCATGTGAACCAGCCCTAACTCACCCCCAGTGTGAAGATGATGGCAGGTTTGTAAGGGAGTTCTTAGAGGATAAAAAGTACTGCAGCCAATAAAAACCCAGCTGAAAAAGTGAAGCCCCTCCTACAGAGTAGGACTAATTAAAATCCAGCCTACTGATGCACAAGCAGCTCATTCCTGATTTGCATATGCTGATATTAAAGGCTGCCTATCTCAGCACTCATAGCTCCTACACACTTCAAATTTTGAGGGGAGGGAGGGGACATTCCAAACTATCTCTGCGCCACACTACAGCTTCCCACTTGTTCACAAGATAGCGTCAACATACCCTATCTCAGGAACCAGCGGGACTGGGAGGCTGCAATTTGGCATATAGGTCGTACGGAGGTCATCTCCCAATAAAATGCCTTTTAAAGAGACACTGAAGCAAAAAAAATATATGATATAGTGAATTGGTTGTGTACTATGAATAATTACTAGAAGATTAGCAGCAAAGAAAATATTCTCATACCTTTATTTTCAGGTATATAGTGTTTTTTCTAACATTGCATCATTCTATAATATGTGCAAATTACACAACACTCAGCATTCAAAATGAGTCTTTCAGAGCAGTCTGTGAAGTAATGACCTCTCCTCTAGCAGAGGAAAAGTAAATAGTCCAGGAACAGTTGAGATAATAAAAGTCAGATAACAGCCCTCTCCACCACTAACTTAGTCGGAGAGCTTAAAGGGGCACTATGGCGAAAAATTGTAAAATTTAAAATATGTGCAAACATAGACAAATAAGAAGTACATTTCTTCCAGAGTAAAATGAGCCATAAATGACTTTTCTCCTCTGTTGCTGTCACTTCCAGTAGGCAGTAGAAATCTGACAGAAGTGACAGGTTTTGGACTAGTCCATCTCTTTATAGGGAATTCTCAGGGATTTATTTATTTTTAAAAGCACTTAGTGAATGGCAGTTGCTCTGTCCAACTGCCAAAAAAATGTGTAGCGAGCAGGGAAGCCGGCCAGCTTCATTGTTTAAATCCTTTTTAGGGAATATCTTTATAAAGAATAAAAGCCTTGCTGAGAACCCCCTATGAAGAGATGGACTAGTCCACAACCTGTCACTTCTGTCAGATTTGTACTACCTACTGTAAGTGACAGCAACACAGGAGAAAAGTAATTTATGGCTCATTTTACTCTGGAAGAAATGTACTTCTTATTTGTCTATGTTTGCACATATTTTAAACTTTACAATTTTTCGCCATAGTGCCCCTTTAACCTCCCTGGCGGCTATGCCGCGCAGGAGGATTTCTCAGGGCCTGCTGGGGCGATTCGCCCCATTCAAAGTGCTGTGCGCGCAGCCAGCACTTTGCTAGCCGCGCGCACAGCTCGATCGCCGCCGCTCTGCGGCGATCGCCCGCACGCAGCGGCGAAAGAGGGCCCCCCCCGCCAGAGCCCTGCGCTGCCCGGACCAATGAGTTCCGGGCAGCGCTATGGGCTGGATCGAGTGCGCATGACGTCAGGACGTCGGCTGACGTCCATGTCGCCATGGCGACAGGAGAAGCCAAACAGGGGAACGCATTATATACGCGCTCCCCTGTTTGCTATTGATGCCGGCGACGATCGCACTAGAGGGCCACATGCGCCCTCTAGTGGTGTTTCATGTAGCTACCACTCTGGTAGCTTTACATGAAACAAAAAAAAAAAAAAAACAAACGATTTTTTTGCTCATTTTCAAAAAAAAATTAACCGCCAAGGAGGTTAATGGCTTGTTTGTTATAGAGATAACAACTGGAGTTTCTCAACTCTTCCTGTACTGGAAACAATTACACTGATGTATCTGATCTTAATGTTTTATTTCTTAGCTGTGCTACACATACAAATCATAATATCATCATTTTTTTTTCGCTTCAGTGTCTCTTTAAGCTTAGAATAATTTTGACAATACTTTTTCACCTACGGTACTTAAAGGGTACTTTTTCAATTGAAAAGTTCTAAAAAGATACTTTACAAACAGAAGATAAAAAATAATCTCCTAGGAGAAAACATAGGATGAAAAGTGAATTGCATATGGCCCCCAGTGTTTTAATGCTAAGAAAATATCCATGTAAACTAGTCTCTAATAGTGTGTAAAAATGTAAATGTTTCTATCGATATAGTAAGGGCTGACATTCTCCTATATGTATGTGACTTCCTGCTCAGAAACAAAACATAAATGATATTAAATATTTAACTATCTTCCTTAATATGTCAGGTTATACAAATTTAC
This sequence comes from Hyperolius riggenbachi, assembly GCF_040937935.1. Taxonomy (NCBI): domain Eukaryota; kingdom Metazoa; phylum Chordata; class Amphibia; order Anura; family Hyperoliidae; genus Hyperolius; species Hyperolius riggenbachi. The sequence goes on along the minus strand of NC_090650.1, from coordinate 113,211,681 downwards.
ATAATGAAAGTGGGATTACACTCAAATTTCCTCTATGGTCTTTAACATTTGAGTTGCTTCCAAGGAAATGTAAAGGTTAACACTCAAGCATCTCACTTAATTTAGCTGCTCATTCATAAGCTTGCCATTGCAGGCCAGCACTATCAGATTGTTTTTGAAGTGTACTACAATGTGTAAACAAGGTAGAAAAGATTCTACTGTATCCGGGGGATTATGCTGCAAATTTGTCCTGAATCAATAATATCAGCTTCAATGAGGTATAAAAATATGCATTCGAATGACATCAGACCAGTCTTCTAATATTTCATATTCAAAAGGAACAACTATTCTACACTCAAAAAGCATTTAGACAAATACAACCATGTTTAAGAAGATGAAAAAATACCTCATAGGAGAGAACTCAAGAGAAAAAGCTAATTGCATATGGGCCAAGGTGAATTGGATCGGGCCCTCGGTCTCTGTGGAGGGGCAAGGAGGGTTGATGGAAACCAGCACAAGGGAGTGGCTTCTGTGGGCAGGGTAAGCAGGGGAACAATGGACACTTAAAAATCTAGGATGCTAGATCATTAAGTGACCTCAGAGGACATCTGTACTAACAGTAGTGCTGGCCTTTAAAATTTAGAGGTCTGATACAGCCATGCCTAATAAAGCTTCAGCTTAAATACTTTCAGCTCTGCTAAACAAAAGCATCTACACACGTTAAACCTTTGTCGCCTAAAACAATCTTCACAGATGATTTTTAGCACACAATTTTAGAATGGTCACCAAACACTCTGTTTAGCTATTAACTGAGCAACATGTTCTACACAATGAACAGGGAAGGATGAGTGGGAGTGAGTTGCTGGCACCCACAGCAGTAAATAAGCATGCCTGTAAGCTAACAACACACACTGTAGCTATTGGGGGTGGGGGGGGGGAGGGAGTAGGGAGGTACAATGCATGGTGCACGGTGGAGCGAGAGGGGTAAGGACAGAGAATAATGGGTTCAGCTAGTGCCTGGATGAGATGATGAAGGCAGTTGGACTTAACCCTTACTCAAGAGGAAGAGGGGGGGAACTGGTTCCGCTGTACACACACACTAGATATTTCGCAGAGGAGGAACGGTTGTCTCAGCTGACAACAATCTAGTGTGTGTTTAAAGCTTGAGTTGCAAGTTTTTAAAAGGTAATCTTGTTTATTTAAGTGATTAGCTTTATAACTGAAGTCCCAAGTCCTTTGTAAAATGAAGCTGAATTATCTGTTCTAGACTGGATGGTATTATGATCATTCATACACAAGCAAGGTTTCACTGAATTTACTAATCCTACTGCTAATAGACTGCATGATAATTCGGTTCAGATTCCATGAGCCACAAGGTTGGTTCCCCAGACAGCTGACTGCCATTGTTACACAACACAGTGAACCAAGTATTAAAACATAACAGGATCATACATGTAATAATTTAATAATTAGCAAATGTATTCAAATACAGTTAACCCTTTATTGGGAGCAGATCTACATTTAAACAGTAAAAACTAGAATGTACATAAATATGTATTTGGTGTGTGATGGACACGACAAAGAAAATGTGCTACACTAACCCTGCCAACTGTACAGACATTTTTGATAGGGCTGGTTTGTCTTTATATCAGTCTCCAGTGAGTATGGTTGCTATGTGCTAAATATATATATATTACTTTTTGTGATTCAGTTTTCATTATGTTTAGGTAAAGTCTGCTATTGGTATGTGACCCCAAATGATTAGGAGCCCTACCTCTGAAAAAGAGAATGCTGATCTGTAAAACACACTGTTAGGCGATACACGTGGTTGTAACAATCTTGCTTTGATTTTCTTCAGGTGTGCTATATTAACTGATCAAGATTATACATTTTGTAAATCAGTGTGGGAAATGGCAACATTCATTGACGTATTTTCAAGTTTTACATTTATACCGGGGCTCCCGCTAGGTCCTTGAGGCTGGGAGCACACTAGGCAGTGCAGAAAACCATACATATTACATGTCCAGGCAAGGATGAAGTTGGAAGCAAGCGGACTAAAGGAGGAGCGTGCAAGCCAGGACAGGTAAGTTGGCACCTTCTCAGTGACCGGCATATTACGTAATAACACGCACTGGGTCGCTGAGAAGTGGCACCCAGGTTCCTGTTGAGACAGAGCCCTTAACCATTACATGATCCAACCACCGGAGGGATTGGCAGAGAGGGGCAGCATCAGAGGAGGAAAGGTGGATGAGACTAGCAACAGAGTTCAGTAGGGACTGAAGAGGTTCCAGTCTGTTTTCTGGTAGACCACTGGGTAGGGTATTACAGTAATAAAGATGAGACATGATAAGAGCATGTACTAGCATTTTAGTACCCACTTGTGTAAGGAAGGGATGAATTCTGGAGATATTTTTGAGATGGTATAGCAGGCGGTTGTTAATGTGTTAATATGGGGTTGAAATAAGAGCTTAGAGTCCAGAGTTACTCCCAGACAGTCAGCTTTAGGAGTTGAGGTTAAAGTGGATCCGAGATAAACTTTTACTCATTGCATAATTGTGTTCCTTTCATATAATTTATAGGGCATTCCTCAAGCCAAATACTTTTATTTTGTTTTAATACTCTAATTCCCTATAAACTAAACAAGTCTCGCCCACAGCTTTTCAGAGTGCCTTGGCACTCAGTCCCAGGTAGCAAGGGCTTACAGGAGCTCAGTCTGGGCAGGAGGAGGGGGAGGTGTTACTAGCCATTGATTTCAGAGTCAGAGGGGAGGAGGGAGGAGGAGAGAGGACTAAATTTACACACAGGCAAGCTGATGGCATCTCCAGCCCTTAGCCTGTGACAAACAGAACATGGCTGCCCTCATTGTATCACAGGAATAAATAATCATAAACTTTTGAAACTTTTGCAGATAGATATGCTGTGTAAACTACCTAAACTTTAGATAATATATACTGTATAGACAAGTTACTTGTTATAGTTAGTTTTTCATCTTGGATCTGCTTTAATGGGATATTTTTTTTACATTTACTGTAGCTATAGGTGGGGGGAGTAGAGAGAGATGGAGGAAATATCACAATTTCTGTTTTGTTCATGTTAAGTTTGAGGAAACGGGATGACATGAATGCAGAAGCAGCAGACAGCCAGCCAGGTACTCGAGATAATAGTGTAGAGAGGTCAGGAGCTGAGAGATAGATTTGAGTGTTATCAGCGTAGAAGTGTTACTGGAAAACAAAAGAGCATATTAATTGTCCCAGGCCACGAGTATAGATAGAGAAGAGGAGGTCCTAGAATGGAGCCTTGTGGTACACCAACAGATAGCGGGCATGAATAGGAGGAGTTAGTGTTGGAATAGGAGACAGTGAACGAGAACCCAGACAGGTATGAACTATTCCAAGAATCTGTTAGGCCCTTGACACCCAGTGACGAGAGTGCCTAGAGCAGCAGACCGTGATCCACAGTGTCAAAGGCAGAGGAAAGGTCAAGGAGTATTAGCACAGTAAATTGGCCTTTCGGTTTTGCAATGAGGAGGCCTTTTGCAACTTTATTGATAACTGTATCAGTGGAATGGCAGGGTCGGAAGCAAGACTGGAGGGGGTATAACAAGGAGTTAGTAGACAGGAAGTCAGACAGTTCAAAATAGATGCATCATTCCAGCAGTTTAGAAGCAAAGGGAAGACGCGAGACTGGACGATAATTAGAGATGGTTGTAGGGTACAAAGAAGGTTTTTTGATTAGTAGCATGATGATTGCTTGATTGTTGACCTGGTTAAAGGGGTGACATTTTAAAGCTATTCCATATTGTATCAATTTTGCTAATAAAGTATGATAAAGATATGATAAACATGAAGATGGGGGTGGAGGTGGGGGAGGAGTAGGGAGTTGAAAATCAAGAAGATGCAATGGTATTACAATAAATGATTGATTTAAGAGGAAGCATGATATAATGACATGCCTGTTGGGCTCTGATAAACATCTGGAAGGGAGTTGGAAGCTAACAGTGTAAAAGGCAAGTGTGTTACAGGTTGGAAATTTTGAAAGTACAATAGTGTTTGTTAGGTAATTATTCTTTTTACCCCATGCCACGGGTGAAATCATGAGTTCTATATTTCCTCTGTTTAGATTTATTTTTATAACTTACTGCGTTTTACATTTTTCTGTTTATTACAAGATCTCCTTTTATTTTGACCAGTTTAATGGTTTAGATATGTTATATTTCCTGTAGCACTATATACTTATATATTGAGATACATATACAGTGGGTTGCAAAAGTATTCGCCCCCTTGAAGTTTTCCACATTTTGTCATATTACTGCCACAAACATGAATCAATTTTATTTGAATTCCACATGAAAGACCAACACAAAGTGATGTACACGTGAGAAGTGGAATAAAAATCATACATGATTCCAAACATTTTTTTTTTACAAATAAATAACTGCAAAGTGGTGTGTGCATAATTATTCGGCCCCCTTTGATCTGAGTGCAGTCAGATACCTATAGACATTGACTGATGAGTGCTAATGACTAAATAGAGTGCACCTGTGTGTAATCTAATGTCAGTACAAATGCAGCTGCTCTGTGAGGGCCTCAGAGGTTGTCTAAGAGAATATTGGGAGCAACAACACCGTGAAGTCCAAAGAACACACAAGACAGGTCAGGGATCAAATTATTGAGAAATTTAAAGCAGGCTTAGGCTACAAAAAGATTTCCAAAGCCTTGAACATCCCACGGAGCACTGTTCAAGCGATCATTCAGAAATGGAAGGAGTATGGCACAACTGTACACCTACCAAGACAAGGCCATCCACCTAAACTCACAGGCTGAACAAGGGGAGCGCTGATCAGAAATGCAGTCAAGAGGCCCATGGTGACTCTGGACGAGCTGCAGAGATCTACAGCTCAGGTGGGAGACTCTGTCCATAGGACAACTATTAGTCATGCACTGTACAAAGTTGGCCTTTATGGAAGAGAGGCAAGAAGAAAGGCATTGTTAACAGAAAGCATAGGAAGTCCCGTTTGCAGTTTGCCACAAGCCATGTGGGGGACACAGCATCCATGTGGAAGAAGGTGCTCTGGTCAGATGAGACCAAAATGGAACTTTTTGGCCAAAATGCAAAACGCTATGTGTGGCAGAAAACTAACAGTGCACATCACTCTGAACACACCATTCCCACTGTCAAATATGGTGGTGGCAGCATCATGCTCGGGGGGTGCATCTCTTCAGCAGTGACAGGGAAGCTGGTCAGAATCAGAATCAACTTTATTCGCCAAGTACGGCAGGAGCCGCACCTGGAATTTTTTGTGGACACAACGGCAATTGGCTTGACAACATCAACATGGTACAGATAATAGCTACATACACACTACAGCATTTTGACAGTCAATAGCAGCAGTTGGCAAACAGCACATGGTACAGATCTTAGCTGCAGAGACACCCTGACGTCAATTTAACAGACAGCAGCGGTTCATAGATCAGATGGGCAGGACTATCTTATGCAAAACGCGCGATCTCATTCAAAACAGAGCCCCAGGACTTTACGCCAATTGCCGTTAGGCGGTCCTGGGGCCGCTGCCGTGGCCACGCCCATCGGCGTGACGCGGTCAGCAAAAGGTCAGAGTTGATGGAAAGATGGATGGAGCCAAATACAGGGGAATCTTGCAAGAAAACCTCTTGGAGACTACAAAAGACTTGAGACTGGGGCGGAGGTTCACCTTCCAGCAGGACAATGACCCTAAACATAAAGCCAGTGCAACAATGGAATGGTTTAACCTCTTGAGGACTGCTGTGTTAAACCCCCCTAAAGACCAGGCACATTTTCATTAAATTGGCCACTGCAGCTTTAAGGCCAAGCTGCAGGACCGCAAAACACTGCACACAAGTGATTCCTCCCCCCTTTTCTCCCCACAAACAGAGCTCTCTGTTGGTGGGGTCTGATCGCCCCCCCCCCCCCCCAGTGTTTGTTTGTTTATTTTGGTATGTTTATTTGGGTGTTTTTTAAATAAAAATTGTGTTTTTTTTCCTCCCCTTGTATACTCCCCTCCCTCCGCCATCCAATCCCTGTGATCATCTGTCATAGGCTTCAGCCTATGACAGCCGATCACCTCTGTGGCTCACGGCTGTCCCCAGTACATCGCTGCTGCTGATCGCAGCGCTGTACGGGTAATTAGACGGCGATTACGCCGTCTAACAGTCTCACGAGCGGCAATAGCCGCTCGGAGACTGAAGAGGGGGCGAAGCTCCGCACTCCGAGAATGAGATGCGAGCGCAGCGTGCGCGCGATCTCATTCAAAACAGAGCCCCAGGACTTTACGCCAATTGCCATTAGGCGGTCCTGGGGCCGCTGCCGTGGCCACGCCCATCGGCGTGACGCGGTCAGCAAAAGGTTAAAACAAAACATACCTATGTGCAGCCTCGGACTGACCCACCGAAGTACCGAGGATTTGCTCGGTAGTCCCCGCCTCCACATCTCCAGTGGGCCCCTCCTCCACTCCTAGGGTGAACAAATCCCAGCCTGCAGCATAAAGTTTCTCCTCTCAGCGTATGAATCATTCATGCTGAGAGGCTGCTGCAGGCTCAGGCTGGGCTGTGTGTGTCATGTAGCTCCGCCCCCCCGTGATGCTGGGCTGGGGCGGCAAGGTTCAAAGGCTCCAGCCCAGCGTGAAGAAGAAATACACATCGGCCAGCCAGTAAAAGAAGTGAAGTGCGGGACTCAGGAAGAGGTAGGGGCCAGTGCCACTGAAAACAGGGGTGGGAGAATGATGAGCTGCAGCAGCTTCTTCCCCAGACCATCAGAATTAAATTGCCATCGCTACTGAAGCCATTTAAACGGGCTGAGAATGATCCTGCCATCCACCCTGACTGTCACTCTCCCTGTTAGAAGTTATGGAGGTGTCTAGTTTCCCCCTGCAGTAGTGAACTTGGCACTAACTGCTCTAACCCCGCCCCCTGCTCTGTCCTGTGCTACGTGAGCCTTATGGAGCTGCTGGGACTGATGGTCAGAAGGCCTCAGCAAACACATACACCATACAGTGTTCCCTGAGTGTGGCTGCAGCATGGGGAAGGGAGGCAGGTGAGAGACTGGGCTGTTGTGAATTGCCTGGCTGCTATATCCCCGATTTCCCTCCCCACAAGATGCTCAGCAGGCTGCATGTGTTCTGTACTGTCTTCAGTCACCTCGGCTCTGGCAGCTGCACGTTTATCTACTCTGTGACCTTTGCTGACATATCACCCTGATTTGCATCCACACAGGCAGCCCACCCAGCAGCATGATATCTGCCTCTGCTTAGTCACATGTAGCCCTTCATATCTGTATTCCTAAACTCTGCAGAACAGACTTCTGCCTCCTCTGTAACCCCGGCAAGGCTCATACTGTAGCTTGCCACAAGGTAGTTTGAGCACTGAGGTGCTGGGAGGATTACAGAGTACAGCTGATGTAGGGAAAGTGGGCTTCAGATGGTTAATTCTGCACACTTAAGCCCCATCTACACGATACGATTCTTTGTCCGGTTCGATCAATCACGATTCTATTTACGATCCGATTTAAATCCAACATGTCCGATCGGGATTCGATTCAATTCGATTTGCCATTGTTTTGCAATGGCAAATCGAATTGAATCAAATCGAATCCTGATCAGACATGTCGGATTTAATTGGATCGTAAATAGAATCGTAATCGAATTGCACAAATAATCATATCGTGTAGATGGTACTTTAAGGGAACAACAAGCCAGATAATGGGGTCAGGTAGGGCTGGGAACTGTGGAAGTCCTGTCAGTTGGTCCAAGGTTTTGTGACGAGGATTCCTGCAGACAATGAATAAAGTATTGTGAGTGTCACTGATGTGCACCGTATCAGGGCATGATACAGCAACAGCTTCGTTCCCTCCTTGCTGATGCCAGGTAGCCATTGCCCTGTCAAATTGTTGTGGAACAGGACGGGAATTGGGGGCTCTGTCTGTGGAGGTGGCCAGGGACCGGATAAGAGATGCCAACTTCTGCATTGTTATAGTGCAGGCTACAAACACCAATGCCGTCCAGTTCCAAAATGCTTTACATTACACCTGCATCAGGGCCATGTGAGTCAGGATATGGACTTCAGTATCCCCATCTACTCCATTATGTTCAGGCATCACAGCTCAGAGCATTAACTGAGAGACTCACAAATATTACGTACGAGGAGTCCAAGTCATGTCGTATTGATTTCATTTTACAAAAATGAAAACTGATTTAAACCAATTAACTTATCTGTATGTTTTTGGGATGTGGGAGGAAACCGTAATGCTCGGATGAAACCCACGCAGACACGAGAACATAAAAGCTCCATGCAGATAGTGCCCTGGCGGGGATTCAAACTGGGGACGCAGTGCTGCAAGGCGAGAGTACTTACCACTACGCCACAGTGCTGCTGACATGCCAGACCCATGGGATGAGAAGGGAGGGGGGGAGAGGTTTTAACAGGATTTATACTTCTTAAAGAGAACCCGAGGTGGGATTTAATTATGTTAGTGGGGCACAGAGGCTGGTTGTGCACACTAACACCAGCTTCTGTTGCCCCATGGTGTGCCTCCAGGACCCCCCTGCGCGCCGCTATACCCCACGCAGTGCTAGCGACACACAACGTGTCGCCAGCACAATGTTTACCTATGCCTTCTGTTAGCGCCGCTCCCCCGCCTCCTCCGTATCGGCGCTACCCGCCCGCGTCACTTTCCTCCAATCAGCGGGAGGGAAGGGACGCCGGCGGGTAGTGCCGATGCGGGGAGCGGCGCTAACAGACAGGCATAGGTAAACATTGTGCTGGCGACACGCTGTGTGTCGCTAGCACTGCGTGGGGTATAGCGGCGCGCAGGGGGGTCCTGGAGGCACACCATGGGGCAACAGAGGCTGGTGTTAGTGTGCACAACCAGCCTCTGTGCCCTACTAACATAATTAAATCCCACCTCGGGTTCTCTTTAAGCCTCCTTTAGTCTGTCAGCTCCCTCAGTGTTTTTACTTTACCCTCCATTCTGCCATTATCAGCCCAGTAGTAGTGGACTACTGCGCACGCACAGCACTGTCCACATGCCTCCTCAATCATGCTTCATTGCCAGGAACGTTCTGTGTCTGTGCAGTTAAAGCAAAACTGAAAAAAAAAAAGTTTGACTTGTCTGGTGCTTCTGCAATCCCCTTGTAGCCTTCCTTTCCGATGCCGGTCCTCCTTGATCCTCCTTTCTCCCGCCCCAAGTTACTTTCAGCTCAGTCGACTTGACAACTGCTCCTGCATGCCCCGGGCCACATGTATCTTATTCTGCAATAGTGCAGGACACTTTTGCAGGCAGGAAAGAAACGGGTGGCTTGCCATAGACTTACAAGTCCACAGTACCAAAAGTAGCTAGCGGCGGGAGAACGGAGGAATGTGGAGGACCAACGCGGGACAGGAAGGCTGCAAGGGGCTGGCAGAAGCAACAGGTTAGTAAAACACTTTGTTTTTTTATTACAGTTCCGATTTAAGGCTTGTAGCTGCGCAGGCGCAGAATACTCTTGACTATGGGAGCACGACTGAGGAGACTCTGGGGCAACGCATGCGCAATAGTCCCGACTGAGCTGAGTTGTGTTGACAGCGGCAGAACAGAATGGACCAGATGGACACTGAGGAGTTGATGGACCACAGGGACTGGAATAAGCCCCAGGTAAGTATAACTCCTTTTCTCCCCCTGATGACAGGCTGTGGAATTAAGGACCACTAGACACCAGGGAACTGTATAGGGGAAGGAGGGGACAACTAGACACCAGTGAACTGTATAGAGGCAGAAGGACCACTAGATTATAGGGAACTGTATAGGGGAGGGTGCACAAGATGCCAGGAAACTTTTATAGGGCAAGGAGGAGGTCCACTAGACACTAGGAAACTGTAGAGGAAAGAAAGATCCACTAGACTTCAGGGTACTGTATGGGGAAGTTGGGCCACTAGAATTCAGGGAACTGCATAAGGGAGGGTGGACCCCTAGACTCCAGGGAATTGTATAAGGGAGGGAAGGGTCCACTTGATGCCAGGGAAATGTATATTGGAGGGAGGAGGTCCACTAGACTCCTCAGGATTGCTGCATTTCTTACTACTTGGAGACACTTGACATTAATTGCCATTGCTCACAATCAAATGATTACAACCATATCTTGCCTAGTGTGCTATATTTGTATGATGTATTTATATCTTCTGCAGCACTTTACAGAGTACAAAGTCATGTCACTGACTGTCCTCAGAGGAACTCACTCTAATCCTACCATAGCCATAGTCTAATGTCCTACCATATTATTATTATATATTTATATAGCACTGACATCTTCTGCAGGACATTACAGAGTACATAGTCATGTCACTGGCTGTCCTCAGAGGAGCTCACAGTCTAATCCTACCATAGCCATAGTCTAATGTCCTACCATATTATTATTATGTATTTATATAGCCCTGACCTCTCCTGCAGCACATTAGAGTACATAGTCATGTCACTGACTGTCCTCAGAGGAGCTCACAATCTAATCCTGCCATAGTCTAATGTCCTACCATATTATTATTATGTATTTATATAACACTGACATCTTCTGCAGGACATTACAGAGTACATAGTCATGTCACTGGCTGTCCTCAGAGGAGCTCACAGTCTAATCCTACCATAGCCATAGTCTAATGTCCTACCATATTATTATTATGTATTTATATAGCCCTGACCTCTCCTGCAGCACATTAGAGTACATAGTCATGTCACTGACTGTCCTCAGAGGAGCTCACAATCTAATCCTGCCATAGTCTAATGTCCTACCATATTATTATTATGTATTTATATAACACTGACATCTTCTGCAGGACATTACAGAGTACATAGTCATGTCACTGGCTGTCCTCAGAGGAGCTCACAATCTAATCCTACCATAGCCATAGTCTAATGTCCTACTATATTATTATTATTATTATTATGTATTTATATAGCACTGACATCTTCTGCAGGACATTACAGAGTACATAGTCATGTCACTGACTGTCCCCAGAGGAGCTCACAATCTAATCCTATCATAGTCATAGTCTAATGTCTACCATAATATTATTATGTATTTATATAGCACTGACATCTTCTGCAGCACTTTACAGAGTACATAGTCATGTCACTGACTGACTATGGTAGGATTAGATTGTAAGCTCCTCTGGGGACAGTCAGTGACATGACTATGTTCTCTGTAAAGTGCTGCAGAAGATGTCAGTGCTATATAAATACATAATAATAATATGGTAGGACATTAGACAATGACTATGGTAGGATTAGATTGTAAGCTCCTCTAGGGACATAGTCTAATGTCCTACCATATTATTATTATGTATTTATATAGCACTGGCATCTTCTGCAGCACTTTACAGAGTACATAGTCATGTCACTGGCTGTCCTCAGAGGAGCTCACAATCTAATTCTACCATAGTCATAGTCTAATGTCCTACCATATTATTATGTATTTATACAGCACTGATATCTCCTGCAGCACATTACAGATAACATAGTCATGTCACTGACTGTCCTCAGAGGAGCGCACACTCTAATCCTACCATAGTCAGTCTAATGTCCTACCATATTATTATTATGCATTTATATAGCACTCAGATCTTCTGCAGCACTTTACAGAGTACATAGTCATGTCACTGACTGTCCTCAGAGGAGCTCACAATGTAATCAATTTCATATGTATGGTAACTAGGACATTACTTTATATAAATACTATGCAAAGATTTGCTGGGCAGCGGTGTCTCAATTACAATGCTGCTATGTACATTTGGCCCTGTCCATGATACCTCACGGCCACGCCCACCTTCTGGTACATGGTCACGCCCCTTTTTCAACGCGATCATGGGATGAGTGGGCCCCAGGTTGAAATTTCTCTGGTGGGCCCCTAGGGTCCCAGTCCGACCCTGCCTATGTGTTAGAATGGCCCACCTAAGTCCAGATCTAAATCCAATCGAGAATCTGTGACAAGATCTGAAAACTGCTGTTCACAAACGCTGTCCATCTAATCTGACTGAGCTGGAGCTGTTTTGCAAAGAAGAATGGGCAAGGATTTCAGTCTCTAAGCTGCAAAGCTGGTAGAGACATACCCTAAAAGACTGGCAGCTGTAATTGCAGCAAAGGTGGTTCTACAAAGTATTGACTCAGGGGGCTGAATAATTACGCACACCCCACTTTGCAGTTATTTATTTGTAAAAAATGTTTGGAATGATGTATGATTTTCGATCCACTTCTCACATGTACACCACTTTGTATTGGTCTTTCACGTGGAATTCCAATAAAATTGATGCATGTTTGTGGCAGTAATGTGACAAAATGTGGAAAACTTCAAGGGGGCCGAATACTTTTGCAAGCCACTGTATATGTTTGACATTGTCAAAAACTACTAAAATCCGCTAACACCATATATCATCTGTCTAGGACATGTGCTGTGTTTATTTTCTTTTAATTGTGAAAAGGTGGCCAGTAATCTATTGGTCGTAATGTGTATGACTAATATGTTGTATATGTGCCACAATAAAAAGATTTAAAAACAAACAAAGCACACCTGACAGTCTCCACATCCCTCTCACTTCAGGTTCCCTTTAAAAAGTTATTCAGGGTCATGGGATTGTGAAGAGATGAGTGAGGAGAAGTATGGCAGCTTTGCAAGGGAAAGGGTGTCCCTCAGCTGGAACGGCACATTTTTATAATGCTGGAAGTTTTCTGAAGCAGTGCTTTTCTCCACTGTTGCTGTGCCACTCTGGACTGTCTTCTCAGCTGTTCAATGGGATTAGTCAGCTAGGGCTGTCTGTTGATGCAGCAGGGGTGAATTTTGGTGAGAGGGGCAGCTGAATGCATGACAGCAGAGACTATGTTGCAATAGTGAGTGGATGCTGTCACAGATTGTGAATGCTATAAGGTTGTGATCCGAAAGGGTAAAGAAAGTTACACACACAGGTTACAGATCTCACACACACACACACACACACACACACACACACACACACACACACACACACACACACACACACACACACACACACACACACACACACACACACACACACACACACACACACACAGTAAAGGTTACAGATAATGCCTTTTATCTGTTTTTAAATGCCAGACAGGGGGCAAAATCTATACCCCAGCAGTCATGACAATGTGAAATATGACTCAACCATAGAAAAGCGTAAAATAGGTTAAGTGATGAATATCAGAGAGCTCACAATGCTGGTAATAGAAACTCAATGGAGTATATAAAGCCACGTTTTTGCCTACTCAGATAAAATTGGGCCGGTAATACCTAAAGGTTACTCTGCCTACAGCTATCACAAAATATGTCTTTAAACAGCTGTCAGGAGTATTTGGAGAAATGAACCAGAAATATGAATTCCTGCAGGTCATGGTAAGATAAGATCACACTGCTTTCAGCTAACAAATTGATACTATAAATTTAAAAGTGAGGTATAAGGTAAAGAAAACAAAAATGAGATAAAGTGAAGTAACGCTTTGTACTATTACAGGTTATCAATAAAGGCTCTCACAGTTGGAGTAGGACTATCGTGCTTAAAGAGAAGTTGAAGTCAGAGGGATATGGAGTCTGCCATATTTGTTTCCTGTTAGAAAATATCTGTTGCCTGGCCGATAAGCTTACCTTTGAATTCAGTAGTTCTGGGTTACATATTGAGAACAAGCATGCAGCCACTAGAGTCAAAACTAGGGAGATGCAAATAGTTCTGAGTTGATGCAGGATTATACAAATGTTTGCAGCTTGAAAATGGATCCCAAAAACAGATCCTGGAATCTGATTGGTTAATTTTCCTGCTGCATACATTTGCGGACTTTGCATAATTGTCCATCAACTCAGAACTATTTGAATATTATTTAAAATCTCTAGTCAGAACATGTAACAACTAGTTCTGGACACATTAGGCAGAAGGTATTAGGCTTGGTACATTCACTATGGGATCTGTAGCTAACCATTTAGGCAATCGATTTTTCTGATTGGCTAAGGCAAAGCACATCATAACCACCACTCATTCTTATTGCAAAAAAATAACTACTGCAACTTCTCTTAGCCTATCAAGCTTGGATGTCATATGTGCAAAAGGAAGTTTTCCATTTTATCAAAAACAGCTTATTGGACATTCAGGAAATTGTATGCGTCATAATCCTTGCTGTTACACTGATCCGACTGGCCATTTAATGTTATGATTGCATAGCTTAAAGTGAACCAAGCACCATTTTTAGCACCCAGGGCATCTCAATAGCACATGAAACATACATGCCAACAATGTGCCTCACTATTAAAACCTTCAATCTTATCTCTTCTTTTTACATTTAAACGTTTAGCAGAGACCTTTATTATCATACTTCCTCCTAATTCCAAGGCCTGGCCGACCACAGAAATTGCAGGCAGATAAGGACTGCTGTAATGATTTTATTGCACATATTAGCAGAGAACAAACAAAAGCTTTCATCAGCAAGTGGGGGTGGAGAAATGGGATATTATGCTTCGAGTTTAGCTAGCAAAACCACAGATGCTATCTTCCAAGCTTCCCCTGGATCAATAATGGCCAGTTAGAAGGGGAGAGGGGAACTTGGCAGCTCCTATAGCTGTAAGAAACCAGGACAAACTGCAGAAATAAAAGTGGTCCTTGGTTCCCTTGCAGACTCGGTTTCCACTACAGCAAACAATTGACATTTTCTGTCTTGTAGCTGCAATGGAAAACTAACTGACAGTGAACGGAACCAATTTTATAAATAGGAACCATTCACACTTGTCAGTCTGAAACAGATCCGTTACAGCATGCAGGACTCACTCTCAACCGGACCACAATGGACTATCAAACACTACAATGGCCTCAATTCACTAAGATCATGCTGGAGATAATAAGGCAAGAGAAAACTTATCACCACACAGCGAGAGAGTTATCTTATCTCTTCATTCTTTAAGTTACCTCCTCTGTAGTTAAGTTACCTCCTGTGTAGTTATTTTCACACGCAGTTAATTAACAGCCTTTCTTTAACTTTAGAATTCTGGAGTTATTTTAAGGATTGAAGAGTTAACAAAGACAGAAGAGTTAACTTTAGGTTTGCCTGAGGTAAAATGTTTCCTGAATACTACATGCCTCGTCAGTAAGGTAATAACTATAGAAACGTTATTTAAGTGGATCCGAGATGAATTTTTACTCATTGCATAATTGTGTTCCTTTCTTATTGTTTATTGGGCATTCCTCAAGCCAAATACTTTTTTGTTTTAATACTCTAATTCCCTATAAACTAAACAAGCCACGCCCACAGGTTTTCAGAGAGCCAAGGCATTTTCAGACAGTAGCGAGGGCTCATGGGAGGTCAGTCTGGGCAGGACTAGGGGGAGGTATTACTAGCCAGAGATTCCAGAGGCAGAGGGGAGGAGGAGGAGGGGGGATTAGGTTTTTTTCACAGGCTGAGTGCTCAAGATGCAGATAAGCTTGCCTCTGTGTAATGTTTACAAACAACATGGCTGGCAGGTATCTCCAAAGTCTGGCCTGGGTGCCAAATGTAGCCTGCCAAGAACTCTATAGGTGTTAATTCCATGTAGCCCGCAGGCCGTAGCTGAGGTGCCGCTTACAGGGGCCACTTTATGTAGCTGTTCTGCCTCCTCCTTTACTCGCCTGTAGGTTATCAACCACCACTGTAGCAGTAGCAGCTGAAACTGTGCCAGTAGCTGAAAGGAACATGCTAACTGCACAAGGTATATGGGTTATTTCCTGTGGAAATGTTTTATTTGACAAAATGTCTCACAGCACAGTGTACCAAACTGCAACCAGCAAAAACAGTGTTTATTTTGCTAGTTTGGTCCCCTGGCATTCTCAAAAACAGCGATATGACCCCTGACCTAAAAAGTGTGGACACCCCTGTGTTATTGGAATGAAAAATAGCAGCCAATCACAAAGTCCTTGATAAAAGCAGCACTATCGCTGTCTATGTGCATGGAAATCAGCCCATCTGAAGGCACAGCAGTATTCCTTTTAGTTTGCCCTTGCAGAAACTCTTTTCAATAACGCCTATAACCAATGATGGACTCCCTATGGATTACACAGCACAAAGTGTGGAGCTACTCAATTACCACAGCTGTAAGAAAGCAGAGCAGACATGAATAATAGCAGGCAGAGAAGATATACATTAGCTATGCGATACAACAATAATTACATTTACATTGCTAAGCTGCTGAGGCATTTTTCATTAAGAACAATCTCATTATTATGTTTAAGATGAAACTGTCTTGGGTGTAAATCATCAGCATAATAATGAACTTAAACTGTACTTTGTAACACAATTACTTTACTAAATGTGTTATTTATATATAGACTGAAAACTTGCAGTTTGTATCCTCTGTTTCTCCTGCGTTCTTCACGTTCTTTAGTCACCGTCACATTTATGCATCTGTATTACCAGCTGATGTTAGCGTTTCACCTTGCAGGGTCATGGAAGAATACATAATATACTGCATAGCTATATAACCAAATGAAGATAAAGTCCCTTGTGGGAATAAATCCCACGACTCTACAGCAACCTCTTTCAACCCTTTTTACCCTGGAACCCTACAAATAATTTCCATACATCTAGGATCCACTGCATAACAGTTATGCTTTAGCAGCTTCGGACGATGGATTTTGTAGAAGGCGGTAGATTTAAAAGTGGGTGTGGCTAAAACTAACAGCCACGCAGAGCCATGGCTACCATAGGGGCAACCTGAGCAATTGCTTCAAGGTCCCTGAGCACTGCTGGCCCCCCCAGGACTCCTTTTGACTTGTGCTCCTTGTGTTCATCTTCGCTGGCTGCATTTTCTCCAAAAACTGGCAAATGTCATTACATAACACGCGTCAGGTCACTAACAAAATGTGCTCCCGTGAGGATGAAGATGAGAGCACACGGACAAATGGAGCAGCACGTTGGGACAGCCGAGTTGCGCTCCTGCCAAGATTAGTTTAGAGGCCCTGAGAAGCAGAAGTCGGGGGTGGGGGAGACATTGGGTGGCCTGATAATGCTTGGAGGACCCAGGGGTGAATTTACTGCTTTATTGTAGCTTGAACTGACCCTCCAGCAGCTATAGTTATCCCGCACCCAATTCGTCCACTAAATGAGCCAGAGATACGTAAAATAAATCTGACTGCCCGAAGGACAAATTAAAAGTCTGGACTGTCTGGCTTCTGCCTGGTAGGTATTGCTTTTCATTGTGAACATAGAGGTATAAGAAAAGCCTGTATATTTTTCTTTTGATCTCACGCCATGAAAAACTTAGGGGTCAGTTATAAAGGAGGGGAGATGTGGAAATTACAGCATTTTCCTGGAGATCTGAAAATAATCAGCTTACATGATCACCATTTTCAGCGATTTCCACCACTGGGTGATCAGCCAAACGTTCACTTTATAGATTGTCAAAGGGCGCTCACCACTTTGAAAGTGGGAATTTTTTATGCCACAAGCTTCACTGGTGAAAATGGGTGTTTGTGTCAATCACCCTGATCATCAATCTGTGGACGATCCACGGGAGAAGTACAAATAACCATTTTAGGATGATCATGGTAGGTAATCAAAGCACTCAAGACCACTATAAAAAACAAACAGATCAACCCTTCAAAAATACAGCAATCTTAATGTGTACCTGAAGTGACATGTGACTTGATGAGATAAACATATACACATATAGACGTAGCCCTACTTAGAAATGATCTGAAGTCCCTTTCTGTTTTCCTGTACAGCAAGTGTTAAAAAAACAACAACAAAAAAACTTTAATTGTTATTTATACAAAAAAGCGTGTCCATAGTTTGTTAAATTCAGTCCAGTTTTCTAACAGTGATTAGAATGCAGAACAGCTGAGAAACAATGGTATACGGATTCACTGAGGTTTTACTTCAGGAAAGTTTAAAGTACAACTGTAGCGAGATCTATATAGAGGCTTCCATATTTATTCCCCCTTAAAGAGACACTGAAGCGAAAAAAAAATTATGATATTATGATTTATATGTGTAGTACAGCTAAGAAATAAAACATTAAGATCAGATACATCAGTCTAATTGTTTCCAGTACAGGAAGAGTTAAGAAACTCCAGTTGTTATCTCTATGCAAACAAGCCATTAAAGCAGGCCATACACTGGCTCGATTCCCGGCCGTTTCGACAGCAGATTCGATCCTGGGATCGAATCTGCTGCCAATCGTTCGCGGTAAACGCAGCCGCCGATCCGATTTCCTCCCGAAATCGGATCGGTCCGTCGATCGCGCCGTGCGGGAAATTACCCTCGATCGCCCGCGGGTAAAGTGCGCGTCGCTAGCGGCGGCCGATCCGATCAAGTATACATTACCTGAGGCTGGCTCCCGGGCGTCTTCTCCACGCTGCACGGCTCTGTTCCGGCTCCATCCATCCCGGCGCTTCCTGTGTCACTGCAGTGACCAGGAAGTTCAAATAGAGGGCGCTCTATTTGAACTTCCTGGTCACGGAGTAACACAGGAAGCGCCGTAATGGATCCGGAACAGAGCCGTGCACTGCGGAGAAGATGCCCGGGAGCCAGCATCAGGTAATGTATACGGGGGGGGGGGGGGGACAGGCGGCAGGAGCAGCTCAGCAGATGGTGAATCGGTTTCAGGCTGAAATCGATTCACAATCTGTTTGCAGTAAAGGCAGCCATACGATCCCTCTCTGATCAGATTCGATCAGATAGGGATCTGTCAGCTGGTTGATCTAATGGCACATCGACCAGTGTATGGCCACCTTAACTCTCCGACCAAGTTTAGTCGTGGAGAGGGCTGTTATCTGACTTTTATTATCACAACTGTTTTCTTTTCCTCTGCTAGAGGAGAGGTCATTAGTGCACAGACTGCTCTGAAAGACTCATTTTGAATGCTGAATGTTGTGTAATCTGCACATATTATAGCATGATGCAATGTTAGAAAAAACACTATATACCTGAAAATAAAAATATGAGAATATTTTCTTTGCTGCTAATCTTCTAGTAATTATTCATAGTACACAACCAATTCACTATATCATATTTTTTTTTTCGCTTCAGTGTCTCTTTAACCACTTGCCGACCGCGCACTCATACCGCGCGTCGGCAAAGTGGCAGCTGCAGGACCAGCGACGCAGTATTGCATCGCCAGCTGCAGGCTGATTAATCAGGAAGCAGCCGCTCGCGCGAGTGGCTGCTTCCTGTCAATTCACGGCGAGGGGCTCCGTGAATAGCCTGCGGGCCGCCGATGGCGGCTCGCAGGCTAAATGTAAACACAAGCGGAAATAATCCGCTTTGTTTACACTGTACGGCACTGCTGCGCAGCAGCACCGTAAGGCAGATCGGCGATCCCCGGCCAATCAGCGGCCGGGGATCGCCACCATGTGACAGGGGACGTCCTGTCACTGGCTGCACAGGACGGATAGCGTCCTGTGCCGCCCGGAACACCAGGGGGGCCAGGTAGGAGAGGGAGGGGGGGGATTTCGCCGCGGAGGGGGGCTTTGAGATGCCCCCCCCGCAACACCGGCAGGCAGGAGCAATCAGACCCCCCCAGCACATCATCCCCATAGTGGGGGAAAAAGGGGGGCGATCTGATCGCTCTGGATGCACCCTGATCTGTGCTGGGGGCTGTAGAGCCCACCCAGCACAGATCACAAATAACAGCGCTGGTCCTTAAGGGGGGGTAAAGGGTGGGTCCTCAAGTGGTTAAGCAATACCAGTTGCCTGGCAGCCCTGCTGAACTATTAGGATGTAGTAGTGTCTGAACAACAACAGAAACAAGCATGCAGCTAATCTTGTAATTTCCGACATTAATGTCGGAAACACCTGATCTGCTGCATGCTTGTTCAGGGTCTATGGCTAAAAGTATTAGAGGCAAAGGATCAGCAGGACAGCCAGGCAAGTGGTATTTCACAAAAGAAAAAAACAACAACATGGCAGCCTCCCTTCAGTTGTCTTTTAAAGAAGGGCTCAGGAACCTTTTTGGCTGAGAGAGCCATACAATCCACATATTTTAACCACCCTGGCGTTCTGATTAAATCGCCAGGGTGGCTGCGGGAGGGTTTTTTTTAAATAAAAAAAAAACTATTTCATGCAGCCAACTGAAAGTTGGCTGCATGAAAGCCCACTAGAGGGCGCTCCGGAGGCGATCTTCCGATCGCCTCCGGCGCCCAGAATAAACAAGGAAGGCCGCAATGAGCGGCCTTCCTTGTTTCGCTTATATCGTCGCCATAGCGACGAGCGGAGTGACGTCATCGACGTCAGCCGACGTCCTGACGTCAGCCGCCTCCGATCCAGCCCTTAGCGCTGGCCGGAACTTTTTGTTCTGGCTACGCTGGGCTCAGGCGGCTAGGGGGGCCCTCTTTCGCCGCTGCTCGCGGCGAATCGCCGCAGAGCGGCGGCGATCAGGCAGCACACGCGGCTGGCAAAGTGCCGGCTGCGTGTGCTGCTTTTTATTTCGTTAAAATCGGCCCAGCAGGGCCTGAGCGGCAGCCGCTGGCGGTGTTGGACGAGCTGAGCTCGTCCAGACCGCTCAGCTGGTTAAAATGTAATTCTGTGACAGCCATACAATATGTTTCAAACTGGGACAGTAGGGCTCATGTCCCTGTTGCCATGGTGATGTGTATACAGTTGGTCTGCCGGGCAGCAGAAGGGTCAGACATGTCTTCAGCAACATCAGCATTTCTCCGAGAGCCAGACAGGAGAAATACCGACTAACAGCTTGTACAATTAGCTAGCTGACTTGGGGGTTGATTCACTTTGTAGGACGAGATCCCCACACTTTGGCCCAATAGTCTGCCTGTCAAGTGAAAGGCAGCCTATTGGGCCAATAAAAATGTGAGTATGCCATTCTACAAAGTCACTGGACCTGACAGAGTCCAGAGTGGGACAATTGAAGCAGCCACTCGTTTTGGGGTAGCGTGAGTAAGTTAGTACTGCATGCTACAGCAGTAGCATGCACTACTTTGAAAATTTTACTCGCGCTGACACACTAAGCTGCGCTGCTTGAGCAGTGTAGCTTAATGAATCAAACCTTACTTATTTGTCTGTGAGCCAGATGTAGCCATCAAAAGAGCCATATCTGGCTCCTGAGCCATAGGTTTCCCTACCCCTGGTTTAACCCTTAGCCGACTGCTCCACGCCAATTGGCGTGAACGCGGCGGCAGCCTCAGGACCACTCTACGCCGATTGGTGTAAATGGCCTTCTATGGGGCTAGAAGATCACGCACATCCCTGCTTCAGTCTCCCAGTGGCAATCGACGCTCGGAGACTGTTAGACGGTGAAACCGCCGTCTGATTAACTTGCACAGCGCTGCGATCTACAGCAGCGCTGTACTGGGGACAGCCGTGCCTCTAGTTGATTAGAGGTGATCGGCTGTCTTAGGCTGAAGCCTATGACAGCCGATCACAGTGATTGGCTGGTGGGGAGAGGGAAGGCGGGTTTAGAAGAGAAAGAAAAAAAAATATTAGAAAATAAATAGAAAAAATATTTACAAAAAAAACCAAGCAAACACTGGGGGAGCGATCAGACCCCACCAACAGAGAGCTCTGTTGGTGGGGAGAAAAGGGGTGGGGGGTGGGGAAATCACTTGTGTGCTGAGTTGTGCGGCCTTGCAGTGAGGCCTTAAAGCGGCAGTGGCCAATTTCAAGAAAAATGGCTAGGTCTTTAGGGGGGTTTAACACTGCAGTCCGCAAGTGGTTAAAGGGTCATTAGTTTGGTAGCCTTTTTAGCGAAACAAAAGCAGAGTGTGAATTCTAAAGAGCAGCAGTGAGTCTGATGCAGTCTTAAAAATAAAGTTATTAACTACTTGCCGACCGGCTAACGCTAGTGGGCGTGGCCGCGGCGGCAGCCCCAGGACCGCCTAACGCCAATTGGCGTCAAGTCGTGGGGCTTTGTTATGCAGGAGATCGCGCGCAGGCTGCGCGTGCATCTCCTGCTCGGGGGGCAGAGCTCCTCCCCCTCTTCAGTCTCCGAGTGGCGATTGCCGCTCGGGAGACTGTTAGATGGCGTGATCGCCATCTATTTACATAGTACAGCGCTGCGATCAGCAGCAGCGCTGTACTGGGGACAGCCGTGTGACAGGGCTGTCCCCCTGGGTGACAAGAGAGCGATCGGCTCTCATAGGCAGAAGCCTATAACAGCCGATCGCATGATTGGCTGGATGCAGGGAGAGAGGGAGGGTAATAACAATACAAAAAAAAAAAGCATGTTTTGTTTAAAAAAAACACAGATAAATAATTGTTAAAAAAATACCAAACAACTTGGGGGCAATCAGACCCCACCAACAGAGAGCTCTGTTGGTGGGGGGTAAAGGGGGGGGGAATCACTCGTGTGCTGTGTTGTGCGGCCCTGCAGCTTGGCCTTAAAGCTGCAGTGGCCATTTTAGTTAAAATGTGCCTGGTCTTAAGGGGTGTTTACAACTGTGGTCCTCAAGTGGTTAAATATGAGAGTCTACAGTACACTACTAATGTTATTTAGTGTTATGTTTATAATCCATACTACACATACAATTTATTATCTCATAAGTTCACTTTAAAAGAACCTTCTGGATTAAGACCTGTTGTTAGATAGACACTTCTTAATAAAAAAAACCCTTTGCATGTACTGTTGCTTATGCTTACATGTAGCAGAACTCATAAAGAAACCTAATCAGTTTAATCAGGTTATAGATTTGTAAGGTTTTTATTTCCTGTGGTCACTTCCTGTCTTAGCCTAGGAAGTTACGTTATTCTTCAATTGACAGATTTATTTCAGAAACCTAAACAAACGACTATGCTGGTATCAACTACCACTAAGCCTGCAATAATTACTGTCCCTAAAACGAATAAAAAACACACGTCACTTGCACTCATCTGTAAGCATATGAGAACCTGTAACACCACATCAAAGCTATCTCTGTAACTTCAGTCCTATTCCACAATGAAGGCATGTGTTTAATTAGTTCAGCAGTTAGGTATTATCTGCAGGCTTGGTGGGAGTTTGAGTACTTTGTAATGGCTCAAACCCACTAGCAGCCTTTTCTAAGCACTAGTGATTTGAAAAACTCTTGCTAATGCAATGCTATGGGTTATTTTTATAAAATCACATCACTCAAGTGGGATCACACCCATAGCATTACATTAGCAAGAGCTTTTCAAATCACAAAGTGCTTATAAATGGCTAAAGGAGCCCATACACCTAACAATTTTCCTGCCGATATACAGCAGAGTCAATCACTGTGATCGAATCTGCTGTGAAATCGTTGCGCAAACGCTGACCGAACAATCGATTTCCGTCCGAAATCGATCGTTCCCGTCGATCCATCCGTGCGGAAGATTTCGCTCGATCGCCGGCGGGTCGGGAGTGTGTCGATAGCGCCGTTCGAATGTCCGACGCTAGCGACAATACATTACCTGCTCCACCGGCACGTGTCCCCGCTGTCACCGCTGGGTTCTGGCAGGCTTCACTTCTTCCTGTCCCGACAGGAAGTTTAAACAGTAGAGCGCCCTCTACTGTTTAAACTTCCCTGGACGTGAAGTGAAGCTGAAGCCCAGGAGCTGAGCACGGAGAAGAAGACAGCGGAGACCGAGGGACTCACGCTGGCTGGATCAGGTAATGTATGCAGGGAGGGGGCGGGGGGAGGGGGGGGGTATGGCGCGGCGGCTTCACAGATGGTGAATTCATTTCATTCTGAAATCGTTTCTGAATGCGTTTGCAGTAAAGGCAGCCATACGATCCCTCTCTGATCAGATTCGATCAGAGAGGGATCTATCTGTTGGTCGATCTGATGGCAAATCGACCAGTGTATGGCCACCTTTAGTAACGTACTTGCTAGCAGGTTTCAGGCCTAATCAATTATTATCGGATTGCCTCACCCATTGTGTTCCTCCCCTGGAAGTAATAAGCCAAGCACGAGCCACTGTCATATGTTTTAATCTGTTCACACAGACCTGGCTCACTCCCTTCCTACTACTGCTGTTTGATTATCTCCAGTCTGGCATCCCTCCTAACCACTCAACTGAAGCTGCTCACACTAAAAGTGACTAATGACCAACTTGTTGCAAATTTCAGATGCCACTACTCCATACTTCTTATTCTTGACCTGTATTCAACAGTAATGATCAGCTGTACAGCAGAGGAGTAGCTATGGAAGGAGGGGGGAGCAAGGGGTACATCTGTCCCCGAGCGCAGTTGCAGGTTTTACTTTCCCTGATGCATCCCTGTTGAAGAGTCTATGAAAGATGGTGGAAGGATCCAATCTTCTCCCCTGCTTCCTCCTACTCTCCGCCTAGAGTTTTGTTTTATTTTATCTCCCAGCTCTAATCAGCGCTTATCATGCTTGCATCAGCAAAGTAGATCATGTACAGTGTTCTCCCCAGGCTCTTTTAGCCGGGTGCTCCACCCGGCTAGATTTGGTGACCACCCGGCTGTCATCGGCTCACCTTCTCACCTCCTCCTATGCTGTAAGCACAGTTGCCCTGCATTTTCAACTCGCCCCACCCGGCTACTTTTTTATGCCACCCGGCTACTATTTCATGCCACCCGGCTAGAAAAAAATTCTGGGGAGAACACTGATGTATGTTTCTGCATATCTCCCAACCCTCTAATGCCTGGTACACACGATGCAATTTCCTGCCAGGTGGGTGGGTCGAATTGATCATTTCCAGCATGTCCAATCTGCTACTGATGGAGAAGAGGATCGATTTTGTGCAGTGCTGATCTGAAAATCAATCCTGTTCTTAATCAGGTGCAGATCGGACATGCATGAAATTATTATAAAACTCAAACATCTCTGGGAAAGCATGATGGACTCCCTTATGGTTCACACCTTGTCACGAGGGGGCGCAAAAGCTGACTTTGTCCCCTGGTGCTGTAAACCGTAGCTATGCCTCTGCCATACATAGGCGGCTGGTCAGGTCCACATCTGCCAAGAATCTAATGTTTTTTCGGTGGCCCTGATGCAACCCCGAGAAATAAGAGATGCCAAATTGTCTCGGCCAAACACAGGATGAGCCCTCCTTACCTCCTCTGCTCCCCATTCCCCTGATTCATTCATCTCGATTTTGGGCCAGACTGTCGTCCCTCTGCCCCCCTCCACAGCAAGATAATGTGTCACTAGCTTGCAGGCCAATCAGGCCAGTGCTGATCATTGTTGATCGCTTTCCACTACTTCAGATTCTGTCCTTTTCAGGTATCCTGGCTCTTGCACACTTTTGCCTCACCTCCTATGTTTCTTATCACACTATCAAGGTTTCTCCTTCCCATGCCTTCTCTCTTGCCTTTGCCCACTTCCAGTTGGGAGTACATCACAGCTCAGTGCTTGGTCCCCTTCTCTTCAGTTCTATTTCATGAGCTTACATTATCATCTAAATGCAGATCACTACCAAATTTGCTTTACTGTTTTTCAGTGATGCTCGGATACCCCTTAAGCACGGATCCGAATGCGGCCGTTTTTATTGGTGCCGCATCCGGATCACCCGTGATTGCGACCCGTATTTTTGTTATGCATAACCGGCCCAACCCATCTTTTCTGCGGCTACGCACGGCTACCATACATGGCCGTGATCCGGATACTTTTATGCGTACCTGTATGCCCGCATGCTTAAAAATGTACGCGTTTCCTGTGAAGACGATCTAGGGATAGTCTGTATCCGGCGGTTTTTGGTTTTTAGTGCCCGCGCTTTTCAGCATGGCCATGGTCCGCCTACTACTGCGCCGAGCCACAGAAGCAGTGCATATTTCAGATGTTAATGAGCGGGGGAGGCGAGTCAAGTCCAGAGCAGCACACAGTTCTAGGTAGGTAGGTACGCCGTACGGGACTCGGGGGGCGGATCCAGTGGCAAAAGCAGTGCATATTTATGATGCTAATGAGCCGGGCAGTGGAGGGAGGCGAGTACAGTCCGGAGCGGCGCTTCACACACAGCTTCTCCTTTCGCTGGATAGCAATGGAAAGACGGAGGCGGTAGGCGGAGCTGTACGCTCTAGTACAGCTCCGCCTACCGCTGCCATCATACCATTGCTATCCAGCGATTGGAGAAGCTGTGTGTGCGGCGCCGCTCCGGACTGGACTCGCCTCCCTCTGCTGCCCGGCTCATTAGCATCATAAATATGCACTGCTTCTGCCACTGGATCTGCGCCCCCCCCTCCCCCCTGAGTCCCGTACGGCGTACCTACCTACCTATACTGGCGCTTTACTAGCTATACTGGGGCACAACCTATTCATACTGGGCACTATACTAGCTATACTGGGGCACTACCTACCCATACTGGGCACTATACTAGCTATACTGGGCACTTTATTAGCTATACTGGGGTACTACCTACCCATACTAGGCACTATACTGGGGCACTACCTACCCATACTGGGCACTATACTAGCTATACTGGGCACTATACTAGCTATACTGGGCACTATACTACTATACTAGCTATACTGGGGCACTATACTAGCTAGGAACCCTGCCGGACGCCACAGTCCACACACTATTGTTCAAGCTCAAGGGTACATTGTGAATTTAGTGCTAAAGCTTGTTTTGGAAAAAAAATCGTGAAAAAAAAATCGAAATCACAATTTTGACAGAAAAATCGCAATTTCAATTTTTACCCAAAATCGTGCAGCCCTAGCCCCCGTGGCCCAAGGGCCCCGATGCGGTTGAATCCTCTGCATCCCCTATTGCTATGCCCCTGAGCAGAGGATAGGAATCAGGGGACAGCTATCTGAGGGATCACTACACAGTAGACTAGGGATGTTTTGGGACACCTGTGCGCACTTTAGATTTTCCTTCGCTGAACTGATCATTCCTCTCAATTTTGTCTGGAAATTTAAAGTGTGTACATATTCAAGGCAGCCTCCATATCTTTCTCAGTTTTGTTTTGCATTTCAGTAGCTTTTGACTATAAAAAAAACCCTATATACTTTGTGTTCTATATACCTATGCTTTACTAGCAGCTTAAGTTTCATAGCACGGTTTCACCAAGATGGGTCACACAAATGTACCACATGTAAGTGGTTGAGGTTCAGTAGATTGGGACTCTGATTAACTTGTACCTCATAGTGTTTGCAATATACAATATTAAAATGCAAGTTTGCAAGGCAATCCCCCCCCCCCCCCCCTTACTTTCTGTGTCTGAAGCTGTACAAGTAACAAAAGTATACATTAGCAAAAGCAAGGTAAAATCCTATAAACAAAGTATAGAACCACACTCCAAAGTAGCGGTCGTCTGTTTTGTCAGTTTGGTAGTCCTGCCCATAAAGCTGCTGGAGGAAAAAAAAGCCAATTAGATGACTGTCCTATAAATAGCTGCAGTTTGAACCCGGATGTCTTTTAGATGGGATCTGGCTGTGCAGGTGGAAAAAGCTCTCTGCAGCCCTTGTGTAATTCTGTTCAGCAGCTAGATCTTTCCTGTGCTGTTATTTTAAATCCTGTTTTAGGGGCTACTTGCCCTGTGTCCTTTCCTGTGCAGATGAATGCAATGCATATAGTGTGTGATACACAATTACATCAGACATTGCAGAGTAAGCAGTGTTTGATGTTCTCTATGGGTTGTCACTGTATTGATTGGGGTCAGAGCTGGTTGGGAATAGGTTTTATTGTATAGCATGGTCATCTGTGATTCATTATATAATCGGACATTAAACCTGTCAGGGCTCAGACTCACTAAGTGCTTTTCTGAGCGCTTTTTAGCCATCTGCACTTTTTGAGAGTTTTTTTAAAAAAAAGAAAAAAACACTCCCATTCACTTACATTAAAATCGCTGTAAAATTGTGATCACAGTAAAATCGCATGATTTTACCATGATCGCAATTTTACAGTCATTTTAACTACCTAAAGACTGTGTTACCCAAAGACTGTATCATGCCAATGGGCGTGAATGCGGCGCCAGCCCCAGGACTGCCTAACGTAAATTGGTGTCAAGTCCTGGGGCCGGCTAATGCAGGAGATCGCACACAAGCTGCGCGCGCATCATCTGCTTGAGGGGCGGAGCTCCACCCCGTCTTCAGTGTTGTGTTGTGCGGCCCTGCAGCTTGGCCTTAAACCATCAAAACGTGAATCGGACATGTCGGAAATAAACGAATCGACGGGAATCGAGTGGAGCATCGAGTGCGGGAACGCACAGAGTGTAGCCCGCATAAGTCAGTGGGAGCGTTTTTTTTTTTTTTTTTTTTTATAAAGCTCTCACAAAGCACTGTGCTTATAGTGTTGTCTGAGCCCTCATGGTTCAGCCTTATAACGTATGCAATTTTAAAAAGAAGTTGCCTTTTGCCTCATTTGAGAAAGCCTTAGGCAGGGAACACACTTGACTGTTTTTGTGCGTGTTTTCTGCACAGAAAAACTGAAAACTCATGTAAATCAATGGGCTAGTTTACACTTAATATGTTGTTCACGCGCAGAAAAAAAAAACTGACATTCTGCATGATGACTGCACATTTTGTCAGTTTTCTGTATCAATTACATCAGCTGCTGTGAAAAAACGTGTGCGTTTTCCTGCATAGAAACACCCTTGGTGTGCAGAAAAAGTATGCAGTAAAACGTGCACAGAAAACTGAAAGACAACTGTGTTTCCTGCCTTACGAATTCCCATATTTGTGGGTCAGTTTTATGCAGTGCCTGAAGGGATACAATCACTCTCAGTGTGTTATCGCTGGGTGTTCAAATGCAGAGATTCTGTTTTATTACATCTGTGAGCAAGGACACAATCTCTGTAAAGGCCACATAGACCACAGCTAAGAGAAGCTGCTGTCTAAAGGTGTATACACACGCACGACAGCAGCCAACAACGGGTCCGTCGACACCTCCCGCTGGGCGGGTTTTCAGCAGACTGTAGTGCGTGTGTACGCACTGTCGGTGGACTGATAAGGCTATTCCTGAACGATCCGCCTAGGCTTCATACACAAGATAGATGGTTCTTGGCAGCCAGAGACGGCTGTTCAGGACCACTTCTGTCAAGAATCTAGTGTTTGTTTGATGGCCCTCACACAATCCCAAGAGATAAAAGATATCAAATTGTCTTGGCCAAACACAGATTAAGCCAATTGTTCTCCTCTTTACCTTCTCTCCTCCCCTTCCCCCTGCTTCTTGCATCGTGTGCCACACGGTTGTCCCTTCTCCTCCCTCCACAGCAACAGAATGGGTCACTAGCTTGCAGGCCAATCACGTGTCTGTACACTACTCAACCCCACACTGTCACCTAAGACATTGAATCCAAATCCCTGTGGGCAACAGACCTCGTACATGTGTACGAAGCTTGATGTGTAAGAGTATACATTAACCTCCTTGCCGGTTTTCCTGACCTGAGCTCGGGGTAGAAAAAATAAGCTATTAGGGCTGGTGCACACCGAGCGGCTTTTTGGGCGTTTTCAGATCCGCTTGCGGCTGCGGATCTGCTTGGTCAATGTATCTCAATGGGGTGGTGCACACCAGAGCGGCAGGCGTTTTGCAGAAACGAAAAATGCCTGGGTGAGGCATTTTTTGGATTGCGGATGCGTTTCTGCCTCAATGTTAAGTATAGGAAAAACGCAAACCGCTCTGAAAAACGGCACTTCAGAGCGGTTTTGCAGGCGTTTTTGTTACAGAAGCTGTTCAGTAACAGCTTTAAGGTGGCCATACACTGGCCCGATTCCCGGCCGTTTCGACAGCAGATTCGATCCTGGGATCGAATCTGCTGCCAATCGTTCGCGGTAAACGCCGCCGACGATCCGATTTCCTCCCGAAATCGGATCGGTCCGTCGATCGCGCCGTGCGGGAAATTACCCTCGATCGCCCGCGGGTAAAGTGCGCGTCGCTGGCGGCGGCCGATCCGATGAAAAATACATTACCTGATGCTGGCTCCCGGGCGTCTTCTCCGCATCTTCTCAGCGCTGCACCCGCTCCATCCCGGCGCTTCCTGGGTCACTGCAGTGACCCAGGAAGTTCAAATAGAGGGCGCTCTATTTGAACTTCCTGGTCACGGAGTGACACAGGAAGCGCCGAGATGAAGCCAAGAACAGAGCGGTGCAGCGTGGAGAAGATGCCCGGGAGCCAGCGTCAGGTAATGTATGCGCGGGGGGAGGACAGGCGGCAGGAGCAGCTGAACAGATTGTGATCGGTTTCAGGCTGAAATCGATTCACAATCTGTTTGCAGTAAAGGCAGCCATACGATCCCTATCTGATCAGATTCGATCAGATAGGGATCTGTCAGCTGGTCGATCTGATGGCACATCGACCAGTGTATGGCTGCCTTTACTGTAACAATATATGAAATCTACTATACTGAAAACCGCAGCAGCAATCCGCAAAACGCTAGCAAAACACCTCATAAAAATAAAAAAAAAAAAGCGTTTAAAATCTGCTAGCATTTTGCGGATCTGCTAGCGGGTTTTGGTGTGCACCAGCCCTTAGTGGTGATCCCGAGCTCAGGTCGGGGTAGGCATTGCAGAGCTTTACTTGTAGTTGTGGAGTCCCGCGTGCGATCTCGCTGCGCAGCGGGACTCCAGCCTCTCTCCCCGGCAGTGTGGGGTCTTTTCCTGGCCGCCGGGATCCCCCATGTCCCCGCTTTTCTTCTGGGGACCCGGCAGCCAGTTGGAGCAGCGGAGACGTGGTGGTGGCAGCAGAGCGGTGGTGGCAGCGTGACGTCATCGGGGGCGGGGCTAATATTGAAAACGAACTTCTCTATATTAGAGAAATATAGAGAAGTTCGTTTATATGTATATTAGCGCCATCTTGTGGGCAAAGAGAAAACTGCAGCACAGGAGCCCAGGAAGGTAAATTTTTTTTTTTATTTTGCTGCAGATCTCCCTGCCAGAATGATTTTTTTCAGGTTTTAGGGTCTGAAAGAGTGAAAAAAAATTGCACCGCTTTTAGACCCTAAAATCTGGAAAGAATCAGACCGCCAAGGAGGTTAAAGGATGTGGGGGCCTGATGGACACAGAAGATCAAGCAGCAAATGTTAAAGAAGCATATACAGATTTCTAGCTCTACATAGAAGTAGAAAGCTACTATCCCAGGAAGTAGGTGCTGTGTATGGAAGAATGTATTGGTGTACATGGATAATACACATGGAATGGGTGAAAGGGGGGGGGGGGGGGGGCAGGGATTTTTCTAGACATCTTACTGCTCTAGGGACAACTCCTTCGCTAAAACTTTACAAAAATACAGTTCATACTCTGTGTTCTCCCCAGAACTTTTTTCCAACCGGGTGGCATGAAAAAGTAGCCGGGTGGGGCGAGATGAGAGAATGCAGGGCTAGTGCTTCTGTGTGCAACTCGGCTTACAGAATAGAAGGTGGTGGACCAATGTCAGCCGGGTGCTCACCAAAACTAGCCGGGTGGAGCACCCGGCTAAAAAAGCCTGGGGAGAACACTGCATAGTAGACAGAGTCCCATTATGCAATTCACCTTTTCTCTTGCGTTTTCTCCTAAGTAATATTTCACACCTTGTCATAAAATGCCCTTTTAACCTCCAACATGTGAGAATATGCTCAAAATAATTTTGATATTACTTTTTTTCACCAACATTTAGGTACCTTTTTCATTGTAAAATGCTTAAAAGTTACTTTAAAGAGAATATGACAATTATCGTATTTTTTGGACTATAAGATGCTCCTGACCATAAGATGCACCTAGGTTTAGAGGACTAAAACCAGGGGGAAAAAAATATATACTAAACCTGGTGCATCCATGGTGAAGGGGCATCTTGTGGATTATGTACCTGTCGTGTCTCCCTGTGTCCGCCTCTGTCCTCCTCTATGCCCCTTTGTGTCCTCAGTTTGTCCCCGTGTCCCTCTCTGCATAGGCACAGTACAGGGAATCCCCGGCATTGCGGGTGGGTTGGAGGATTATTGGCATGTCAGGAACTTTCTGCATTTGGACTATAAGACACAGTGACCCTTTTCCCCACTTTTGGGGGAGAAAAGTGGGTTTTATAGTTAAAAAACTGCAGCATCTCCTAGGACATCTCAGGAGAAAAAAATTAATTGCATATGGGCCAAAATATTTATATTGTACTTTTCTCCTAGCCGACTCAAAACGCCAGAGCTGCAGCCACTAGGGCGCACTGAGTAGGCAGAAGCAGTGTTGGGGAGTCCTGCCCAAGATCTCCTTACTGAATAGGTGCTGGCTTTGAGCCAAGATTCAAACCCTGGTCTCCAGAGCCCTTTACCAGCCATTCTGCTAATATTAATAGTAAACAATCGCCCTTCAAAAAAAAAAAAAGTCATCCACTAGTTTTAGCCTCAACTCCCTCCTAACCATTCGAGTAAAGGAAGCAAATAAATGGATTTGCAGAAAGAAACGTATATTATTTATTTTATATTGAGAAATGTTTACAAACCTTTATGCCAGCTTCATCCTGATAATAGGAGGCACATTATTTCCAGTGCTGTACAGAGTATACGGTCTTGGAAATTGAGGCTTTCAACGTTTTGCAGGAGTGATTTTTCCACGATTTCACGTGGAGAAATCACTCAACACTGCGGCGATTGGTGCGATCGCATTTTGTGCTTCTATAGCACTGAAACGCGATTGCCTGGAAATCGGCTGAAAATGGTTTAGGCTACACGTTTGCATTTGGAGGTTTTTGCCCATTTTTGGGTGCTTTGCGGCGATTAGCGCAAATTGCCCAAGTAAGAACGGGCCCATAGGGTTTCATTACGCTAGCACTTTTAAAAAGTGCTAGCGTTTCAGCGTTTTGCCGAAATCGCAGCAAAACGCTCTAGTGTGAATGGGGCCTAACTGTTCCTCAGAGGGTCTCACAATCTAATCCCTACCATAATCATGTCTATGTATGTAGTGTATGTATCGTAGTCTAGGGCCAATTTATGGGGAAGCTAATTAACTTATCTGTATGGTTTTGGGATGTGGGAGGAAATCGGAGTGTCAGGAGGAAACCCACACAGACACGTGGAGAACATACTAACTCCATGTATGTTCACCACATGTCTGTGTCTCCATGTAGTGCCCTGGCTGAGATACGAACTGGGGATCCAACGCTGAAAGGCGAGAGTGCTAACACTACGCCACTGTGCTGCTACAAAATCTCTTGGGTATCGCCAGGCCATATAATCGACAACCAGGGTACTTCTACACCTTGCCATCTAGTTTTCTATATGGGGTGATTTGTGGGGATATTCAATGTACTTGTGCTATGCTCTTCTAGAAGGCCTTGTTCACATCTAAAATCGAAATCGCAAGCGTTTTGCGATTTTGTGCGCAATTTTTTCTTACTGCCTCCCGGCGCTCCACTGTGCGCTGTTTTATTATTTTTTGTAAAGCACTTTTCTAAGAGCTTTTTCAGAGCGATTTTTTTATTTACTCCATGTGAACTCAAAGAATAAATAAAAAATGTATTTATTCTTAAAAATGCAATCGCTGGACAAAGCAATTTTGTGAGTGTTTGTGTTTTTCCTATACCTTCCATTGAGGCAAAATCGCCTCAAAAATGCACAGGCACCGCTTTTGAAAAACCCCTGCGCATGAAAAAAGGCCGAAAACGCCCTAGATGTGAACGAGTTCTCAATTAAGTTTTGCCGCCAAATCAGCAAATCGCTCCATTGTGAACCAGCTGTAAAGGGGCCCAAACACTCAGCCGATTAGCGGCCGATCAATCGAAATCGATCACAAATCGATTGGCCGATCGATCGATTTGCTGGAAAATCTAGGTTGATCTGTTGAGATGGCTTATCAGTTTGCATTGGACCTAATGGAAATCTGATGGCAAAAAAATGCCATCAGATCGATTTTCAATAGATTTCATACTAAAATCTATTGGAAATCTGTTCCTAGCAAAAAATGTTCCTAAACACATCAGATAGATCAGAAATCTATCTGATGATCTATCTGCTGCTAATCTAAAGAGTGTATGGCCACCTTAAGTCTGTCTCTATTCAGTCCAAGTCTGCTATCCTAATACAAATTGGCACTACAGTCATAAGAGGCCACCACTTTATAGTAGAACTGTATTTTGAGCTCATTTGTGCCTTTTGTACACATTTAAGGTGGCCATACACTGGCCCGATTCGCGGCCGTTTCGACAGCAGATTCGATCCTGGGATCGAATCTGCTGCCAATCGTTCGCGGTAAACGCACCCGCCGATCCGATTTCCTCCCGAAATCGGATCTGTCCGTCGATCGCGCCGTGCGGGAAATTACCCTCGATCGCCCGCGGGTAGGGAGCGCGCCGCTAGCGGCGGCCGATCTGATCAGGTATACATTACCTGACGCTGGCTCCCGGGCATCTTCTCCGCGCTGCACCGCTCTGTTCCGGCTCCATCCCGGCGCTTCCTGTGTCACTGCAGTGACCAGGAAGTTCAAATAGAGGGCGCTCTATTTGAACTTCCTGGTCACGGAGTGACACAGGAAGCGCCGGGATGGAGCCGGAACAGAGCCGTGCAGCTTGGAGAAGATGCCCGGGAGCCAGCGTCAGGTAATGTATTCGGGGGGGGACAGGCGGCAGGAGTAGCTCAACAGATTGTGATCGGTTTCAGGCTGAAATCGATTCACAATCTGTTTGCAGTAAAGGCAGCCATACGATCCCTCTCTGATCAGATTCGATCAGATAGGGATCTGTCAGCTGGTCGATCTAATGGCAAATCGACCAGTGTATGGCTACCTTTAGTTTTGATATTACTGGTCACTCTAGGAGCCGTGAGAGGTAGTGCCAGGACTCTTGCTTCAGACAATCTGAAAGCGTAACCGAAAACACTATAAAGAAATAGGGGGGGTTGGGAGTGTTGACCCACAGAGGTTACAAGTTTGCAGGGCACACTATTAGAACTGCTCTAAACAACCACCCGGAGGGCTGGGAAGAGTAGTGAGGCAATGGAGAATGTTACTGCACAATCACATATATGGCAAGTTGCTGGATTTTGGTTTGGTTTTTATACTATTCCACGTTCTTTTTTTCTTTATTCTCGTAGCACAGCAAGTTTCATGACCATGATCATTGTTTCAATGTTAGTGTTACTATGCTATGCTTTGTTGCAAAGGACTAATGTGTAGACTGATTGAGTGCTATGTTATGTTTATAAAAAGTAGCTGTATTTTTAACCACTTTAGGATTTCACACACGCATAACTACGCCCCTATTGACTTAATGAGCGGATCAGGGGCGTAGATAAACGCCCCTGCCGCTATTGTGCTGTGCGGGCGCGATCGCGCGCGTGCGCTCCCGCGCCCGCGGGTGCGTGCACGTGCGCGCGCACCAGCTT
Organism: Hyperolius riggenbachi; assembly: GCF_040937935.1. Lineage (NCBI taxonomy): Eukaryota > Metazoa > Chordata > Amphibia > Anura > Hyperoliidae > Hyperolius > Hyperolius riggenbachi. The sequence goes on along the minus strand of NC_090650.1, from coordinate 113,176,544 downwards.
CTCTTATCTCTGGGAGGGATTGATGAATGGGAGTAATTACTCCCATCACCAATCAGATGCCTGTAACCATGAATGAGCACTGCTATAAGCCAATAGCAGTGCTCATTCATTTGTGAGGTTTACAAACAATGTTGCCAGCACTTGAGAAGATACAGTTACCTTGTGATCACTCCTGAGAGGATTACAAGGTAACTGGATCTTCTTTGCTTGTATTCTGACTGCCACCTAGTGGATTTTATAAATATACCAGGACTTATAAATAAATATACCAGGACTATATACCCCTGATCTACCCTGATCTACCCTGATCAACCCTGATCAACCCTGATCTAATCCTATCCTCCCTTGCTTTTTTTTATACAACATACTTATATCTGCTGTATTTTTGTGGACTCTTATTTTCTTTTTTTTTTTTACAATTTGCCTCTATACAATTATAGTGTATAGCTTATATACATTTTCTATAAAGATGGCAAAGAGAATGTATTCTTTTCAAGAGGCGTTTGCCATTCTGGAGCGTGACAGTGACAGTGACCGCAGCAGCAAATTTGAGGATGATTTGGAGTCCACAGATATTGACTGGCTGCCGTCCGAGTCAGAAAGTGACTCAACGGACAGCGATTCTGAGTCTGCTGGGCCATCCACAGCTCAGCCATCTAGGAGCGCGGAGCAGGCAAGGGGCATTAGTGACACTGACACTGCTTCTGAAGGAGGGTCACCTATAGCTACCTCCAGCAATGCCATCCCAAGAGGTCAGAGGGCTGCCAGGCCAAGGCAGAGCATGCCAGCAAGGGTACCACAGAGGGAACCGCTACCCTATGATCTAAGGGACCCACAATGGTCAGCATCTAATATGGAGACCCCTAACCTCCCTCCCTTCACAGCCAGGAGTGGCCTATTAGTGGACACCAGCAACATGCAGCCCATTGACTTTTTTGAACTTTTTTTGCCAGAGAGCTTCCTGCAGTATGTCTGTGATCAGAGCAATATCTATGCCCAGCAACGCATAGCAGACCATCCCACCTGTGTGTTAGCTTCCCACTGGACCCCTGCAACTACCTGCGATTTGAGAGGTTTTTTTGGATTGACTTTCGATATGGCCCTTTGTCCATTACCTGAACAGCAACTGTACTGGACAAAAAATCCAATCCTCTGCATCCCAATTTATTCGTCCAGAATGTCCAGACGCCGCTACCAAATGCTGCTAACCTGCTTGCATTTTAGCAATAATGCAGACCACGTCTTACCTGACAACCCAGCCCATGACCGACTATTTAAATTGAGGCCCTTCATCGACCATTTAAATAGAACTTTTGCAGAAAAATACATGCCAGAACAAAGAATAGCCATCGATGAGTCCTTAATCCCTTTCCACGGGAGGCTGGCAATCAAACAATATATACCCAGCAAAAGGTCACGGTACGGGATAAAACTGTACAAGTTGTGCGAAAGTGGGAGTGGCTATATCTATTCACTAAAAATGTATGAAGGGAAGGACAGCTTAATACAGCCTCCTGGATGCCCTCCCTACATGGGTACAACAGAGAGGATAGTACTGGACCTCCTCAACCCTCTACTCCACCAGGGTTACCACCTTTACGTGGACAATTTTTATACAAGTTTCCCACTATTCAAACATTTATTTTCAGTCCAGACTCCAGCCTGCGGAACGGTCAGGGCAAATCGCAAAGGCCTGCCATCAGAGGTCGTTCATAAAAAACTGAAGAGGGGGGAGACCTGCAGCCAACGGAGCAACGAGCTGCTCGCTTTAAAATTTGGAGATAAGCGCGATGTCTTAGCCCTCACCACCATCCACTCCGAGGCAACAACAACTGTGAGGACTCGTAGTCGGGAAGTAGTGAAACCACTGGCCATCGCTGAGTACACCAAGTTCATGGGGGCAGTGGACTTGTCCGACCAGGTTTTGGCACCATACAGGCTCAACAGGAAGAGGAAGATCTGGTACAAAAAAGTGGCTCTATATTTTTTCCAGGTGTGCCTCCAAAACACCTTTGTCCTGTACAAAAAATCAGGTAACAAGGACTCTTTTTTACAGTTCCAGCAGGCAATAATTACATGTCTCCTTTTTGAATCTGGACAACCTGCCCCAAACCCAGACCAGCTTCGTGCAGAAAATGTTGCCAGATTTGAGGGAAATCATTTTCCTGCCCCACTCCCCCCAACTGCATCAAAACCATACCCCCAAAAAAGGTGCAGAGTTTGCAGGAAAAATCACGTTCGAAGGGACACATGGTATCATTGTCCGAAATGTCCGTCCAAAGCAGCACTATGCCTTAATCCCTGCTTTGAGACCTATCATACAGTCCTTCATTATTAGTTGTTGTTTTTTTTTTTTTTGTTTTTTTTACCCTTTCGCTGCCCATTTTGTTTTTTTTATGGTATCATTGAACTGTATTTGACTCTCCGGATCTGACCTCTGGCATGGCTGACAAGCACTCTATGGAATTCGACCCCTGGCATAACTAACGACCACCCTCTGAACTCTGGCATGGCTGCCGAATTACCCTCTGATCTCTGGCATGGCTGATCTACCAAACTCTGACCCTTGGCATGGCTGCCGAACACCTTCGGACCTCCTGACTTCCACCTTTCTACAGCTTCTACAATGGTGAGTACCAATTTGTGTATGTTTAGAGACATTGTGAAGCCCTCAGTATACTTTGCTAAAGCCTTGTACACACTTTCAAGTATGATTGGCCAATCACTGATCAATTTTACTATTGAATCTTGAATATGAGCAGATTGTGTAGGTAAACCCTCATACTACACTATGAGCGTTTACGTACACAATCTGCTCATACTATTCAATATTTGTTGACTCTCATACTACATGGTAAGGTGGTACAATTGGTCAGTGATTGGCCAATCTTAATTGAAAGTGTGTACTGGACTTAAAAAAAAAATGACACTTTGGGGTTATCAGGGTGCGGTATGCCCAAGAAGCTATCTGATGATGTATATAGGGTATCATTTTAACCGTGACAAGCGAGAGAATATAATTTGGGATGTAGTATTGTTGAAGTCTATGTCATGTGATTTTTTTTTCTTGCCAAACTGAAGAAAACTGTAAAAAAAATGCTATTTTTCAAACTTCTGGTACAATTTCAGCAAAAAGGCATGAATCCAAATGTTACAAAATATGTTTATCTGAGTAGGCCTAGGTCTCTAGTTTTCAGAATGGTTTGGTTTATGACCTGTACTGAAGTTTCTGAAACACCAGGGGCTTTGCCAAGAAAGAATGACTATTACTTTTGTTGCAAAAAATGGCCTTGAAAAATCCAATGGTGCTACTTGTGGTTATCGGTGTGCCCAAGAAGCTATCTGATGATGTATATAGGGTATCATTTTAACCGTGACAAGTGAGAGAATATAATTTGGGATATTTGACAACTGAAACCTATGTCATGTGAATTTTCTTTAGCAAGAAACTGAATGAAAAGCAATAAAATTGTTATTTTCATATACTCGGCACCAAACTAAAACGCTTGTAAAAAAAACCCACAAGTGACATAATTGAAAATACAATACATAAATAGCTACCTTAGTCACTCAGCTTTTTAAATATGTATGCCATGATGGTATATTACGGTTACTTTTACAGATAAGGGCTTTTAATTACTGATAGAGTACAATGAAAAAACAGAAAACAGAAAACTGAAAAAATGCACCTTTATTTCCAAATAATATATTGTCGCCATACATTGTACTAGGAACATTATTTAAATGTTGTGATAACCGGGACAAGTGGGCGGATAAAATGTGTTGGTTTTATCTATGGTATCTTTGTCTATATTAAAACTACAGTGGTTGGAAATATAGAAAGTGTATTTTTTCATTTTTTTCTTTTTTCTCTTTAAAATGCATAGAGAATAACATTATTCCTAAAATAAAATATCACCCTTGAAAAGCCTAATTTGTGGCGAAAAAAACAAGCTACTATGCTGTGTTCCTTTTTTTCTTTCTCTGCCTGAAAGAGTTATATATAAGGTATGCAAGTAGCTGACTCAGTCCTGACTCAGACAGGAAGTGACTACAGTGTGACCCTCACTGATAAGAAATTACAACTATAAAACACTTTTCTAGCAGAAAATGGCTTCTGAGAGCAAAAAGGAGATGAAAAAGGGGAATGTCTTATCAGTGAGGGTCACACTGTAGTCACTTCCTGTCTGAGTCAGGACTGAGTCAGCTACTTGCATACCTTATATATAACTCTTTCAGGCAGAGAAAGAAAAAAAGGAACACAGCATAGTTATTTGTGTACTAGGCACTGTACATATACATGTATATCTCATTATGTCACATTTCAGTTGGGGTATCCTTTAAGGGAAGAAAACCTGTGATCCTGAAGTGGTTAAAGATGTGATCATGTAAGAGGCTGTTTTTCTATCTTGTCACAATAAAAAGATTTAAAAACAAAAAAGTAGTGCTGTGCTTTTTCAGTTTGTTTTCTGTAGGCTGTGCATGGTGGCATAAGCGTTCTGTAAAGTGAGTTCATGTCTGGCACAATTCACACAGTAGCAGATATCAGCATAGGTGAGATTTTCAGACTGTTTTCTTTGTGCTAAAAATGTATCTATTTTTTTTCATTCTCCCATCCCGATCTCTCCCATGTGTGTACTGAGAGGGAGAAGGAAACCTAAAATTCTGTTGAAAGGGCGATTTCCACTTGTGTTAGTACTGAAAGCTAAGCAATATTAATGGAATAATTTCCATTGTTTACATTTTTTGTAGTCCGTTCTGCTCAGAAATAAATTGCACAGCTTGTGACAGCCACATTAAGCTAGACCAGGGGTGTCTAACTCAATCATGTAAGGGGTCAAAATCTAACACCTAGACTTAATCACAGGCCAAATTGTTTATGAAGATGTAACATTTACTGAACAGTCTCAAACTGAGGGGAATAACTATAGTGATTGTGAAGGGCCAGCTCCTCCCCCTTCTGCAGAGTAGCACAGTGGAGCAGTTTCATATTTACCTGTCACAGTACTGCTTCGGCAGAAAAACTTAAAGATGAAATGTGGCCCAAGGCAAGATGCTAGCCACATGGGGGGTTGAATACCAAGGAATGGGGGGGGGGGGTAATTTTCTGAGGGGTCCCATGGGTTGTTGCTGCATCCCACCTCAAATTGACAATGTTTCAACCAGAAACTGTTGCCGGTGTGCTTCTCTGGTTGGTAAGGCAGTGTGCTGATGCTGTTTTACTGCTTACAATGATGCACATTTGAAGCTCTGGAGGGTCACATAAAATGTCAAGGAGGGCCTTATTTGGCCCACGGGCCTTGTGTTTGACACCTGTGCTCATGCAAAAATGTTCATAAAATAATGTGAAAATTTGCATAAAGAAGAACAGATGCAAAATGTAATATATTTGTGGAAATGGGCTCTTAGGGATTAGACCACGAAAAAGGATTGCCCCAGAGCTCCAACCACTGACAGTCGATGCACCGAAGAGTCAACCAGCATACACCCGGATCCCACAGGGGTGTACAGTCAGAAGTAAAGAGTAGAAAAAGCTGGGTCTCCACCCAGATTTTGCAATATTAGCTTAATTTATTAGTGGTAACATAGCTACAGAAAACACAACGTTTCGGCACACAGGCCTTTGTTAAATGCTCATTTGACAAAGGCCTGTGTGCCGAAAGGCTATGCTTTCTGTGGCTATGTTACCACTAATAAATTAAGCTAATATTGCAAAATCTAGGTGGAGACCCAGCTTTTTCTACTATTTGTCCCTTAGGGATTAGATACATTCTCAGGCGGCCATGCATTTTATCAAAAAAGCATCAGCGATTTTGGAGCAATTTTATTGTGATTTGATGTGAAATAGCGATTAGGATTTCATTGTCCAAGAGCTTTTCAAAACACTGGACAGCACTTCAAAAGGGCTCTCAGTGTGAAACAGCCCTGAACAGGCTTGGATCTCTAATGTCTTCCACTGATTAGCTTCTGCTGTCTTTGTTTAAAATGGAGCGTATATTTACAAAATCAAGTGTATGCGTGTATTTTCTAAATGAAGCTGCTGGTATTACTGCTACTTCTGTTCTCTTACTTAAAGTGGGATAAAACTGACATACCATTCAATAAAAATGTGTTTTCCTACTTTATTACCCACACAATCATATTTGCTTTTATGCACAAGTAATATTGTCTGTTTCAGTGTTCTCCCCAGAAATTTTTTCCAGCCGGGTGGCATGAAAAAGTAGCCGGGTGGGGCACAACCGGGGGAATGCAGGGAGTACATTTGAAATCGGCGCCGGTAGAATTGGGCGCAGGATACAGCGGTATATGGCTGATCCTGCTTCTTGCACAAGTCCGGGCCGTTTTAATTACTATTCCCCCTCCAGGCCGACATGGATAGTGGGGGAATGAAATAATTTGGCTTCCAATTATTGTGTTTTTTTAAGCAACTTTGGCTCCGTCTTTTGACGGAGCCAACGTTACTCACTGAGCGCCGCTATAGACTGATTGCCATTATAGTCTATGGCGGCGCTGGCTGCGCCCAAATCTAGCAGGGCTGGCGCATCTCTGCTCACAGCATAGGAGGAGGAAACAAGCTGATGTTAGCCGGGTGCTCACCAAAATTAGATGGGTGGAGAATGTGGCCAAAAGAGCCTGGGGAGAACATTGAGCCTCCATATGGCTCTCATTTCAGGCGTGCTTTAAGAAATACACAATCTGTCTTAAAGGGACTCAGCTGAAAATAGTAAAAAGATTTTGGGGAGGAAGCCCCAGGTATGTATAAAGCCCCATCTACACAATACGATTCTTTGTACAATTCGATTACGATTCTATTTATGATCCAATTAAATCCGACATGTCCGATCGGGATTCGATTTGCCATTGTTTTGCAATGGCAAAGCGAATTGAATCTAATCCCGATTGGACATGTCGGATTTAATCGGATCGTAAATAGAATTGTAATTGAATCGCACAAAGAATCTTATAGTGTAGATTGGGCTTAAATCTTTTTACTATTTTCAGCTCTGGTACACTTTAAAGTGAACAGTGCTTTTTGTTATATTTGCAGCTACAGAAATCCGTCTGACAGTGCAGGTGAAACAGACATCATATAGTTAACACATGTCCAGAGCTATACAGCTATATGTATTGGGCATCGTTAATTGTACCGATCGAACACAATTATTCAGTCAATGGTTTTGGGGTTGATTCCTCTACCAATCATCTGATTGATAAAGTTTTCCTTGTTTGTGGATCCCATCGATTATTTCCGGCTGAATGCTATTATTCGATCAGGAATCGTGTCGCATGTCCATGTTCTACAGATTACTCTGAGAAGCTACAAATTCACACAGATAAGAACTGTGTTTTTTGTGTGTGTGAAAATGCTAAGTGCAGCATGGTCTGAAAGGACATGCTGGCCCGTGTGATTTCACAGGTTTATTATTGTATCCTTAGGGTTAAAAAGGGGGGGGGGGGAGGGGGAGAATAAACATCAGGACAGTTTTTTTTGTGTGCGCAAACTGTCTGAGGTCACAGCTGAGCTGCCAGCTACATGCGTTTTGCCTGTATCTGTTCTGATCATCAGTGCTGCAGTCAGTGAGCTCCGTTCTCCAGGCAGCCAAAACATCCCCTCTCTATGCAACTAGTCCGCAGCTGCCCCGTATGTCTTGTGACAGCCGGGGGAGGAGGTGAGTGATTGCCTGCACTCCCCACTCCTCTCTAGTCTTCTAAACACAAGTGCCGTGTATTTCACAGAGACGGGCAAGTAATTACGGAATACACACATTCAGAGGGGAGGGAGGGAGACAACTGACCTAATGACGCAGCTGTGAGGAGGAAAGGAGGCTCTGAATTACAAAGCCAAATGGCCGCAGTCTGCCCTGCCTTTATAGCTACACAAACACCAGAGTCCCTTCTCTGTGACTGACTGTTTGTATCGTTCGGCTCCTTCCTGGAAGAGCACGCTGCAGTCAGATGGTCCCGCCTACCGCCGAGCTGAGCCAATACCTGTAGGAGCCTGCTGAAAAGCAGGAGATCTCGTACACAGAGGAGAGAGCCCAGCGTGTGACGCAGCCGGGCGGGGGGCTTACCTCACCCGGGCGGCGCGCCCACCTAATTGATCCTGGGGAGAACACTGTGTTTACAAATTACAAATTCCCTAAAATACAGTTTATCTGCTCTGAAAGCTGCCGTTGCATTTTATTGCATGGCTGCTGTATTTATAAATTAAAATCAATCTAGTGATCACTTCTCAGCTGAACACATATTAGAAGCAGAGAGAGCTCAGTTTCAGCACTTTGATAATGTTTACTTAAAGGAGTTATCAGGGCACAGAGAGTAAAATAAGTGGTACTTACCGGGGGCTTCCTCCAGCCCCAAGCTCCCAGGACCTGGGGTCACTCTGTACTGCGCCTGCGCGATCGGCGAATGGCTGCGAGCAGAGCTGCGGCGAGGGAGGTCCTGGGAGCTTGGGGCTGGAGGAAGCCCCCCTGTAAGTAGCACTCATTTTACTCTCTGTGCCCTGATAACTCCTTTAATGTATCGGACAAAGGAATGTAAACAAACGGTAAATGTTATCACCTCTTCGGATGCGGTCATAAGCATTCCACTGAAGAACAAAGTGCTGTATTTAACCGTTTGAATGCTGTTCTGCTACAATTGTGGTAGTAGATTATATGCTGTAAATCTTTTAGAACAAAGAGGAAAAGCCCAGTTTCAAACCACTTTAATATATTAGAAAGATATTCATAACTTTCCTAAACTACTAGAAATCAATAGTGTGGTCTGCTTGTTTGCATTGGATTACTGCTACAAATATATTATCATTGCTCATCTATATGAAATGTCCTGTGGTAAGTACTGAACAAATGGAAAGGAAGCTGTTCACAAAGATGAGGGGATTGAAGGCATACTTAAATAGCTGTATTACGAACCTGATTATATGCATTTTACTACATTAGCAGCATACAACCCAAGGCTCTTTTGATTGCTAAGATGAGACTGAAGACGCCAATATGAGGAATAATGTATACATCAGTTTAGATAAAGCAGTTGCTGCCTTATCTTTATTTTTATACATATCTAATATGAAAAAGAAAACCCTCCAGCAAATAAAATAGAATCTCTTACCTTGGGTGGTTTGAAAGGATAGTCTGGAGAGAAGGCGATATCAAGGAAGAAGACTCCCCCTTCGTACACAGAGCCAGGAGGACCTAGTATAGTCGATCTCCACTCATATATATTATCTCCTTTGGGCCCAGCACTGTAAGACAAATCAGACAATACATTAGATATGACATACAGGCCTTTATATCTTCTAAATGTCCTCAGAATAATAATAAAATGCACATGCACAATATTGCATGACTTTCTTGGGTGAGTACGAGAAGGAATTTCTCAACAAGGTATTATTATAGCAACCTGTCCACCCAAGCATCAACACCACCATGGCCTACTCACATGCAGCACTGAAAAACTCCAATGTAAGTACTATTTACTGACTTTAGACTCGACTGATGTAGTAGGAAATGGAAAAACATGGACTAAATGAAGCCAGAAATAATTCCATATAGAGTGGTTCACACTACTCTGGTTTTGATGTGCCCGTTATGTTTCCGCAATGAACAAACCTGACAGGTACAATTTTGGCAGCAGACTGCGTTTGCAAACTGAACCTCAGTGGGAGATTTATAGGCACGTTCCTTATATAATTTACAGAGGTTTTTTTTTTCATTTATATGTGCCCAATTTACATCCAATTTAAATTACAATAGTTTGCAAAAACAGATATTGTGTGAATTACAAGAAATGTTTAACATAACAGAAGCTATGCAGGTATACTGAGGATCCTGGAATATGAGAGACTCAATATAAAAAAAGGCATTATCGTGAACTTACAATGCTTTGGCCTGTTCACAAAAATTCCATAAGATTTGGTATTCTACAGAAAGCTGACCTGTGGTTTAGACCTGAGAACACATTTCAGGGTTTTTCTGTAAATCTGATCTGCTAGTTGATCTGTGTTGGAAAATCATACATGATCAGATAAGCTTTGTACAAGAGAATAGATCAAAATCTTACTGATGTACATCTTTCAACACCACTACATACATATACTAAAGGATTTCAGCAGAGATCGGATGTAATATTTATCTGACCACTGCTGTACAGCCTGAAGGCACTCAAAGTTAAAGGAATGTCAACAGTTTACAGTAGCTTTTAGTGCATGTAGGCCTCATCACTCACTTGCCTGTACAGCATAATTATGGAAAGTTTCCCAGGCAGAGACTATCTGCTTAAAGACTACCATTTTAGTTAATTTGTCCCTCATTGTACCCTGATATAGGATCTGCGATTTTTCTTAAACCAAGCCCACCGTCAGCGAGACTGCCCAAAGCCTTGCCGTAGAACTTTGGAGCTCTGTGGCTACCCCCACACGTGTTGCCGTGGCCCACCCCCAGCTTGGCAGTCACAGTCTGATTGGTAGCCTCCAATCTGGGGGCGGGCCATGGTTACACAGATGGGGGTGGCCACATAGCTCCAGACTTCTTTAGTGCTGCTTTGGATATAAACCATCATTGTGGTTTTTCCAACTGAGGTTGAGGGTTTATGAAAAATGTTATATTAAAGAGACTCTGAAGTCTCTTTTTTTTTTCCATGCTTTTGTCTTATAATCCTGTTCAGCATGAATGCCCCAGTGAAATCGCCGCATCCCTGTGGCAGATGGGTGATTTATGACTGAGGATTAGCCCTGCAGAGCTCCAGAGCTCGCAGGGCTTCACTTCCTCAATGAGGCAGAGCTTTAGGCTGTAACTCTGCCTCCTCCGCAATCAATCTCTGCTGATCGCCGCCTCTTCCGCTCCTCTCAGTCTTCTTTCACTGAGAGGGCCGGGGAGGAGGCGGAGATTTGCGGAGATTGATTATGGAGAGGCAGAGCTACAGTTCAAAGCTCAGCCTCTCCAGGAAGAGAAGCCCTGCGAGCCAGGGCAGCACAAACTGCGATCAGCAAAGTCGTAGAACTTTGCTGGTCTAAAACACAGTAATAAATCACCCATCTGCTGCGGGGATGCAGCGATTTCACAGGGGCATTCATGCTGAACAGGATTAAATTACAAAAGCAGGGGAAAAAAAGAGACTCCAGAGTCTCTTTAAAGCGGAATATAACCCTGCATTTCAACTTTGCTCTAAAACATTATTTACAGCATATTATATGCAACCAGCATTTTTTTTTACTAGACCAGCATTGGAAGCGTTACACACAGAGCTTTAAAGTTCCATGGATAGAAATTCTGCCACAGCCGAAGTTTAGATAGATACATTTAAGTAAACACAATGTAACAAGTGGTGAATGTTGCACACTCTCTGGCTGTCCTCCAGCTCCTGCACAGTCAGAGAGTGTGTGTCACATTCCACACTTGTTACATATTGTGTTTACTTAAAGGAATACTATCGATTCACATATTTTTTTCAATTGACACAGGAATTGTTTGGGAAGTGATGCTAAGTACTGGTGTATACATTTTAGTAGCAATTTCTTTGTTTACTGTTAGCAACATACTTTCAAACTTTACTGACGCCAAAACTGACGGCTGACTGAGCCATGAGGAGAGGGGAAATTCCCCTCACACTTGATCAGTTAACTCTATGTGTGTGACAGAGAGAACAGCTGCAGCTCCTGTGTCCTGTGTTTCTGACTGAAGTGTCTGAAGAGAGCAGAGGAAATGTAACTAATTGTCACAGCTTTTCATACTGTTTTTGCTTTCAGAGTTTGATATGTTTGATATTTTCTTTCTGTAGTCTGATATGCAACTCTGGCTGTGCATTGAAGCAGACACCCCTTCTGCAATTGATTTGTCCCAATATAGCTAAATCCTACCCTCAATAAATTACAGCTTTTGCCTCTGATATTTAACATGAAAAGTAGGAAAATGTTTACACAGCTACTTAGACATTATTTGCACACTGTCATTTAGGAACACTTGGGTATCGATAGTATTCCTTTAAATGTATTTGTCTAAACTTCGGCTGCAGCAGCATTTCTATCCATGGAACTTTAAAGCTCTGTGTGTAACCCTTCCAATGCTGGTCTAGTAAAAAAAAATGCTGGTTGCATATAATATGCTGTAAATAATGTTTTAGAGCAAAGTTGAAATGCAGGGTTATATTCCGCTTTAAGGTACAATGAAGTGTATGCTATAATATATACTCCACTTTAGGTTCTGTTGAAATTATGGCCTTCCTATATTGATAATTGAGCAAAAAAATGTATTTGATTCACGCTTACACACACACGCAAACACACACCCCTACCTTCCCAGCTGTAAAAATAAAATTAATTTCAATGAGAAATCATTGGGTAAACTATACGAAATTATGATTTACACATGCTCACCTTGAAAAATTACCCCGGCATAGATGTCTGAGGTGTTGCAGTAACTTTTACCAAATACATCTTAGCATCTACAACAAACTAGACCAAACACTGCAGCTTACACACAGCATGTATTCCTCTTCATTGTAAATTGTCTTAGACTTGTGAAGCAAAACAATGTAGAATTCTCAGAGCATGTACCAGTGTCAGCACATATCTCCTGCAAGTGTCATGCTTCTGGAAGCTTCCAGCCTGACCCCATCGTATTTCCTCTCAGCAGCTCGCCAGGCCTGGAAATAGCAGGAAAGAGCGACTTTCACACATGTTCATCCTCACATAGAAACAGTGTGAATGTGTTTCTGTAGACAGCTATTCTATTTTCTGGATATTTGTTCTCAAGTAGAAACATATCTGTGGATTAATGCATAATTATCTTAACCACTTGCCGACCGCACGCTTATACCGTGCGTCGGCAAAGTGGCAGCTGCAGGACCAGCGACGCAGTACTGCGTCGCCAGCTGCAGGCTGATTAATCAGGAAGCAGCCGCTCGTGCGAGCGGCTGCTTCCTGTCAATTCACGGCGGGGGGCTCCGTGAATAGCCTGCGGGCCGCCGATGGCGGCTCGCAGGCTAAATGTAAACACAAGCGGAAATAATCCGCTTTGTTTACATTTGTACGGCGCTGCTGCGCAGCAGCGCCGTAAGGCAGATCGGCGATCCCCGGCCAATCAGCGGCCGGGGATCGCCGCCATGTGACAGGGGACGTCCTGTCACTGGCTGCACAGGACGGATAGCGTCCTGTGCAGCCCAGATCTCCCGGGGGAGCAGGTAGGAGAGGGAGGGGGGAGAATGTCGCCGCGGGGGGGGCTTTGAGGTGCCCCCCCCGCAACATGCCTGCAGGTAGGAGCGATCAGACCCCCCCTGCACATCATCCCCCTAGTGGGGAAAAAAGGGGGGCGATCTGATCGCTCTGTGTGGCCGCGGATCTGTGCTGGGGGCTGCAGAGCCCACCCAGCACAGATCCAAACAAACAGCGCTGGTCCTTAAGGGGGGGTAAAGAGTGGGTCCTCAACAGCGGCAGTCTGTGCAGCTGTTATTTTTAAATGCGGATTGTAGTGAAATTCCACTTTTATTTTAAGGGCCCTTGTACACTAGGCACTATTATGCCTGATTTGACTCAATGTGCATTGTGCACGGTTTCCAAGGTAAAGTGAAAGTGCATAGACTTTCATTTAGCCTCTCATATCTAGCAATGCGATATCTAGCAATGCGATAGTGTGTGTTGCGATGTAACGCCACCAGGAACAATTAATTGTGCAATTTAGTAGTTAATTAGTACCGCTGATTCACTCTGAAACGCAACTTCCTGATGTCATGCCATGTGTCATAACGAGTGAATGAAATTGTGTTAGTTTCCGCGTTAGCTAGAGAGAAAGGGGATATGCTAGAAGCATAGATCAGTGCAGCAAACGTCTTTTGTAATTTATGTAAAACCTGTTAGGTAAGTATCTTACTAAAAAGAAATTTACCCTAAGTAGTGGGAAGTCTCTGGATGCTGCAGAGGTTTCCCACATCTTTCACAAGCCTACCACTGCTGTTCAAGGCCCTCTTCACCTCCAACATGACTGTACCATACCCAGTAGTATGACATCGTTTATGCACAGAGGACACAGCCATACATAAGCGGCTTCATGCTACTGAGCATACACAGACCGCACGCATTGGACAAGTCCTTCATGTATATGCTAAGAGAATACATGTCAAACTCTGGCCTACAGGGCCAAATCTGGCCCACAGAGGCATCACATTTGGCATACAAGTAATTTACCCACTTTGCATTAAGTTTGGCCCACTCTAGAGGGAAGCAATATTGGGGTGAAGCCCTAGATCACCAGGGAACCCATATTGGAGAGGGGTCCACCATACACCAGGGAACTGTATGAGGGAGAGAGGGAGGAGGGGCCATTAGACCAGTGCTGGGCCGAAATTACGCATTAGCGTAATTACGCATCATAATTCACTACAAATGCACCGTAAGCGTTACGTGTAAGGTTACGGTATTACGCGTAATTAATTACGCGTAGACCGTAGGTTACGTTATTACGCGTAACAAATTACGCGTAAGACAGTAAACTCCCATTGAAATTACACAGTCTGCCGTAATCGCGTAATATTACGCTCCCGTATAATATAAAAAAGCCGCCGACTTTAAGGGTTAATAGCAAAGCCCCCTTAAGTGCTAAGAGCCTCAAATTTGGAGAATATATTAAGGAGATCAGAAGGAATAAGAGGAAAAAAATTTTTTTCAAAAAGACCTTATAGTTTTTGAGAAAATCGATGTTAAAGTTTCAAAGGAAAAATATATACATTTAAAAACCAGCCGACTTTAACGGTTAATAGCAAAGCCTGCTTAAAATTTAGGAACACCAAATTCACAGGGTATATTAAGGGGATCAGTGGGAATAAGAGGAAAACATTTTTTTCAAAAAGACCTTATAGTTTTTGAGAAAATCGATTTTTAATTTCAAGGGCAAAAATGTCTTTTAAATGCGGAAAATGTCAGTTTTTTTTGCACAGGTAACAATAGTGTTTTATTTTCATAGATTCCCCCAAGTGGGAAGAGTTTTACTTACTTTGTTCTGAGTGTGGGAAATATAAAAAAAAAACGACATGGGGTCCCCCCTCCCAGACCTCTTTAACCCCTTGTCCCCCATGCAGACTGGGATAGCCAGAATGCGGAGCACCGGCCGCGTGGGGCTCCGCACCCTGACTATACCAGCCCGCATGGTCCATGGATTGGGGGGTCTCGGAAGGGGAGGGGCAGCCAAGCTTTCCCCTCCCCCTCCGAGCCCTTGTCCAATCCAAGGACAAGGGGCTCTTCTCCACCTCCGATGGGCGGTGGAGGTGGAGGCCGCGATTTCCTGGGGGGGGGGTGTTCATGGTGGCATCTGGGAGTCCCCTTTAAAAAGGGGTCCCCGAGATGCCCACCCCCCCCTCCCAGGAGAAATGGGTATAGAGGTACTTGTACCCCTTACCCATTTCCTTTAAGAGTTAAAAGTAAAACATACAAACACATAGAAAAAGTATTTTAATTGAACAAAAAACATAACCACGAAAAAAGTCCTTTAATATTCTTAATTAACCATTAATACTTACCTGTCCCTTTAAAAGCCAGTTCCCACGCAATATCCTCGGAAATATACTAATCAGTTACAATGTAACAAAGTTGTATTTGGGCTCCAAGTTTGTATTTGGGCTCCAAGGAGCCCCATTGGTCCTTAGCAGACCAATGGGGTTCCTTCAAATCAGAAGGAACCCCATTGGTCTGCTAAGGACCAATGGGGCTCCTTGGAGCCCAAATACAAAGATGCTTTAGAGAGCTCTGAGCTATATAGCTCAGAGCTCTGTCGGGTTCAGGACGCTAAGTCCCCGCCGGCTCCGCTGCCCTCCCCGCCTCTCCCACATGTCACCTATATACATGCTGGCACCCATGGGTGCCAGCATGTATATGGGTGACAGGTGGGGGCGGAGTGGACAGCGGGAGCCGGCAGGGACTTAGAGTGTATGCGGCGGCCGGCGGGTGAGCGGCGAGTGACGTCGGGTGCGGTGGTGTTACAAAGTAACAAAGTTGTTACATTGTAACAACTTTGTTACATTGTAACTGATTAGTATATTTCCGAGGATATTGCGTGGGAACTGGCTTTTAAAGGGACAGGTAAGTATTAATGGTTAATTAAGAATATTAAAGGACTTTTTTCGTGGTTATGTTTTTTGTTCAATTAAAATACTTTTTCTATGTGTTTGTGTGTTTATTTACTTTTAACTCTTAAAGGAAATGGGTAAGGGGTACAAGTACCTCTATACTCATTTCTCCTGGGAGGGGGGGTGGGCATCTGGGGGACCCCTTTTTAAAGGGGACTCCCAGATGCCACCATGAACCCCCCCCCCAGGAAATCGCGGCCTCCACCTCCACCGCCCATCGGAGGTGGAGAAGAGCCCCTTGTCCTTGGATTGGACAAGGGCTCGGAGGGGGAGGGGAAAGCTTGGCTGCCCCTCCCCTTCCGAGACCCCCCAATCCATGGACCATGCGGGCTGGTATAGTCAGGGTGCGGAGCCCCACGCGGCCGGTGCTCCGCATTCTGGCTATCCCAGTCTGCATGGGGACAAGGGGTTAAAGAGGTCTGGGAGGGGGGACCCCACGTCGTCTTTTTTTAATATTTCCCACACTCAGAACGAAGTAAGTAAAACTCTTCCCACTTGGGGGAATCTATGAAAATAAAACACTTGTGTTCCTAAATTTTAAGCAGGCTTTGCTATTAACCGTTAAAGTCGGCGGGTTTTTAAATGTATATATTTTTCCTTTGAAACTTTAACATCGATTTTCTCAAAAACTATAAGGTCTTTTTGAAAAAATGTTTTTCCTCTTATTCCTTCTGATCTCCTTAATATATTCTCCAAATTTGAGGCTCTTAGCAATTAAGGGGGCTTTGCTATTAACCCTTAAAGTCGGCGGCTACCTAACATTGATCCATGCGTCAACTTTTCCGCTTGGCAGCATGACCGCATTAATTGCTAGTAGGAATTTACGCGTAAGCCAATAACGTAACAACCTGAATTACGGTATTCTTACGCGTAATTGCGTAAGGGCTATGCGTAATTACAGACATGTACCGTAAATGAATGGCTACGCCGTAAGCGTAATTCCGTAATGCGTAATAGCGTAAAATTACGCGTAATGATCCGTAAGCGTAGTTTTTTCCATTACGCCCAGCACTGCATTAGACACCAGGGAGCTTTATAAGGGAAGGAAGTAGCCACTAAACATGGAGGTTGGCCCACGACTTGGCCCTAGTGTTCGATTTCGGCCTACTTTGTATAAAATTTTTGATATCCCTAGCTTAGAGGGGCCCAACACTGGAACAGTGGAACAGTGGAACATAGAGCGATTGGGAAAGCCTATGGACTATCCAGAAGCTTCCATCTACTGAGGTACCTATTTTACTTATTTTAAAGTTATTAAAAATATTATTTGAAAACAGTAATTTCCCAAACTGACTTAAAGCTGAAGTTGCACTTCCCTGCAAGCATAGAACCTGTACTCTTTGTGAAAGGCTGCCCTGAAACTCCCACCTTGCTGTATGAGAACTCATGTTTCTAATTTTAAGGGACAACTGTAGGGAGGCTGCCATGTTTTTTTTCCCTTGTGTGCAATACCAGTTGCCGGGCTGTCCTGCTGATCCTCTGTCTCTAATACTTTTAGCCATCGACCCAGAACAAGCATGCAGCAGCAGATCAGGTGTTTCCCACATTAAGGTCAGAACTGACAAGATTAGCTGCATGCTTTTTTCTGGTGTTTTTCTTTTCAGACACTACTGCATCCAAATTGATCAGCAGGACTGCCAGGCAACTGGTATTGCTTAAGGGGGAATAAATATGGAGCCTCTGTATACCTCTCGCTACAGTTGTCCTTTAAGTGTCTGAGCCAATGCTTTGACTAGCAATAGTTTTGATACTACTATCTCATTGTCAGGATCACTGTGGAATGGGGTGTGCTTTTATTTACATTTTCTAGAAACACACTGGAAAGGTGAGGAAAGGGAAAATGCTTTGTTAAACACTAAACAAAACAGGAATTAATGCAGAGCTCTAGTGCTGGCCACAACGAGTCACTCTGTCAGCAACACAGGAAGCAGATGTGTAGGGGTAATTAACTTTGTGTTCACATAGAAACAATGGCCTCGATTCATAAAGCATTACCTCATGCGGTAATGCTGAAGACGGCAGACTTTCCCAACCACTTAGAAATGTGTCAATTCATAAAGGCTGTTACCGCATGAAAAGCTGACATTACCGACCAGGGAGATAAATTACCGACTTGGCTGTAGTTGCCTCCAACACATGTCAGTAAATTGTCAGCAAATGTCAATTCATAAAGCCTGCAAGAAGCGGTAAGCCTGACTATAGTTACCGACAAATCTGATGAATGCAAAGTGCAGAGAGCCGAAGTCTGTTTGAGTCATCTGTGGAGAGAGCCGTCTATGTGAGTCATTTGTGCAGGCAGGGAAAGTCTGTGCGAGTCATCTGTCTGAGCCATTTGTGGAGTCATTTCTGCAGGGCAAAAGAGAGAATCGCAACACTGCTCTACTCTACCGCTCAATGGGCTGTGGTAATTTACCGACCTTTAAAGGCAGCTTGGGAAATCTTTATGAATTAGCACACAGACCGGGAGAATACCGAGTGCGGTATTTTCCCGGCAAGATTTTTTTTATCGCACTGATTTTTATGAATCGAGGCCAATGGCTGGTGCCCCTCCCAGCTGTTACCCAACTACTTTTTATGGGTGATTTTGTCATAAGGAGAGGGGTGTGAACGGCTCATAGCTCAGTCTAACCAACCAGAATCTGACATTCACACAGGAAGACAGTTTTGAAAACCCAGTCAGTTTTAAAAAGTCAAGCAATAAAAAATGAATAATGCAAAAATGGTTTATGCGATTTCTCCTACATGCACATCATGCAAGAAAGAAAAAAGATACAGGAAGAAGAGAGGCATGACCATGTAATCTATCTGACTGGCTAATCATGGCCATGTAATCATCTCTCACTTACTTCCTGTTTTACTTTGCATGATTTCACCTGGAAGAAACATTTTACAGGCTAAAACGATCATCTTTAGATACGTATGCAAATCATGAAAGTCTGAGGAATGTTAAAAAAACATGACCTGCATACATATGCTAAGAGATAAATTACCGAGAAGATCTGCAACTCAGTGAAAAAGAATCAGATTTTATCTATGTGGCTTCCGGTGGTTCCACACCTGGAACAAACATGCAGCCAGTGGAGTCAGGACAGCTTATGGGCATACGTCTTCAGGGCTAAGATTCAGAATGTGCAAGAAAACCAGCAGAACAACTGGTTATGTAGCATTTCTAAACAACAATGGTGGATTTCCCATAAATCTCAGAAAAAAAAGGCTAGTGCTGGTTGTGGGTGAAAATTTGGAGTGTTTATAATACATTCTACTTAATATCATTGAGTAGATCATTAGTGATCTACAGTGTTGGATCACTAATTACTAATCTCCAAAGTTCTTGCAGGAACTTCTACTGAAGCTTTCCTCAGTGGGGCACCTCCACTTTACACCCCCTCCCCCTTAAAGTGGACTTGCACAGGACAGAAGGAAAACCTAGAGAACTGCACACTGTATGTATTTAGAGAGTCAAGCTTGTCTAATTCCCCTTCCTTTGTGTCTAATCACAAGCTGTAATTTGATCTCTCTCCTGTGTCACATGACTGCCACGGCAATGATGGCAGATAAGCTTATTTGAAAGCACAGGCTGTTAACAATATGTCTGCTTTCATAAATCAGGAAGTAGAAACAGTTCAGATTTATTTTAGCATTTGTATTAGCTGCAGCAAAGAAATGTTTTATGTTTAAAGGTTATTATCCTGCTTTGTATTTTTTAGAGCAGAGAGGACGTTCGGAGTTCAGGTCCGCTTTAAAGAACACACACACCAATTAGAAAAGAAAAGGCAGCTTGGCCATGAATTGAGCAGCACGCTTATTGTTTCTAAACCTGTTGCAGGAAAAAAAGGTCGCAAATGATTGTTTTGAGTGACAGTAGCCCAAAGTGTGTTTGTAGTTTAAAGCGGAATATAACCCTGCATTTCAACTTTGCTCTAAAACATTATTTACAGCATATTATATGCAAAAAGCATTTTTTTTTACTAGACCAGCATTGGAAGGGTTAAACACAGAGGTTTAAAGATCTCTGGAGAGATATGCAGAAGTTCAGATTGTTACATTCTATTTAGTTGTATGTATCTATTGAGAAATGTTACACACTCTTTGGCTGTCCTCCAACTCCTTCTCAGTCAGAGAGATGAGTCACATTGAACACTTAGATACATTTATGTAAACAAAATGTATCTATGTCAGCTTCCGATGCGTCTGCAGAAATCTCCAGGAACTTTAAAGCACTGTGTAACCCTTCCAGTGCTGGTCTAGTAAAAAAAAATGCTGGTTGCATATAATATACTGTAAATAATGTTTTAGAGCAAAGTTGAAATGCAGGGTTATATTCCGCTTTAAATCAGACCTGAACTCAGAACTGCATCTCTTCTCTAAAAGATAAGCAACAGCATAAGAACCTTAAGGAAAATGTTTTTTGTTACAGCTGATACAGATCCTGCAATACATCTGCAGTGTGTCTACTTTTACAGAAGCAAAAAGTAATTGTTAGCATCCTGTGTTTACAAGTTAGCTGCTCTGCCATGGCAGAGGATATTCCTGAGCTGACACAGCTGAGAGATCAATGTACAACTTGTGATTAGACTCAGGTGAGGGGGAATTAGACAGGCTAAACTCTCTAAATACATACAGGGTGCATTTCTCTATGTTTTCCTTCTGTCCTGTGCAAGAGTTCAGGTCCACTTTAACATAGGCAGATGTATCATTGAGAACAATAGGGAATAATTAAATTTGTAGAAGCTGAACTTCTAGTGTTTCCCGGCTCTACCTGGCTACTTCCTATAAATGGGAACTGACTTTATATCAGCAGGACTGACATTACACCTGCACTAAATGAATCCTGTATCCGCTTCAAGTACTGACAAAAGCAGATCAATTTTAAATGGCCTTCAGTATGTCTGACTAAAATAAAACTGAGTAAGTATAGGAGCAGCGGTTCTGCGGGTGAGAATGGAAGCACTGAACAGACAGCCCAGATAGCCTACATCTACCAAGTTAATGTCGTGTCATCTGCTTTCTAATATAGCTGACAGACTGACACCGATATATAGTCAGACATATGCTGACTCTGACAGCCCTCTGAGCTTTCCATGGAGCATGATGGGAACAAGACAGCCTAGCCTTCATTGAGTTTTATAGTAACAACCCTGTAATGGTTATGATCTACGGTCTGTGCCAGTGACATGGCTTATGTAGCACTTGAGATAACGAAGATTTCATTGTCATCAGGAACTAGGATGTCAAAGCGCCATCTCGAGTGGGTTAAAGAGGGATAGGCAGCGATGTGCTGTACAATGATCAAACAGAGAAACAAAACTGTCATCATCTCTGCCATACATTATGTCAGGAAATTCAACAAAATGCAATCTGTAGCAAATACAATGTTGTTTTCTTAAAAAATAGTCTGTTATTCTGAATAGCTTTAGCTGGGTATCTGGTAATCTTTAGCTGTAACTTACTTAAAGAGGAACTCCAGTGAAAATAATGTAATAAAAAAGTGCTTCATTTTTACAATAATTATGTATAAAAGAGTAGTCTGTGTTTGTCCATTATAAAATATTTCCCCTCCCTGATTTACATTCTAACATTTATCACATGGTGACATTTTTACTGCTGGCAGGTGATGTAAGTGGAAGGAGAAGCGGCTTGCTTTTTTGGCAGTTGGAAACAGGTGTAAACAGCTGTGATTTTCCACAATGCAGCAAGGCTTCCACAGTGTGATGTCAGGACCTAGGTCCTGACATCTGACTGTGGGAGGGGTTTCCCCACAATGTCAGCCATACAGAGCCCCCTGTCCCTGATGATCTGTTTAAATGGAACCTAAACTGAGAAGGATATGGAGTTTTCCTTATCCGCTTTAAATTAAAATGGTTATTTAACTATGGTAAGGATTAGAATACGAGCCCATCTGAGAGACAGTTTTGACAGGATTATTTATTCTATAAAGAACTGCAGATGTCAGTAAGGATGAGGAAGCGAAATTCAGTTTCACCTGAGGCAAAACTGAAACTGGGCATCGGTGGGGGCAGGCCACGGCAGAGGGGGTTAGTTCACCTTAGTTGCCACCTCTGGTAGCAGCGCTCCTCTTCATACTACCGCCTTCCGGCTGTGAAGGATGACGTTTTGAAAGTAACGGGAGTGAAAGGTGGAAGTATCAAGAGGATGTTGGGGGCATGGAGTGCTGCAACCAGTGGCGGCAAACAAGCCGAGTTAACTCCTTCTGCGAAGACCCACGTCCACCAACGCTCCATTTCAAGTTTTGCCGAAACTGAATCTCGCTTTCACCCACGTGTACATAGGATGTCAGCACTATACAAATTCAAAATAAATGAAAGATTACACTTACATATAATATATGACGTGTAAAATCCGTAAAGACAGAGATACAGTAACTGCCCCCGCCCATACTCTCAGACAAGGAGCCTACAGGAAACTTAAGGTGAATGGTTCTTGTGGTTCTCCAAAACATGCTATTAGAAATACAAACACCTCTCATGCAGGACCTTGTGGGCAGTGATGTCACTTCCTGTAGGAAGATACTCTACTTTATTCAGTTTAGATTTAGGAGTATAGGACAACTGCTGTAATTCTCAGCACAGCTTCATTGCACACACTGAATAAAACACACCCCTGCTGTTGAGTTTTAAGAACATGGCCTCAGCCTGAGGAAAAACAGCCCTAAACTGCATCTAGACCTCATAGTAGTTCCTATGGCTATTGACATGACCCTATTTTTCATGCCTATATTATTGCTTCAACCGAATTTGCTTGTTTGCACAATGCACCACTACTACTGCCACCAGCCTTGGAGAAACTTTATGGATCTTCTGCTAATCCCCTTGAGCTTTGCTAAAGAGAGGATATCTGCTGAGAACACAGCATGTGGTAGTCATATGATCCTACAAATGGTAATCTGAGATCTGTGGTTAGGTGAAGGACACACTTTATCCAGGTCATTACAGAATAGAAAAACAAAAGTTTGCTTTCTTAAAACAGAAAGAATTTGTGGTAATTCAGGTTGGAGTGAGCTTGAGATGTCTCCCAGTTCATCACTGCTGAATATATGCAAATTAACCATTGTTGCCCTTAGAAGCAAAACACACCGCCAGAACCACTGGAATACAATGATGTGTCAGCTTGTTAATTTGTACAGAGCCAGAATAATCCAACATGCATACAGACTGTTTCGGATTGTTTGATCCTCATCAGTGCATGGCATGGATTAATTTGGCTCTATTGAGTAGGGCTTGTAATACCGAGAGGTACAGACTAACCAGCAAGCTCATGGTGAACCAGAACTCATTGGATTGTGTAAGGGACTACAATGGTCCTAAAAGACCCCTTACTAAAATGCTAAAAAAAACAAAAGTTTGCTTTCTTAAAACAAAAAGAATTTGCGATAATTCAGGTTGGAGTGAACAGAAGAGAAATTGGTCAGCAAGACAGAAGCAGAGTAGTGTCTCAAATAACAATGACCCCGACTACTAAGTATTCAGTGTGCCAAGCGATAGAGATGGTTGTTGCCTCAGGGTTCCACAGAGCAATGTTTATCAGCCTCTCCTGTACTGCAAGTGTTAACCTGGTTCAGTTTGCATTAACCTTTGAATAATAAAGCACAGCTGGGAATGGTATAAAGAACAAACTGCGTAATGAATAATTAAAACCACCTACACAGCTTTGGATAGCTCCGTCTACAGTGTGGATATTAGCAAACACATTACTGGCTGTGGACGGGGTAGTAAATCCTTTCACTGCTGAGGAGTTGAGGTGGCAATCATCATTCTCACAAAAAAACCCACCAACAATTAAAATTCATGGCATTTAAATTGCAGGCAGTGTGAATGCAAACTGAATTGAACACTGTATCCAGCTGAATACCCCTGAATGAATAGGTGACACTTGATTCACTCATAATTCCTAATACATAAGACTAAAGGAAATGAGGTGTGAAAAACAAATGAAGGAGGACAAACCTTTTTTTTGTTTCCTTAAAGAAGTACTCCAGGCTAATTAAGCAAGAATGAGGAGCTATAGAAAAGAACCACTTTTGGGTTTGTAATGACAAGTGCCAGGTGCTATGGCATAAGCAGCGTTCCTCTTCAAAACTGGCATTCTGCCCAGTGTATAGCAGCACATCTAATGAGAGACGTACCCAGAGGAGGCACACAATACAACAAGGATTTCAATGTTTGAAAGAGACGGATCCCAGTGACAGGAAGTTAGCGGCTTGCAGTCATGATCGCTGTGCTGGCAAGTTTATAGTTTGTTTCAGATTAATTCATTATGCACAGCACAAACACTTTTTTAATTGGGGTAACTATAAACCACAGCCTATGAATTATTCAAATATACCATGGGCACTCAGCAGGGGGAGCTCTCAGTAAACCACTGACAAAAAAAAAATGCTGCATTTTTTTCAGGTCTCTTTACTGTTTCAGCAATCCAAGTTGGCTGACTTGACTTGCCTTTTTGTATGTCTTCTCCAGGCAAGGTTTTATGCCACTCTGTACAACGGTGGACCACGCCACCTGCTGGATATATTAAATATATATGAAGGATTCATCCACAATATTGCTAATTATCTGGCACAGAGTAGACTATGGGTTTTCTAATTAAACTGAAAAAAAAGAGACTGCGGTCTATTTCACTTACTTTTAGTAAAACATATCTACATGTGCCAAAGTCCAAATTAGTCAGTAGGATCGTTATTCGAATGTAAGTAATTTGAGATAATTGAGAATTACAGACTTATTCTAATTATTATGAAAATCTATTGAAAAATGGATTATGCAGTGAAAGCACTTAACTGGTCCATATTGAAGCTGCATAGATCTGCTGTAACCTTTTCATATTTCTGCATCAACTTTGAATTATTTGCATATTTCAAGTAAAGTAGAATGTTGTCACTGAGCCAAATCTTTGTACTAAACGCTGTAGCAAAGGAATATGGGGACATGCCTATAGACATTAGCTCCAGGGAGTTGGGGGAGTCGTTTTGTATTAAAAAGCTTTAAGACATCTGTGGCATATACCGGTAGGTGAGAAAGCACCTATAGATGTTGGCAGCAGTCTAGGGACTAATCTCGTAAGTTTATTTTCATTTCAGGTTTGCTTTAAGGTGAAATACATTGTAGTCAATGAGGAAAGCAAAATTGGGGTAGATTTTTGGGGGGATGCTGTGGGCTTTGTCTCAGGGAAGCTTCTACCAACTATATTGTATCTAACGTCATATAAAAATGGACACTGATACAAAGTAACGAGTTAGTGGTGAGACCCTTTAAATTTTATTTGGGCTAATTGCAAGTTGAAGCATGAATACTTAGTGTAAATTATTTTTTAAAACACAGAAACCTTTCAAATAAAAAAGTAAAGGAAAACCTACACAATTTACAAATGACTAATAGCTGGTAAGTGAATTGCGCTGCACCTCGGACACCAGGGTAGTCCTGGAACCAGGCGACTTGACCCCCCAAAAAATCTGTGCTATGATTAAGGACCTGCGAGTCCGAAACATGTCAGCTCCTTGACTGTATGGCTTTTTACCTGCATGAATAAATTGGGACTCGATTGAACACAGGAGTTTGTGCGGAACTTTTTCCTTCCTTGTTACAAATGACTAAACAAAAAAAAAAACCTAACTATATAGGAGTTAAAACAAAACACCAGAAACAACAAATCACAGCCCCACCTAAGGCAACCTAAGATTTAAACGCATTGAAAAACGTGTATGAGATTTGACACGTTTCTAGAAAAGTGGTCTTGCATTTTTAACTGCGCATTTTAATGAGTTTCCTTCATAGTCCGTGTCTTTTTACAGACAAGAAACTCTCAAAACTTTCTGGGAACACGAGATTCAAATGCATGCAAAATTGCATTGAAATGCAATTTTTAAATGCACTTATTGACGTCTATTGTAACGTGTTTCTAAACTCAATTCACATAAATGCATGCAACAGACGATTATGACATAGCGTACACCACAATACAGAAATGTGAAGGAGGTACATTAGAAAACATTACTTTAGTTGCAGAGTATATGAGTTGTGGAAAAGCAGATAGCAACACGTAGAGTGTGGACAAGGCCAAACTGTTCCAGTAAAGTCACAGCTGCCCCTGCGTCTGCCTATATGCAGCTCCAAACTCTAATCCCTTCTTCTCCCAAACTCTCCATTATCTGACATACACACATAACGCATATGCAGAGGAACATGTATGCAACCGATTTACATAGCTGGATACTGACTGGTTGTTAGGGCTGGCCCAGGAATGCCTCAATCAAATTAAAATGAAAGTGGTCAATTTCCACACAAAAAAGGGACATTTTCTAAATCCATGTCACATGACAAAGTTAAAGCATGTTTTTACAAAAAAGCCCGCTTTGGTAAAAGACTGTTTCATTTGTAACTTATTCATATGCCTTGTGATCAACATAAGTGTGATAAACCGTCTTATTAACTGAAGCACTGACAAATGCAGTAACCAACCAATAGCCAATCAGATCTGAAGGCATTTCATCACACTTTTTTGCACTTTGAGTGTATGAACACATTGCAATATGTGATATAATTTTTTTTAGTACAACCAGCAAACCTCTGGGTTATGAAGAGGGAATTCATTTCTTTATAATTAGCTCACAGAACACATCTGCACACATGCTGGTCATCCAAACTCTGTTTCTCTTGCAATTTCCAACTATGAACCATAAATTAGTACATTCACAGGAAAATGCTCACTGTGCTACATTTAAATCTGGTTGAGACATACTGAAAAGATAAAATATACAATAGAAGACTGACAAAAAGGTCGGTGCAGACAAATGTACATTATACTAAGTTCTGCATCAATGAGCAACAGAGCAATGTGAAGACATTAAATACAATGTAATACGCACTAAGCAATTCAAGAAGACAGCGAACCAGTGCATCATCCCAATGTGGTATAAATCAGACAATCAGCACAGTCATTGTCTAGGGTCATGTGTACAGACGCTGATACGGAGTCAGAGACAGGTCCTAAAAAAACAAAGACAAAAAAAAAAAAGCAAAAAGTGGAGTGACAGACCATGGCGGTGAGTGGTGTTGTGGTTGTGGCTTTTGCCATCCCCCGGCTTATACTTAGGTCAAACTTTTTTTTAAGTTTTTTTATGGTAAAAGTTGGGGGGTCAGCTTATACTCGTGTCGACTCATACTAGAGTATATACTGTACTTTTAAAACTAAAGCGATCCACACAGGAATGTTTCCATTAGTGCGATGCGTACATGACGTGATTTTTCTGTTTTCGCAAATGCTGGTCCTGCTGCTTTTTTGGTGGGTTTCAGCTAGGAGGGCAGGAGGAGGGATTCAGCTTCAGTGGAAAATGAGCAAAGTGCAATTGTGATTGCCTTTCATGGCAGAAAAGGTCCCTTGGCTTTGATTTATTAAGGGTGTGAAAAAGTTACGGGTGGATCCAAATTATGTCGATAATCTAAAAAGCATGTGAACCTAGGTTGCATTCATCAGGTAGTATACTAAGCGATTATCCCTCATGCAGCACATGTTCCTAAGAACAAGATGAAAACTTGTAAAAATGCAAATAATCCAAAAAGTTCTACCATACCATTAATACTGTATTATTATTATTATTATTATTACTACCGGTATGTATACAGCATTGATATCTTCCAAGTGCTTTTTACACAGTACAGTCACGGCCTGTCCTCACAGGAACTTACAATGGAATCCCTACCACAGTCACAGTCTAAAGTCTCTCTACCATTTTATTATTGTGTATTTATATAGTGCTTCCATCCTCTGCAGCGCTTCACAGAGTAATCATTCTCATAATGAGAGAGAATTACATTTGGAGGGTGGGAGACAGCTTCTGAACGGGCTGGTTGTCAACGCATACATGAACCAAGAGGATAATCTAGCCCTGACCGTGTTGCAGCTGCATGGGCCCCAGAGGACATAGGGAACCTGCGGCATGGCATCTGCAGGCCTACGTCTGCTTCTGGCCCCACTCCCGAGGCACCCCCCATGCTGAAAGCTTATGTATATTTATTGCATATTTTTACATTTCAATAAATAAAAGTTTTCCATAGTTTTTACAGGTTCTGCACCATGTGGGGCCTCTACTGTGTGGCAACTGGGAAACCTTCTTCAACCTCCCTGGCGGTAGCCCTGAGCTACGCTCGGGCTAGCTGCCAGGAGCTCAATGCAGAGGAATGGAGCACAGCGTTAGTTTCTACTCACCTCCTGGAGGATCCAGATGCAGGCGGCCATTCTATTTCCTCTTCACGGAGGCTCCAAATCACTCTGGTGAGATCGCCGTCAGTGATCTCACTACAGAGTTACAGTGCCACTGGCTGAACGGAGGGAAAATTGCAGCGCTGGAGTCCAGGGAGGTGAGCGAGTGCTGAGGCTGCTGCTGGCTTTCTGGCACCATGATTTTTTCCTGGTGTTAAGGTCTGAAACTTTCAGAAAAGACCCTAAATCAGGAAATAATCATACCGCCAACGAGATTAAGAAATTGAAGAAACTATTTCCAGACTTCTATATTAGAGGACGAGAGAAATTCTACTGGGAGATGAGGAATCGACAGTGACAATCCCTGTACACGATGTCACAGCATGCCGAGAGGAGCATAAATTAATTGCAAACCTAAAAATGTCCACAGACTGCTCACCTATTGTACTCATATCCCCCACCCAACCTCCAGGACTCACCCCCTTCCATGTCCCCTGCTTTGGCAATGCCTGTATGTACTGTATCTTGGTAATGCCAATAAAGCTATTTTTGATTTTTGCAATAAGCTTTCTGAGTACAGAGACAGTAATTTAGAGACAGTAATTTGGGAAGCAGTTTGTTGACATGACCTTGGAGCCTGGTTAGAGGCTGCAGTTTTCTTAGCAAACTGAAACGAGGTCAATGTAAAAGCAGTTTTCTCTTCCTTTGCCATTACAGTACTTATGGTAGCAACTTAAAAATTGCAATTTCATCAGACAAGATTAAGACTCAGGTGGGGGACCTGTAACCTTGTCTGGAATTGCAGTTTTACATTTAAAAAAACTTCTAATTACATTATAGGACATTTTGAAGGCACGAGAAGTTCCGCAATCAGTTTCCTTGTTTCATATAATGTACAGCGAAAGCCAAGATTCTAAAATTAGGCCCACATGTTCTGTACGGTTTTTACACTAAAACTGACAATTTGACAGTAATTTCCCCATGCATATTTAGAGTAAGTTTAATGAAACCCTTTTAGCAATGCCAATGTTACATTGCAGATGAAAGGCAAGTAAAGAAAAAAATGGGTTACCTACTGTGCTTTCAGCAATCTGTGGCAAATGTTACTTGTGTAAATGGCAGATGGTAAATGGCTGAATCTATTATGTGGATTTCATCTGTTTGGAAGACCAACGTATTAAAGACCCACTCTAAGCACAAATGTTTTCCTAGATCTGTGTAGACAATCAATTACAGAGTCTGTTATTGTCTGTGAAGAACAGTCTTTCTGAGCCTTTTCACCCAAGAGGAAGCCTCCAAATAATTTTTGGGTCTCAGGGAACCCTGTATTAGCCCCCATTTCATGGTACTCCTCTATAGTGCTTCATATTACAGTAACCTGTAGTAGTGTTTCTTATTATAGTTCCCACAATTATTATACTGCCTCGCTATCATACTGTTTTTATTATACTAATCCTCAATTGAGCTTTTCTTTTTATAGAGGAGCCAAGGAGGTACTTTTTCACCCTGCCAACTGAGGCCAATCTTATCAGGGGGAGAAATGCTAGGGAAACCCCTGCAATGTCCTCAAGGAACCCTGGTTGAGAAATCCGGGTGTAGAAGCTCTTTTGAGTAGGTTTTGGTAGACAAAAACACTTTTGAAGTTCATGGCTCTAGCTAGTACCTGCACTTTAGACTGCCGCTGCTGTAGGCTACAAATTTCTCAGAAAGCTCCAATCTGTAGTGCATACATGTTAGTTAATGCGGCAGCAGCTCCAATACCACTCCATGCCGATTGGTGTGAATGGCCTGGAATGGGAATTGCAAGGGAGTGCGCGCGCCGATGTGTGAGCATCCCTGCTCTGATGAGGGAGCTCTGCTCTGCCTTCAGCCTCCCAGCGGTGATCGTTAGATGGCGAAACCTCCGTCTTATAAGTCTGTGCAGAGCGGTGTTCTAAGGCAGCGTTGTACTGGGGACAGCCATGTGACACGGCTGTCCCCATGGGAGGCAAACAAGTGATCCGCTGATATAGGCTGAAGCCTATGACAGCCGATCACGCTGAATGGCTGGCGGAGGGAGGGTTACAAAATGAATTAAAAAATTAGGCATTTTTATTTAAAAAAATAAACACATTTTTGCAAAAAAATAAAAAATAAAATTAACATTGTGGGAGCGATCAGACCCCACCAACAAAGCTTTGTGTTGGTGGGGTCTGATCGCTCCCCACAATATTTAAAAGGGGGGGGGGGGGGAAATCACTTGTGTGCTGAGTTGTGCGGCCCTGCAGTGATGCCTTAAAAAACCTCCCTGGCGTTCTATTAAGATCGCCAGGGCGGCTGCGGGAGGGTTTTTTTTAAATTGAAAAAAAACTGTTTCATGCAGCCAACTGAAAGTTGGCTGCATGAAAGCCCACTAGAGGGCGCTCCGGAAGCGTCATTCTGATCGCCTCCGGCGACCAGAATAAACAAGGAAGGCCACAATGAGCATCCTTCCTTGTTTTGCTTACATCGTCGCCATAGCGACGAGCGGAGTGACGTCATGGACGTCAGCCGACGTCCTGACGTCAGCCGCCTCCGATCCAGCCCTTAGCCGGAACTTTTGTTCCGGCTGCGCAGGGCTCTGGCGGCTGGGGCGACCCTCTTTCGCCCCTGCTCGCGGCGGCGATCAGGCAGCACATGCGGCTGGCAAAGTGCCGGCTGCGTGTGCTGCTTTTTATTTTGCGAAAATCGGCCCAGCAGGGCCTGAGCGGCGACCTCCGGCGGTGATGGACGGATATATTCGTCCATACCGCTGAGGAGGTTAAAGGGAACCTGAAGCGAGGAAAATTATTTTAAATAAACACATGACATAGGTGCAAATGAATATTACATACTTACCTCACCGTCAGTTCCTCTCAGAAGCTCACCATTTTCTTCTTACAGTTATCCCTTCCAGTTCTGACAATATTTTGTCAGAACTGAAATATACCAGTTGCTGTCAGTTATATATCAGCTTATCAGCATATTACAAGTGAATGTGCAAGGTAATGTCCATGTTTCTCTATGGCTCAAGTGGGCGATATTACAGTTTAACAGTGTGCTGACCCGGAAGCGGTTATGGGGTAATGGCCATTTTTAAAATGTAGGACGGAGAATTCCACTGATCACAGTGGACAAATGGGACACAGGAGAGCAGAAAGAGATTGAGGAGTAGACTACACAGGAGGCAAGTATGACCTGTGTATGGTTATTTTGACTTTTTATTTATTAGTTCAAGTTCTCTTTAAAGCTGCAGTGGCCTATTTTGCTAAATATGGCTTAGTTTTTAGGGGGGTTTAAGTCCGTGGTCCTCAAGCAGTTAAGGCACTGTGAAATTTGGGCTCAGGATAAAGCTGAATTTTGAAAAGTGAATCAGCTCAGGATAAAGCTGAAAAGTTAATTACTATTCCCCCTCTAGGTCACCGTGGACACTGGGGTATCATGCAATTCTCCTTCCATCTATTGCTGGTAGCCAAATTACGCTGTTTTTATTCAAATTTGGGCTCAGTCTTTTTTTCTTTTGACAGCGCCCAAATTACTGACTGAGCGCTGCTATAGCCGTAATTCCCATTACAGTCTATGGTAGTGCCGACTGCGCACTATATTTCCAACACGTTTTTGCCTGATTTTGATTTTATCGGTTAGATGTTGCAAGAGAGTCTACATGATCATGATGATCATCACCACTGATTTGGTGATATTTTTTTGTATTGAATGTGAAGGGGAACCCTGAGATGATGGGAAGGACAGGAAAACATACTGGCTATATGATTGAAAGCCCTGGTTCTACCTCTATGTTTAATTGTTTATAATGGTGAATGAAAGATTCTGCCCTTACTCCCATCATGTGATGCAGCCATTCCAGAAAGTGTCCCTTTCCCTTTATACAGCACCAGGGTCCCTGTAACGATTGGGGAATTATTTCCGTGGTCAGCGCACAAGATGCGCGCTGACACTGCAGAAATCCTCCACAAGCGCATAAAATAACAGAACCCAGCTATGGTGCTATGCACCTGTAGAGGGAAATTCCCACCGGCAGATGGAGCTGTGGAGTGCAGGGGAATAAACCCTCTGCACTGCCACAGATGCCAGATGGGAATTGTACGAGGTGAAGCAATATAGGGCACGATAGCCCCTGGAGATAGAGAGCACAGAGACAGAATGTATGCGTGTCCACCAATCTAGTTGCCACCCGGCGACGGTGAACACACAACAACGAAAACCAAGTGGGAATGCAATCGCAAGAATGGCGATTGCCAATAGCGACACCAGACTGAGTAATACAGAGCAAAGGAACAGAATAAAGACAGAACTGATAAACAGTAATCCAACACACAGGAGCAGACAGAACTAACTACACGCGGTCACCACACGTTAAGCGCAATAGCGACAAAGCGCGTACGCGGCACGGTCGCCACACGAGAAGCGCAATAGCGACAAAGCGTACCAACCCTGACTAACCAAAGAAGCACGAAAACAAAAGAGAATGCGAATGCTTGCTAAACGGTTACCTCACCGAGACGACAGCAAGCGTTCGTTCCAGACAGACAGACAGATGGAGCAGCCAGTAGCAACCGCTGCTCTGGCTACACTCCTAAGGCAGAATACAGAAGGAACCACCGCCTCTACCGCTAGGGCGAATGCGATCCCAACAGACAGAACGATTTCTTGTCGACCGCCGCTGGCGACAAGACAATCGCAACAGATAGACAGTACAAAGCAATACAGGTAACAAACAACCTGACTATGCTAACAGGAATGCTAGGGCACTCCCAAGGAACTACTCTAAGATAGCAATATTAGCAAACAGTAAGCAAAGGGCTGAGACTCCAGGTAAGTTAGCAGGAACAAACCATCATGACCAGCAAGGAATTCTGGGAGGAAATGGTTTTTATACTGCAAGCCATCAGAGGAAGCAGCTAAGTAATTTGCATGACAAGTGGATGCAAATTCCTCCCCAGAACAGCAACTTTGCAGCTTGCAGAGTGGAGACAGGTCTCTTTTCCAGGGACCTGCAGCACTCAGACCTAACAAATGGTCAAAAAGCTGTCTGCCTGTGCAGACAGCAGAGCAGATCATTACAGTCCCATTTTAGAACATGTACATGTATTGTAAATTATACAAGCTCAATTTCAGCTTAAAGAGACTCTGTAACATTAAAAAGATCACCTGGGGGGTACTCACCTCGGGTGGGGGAAGCCTCCGGATCCTAATGAGGCTTCCCACGCCGTCCTCTGTCCCACGGGGGTCTCGCCGCAGCCCTCCGAACAGCCGGCGACTGTGCCGACTGTCAGTTCAATATTTACATTTGCTGGCTCCAGCGAGGGCGCTGTGGCGGCTTTCCGTTCCGAACTACACGGAAATACCCGATCTCATTCGGGTCCGCTCTACTGCGCAGGCGCAGGACACTTGCGCCTGCGCAGTAGAGCAGACCCGATGGCGATCGGGTATTTCCGTGTAGTTCGGAGCCGACAGCCGTCAGAGCGCCTGCGCAGGAGCCAGGAAGGTAAATATTGACGTCACCGCTGCACGGACTCCACGGAGGGCTGCAGCGAGACCCCTGACGGATGGAGGACGGCGTGGGAAACCTCATTAGGATCCGGAGGCTTCCCCCACCCGAGGTGAGTACCCCCCAGGGGATCTTTTCATGTTACAGTTCCTCTTTAAAACAGTGAAATACAAAGTTTTGTGGGGGTTCTTCCATATATCCTATGGTAAAAAAATGTTATTCAAATTTAAGGCAAACATTGGTTACAGAAGTCTAAAATTTCTCTCAGAAATATGGAAGTGAAAGTTGCTAAACTGCTATATTTAAACATGAGAAAACTCAGTAAGGTTACAATTGCTGCAGTCTAGCCTTATTTATCATTCTGTGTAGTCAGCTTTTTAACATTAAGTCAAAATGAGCCCTCGTGATAAGTGTGGGTACTTGAATTTGGCATTACAAATTTGCAACACCCAAATACTGCCGGACACCATACTTCAGTACCGAACAAGTGGACAGGGTCAGTGGGAGTTCAATACTTGTGCTTCATGGAGTGTTTTACATTACTCCGATGCTTCCTCCTTCCAAAGCCGGAAGGAGAAAATATTGGCATTACGTGAAATGTGCCATGAAGTGCAAATAGTACCCCCTTCCCCACCACCTGTCCGTTTCTGATGTGTGGTGTCCGGCAGTATTCGGATGTTCCAAATTTGTTTTGCCAAATTCAAACACCAACAAAACTCATTTTATCTTCACTTAGATATTAAAAGTGATGGGATCCTCCATCCCAAATGTCATCTTGGGAAAATGGCAATTCTGATAAAATTTCTCGAAAGAACAAAAAACCCTTTCAATTTTTTCATACAATCAATTGTTTTTGTAGAATTGTGGTAGGATTGAATGTTTTGTGTGTGGTTACCTTCAGGCTGGGTTTACACTGAATCAGTTGCTGTCAGCTGCAACGGACAACTGGTGAGAGGGAATTTTCCATGTTTCCCTATGGGTCAGTTTACATCTAGGATAAAAAGCATAAACTGACCGATAGGGAATCGTGGAAAATTCCTGCTCATCAGTTGTCCGTTGCGTTATAGCTGTCAGCAACTGATTCCGTGTAAATCCAGCCTGAGATTACAGGAAAGAAAAAAAAAGCTTTAGATCAGTATTTCAACATTGAGGCTACGTGTCACTGTAAAGCTCAGATGAATGCACTAGCCTGGCATTTAAATTAATGGAAAAAATTATGCCAGGAGAACAGAAATGTTAATTTATTCAAAATAGCAATGAATGGAGCAATTTTACATGCTGAGGAAAATGGGCAATTTGCATGTGATAATATTAACTTGAACTAGAGGTTTCGACAGTTACAGAACACGTGACCTTTCACCTCTAATGTTGCTCGTTTAAATGACCTTCAAACACTGGAGGAAAACAAAGTGGAGCCATTATCTGATGTGAGCAGTTACCCAATAATGTACATCTCAAGGTCATCTGTGATTAACCGCTTCAGGGGTGAGACATTTCACCGGCAAATTTCCCACCTTTCAAAAGTAAATTGATCCTTTGCCTAAGGTTCCCTTATACAACAAGGATAAATGAAATGAAGAGGACAATAAACACAAATATATACTGTAACCCAATTTAGGTTACATCTAGTCTAGCTTGGTTTCTTTCTTTTTTTTTTTTAAACAATTTTTATTTGGTTTTTGACATGACACTTGACCTTAAGCAGGAGTGATAACCATAATAACATTTGTTATATCACAAGGTTTCATGTACATGTCCTCTAATGTCCTCCCTCCCTCCCCCCCCCCCTCTCCACCCCCCACCCTTGGTCACACTGTGTCACTAGGTTAATTGCGTACTGTACTGATGTCAATATAAAATTCTCCACTGTATTTGTTGTCACTGACATCCCACTACTTTGAGGATTCCCAGAGTTCCACTTAAGTCTTCCAGGCAGTACCAAGAAGTTAGTACAAAGTCTCTCATTAGAGTTGTGATTTGCTGATGCGAGAATTGGTTGAGCACAAAGTTCCTCCAGATTTTAAAAAAGTTTTTAGTTTTGAGTTCTTTGGCCTGGAGAGTAGCTAGGTGCTCCATATTGAAAATGTAAAGAAGTTCCTTGTGCACTGAAAGGATGTCCGGGGGTGTAGATTCTAGCCACTTACACATAATGGATCTTCTCGCGGCTATCATGATGATATGATACAGGTTAGATGGAGGGCTAACGGTGGAGTTTGCTGGGGATCTATAGTAGTTGAAAAGCGATAACATATATGTTTTATCCAGCTTTTTCTTGCACATTTTGTTTGCATATTTGAAAACCTTATCCCAAAACGTTTGAATTTTCGAACAAGACCACATGCAGTGATAGAGGTCAGCAATTTTAAGTGCACATTTTGGGCATTGAGGGATATACCCACTGGGTGGTGTTTTGTACTTAATGTTAAAAGCGTATTTACCTCTATGTATAAATAATAAGTGGGAAGCTCTCCATTTCTCATCTGTAATTACTTTTCTAACCACCATATTCCCTTCTAGGATTCGATCTCCTACGTTTTGTTCCTGTAAGATATCATCCCATTTCCTAATTGCATTAGTGGCTATCTTTTGACTGTCTATCTCTCTGATTGCCAAGTAGAAATCAGCTAGTGATCTTTCAGCTACTCCTGGTTTTAAGATATGATCAAAGTTTGTAGGTAAGATAATAGGGGTCTGTGTACGTAGGTTTCTGCTCACTAGTGAGCGAATTTGTGTATATGGCAGAAAATCTCCAGAGTGCAAATTACACTTTGCTCTTAGCTCAGCAAAAGATAGCCACCTCCCTTCTTGTATGTTAAACATATTTCCTAAATTTTTTAGGCCTCTGTCGTCCCATTTAGCAAACTGTTTTTGTTGTATGCTAGCAGGAAAGTTGGGGTTGCCCCAGATTGGGAGGTACTTGGATATTTTGTAGGGGAGTTTACACTTTTTCCTAACTGCCTTCCAGGTTGCAGCAGTGTCTCTAAAGATTATGTTATTCCTTAGTCTGGGAGGAAGCGGTTTCAGGTTCGCGTGAAGAATTCCTGTGAGAGACCAGGGGAGTGCCTGTTCCTGCTCCAGGTTTGTGTTTGAGTAGTGTTCCTTTGTAGTTACCCAATCGTGGGAGTGGCGGAGCAAGGAAGCTAAATTATAGTCTCTTATGGAAGGGAGATTTAAACCTCCCAAAGTTTTGGGGAGAGACAATTTGGGTCTGGCTACCCTCAATTTTTTCCCATGCCAAATAAATTTGGTCCATGCTGTGTTGATGTCATTAATGTCTTTATGTTTAAGAAGAAGCGGGAGCGTCTGAAGGGGGTATAGTAGTTTGCCCATGGAAACCATTTTTATTAAAGCTACCCTCCCTGCAAAGCCCAAAGGGAGATTATGCCATCTTTCCAGTTGGGCTTTGATGTTGCGAATTAAAGGGGTGTAGTTAAGATTATATAATTAGGTAGGATCACTGGCGATGTTTATCCCCAAGTATTTGATGACGTGGGGATTTAATTTAACTCCCAGTTGCATACAGCTAGCCGTATCCGCCTTAGTTGACAGTGGTAACAGTTCACTTTTGCTTGGATTGATTACAAATCCAGAGCATGAACCCACCTCTCTAATAGTGTCTAATGCTATTGGGACTTGGGTATTCGGGTCAGATAGGAATAGTAAAATGTCGTCAGCAAACATTGCCTGTTGGACCAACCTTTCCCCTATTTTTATCCCTTAGAGTCTTTTCCGCAGAAGAATGGCCAGTGGTTCCAGGGCTAAATTAAAGAGCAGTGGAGACAATGGGCAGCCCTGCCTTGTGCCTCTCTTCAAATTTATGTATTTAGACAAAAAACCTGGCAATGCCACTTGGGCCCTTGGTCTCAAGTACATGGCTTTTAAGGCATTCATAAAGTGGCCCTGGAACCCCTGGGTTCTTAAAACTTCAAATAACCAGTCCCATTCTATTTGGTCAAAAGCCTTTTCCGCGTCTATGCTAAGTAAGGCTGCTGTTTTATGGGTCAGAGGATAGGCCCTCACCTGTTCGAGGACAGTGATTACCTTTCTGATATTTGTTACCCCCGAGCGTTGTCTCGTAAAGCCTACCTGGTTTGGATGTATTAACCTTGGCATAATATCCGCTAGGCGATTAGCTAATATTTTGGATAAAAGTTTAACGTCCAGATCAATCAGGGAGATAGGACGAAAGGAGCCTACTTCCTCAGTGTCCCTTCCCTCTTTGGGAATTACCTTGATATGTGCTAAGTGTCCTGTTGATGGGAATTCCCCTTTTGAAAGGATTTTATTAAAAACTTGGACCAGAATAGGTGATACTTCTTCTTTAAGGATTTTAAAATACTCGGAGGAAAGGCCATCGGGTCCCGGGGCCTTCCCCAATGCAAGAGAGGTAATGGCAGTTTTTACCTCATGAAGGGTGACATCTGCATTTAATAGTTCTAGCTCATCCTCTGTTAATTTTTTAAGTGGTATTTTTTGTAGTAGTTTGTGAATCTCTGTTAGTGGGGGGGATTTAGAAGAATACAGTTGCTGGTAGTAATCAGCAAAAGTGTCACACACTTCTGCCGGATGGTGTACAAGCACTCCCCTTTTGTCTCTCACTAGTATGGGCTTACGATTTGATAGGGTTTTTTTTGCCAAGGAGGCCAAAAGTCTGCCAATTTTCTCTCCATGTTTGTAGTATTGAAGCTGCCGAAACGGTCTATTTGCTTCCTCCCTGACTCTAAGCCATGTGTCACAATTTAGTTTACTAGCTATCCATGCCTTTCTATTTGTAACCGACGGATCTTTCCTATATTTAGTGTATGCTGTTCTTACTGATAAAACTGCTGCCTTATAATGATTGTTTGCCTCGGTTTTTTTCTTTTTCAGGTAGGCCATTATCTTGCCCCTAAGGACTGCTTTGGATGTTTCCCACAAAAGAATAGGGTTGTCTTTATGTAAAATATTATCCTCCTGGTATTCCAGCCACCAACTCTTAAGTAGACCCATAAAGCTTTCGTCGCCATATAGCTGCGATGGAAATCGCCAAATAAATGCGTCCCCTTTAGGTAAAATATCAGATATTTCTAAGTTAATTGGTGCATGATCGGATATGATCATATCTTTTATTGAAGCTTCAATCAATCTACTAGAGAGTGCATCTCTTATTAGAAACATATCTATACGTGAGTGGGTTTTATGCCTGTGAGAGTAATGTGTGTACTCTCTGGCTGTAGGATTCAAGAACCGCCATGTGTCTATTAAGTTGGTGGCTGTCATTAGCGTGGCAATCCTCTTGTCATGTGATCTAACTTGGACGTTTTTGTCCGACCTATCTTCTCTAATGTTTGCAACCGAGTTCATGTCACCGCCTACAATAAGATTAGGAGATGAAATTTTAGAAAGGCGAGAGAGCAAGGAGTCGAAAAATTGCTGATTATTATCATTTGGACCATAAATATTCCACAAGTTAAATGTTTCTGTAGCTGTACTAAATTTCAAGAAAAGCCATCTACCATGCGGGTCTGCGTCACACTCTAATACTTTCATCTGAAAATTATTATGGACAAGAATCATCACCCCCGCTTTCTTGTTACTAGCTGGCGCCCCGTATACTTCCCCTACCCATTTTTTTTTCATATAATTAAAGTTCTCTTCCTTTAAGTGCGTCTCCTGAAGTAAGCAAACGTCAGGGGATAACCTTTTTAGATGATTTAGGATTCGTGAGCGTTTGCCTGCTGAATGCAGGCCTTTAACGTTCCATGATATTACACGGATGGTGTGACGCAGTACGCATGATGTATAGCAAGAATTTTATACCATTTAAACATTTCAGCGAGACCTTTCTTTTTAAAATGTAGCTTACACAGTGTGACCAATATCCCTTCCCTTAAATTCCTATCATCCCCTTCCCTGAAAACTTGCTTTTTACTCTTAAAGCTAATGTCCTCAACAGTGAGGAACATAAAACAAATATAACTCACAACCCAATGAGCATTTCGTGGGAAAGAGTCACTTTTCCCGTTTGGGGACTTCCCTTCTTCCCCGATGGTGGTTCTCCTTTGAGACTCCGTAACAGCCAGTTACACGGTCCAGACCGTCTGTGTAGTAGTTAGAGCAAAGTTCCTGTTGTTAGCTGTAAGTGAGCTAAAGATTTTTTCTCAGGTGGAATTCGCTGCAGGCGACGGTGTGCGCCTGTTTGGAGATGTGCTCGGAGAGGTTTGAGGCTTTGAGAGGTAGTCCTTAAGTTCCTCAGGGGTATCAAAAGTGTGTTTGCCATGCTGATCTGTTATGCGCATAGTTGCGGGGTACAGCAGCATAAATTTGATTCCCCTGCTGTTAAGTGTATTGCAGGAGGAAACAAAAGCCTGTCTTTTCTTGGAGACCTCAGCAGAATAGTCATTAAAGAGTCTCAGGGTGCTTTCTCTTAGCTCCAGGTCTTGAGATCTGTTGCGATATGCAGTCATAAGATTTGCTTTATCCGCGAAATCTAAGTAGCGGACCATTACCATTCTCGGCAGGGCGCGTTTTTGGTTTGTGCGTAGTGGCCCCACCCTGTGTGCTCTCTCCACCTTCAATGGCGCTGGTAGGCCTAAGGCTTCAGGTATTTCTTTTGCACATATTTCGGAAAGTTGCAAGGCAGGGATATCTTCAGAAAGGCCAATTATTATTATGTTGTTTCTCCTGGATCTGTTCTCTAGATCCTCAATTCTGAAGTGTGCTGTAGCGTTGTCTTTGAGCAAGGTGTCAATTTTGATGTTGGCTGCATGTAATTCATCTTCGCACTGCCCCACTCTCTGTTCTGCCTCTTTAAGCTGCTTAGCTTGTTGCTGGAGATCTTTTTTTATGCCCTGCATTGCCTGCCTGATGGTCTCCTGTATTGTGGCCTGCAATTCTGGTGCAAGGGCTTTCCCTACCTCCTCCGCTAGTTTCTTATAATTAATGCGCACATTAGTACCTCCTCTCCTTGAGTCTCCGTCCGATTC
Organism: Hyperolius riggenbachi; assembly: GCF_040937935.1. Taxonomy (NCBI): domain Eukaryota; kingdom Metazoa; phylum Chordata; class Amphibia; order Anura; family Hyperoliidae; genus Hyperolius; species Hyperolius riggenbachi. The sequence continues at coordinate 113,135,744 of NC_090650.1, read as the reverse complement.
CCCTTCTGAGCTAGTGTAGTTACTTTGTAGCTCGCCTTCCTCTGTCTGCTGTGCGGCTTTGCGCGCAGATTTCCTACCCGCCATTTTGGGTGCTTCCTCCTCTTGTCTCTGGCGCTGCTGTTTGTTGCCTTGTCGCGTCAGGTAGCGATCCATCTGTAGGCGCGCTCTGTGCCCGGGTGTCTTGCCTCGCTTTGCGTGGCACTTTGGATGCTGGCGGCGGGTTTTAGCTGAAGCAGCAGGTCTGGATGTGCGGCTGATGGCCGGAGCTCCGCTCTCACCCTTCCACCATGCGGGCGCCGGAACCGGAAGTTCGGTTTCTTTTTTTAATCATATAGATTTGGGTGATTGCAGAACCAAAGACTGAATGCAACGAATCAAACATATCCTAGTCCTATGGGCATAAATAAATAGATTTTTTTCCCTGAATATTATTCTCCTGGAATTACTTGTTACAGGTAAGACTTCCTTACCACCCATTTTTGTCTATACATGACTTCCGTTGGGTGACTCCTACCTCCTTCCAGTACTAATCAGTGACTGCCCTAAGAACTCATTCTATGGCCTCACCTAGAGTAAGGCCGTCTTCTTCCCTTTTTCTGAAGCAGCGACCACCGCATCTTAATCACGAGGCTGAGTGGGGTCGGTACTTCCTCACATGCTCTTAGGAGTGGTTGCCTTCCTGAGCTGAGTTTTGTGAGTGTAAACTTATACGAATTGTTATAAATATTCAAGTACCGCAAGTTAGAGGCCTGCGCAGGTCTAATTTTTCAGACCCGCACCCGACCCACAGCCCCATGCTGCCCCCACCCGACCCACAATCCGCTTTCTGGTGAATCTAGTACCTGCTACCCACACCCAACCTGCAACCCAATTAAAACAAAATGGGTAACCGAACCCGACCCGACCTGATGCCGCCCTGTGCGGGTCTAATTTTTCAGACCAGCACCCCCGCTAACCGCACCCAACCCACTTTCTGGTGAATCTGGTTGCTGCACTCGACCTGCACCCCCGCTAACCGCATCCGACTAGCAATCTGCTTTCTGGTGAATCTGGTTCCTGCACCCAACCCACACATCCGCTACCCGTACGGGACCCGCAACCCGATTAAAATCATAAACGGTTACCCGAACCCGACCCGCATTTTACGCAAGTCTGAACTTACCACCAACCATATCTGGTCATTGGTTGTCTTGATAACGCCACTGGCTCTGCTGCAGGGGACATACCTTGTCATTGATCCCACAACACTGCTAGGATATTATAAGTAGAATTCTAGCCAAATTCGTATTAATCATTTTATTTGTACATTTTGTAAAGAATGATTATGGGTTACAGTCTACAAAGGTCAATCTATACTCTTTATGAGAAGGGAAATGGGGAATATAAAGTTTTAATAATTATACCATAGTGTGCTCACATATCATTATTTAGTATTTGTGTAGTGCAAACATCTTCCGCAATGCTGTACAGAGTATATAGTCATGTCACTACCATTCCCTCAGTGGGGCTCACAATCTAATCCCTACCATATCCATATGTCCATTGTAGTCTAGGGCGAATTCTACGGGGAAGCCAATTAACTTGTGTGGCTGGTTTCGGGATGTAGGAGGAAACTGGAGTGCCCGGAGAAAACCCACACAGAACCAAGGACCCAGTGCTGTAAGGCGAGAGTGCTACCCACTACGCCAATGTGCATACTCCCTACAGCGTTAGGTTTGGTGGGGGAGAAAGAGGAGTTTGTTAGATAAAAGAATACTGAACCAGAATGACAAAGTACAATGACATAAATTATTCAGGGCTCCCATTTTTTATACCCTAAAAGGAACCCAAGGTGAGACACATGTGGAGGCTGCCAAATTTATTTCCTTCTAAACAATGTCAGTTGCCTGGCAGCCCTGCTCATCTTTCTGGTCATTAGTGTCTGAATCACACACAGACTTGAGTAAATCATCTGGTCGGCATGCTTGTTCAGAGTAGCAGAGGCAGTGGATCTGCAGCACAGCCAGGCAATGTGCATGGTTTAAAAGGACATTAATATGACAGCCTACATATAGGGCTGTGGGAACAGAGTAATTTTTGGGTATCTGGAGTCAGTCATAAAAAAAATGTACTGACTCCTAATAAATATACTGGAATTAAAACAAAAAAAAACTTGATAAAATGTTCTATTTCTTAGATAATAGCACAAATAACTTGCAGATGTCATGACAGTGTGATGTCATGACTTTGGTCCTGACAGTTTAGGGTCTGTGAACTTTGTTGCATTGTGGAAATAATGGCTTTTCCCAACTTCCAAGCAAGTAATATCTGCCTCTGTGCATAGAACTCTCAGTAACGAACATTCCGTACAGATCTCCTGACAGGACTAAAGAGGTCACCACCAGTGATACATTTCAGAATGTAAATCAGGGAGAGGAAAGATTTTACAATGGACAAAACACTGACTAAATAATAAAATAAATTGCTTATTTTTTTAAAAAAATATTTATTTATATATTATGTAATTTTCACTACAGTTCCTCTTTAATACAAACAAAAAGCAATAGGTCGTATAAAGCCACAGTGAGGTCTGCTAACCCCAGGCTACTGCTAGAAATGCTGCTGAAAGAAAAAATATGTTATAGTGGTACAAATGGCTAGCCTCCTCCGTTTTCCCTCAAACTAAGGGCACGGTAAGCTTATATACATGAAGAACATGCAGTAACTGGGCAGCTGCAGGGCATGTACTCGGAAACGCTCGTCTTTTCACCAGTAAAGCTTCCAATATTCTCTAGTCTTTCTACAGGGCAGGGATAAGTATTTATAAGTATGGATTTGCTTACAGCAATTCTGACTAAAACATGAACAGATAGTTTACACTGAAAATGATGTCCTCCTCTGTTATTTATACATGTGTGTACGCAGGAGTGTTTTTTTTTTTTTTTTTTTTAAATTAACTATGAAGCCTAAGATCTCCCTTTTCATGCCTAGCCCTAAATTCTACAACATTAACCACTTCTTGCTGTCTAACTCTACAACCCTTACCCCACTGCCTAATATGTATTACAAAATTTCACACTATTGAGAAATAAAATTTTGCATGTTATCTTAATTATAGACATAACTTTCTTATGAACATCGACTGTGATGCATTTACGTGAAAAAATATGCATCATTTGCTCCCTTAAAGAGACACTGAAGCGAAAAAAAAAATATGATATAATGAATTGGTTGTGTACTATGAATAATTACTAGAAGATTAGCAGCAAAGAAAATATTCTCATACTTTTATTTTCAGGTATATAGTGTTTTTTCTAACATTGCATCATTCTATAATATGTGCAGATTACACAACACTCAGCATTCAAAATGAGTCTTTCAGAGCAGTCTGTGAAGTAATGACCTCTCCTCTAGCAGAGAAAAAGTAAACAGTTCACTTACAGTTGAGATAAAAGTCAGATAACAGCCCTCTCCAGGACTAACTTAGTCGGAGAGCTTAATGGCTTGTTTGCATAGAGATAACAACTGGAGTTTCTCAACTCTTCCTGTACTGGAAACAATTAGACTGATGTTGTAATGAAACGCGGAAAAGCCGCGGCCTCTCAAGGTGAGGCGGCTGTTTCCGCGTCCAGCAGGACGCCACAATGCGGAAAAAATGCCGCATGCCGCTCAGGCAGAGCGGCGGAATCCGCATCGGGAACGGCGGAATCAGCATCGGGAATGGCGGAATCCGCATTGGAGGCGGCTCCCGCACTTGGTTCACTAGATACATTGCAAAACAGTACTGGTGTGGCTGGGACTGATAGTCCACCAAGATTCAGACTTACACGCGCGCGAGCACAGAGGCTGAGTTTAAATAACAGCCAGAAGTGAGTCAGCTGACCAGGCTGGTCAGCTGACATTTTCCTCAACTCTCATTGGTCCAGCAATTAGGGAGGTCCTGGAAAGGTCCTTGAGTATATATACTGCTGGCTGTTCACTTGCTCTTTGTCTGGCGTTGCGATCACATATGTGGGAGCACCCAGATCCGTAGTCAGATCCGCAAGTGTGCCGGGACCAGCTGGAGCTGTAATCCTACACTTAGCTAGATTCTGTTGATAGCTAAAGTACTAGTTTGATTGTATTTATTTGTTATGACTTTTGCCTGCCTTGACTATCCTCCTGAACTCTGATCTTGTACCTCGATATTTCTGATACCTGTTGCCGAACCCCGGCTCGTCCTTAGACTCTGTTTCTGCCTCCTGATTTTGTACCTCGATATTTCTGATACCCGTTGCTGAACCCTGCCTGTACTTAGACTCCGCCTTTGCCTACTGTATCTGTACTTTATCTGTCCGTGTGTTACGACCTGGCTTGTCCGACCTCGAGAACCGACCTCACTATTGGAGGCGGTTCCCCGTCCTGTTAGTGACACTTCCTCCTGAGTGTCACTCTCGGACTATCCTTCCTACTGTCAGTCTGACTCCTCCCATCTTGGAGAGCTCAGGTCTGCGGAAGGAATCCGTGCAGTTTTCCTTGCTGCACTGAGGCCTAGGCCTCCAAGTGTTACTGTTACACCAAACACTACACTCTACTCAGGTGAACAGAGTTGAGCTAGTATATCGGATTATCGGTGATACTGCAGATCACGTATAATCTGGTATACATCTGTATTTCCTGTGATACTGCAGATCACCGGTAATCAGACCCTCTCTGTGCTTCACCGATCGTTACAGATGTATCTGATCTTAATGTTTTATTTATTAGCTGTACTACACATACAAATCATAATATCATAATTTTTTTTTCGCTTCAGTGTCTCTTTAAGTCTCGTAGACTTCAATGTATTTATGTGAAAATGTGTTCTCTCATATGCAAACATTTGTTTTCTCTTGTTTCCTAGACTAGAAAATTATGCAAAATCAGGATTACTCACAAAATCGCAATTATGAATAGAATCGTAATTGTGAAAATAAAGCAAAATTTACTAGTTAAAAAAAACACAGTTTTATAAAAGGAATACCGTATATACTCTCATATAGGCTAAATTTTTGGGACAAAAAAAGGGGGGCGGGGGTCGATTTCTATGCTAGCCACCAATTTGATGTGTATGTGTTAGTGCAACATGCTTTCCTGTATGTTGGTTCGGATGGCCGGAGGAGAGCGCATCTGATGGCGGAAGTGCGTGTGGCCGGCGGGGTGCGCAGCGTTGATGTCAGTGCCCTCTTTACCCGTGTGTCATCTCTAAAGCGCCGCTAAAGGGTGTTGTAGGGATGACACATGGATAAACAGGACAAGCACCAGGAACAAATCTTATTCTCTTTCCCCAGCAAGCTCGCTCAGCACCAGTGTCAGCCGGCATATCATTGCTGCACTCCCCATGCATCTAGGGGCACAGAACAGGTCAGTAGATACACTGACACATACAGCAGCCCCTGTAAGATCTGCTCCCCTCTGGCCATACCAGTTACAGCGGGGGTTTCCTCTTCTCAGCGCATATTTCTGGTAAGGTTCATCCCTCTTGGCACGATTTAGTTTGGGGTTGTTGCTTTCTTGATCTATATTGGTTTAAACCCCCATGTCATTCTACTTCAGTATGACCTTGTGCAAAGTACTTTACAATATTATTGCTCCTATTGCACAGCATTTACACTTTACGTATATACCTTACCAATATACTTTGATTATTATTGCTGCTAGAGACAATATTATAGGATAATTGCCTGGTTTTTTTTACTTATATGTGTGTAATTGCCCATTTTCTTTATTATGTATACCCTCCTGGTGTAGTTAATAATCATAGTTAATACACACTAGTCTAGTTTGTAAATGACACTTTGTGTTCAGTCGGACTATATTCATACAGTGAAGGGGGCTATAATGGGGAGGGGGCTTATATGCAAGTCAAACAAACACTTTTTCCTAGGTTTTAAGGGAAAAGTGGGTAGCTCGGCTTATAAGCGGGTCGGCTTATTTGCGAGTATATACAGTATTTTTTTTTAAACTGTTTTTTCTACCTACATAATTAATTTGGCTAACACTGTACATGAAATTGAAATTATGCCTTAAAGAGACTCTGTAACATTAAAAACATCCCCTGGGGGGTACTCACCTCGGGTGGGGGAAGCCTCCGGATCCTAATGAGGCTTCCCACGCCGTCCTCTGTCCCACGGGGGTCTCTCCGCAGCCCTCCGAACAGCCGGCGACTGTGCCGACTGTCATTTCAATATTTACCTTTGCTGGCTCCAGCGGGGGCGCTGTGGCGGCTTTCCATTCCGAACTACACGGAAATACCCGATCTCATTCGGGTCCGCTCTACTGCGCAGGCGCAGGAGACTTGCGCCTGCGCAGTAGAGCGGACCCGACGGCGATCGGGTATTTCCGTGTAGTTCGGAATGGAAAGCCGTCAGAGCGCCTGCGCAGGAGCCAGGAAGGTAAATAATGACGTCACCGCTGCCCGGACTCCACGGAGGGCTGCAGCGAGACCCCTGACGGATGGAGGACGGCGTGGGAAGCCTCATTAGGATCCGGAGGCTTCCCCCACCCGAGGTGAGTACCCCCCAGGGGATATTTTTATGTTACAGTTCCTCTTTAAGATCAACGCAAGAGATCAGTTGGCTGCAGAGCCGTCCAGATAACTGCTAAACGCTTCAAAGAGTCAGCAAATTATGTGTTAAAGTAATCCTATAAGGGAAAAAGTGCCCCTGGGGGGTACTTACCTCAGGAGGGGGAAGCCTCTGGATCCTAATGAAGCCTCCCCTCCTGAATAGTGTGCAACAATATTTACCAATCCGCGCTTTTGCGCAGGTGCAGTACTAGCTTCGCCGCAGGCTCTGCTGGAAATAACAGAGTTCAATAGAGTTCGTTCTACTGCGCAGGCGCAAGTCGCATAGTAGAGCAGGCCAGATTGGGCTAGGCTATTTCCACTGGAGCCCAAAGGAAAGCTTGCACACAAGCTTGTTGTCGGACTTTTGGAGCCTAGCACCGCTGGATCCCCAAAGCTGAAGAGGACGGGGGAAGCCTCATAAGAATCCAGAGGCTTCCCCCTCCTGAAATACAGTAAGTATCTCATAGGGGCACGTTTTTTCCTTACAGGTTTACTTTATTTTAACCAAGCTTGTGTAAGCTGGTGTCCAAATAAGTTTGTTTTCAACCTACGAAAGAAACAATGAGATGAACCATAGCAAAAGCTGTCAAAAGGCAAGTAAAGTCATGCCAAAATCCATCTTGTAACGCGTTAATATAGATTAAGACTGCTATGTTGGAGATGTCCAGCAGGGGGCTTATGCTAAATGTTCTACCCGCGTTCAGAATTTCCTGTTAATCAGTACACTTTCTTCCTGTCTCTCTCTGCCATGAACATAGGGCGGGGTGTGTCCTTCAATCACGGCCATAAACAAACAAATGTAACAACCTGCCGATATCTAGACTACGATCATTTTTTTTTTTTTACACAGGATTAGCATTCAATCTCAGGAAAGGTATTGTACATATTAACTTCATTGTAGGTGAGAAAGAGAAGAGGCCACTTTAACTTGTCGGTCTCATAGAAATGTGAAAAAAAAAAAAAAGGAGTTTGAGGAAAACCTTCATTATAACAGTTATACAGCTACTGGTTTACACGTCAATAATCTAGAACACAAAAAGGATACAAGCAGGGGAAGAGTGGCGCTTCAGCAAAAGATTAATAAAAAAAAAAAAAATGATCTTCTGTTTTCATTGTCTTTGTTAGTATGAAGGGCAGACAGTTTTCATTATGGGCTGTGGTCTTGGGGGAAACACGCTCTGCGCAGTGTGTATAACTACACTTCCTCTCCTGGAGAGCTGCCAGACTTTTTATAGAAGCACAGGCGAAATAAAATCAATTTAACAAAGTCTTTTGTTCACCGACACCAACATATGACCAGATATTTTTATACACCTTTAATTATGTCGTGTTTTATTAATAGAAACTCATACTTTATTTACGAAGATGTACTATTTAGTATTTGCTGGATTTAATTAGGAGGAAAATATCGGTTTCCTATAACAATGAATGCGGTTCCAGCTGCTTTTATGAGACAGTTGGATGTGTCTGGTTGCTATGCTCAGCACAGACACGCCTCTTCCTGCTCCTTATATGCCCCTGTAGAAGCACAACAGAAAAACGCTGCAGATTACATATACTGGAGTGGATACTGAGAACACTCTCGCCCCTGCCTGCATTTGGAAGTGGAAGGCTGATTGGCTACTAAAGATAATGGACTACTAGTGCCCTTGATTTTGTGATTCAGCCCCCCCCACCCCCACATGCAATCTGTCGCTGCTCTCCTATAGAGGAACTGTCGCAAAAATCGTAACATTTAAAACACATACAAATAAGAAGTACATTTCTTCCAGAGTAAAAGGAGTTATAAATTACTTTTCTTCTAGGTTGCTGTCACTTACAGTAGGTAGTAGAAATCTGACATTACCGACAGGTTTTGGGCTAATCCATCTCTTCATGGGGGATTCTCAGCATGGCCTTTATTCTTTATGAAGACATTCCCTGAAAATGATTAATACAAAGATGCTGTCCATCCTCCCTGCACACTATTTTGGCAGTTGGACGGAGCAACTGCCATTCACTAAGTGCTTTTAAAAATGAAGAAAACCCTGAGAACCCCCCTATGAAAAGATGGGCTAGTCCAAAATCTGTCGGTAATGTCAGATTTCTACTAGTTACTATAAGTGACAGCCACATAGGAGAAAACTAATTTATGGCTCATTTTACTCTGGGAGACATGCATTTCTTATTTGTTTTCGTGACGGTTATAAGAAAACCTTAACTGAAAATTAAAAGTCAAAATAAACATACACGGGTCATACTTACCTCCTGTGTAGTCTACTCCTCAGTCTCTTTCTCCTCTCCTGTGTCCTGTTTGTTCTCTGTGATCAAGGGAATTCTCCATCCTCCATTTTGAAAATGGCCATTACCCCATAACAGCTTTCTGGTCAGCACCCTGTTAAACTGTAACATCGCCCACTAGAGCCATAGGGATACATGGCACATAAGTTGTCCTCTCAGCTATAACTGACAGAAACTGATTTATAACTGACAGCAACTGATATATTTAAGCTCTGACAAAATGTTGTCAGAACTGGAAGGGATCATTCATTGTCAAAGAAAAATAAAATGGTGAGCTTCAGAGAGGAACTGATGGCAAGGCAACTATGTAATGTTCATTTGAAGTTACCTCGTGTTTATTTTAAATATTTGTTCTCAGTTCAGCTTCCCTTTAAAGGAGAACTGTAGTGAGAAGTATATGGAGGCTGCCATATTTATTTCCTTTTAAGCAATACCAGTTGCTTGGCTATCCTGCTGATCCCCTGTCTCTAATACTTCTAGCCATAGACCCTGAACAAGCATGCAGTAGATCAGGTGCTTGACATTTTTGTCAGATCTGACAAGATTAGCTGCATGCTTGTTCCTGGGGTGATTCACACTACTGCAGGCAGATAGCTCAGCAGGGCTGCCAGGCAACTGGTATTGCTTAAAAGGAAATCAATATGGCAGCCTCCATATACCTCTCACTACAATTCTCCTTTAACCTCCTTGCCGGTCTAAAAAATCCGGCAAGGAGGCAGCGCCGCACATTTTTTTAAATTTTTTTTTTTAAATCATGTAGCGAGCCAAGGGCTCGCTACATGATAGCCGCTAAGCGGCGGCATCCCCCCACCCACTCCGATCGCCTTCGGCGATCAGAGTATGCAGGGAATCCCGTTGAGAACGGGATTTCCTGCAGGGCTTCCCCGGTCGCCATGGCGACGGGGCGGGATGACGTCACCGACGTCATGGACGTCGGGACGTCATAGGGAATCCAGATCCGCCCCTCAACGCTGCCTGGCACTGATTGGCCAGGCAGCGCAGGGCTCTGAGGCGGGGGGAGCGACTCGGCGCGGCGGATTGCGGCGGATCGGCGGCGAGCGGCGGCGATCAGAAGTTACAAGCAGCTAGCAAAGTGCTAGCTGCTTGTAACAAAAAAAAATTATGCAAATCGGCCCAGCGGGGCCTGAGATATCCTCCTGCGCAGGTTACCCCGAGCTGAGCTCGGGATAACCGGCAAGGAGGTTAAGGATGTCTTGGATGTGTCCACATAAATGAATAATTACTGTACACATGAGGCTGGTACCACAAAAATACTCTAAAATTCACTAAAGATTAGAGTTAATATTTGTTACCCAGGCAAATAGTTAAAAAAACAACAACAACACAATTTATTCCTGTAGTAGTCTCATTAAACGGCAAATAACATACAGGTAGTAAAGATACACAGTTGTGATTATACCATGTTCATATGAACATTGCATAGAGACAATCAAAGACCCAAAGACGCAATTTTCCCATCAGATTTGTTTTATAGATATACATATGCACAGGGGGAGATGCTGGTTGCTTGGCAGTTGTAAACAGTAGTTGTTTCCCACAATGCAACAAGGCTCTCACAGTGTGATGTCAGGACCTAGGTCCTGAAATCACACTGTGGGAGGGATTTCACCACAATAGCAGCCATACAGAGCATCAACGAAAAACCACAAACTGCCAAGCCAGTATATGTCGCAAACTATTAGCATGGAAAAAAGTTCATTGCCATACACATATTGCGAAAATTAGAAAATATTTTATTGAATAGTAAGAAAAAATTGTTAAAGCTAGTATTAGCATATATCAGTGAGTGCCAAGCCAACCATGAAGTGCACCTGCATCATCCATCCCATCATGGATAGAAAAACCCTCGCCATATATATTTTAGACCATAGTGGTACTCCACAGAGCCTCCTGTAAATAACGTGAGGTATCCTGAGTCCTCCCAAATGGGATTTGACCAGGTAAACAAATAGTACTCTCACAGAGGCAAAAATTTAGGGACCAATATGATCATAAATATATTGCCGCCAGCTCAAATTGCACATAGAAATGTCATTACAATTATTACATATATTGCTAGGGCCTATTAAAGCCTATAAGATTCAACCAGCTAGGGGCCTACTAAACATTTGCAGACCATAAACAGAGCTCAAATGTCCATAGACAAAAACTGTGGTAGCATCAGGAAAAAGTTGTAAGCATGCTTTCCAAAAATTCACCACAAAATGGATATAGGATTCCAGATCTATAGCAGAGACTGCACTTTGAATTGCATAACAGATATCTTCGTTGCAACAACAGTGTTTATAGTAGCCACCATCTAGTTAGGCCTTCTTATTTTTAAAAGCCATCTGTATAATCCTCGTGGTTCACAGCATATATAATGTAGGTATATCATCTGCATCATGCATATAAAAGATTGTTCTCAGTCCTATTAATAGGAATAATATTTAGTAGCAAAGCACTTGTCCACCTGTCCACTCGCAACAGCGACTTCTGCAGACATAAATGTCCACAGACATTGAGATTGAGATAATACTTATCAGCTTCATGCTGCGCTGTATGTCTCCATAGCTGTTTACTGGGCCCAGACTGCATAAGAAGTTCAGCAATGTAGTTGTCACGCTGGCATGGCGGCTTGGCGTACGGATGTGTTTGTGAGTCGCGCTAATGCATTTCGCCCCGCCCCCGGAGCTTCGTCAGAGCGTGTATCACGTAATTCCGCGTAGGATCCGTATTTATAGCCAAGAAACGTGACGTCTGGGGCATATCACCATCTAGTGTCTGCGCCTGTTTTCTGATATTCTATTGCAAGCAGGATTATACCTGAATTGAATTTGATATAATAGTGTTTTGAAGCCATACAGAGCACCCTGATCATCAGTTTGAGAAAAGGTTTATATTTCTAATGGGAAAATGTGTACCAGCTAAAGAATGGGATGAAGATCAATCCTTGGTTACAGTTCCTCTTAAAAGATCTCACAATTTTACTTTCAATTCAGGTATTCTTTAAGAGCTTTCATTGAACAGAAAGCCCTTTACTTTTAAGATCCAATTTAACTGCCTTAAGGGCTGGTTCAGACGGACGTTCTGAGGCGTTGCGTTCGTTGGCGATGCGTTCAGGCTTTCAGCAGCGTTTGCGTTGCGTTCGGATGCAGTCGCGTTTTTTCTTCCCCTAGGGGGATATTACCCGTCGCGGTTAACCGCTCCTGGAAGCTACATGTAGCTTCCAGGGGCTTCTTGAACGCCAGGGAAAATCGGGACCCGAACGCGCGTAAAAGCTTGGTACAAACGCTCCCATTCACTTGAATGGGAGCGTTTAACGCCATGCCCCGAACGCTGGCGGTAAACGCTGCACAAACGTCCGTCTGAACCAGCCCTTAGAGCCTTTGATCTTCCTGTGTTTGCATACAGTGAACTTTCCTAACATCTCACTGCACAGAATGAAGTACAATATTTACATTCAATAATGCCCAAATTCATTTCACAGTAGCAGAAACTGACTGTAAATAAACACAAGCCTAACAGAGGGGGGGTCTGGCTCCCGTTGATCGCCATGAAGACAGATACTAAAGCTATTGCTGTAGTCAATCTGTTCCGTGAGATTTTCCGTTTAGCGGTTTCCTAGGTGGAAAAGCACATGCATCTTACTGATGAATGATACAAAGTATTAAACACAAGCAAGGCAGAAAGACATCGATGTTTCTAAGTGATAATATCCACCTTATTTTTTCAGCAAATGTAGACTTTGTAGCAGCGATAAGCTACGAGCAGCAACATTCTGCTGTGAAATGGTCCCTCTGGCAATAAAATATTCTTCATTTCTGCACTGATGCACTGGAGGTTACCAGTTCTGTTATTCTGAGATCAGGCAAAGACATTTACTTGGAAGAATCCTGTCTTGTTCACTGTATTATAAGGATAGTGACTCTATAGCTCACATGTGCTTCTCAAAGTGTACCCGAGGCAGCATGTGACATGATGAGATAAACATGTGTATGTACAGTGCAAAACATATTAATAACCAGGCTGTTTTACTTGCTTTATTTTGCTGCCTGGAAGAGTTCATTTTTAGACATGAAGTGACAGCTTCTGTCTTGTCGATACCTTGTTGGGAATATAGTAAACATCACTGATTAGAAAATTACAGCCATAAAGTTTTCCTGGCAGAATACAACTTCTGAGAGCAGGAGATAAAATACGTGACCTATTGACCTTTTTCTAACTCTGGGACACTTATTAGGCTGGCACTGTGCAGAGGCAACAAAACATTCAATCTGGTTTGTAAAAGTTGAAATATAAAATAAAACCATGGGATAGCTAAAAAAAAGTCATTTTTAGGAGAGGGAAGCATAAATACAATTGTCTATCTCAACACTTTATGTTCACTTCGGGCTCACTTTAAAGTGGATCCGAGATGAACTTTTACTCATTGCATAATTGTGCTCCTTTCCTATTGTTTATAGGGCATTCCTCAAGCCAAATACTTTTTTGTTTTTGTTTTAATAAATCTAATTCCCTATAAACTACACAAGCTATGCCCACAGGCCAAGGCACTTTTAGACAGTAGCAAGGGCTCATGGTAGCTCAGTCTGGGCAGAAGTAGGGGGCTGTATTACTAACCAGAGATTTCAGAGGCAGAGGGGAGGAGGAGGGGGATTAAGTTTTTTTGCTCAAGATGCAGATAAGCCTGCCTCTGTGTAATGTTTACAAACAACATGGCTGCTGCCATTGTATCACAAGAAGAAATAATCATATTCTGTTAAAGCTGTTTGCAGCTAGATTTGCTGTGTAAACTATCTAAACTTTAGGTAACATATATAGACAAGTTACTTGTTATAGTTGATCCAGAATTATGCAAATGTATGCAGCTTGAACATGGACCATTCGAATTTCACTGTGGCAGGGTTCGATTGGTCCATTTCCAAACTGCATAAGTTTACACACATCATTTGCATAATCCTGTATACTTGGAATTATTTGCATCTCATACCCGGGCAGCACGGTGGCGTAGTGGTTAGCTCTCTCGCCTTGCAGCGCTGGGTCCCTGGTTCGAATCCCTGCCAGGGCACTATCTGCAAAGAGTTTGTATGTTCTCTCCGTGTCTGTGTGGGTTTCCTCCGGGCACTCCGGTTTCCTCCCACATTCCAAAAACATACGGATAAGTTAATTGGCTCCCCCTAAAAAATTGGCCCTAGACTACAGTACTTACACTACATAATATAGACATATGGCAATGGTAGGGATTAGATTGTGAGCTCCTTTGAGGGACAGTTAGTGACAAGATACTGTATATATATATATATATATATATATATATATATATATATATATATATATATATATATATATATACTGTACAGCGCTGCGTAATATGTCGGCGCTATATAAATACTAAATAATAATAATAATAATAATAATAGTTAGTTTTTTATCTCGGATCCGTTTTAACTACCTAAAGATAAAGGGTTTCGCCTAGGTGATACTTTCACATTATTAATAAAATTCCTTTTAGGGCCGGTTCACACTACAAGAGCTTTTAAGCGCTAGTGATTTAAAAAGCTGTTGCTTATGCAATGCTCTGGGGGATTTTTATAAAATCACATCGCTCAAGTGAGAACACACACATAGCATTTACAGGTGTTGGACCAAATAATGGAAACATCTAACATTTTGTCATCGTAATCTATGAACATGTTTTAAGCAATCAAAACTTGACATGTTAAATTTTTTTGGTTTATTATTTTTGTTATTTGATATGTTTCATTAAAATTGTCGTTTTTTTTTTACAGATATTTAAACCAAAGTTGGTTATAATTTATAAAAATGGCAGATCTCTCAGACTTTCAAAGAGGCCAAATTGTTGGTGCTCGTATGGCAGGCACTACTGTAACAGAAACTGCCCAAATGCTTGGCATTTAAAGAGGTACGGTCTCAAAAGTAGTGACTGCCTTTGAAAGAGAAGGAAAAACGTCCTCAGCTAAGCACAGTTGTGGCCGAAAGTCGAAGTTGTCAGAGAGACCGTCAGACTCTAAATCGAATTGTAAGAAAAGCTAGCAAGATCATGGCTCCTAAAATCACTGCAGAGCTGAATGAACACCTACAGAACCCAGTTTAATTCGCTCATTAATTCGCCGCGGATTCCCAACAAATTGTGGGACATCGCTTGGCTCTCCTTTCAAGGCAAGCTTTACGTTAAGGGTAACGTGAAATGTCTAAAGGTGGAAGCACGTGGATGTCCTCGTGAGGAGTGTGGTGGTGCTGAGGAGTCCATGGACCACTTTTTGCTTCACTGCCCCTTTAATGTGGAAGTATGTAAACAGGTGGGTGGGAGCCTAGGTATTCCTTTCCTGGAGCATCTGAGTTATGCTGAGTGGGCATACGGAGCATTCAAACGTCGCCAGGGTTTTGATTTGTGCACTTTGTATTTAGTTAGTTTAGCTGTCAGACATCACACATGGTTAGCACGGTGTCAGCTTTGCATTAGGCAGAAATTCCTCCCTGTTCAGGTGGTGGTGAACAGTATTCTGGGTGAGGTTTCTAGGATTCGGTGCTTGGAGAGGCGTAGGATGGGCAGAGGTGCCTGGGTTCTTGCCTGGCAGAACATTAGGCCTCCTTAGCCTATTGACGTCTCTTCTGGGTGAGCTTTCTATTTCTCATCCCAGACTACTTAGATTTTGAATCTCCCGAGTGTCGGGCTGCTTCTTCCGCATATGACGCGGATTACGTCACACGCCGGCCGCCTCGCGTCATCACGGCGGCCGGCGTGAAAGTACTGCGCATGCGCGCTTTGTTCGCGCATGCGCAGTACTTTCACGCCGGCCGCCGTGATGACGCGAGGCGGCCGGCGTGTGACGTAATCCGCGTCATATGCGGAAGAAGCAGCCCGACACTCGGGAGAGTGTCGCCCGGGCTGCGGCCTGCCAGCCATTCCGGAGCGGGGAGAAGGAGAGGAGCCAGGACGCCGGCGTGGGACCTCCCGACCAGCACTGGGCTGGAAAAAGCCCCTGGTGAGTACAACTTTCCTTTTTTTTCAGAGCTCGGAGTCCCTTTAAAGAATGGCATGAGGAACATTCTAATGAAGTTGAGCATCTCATCTGGCCACCACAATCCCCAGACCTCAACGTTATTGAGCATTTATGGTCGTTATTAGAGATTCAAGTAAGAAGTCTATTTCCGCCGTCATCGTCTCTAAAAGAACTGGAGGGCGTTTTAACTGAAGAATGGGCTAAAATTCCTTTGGAAACAATTCACAATTTTTATGAATCAATACCTTGGAGAATTGAGGCTGTAATTGCCGCAAAAGTTGGACCTACACCATATTGAAATATATTCTGTTGATTCTCCAGGTGTTTCCATTATTTTGTCCAACCCTGTAGTTACCAAGAGCTTTTAAAACCACAAGCGCTTAAAAAAAGCTCTTTTAGTGTGAAGTAGCCCTTCAGCCACCAACAAGCAAAAAAATAATATTTTGACTGTAGCTTTTCATATACTTTTTGGTACTTTTTCAATAGCAGAGTGCAAAAGTTATTTTACACAGAGGATGAAAAATAAACTTAGGGAGAAAAAGTGAATTGGATCGAGCCCAAAGTATCAGGGCGTTTGATCATGTATTCAGTTTCTGAGGAACTGAATTAACAAGACTATCAAGCTAAGCCCCACCCACTGCAGGAGCACTGTCACTGCTCTATCCTCATACAGTAAATACTGAGGCTTAGGCCCTTCAGTACTCTGTGCAATACAAAACCGAGTTCTAAACATTTTTAGGATCTCCATATATTGTAATAAAGATTTTTTTTTTTTTTTTTGCCTAAAGTTATGCCGGAGTTAATCTTTTACAGCAGAGCGGAATTTCAGTGTTTAGTTCCACTTTAACGTGACCTTGTAGTGAGAGGAATGTAGAGGCTGCCATGTTTATTTCTTTTTTAACCAATGCATATTGCCTGGCTGTTCTGCTGATCCTCTGCGCCAATACTTGAAGTCACTGACCGAAAATGCGTATACATATCAGATGCTCTGACAAAAGTTTGACCCAAATGGCCACATGTTTTCCATGTGTGTAATTCAGATACTGCTAAAGCGAGTAATATCAGCATTACCATTAGATAACTGTCATTATTTATTACCAGATTAATGTGAAAGGCTCTGTATTCCTTTCACTACTGGGAAACTATCTGATAATTGCTCTGGAGAAAATACAGAGTTTATAAAAATGTATATGGCCACTTTAATTTATGTATAAATAAGGATGTCTTAAAATGGACAGTAGATCAATAATGCAATACTATTGCATAATTGATGTTCTCTCCATTTTCAGATGGCATTTAAAGGACAACTGAAGTGAAAACCATATGGAGCCTGCCATAGTTATTTCATTTTAATCCATACCAGTTGCTTGGCAGTTCTGGTGATCTATGTGGATACAGGTGTGTGAAGGACATCACAAACAAGCAGGCAGCTAATCATGTCGGATCTGACAATGTCAGAAACACCTGATCTGCTGCATGCTTGTTCAGGGTCTATGGCACGTCTCTGTATTTCAAAGATTACATCAGAGTCTCTGATTAGCCCTGTAAATAGAATACAGGAAAGCTCTGCTTAGAGTCTTGGACCAGCTCTGGCATTCAGTAAATACTGAGGCTTAAAGTGGTCTGAAAGTCAGCATTTCTACTTAGCTCTAAAAGATTCCAAACAGCTTTAAAGCTACTATCCCAGAAAAAAATTCTAGCAGAACATCACTGAAATGGTTAAACAAAGCATTTTATCCTGCTCTTCAGCTTCAAATTGCATCCAAACTGGAGATAACAGTATCTCTTTTACTTGTTAAACACAAATGTATCAACACTGGAATGTAAACAAACACTCTCAAAAGCTGGTCAGTTGTGGATAAAAGAAAAGAAAAAAACCGCAGGGGTACCAGGAGCCCTTATGGTGTATTACCTTCAGATAAAGGGATTAAGATTAAGAATAAATATACTCACAAGTGTAGGTTGCTTTAAGGCAACCACTTGTATAGGCGTGTAGGGAAGTCCCGTCCCCACTCGGTCTTTGTAGTAGTTGGTCGCTGCTCCTTAGAAAAAGTCTTCACTTCTCGTTGGTCGTGAAGGACCCCACGCGTGGGGTAATACAGGATTGGCGCTCAGGCTCTCCGAGCTCTTTCACAAGCACCTGTAATTGACCTGAGGAAGCGGCTTGGACCGTGAAACGCGTTGTCTATTGTGCTTAATAAACCCCCTTAACCATTCATCAAGTGGAGTCTCTTTGTATAAAGGGAACACTGAATACACTTTACGGGCGCCTTCTACCCCCTTCGAAAAACACTTTCAAAAGCTGTCTCTGCTTCAGGCACACACAGAATTCAGAATAGCTCCTCCTATGCGGTAAGCAAAATTGCACCAGCCCTGCATTCCCCCATCGTGCCCCACCCGCCTACTTTTTCATGCCACCCGGCTGGAAAAACATTTCTGAGGAGAACACTGATCTATCTGATGGTTGTTCTGGTGGCAGATAAACAGGTGTATGGTCTCCTTTAGTATAACTACTCAATACTCAGTATGCAGCCGTTATTAGTTCATGCCTAACTGAAGATGTGAAATGGCAAGGAGACCACTTTAAAACTGCCACACACAGTGAGGGTCAAAGCGGAAAATAGGCGCATTTGCTTATTTGGAAGGAATCTGCTCGAAATCCTCTTCTACACCTGAATTAAACAATAACAACCGAGGTCAGAATTGGTCAGGCCTGATGCTGGCAGAGCAGTTCATTAGCACTGGAGGCAGGTCAAGTGCTGGTGTCATGGTGCTATACTGCAAGCAGCTGTACAAAGCTATTTATAGCAGCAGCTTCAATCTATTCTTGGGCCCACCAGTCACTATTGCTTGATTAATATATCAAGCTGGGAGACGTGATCAGAAATGGGGAAACCCCATCCGCACACATTGTGTAGCAAGCTTTGAAGGTTTTAAAACATACATTCATCTGTATAACTGTTGAATGTGTCAATAAATAAAAGTATTCCAAGTCCTAATGAATGCATCTTGTGGTATCCCTCCCTGCTGTGCTTACATTTTCTTTACATGTACGTTTTGTTCATGTTGTGCAGGCAGCTCGAGTGCACAGCAGTCTGCCTTCAGACTAAACTCTAATAGCTTATTAGCTGAAACACTCCATTGATCATTGTCAGGCTCAACTCACACAGGCCATAGATACAGTTATTATTATGATGCATTTATATAGTGCTGACACTTCCCACAGTGCACACAGAGTGCAGCACCAAGTAGCCCCCAGCAAGGTCTCTAGCGTAATTATTGAGTAGTGTCCCTTCCACTTGTGGTAAATATTCCAGCTGCTGACTTTTTCATTTTTGGCATACGTTAATAGGGGACTAGGCTACTTCTGACAAAATGTTCATATTTGATAGAGCTGTTTAACTACCTAAAGACCGCCTAACACCAATTGGTGTCAAGTCCTGGAGCTCTAATTTGCATGAGATTGCGCGCACGCTGAGCGCGCGCATCTCCTGCTCGGGGGCAGGGCTCCACCCCCTCTTCAGTCGATTGCCGCTCGGGAGACTGTTTAGACGACGTGATCGCCGTCTATTTACATAGTGCAGCGATGCGATCGGCAGCAGCACTGCACTGGTGACAGCCGTGTGACACGGCTGTCCCCCTGGGGGACAAGAGAGCGATCGGCTCTCATAGGGTGAAGCTGATCGCTATGATTGGCTGGCTGAGGGGAGGAAGGGTTTTAAATAAAAGAATGAAGGGACAAATTGTAAAAAATAATAAAAAAAAACAGCAACATAAATATTGATTAAAAAAAAATAAACACTGATGGGTGATCAGACCCCACCAACAGAGAGCTCTGTTGGTGGGGAGAAAAGGCTGGGGGGGGGAAATCACTTGTATGCTAAGTTGTACGGGTCTGCAGCTATGCCTTAAAGCTGCAGTGGCCCATTTAGTTAAAATTGCCCTGGTCTTTAGGGGGGGGGGGGGTTTCCACTGCAGTCCTCAAGTGGTTAAAGTGAACTGTGGTAAACCACGGGTTAAAAACCACATATTCTCCTAAGGTAATGCTTTCCACTGGATCTTGTAGAGACTTCCCACACCATCCTACGGTCATCCATTGCTAGGTGCGCACCCCCCCCCCCCCTTCCCCAGGAATCAAACAAAGGTTTGTCAGATTAAAGACCGGGGCCACGCTCCTCTTCAAGATCGAGTGTGGCTGTACTGTGCCTGTGCAAATACAGCTGCATACAGGGACGGATCTGGGGGGGGCAAGTGGGTATCTTGCCCCAGGCGCAGTTTGTTGAATTGTTTAAAAGGTGCCAAAATGAATGGCAGTTTAGGAGCCAAAACCTGACCTTTAGGCGCCAAAACCTGACCTTGCCCCAGGCGCAACTTGGTCTAGCTCCATCCCTGGCTGCATAGGAGCAGTAAGCTTTGCCATTAAGCAGTTGCAGCTGTGCTCATGCAAGTACAGCACTTGCACATGAAGAGGAGCACAACCTGGATCTACCCGTGGGTCATGGTGAGCGGCAACAGCAGTCAGGAGGACACAGGATGTCTCTATAATATCCATTTGCTTCCCTCTTCTTCTGTAAGTATGGTGTTTTGCTTAGAGTTTTCTTTAAGGCAAATTTCCTTTTGGAATAAGTCACCCGACCAAAAAAAATCTGTGCAGAATGTACAGAGCTGAGTAAAAAGTGTTAGTTTCTTCCTCTTCCAAAACTCATCACCTGACCTCACCCATCGCCTCCCTCTGCACTCTCTTGTGGAGCAGTCAGCACTGCAAACCCAGCCATCCGGACTATACAAAAAAGAATAATGCTAAAACTGTTTACATAATGTACAAATCTTTGCGCCTTGCAGATGATAATACAGAATATACCTAACAATACAGGTAGTCCCCGACTTACTAACAACCCACCGATGCGAATGGCATGGATTCAGTGTTGCCATGGGAACAAGCCAAAACATTTTTTTTTCAAATTGGACTTTGAATTTTTTAAAATCGATTTTATCAAAAACTATAAGAAAAAATGGCTTTCAAACTTGTATAAGCAGGCACACGGCAGAGGTGACACAGAGGGGGGCACTGGAGGCACAGGGGGGCACAGAGGAGGGACAGGGGACAGAGATAGCACATTGTTCTGACTTAAGACTCAGTGGTAAGTGGCCCTTTCTTGATAAAGAAAATGCGAAAAAAACACAGGTCTTAAAGTCCTGGCCACAACCATTAACACGGAAAGGAGCAGGGGGACAGATACTGGGCTGCAGGAAGGGGGTGAATAATTGCTGCACTTGGGGGCCTGGAGGAGTTATTGGCTGCAATACTGTATGCAGTGCAGTAATTAACCCCTCCTGTCCTGATCCCCAATTGCACTTGTTAATTCCTCTTGGTACCAAAGTGCAGCATTTAACTTTGCTGGGTAGACTTATACTTGAGTCAATAAAAAATGAGGGGCAATATTGGAGTCGACTCATACACGGGGTCGACTTATATTCAAGGCTATACGGTAATTATTGAATACAAGTATCGCCCACAAAAAGCCTAATTTGTGGCAAAAAAAAAAAAAAGCTAGAGAACATTTAGGTTTGATAAGCAGTGATAAAGTTTGGCTAAATGAATTGAAGAAGCGTTGACCAATGAAAATGGCTCTTAGCGGTAAGGGTAAAATAGCCTGTGGGGTTATGTGGTGAAAGAAGAATACTAGCAACAACAAAAAAATGCAATTAGTAAAGTTGCACATTTTTTTTTTACAATATTCATTTATAAATTATTTAGTCAGCGTTTGCCTATTGTAAAATCTTTCCTCTCCCTTATTTACATTCTAAAACTTATCACAGGGGACGACATCTTTAGGCCCGTCAGGTGCAGCTCTGTAGAATGTTTGTTCCGAATCCAGTGAAAGTAATGCCTGGTCTCCCAGAATGCTCTGGTAAGAGAATTCTGCATAGTTAAACAGCCTAGGCTAAGCATCGCTGGAAAGGTAGGTGTGTGTGTGTGTGTGTGTGTGTGTGTGTGTGTGTGTGTGTGTGTGTGTGTGTGTGTGTGTGGGGGGGGGGGGGGGGGGGGTTGTTGCTACATGCCAATATACAGCGATATATAGATATAGAAAGTGTTACTGAAGCTGAAACCAGGAAAATTACCATCCTGAATAATTTATTGCATCTAATACCACTACAGTGCCTCATTAACCCTCCTGGCGGTCTATTAAAAACCACCAGGGGGCAGCGCAGCAGTGTTTTTTTAAAAAAAATTTAAATCATGTAGCGAGCCCAGGGCTCGCTACATAATAGCTGCTGTGCAGCAGCGTCCCCCCCCCCCCGCGCTTCGATCGCCTCCGGCGATCTTTGATCAGGAAATCCCGTTCAAAGAACTGGATTTCCTGGAGGGCTTCCCCCGTCGCCATGGCGACGGGCGGGATGACGTCATTGACGTTGTGACGTCATTGGGAGTCCCGATCCACTCCTCAGCGCTGCCTGGCACTGATTGGCCAGGCTGCGCACGGGGTCTGGGGGTGGCGTGGCGCGGCGCGACGGCTAATTGACGCGGAGCGGCGGCGATCGGAGTGCACACGCAGCTAGCAAAGTGCTAGCTGCGTGTTGCAAAAAAAAAAAAAAAATTATGCAAATCGGCCCAGCAGGGCCTGAGAAATCCTCCTGCGCGGCATAGTCCGAGCTCAGCTCTGGCTTACCGCCAGGAAGGTTTTTAATGCAATAATTTTGCAATAATTATCCTTTTATTAGCTGCTCTGCCTATCAAAAGGTAAGGTCATCATACACGCCTTTTTGAGGTTTGTAATGTTTTATGCAATGGGGAGCCACCTCCATGAATAAGTTATGTACACAGTATGATTTTTAAATGCTTGTGGCATACTTTTGGCTAGGCTATGCAACTAAATTCAGCTTGCATTGTTCTAAAATATTTTGTTATAAATAAAAATAAATGTAGGCTCGCCGTTAGCTTTTCTAAATAGGTTACATTAGAAGCCGTATACCTTATACGAGAGTGTTTGCCAGTGATTTTTTTACAGCCTAGCTCTGATTAGCTCTACGTTAAAACTAAGCTGCTACATGAATCTAAGAAGCAGCGCTGAATATTACAGACGCGGAGCTGGAGATTTGGGCTGTTGTCCAATCCGCTTTGTATGGCTGTTATCAAAGAATGTGCTTCTCAGCTTACACGCTGTGCAAAGTTCATATTAAACAAGCAAGTGTTCCTTTGCATTTATTAGCACTATAAAAAGAGGCAGCACAGATAATGATTTTATAGAGTGGCCAAATATTTGGTGCTTTATTCATTGGCATTATAAGACCACAAAAAAATTATAATCAGGGAACTGTGTAGGCGGTTATTGCGTACCTCTTAAAAAAATAATAATTCTGTTGTCATTTGGGATGAGGAGGATTTCAAGGGTGGAGGGTGGTGGTGTATCATATATACTCATGCTGATCACGGAGATTGTGCTTAATTAGGAATGCTTAGATTAACATCTAAAGTGGAGCGCAGTCAGATAAAGAATAAAGAAAAATTCAGATAAAGAAAGTAGCTCAGCAACCAGCACCAACATAGTAGTGACAACGTTTACATTTCCACCTTTTAAAATGAGATCACGTTACACATACAATACTTATGTATACCGTATTTTTCGGACTATAAGGCACACTTTTTCTCCCCCAAAAGTGGGGGCAAAAAGTCAGTGCGTCTTATAGTCCGAATGTACCACCAGCGCCTATGTTTTTCCTCTGTCCCCCTGTGTCTGACAGTGACCCACCCATGGTTTCCCACCCATGTGTGCAGTGTTCCTTCCATGTGTGCAGTGTTCCATGTCCCTATGTCCGATGTCCCCCTGTGTAAATTGCCCCGTTTCCCTGTCCTTGCGTCTGATGTGCCTGCATCTGATGTCCCCGTGTCCGGTGTCCCCAATCTGATGTCCCCGTGTCCGGTGTCCCCAATCTAATGTCCCCCGGTGTCCCCAATCTGATGTCCCCCTGTGTCCGGTGTCCCCGCATCGGATGTCCCCCTGTGTCCCTATCCCTAAGTTTGCTTTCCGCCGTGTCCAGCATACCATGTTTTCCCGACTCCTCAATCTGCAGCGAGCAGCTCCAATGATGGAAGTGGCCAGCGACCAATCAGGTGAGGGGCGCTGCCCCAGACCGCCAATTGCAGCGCTCACTTCTCCTGCTTCTTTTTACAGGGCCCGGTAGTCCCGCGGGCGGGATCATTCGGGCCAATCACAGTACAATGTGGGGGGAGCTTCACCCGGCGCCTGTATTGGGCTGTGACAGCACGCCTTTCCACCGTGCGGATTTAGCGTGTATCCTGCCGCCACACACAGACATGTGATGCAGGGGGACACCACACACATTGATGGGACACAGAGGGACACCATGCACATTGATGGGACGCAGGGGGACACCGGAAACAGGGACTGGGACGTGGGGGACACTGCTCACATGGATGGGACACAGTACACATGGGTGGGACACAGGGGGACACCACACACATGGATGGGACACCACACACATGGATGGGACACTGCACAAATGGATGGGACACGGGGGCACCGCACACGCGGATAGGGCATAGGGGGACACTGCACACAAGTATAGGGCACAAAGGGACACTGCAGACAAGAATGGGACACAGAGGGACACCGCACACAGGGATGGGACACAGGGGGACACTGCACACATGGATGGGACACGGGGGGACACTGCACACATGGATGGGACACGGTGGCACCGCACACAAGGATAGGGCATAGGGGGTCACTGCACACCAGTATAGGGCACAAGGGGACACTGCAGACAAGAATGGGACACAGAGGGACACCGCACACAGGGATGGGACACGGGGACACTGCACACATAAATGGGACACAGGGGGACACCGCACACAGGGATAGGACACAGGGGGACACTGCACACATGGATGGGACACCGCACACAGGGATGGGACACAGGGGGACACTGCACACATAAATGGGACACGGGGGGACACTGCACACATAAATGGGACACTGCACACATGGATGGGACACCGCACACAGGGATGGGACACTGCACACATAAATGGGACACAGGGGGACACTGCACACATAAATGGAACACTGCACACATAAATGGGACACTGCACCCATGGATGGGACACCGCACACAGGGATGGGACACAGGGGGACACTGCACACATAAATGGGACACTGCACACATGGATGGGACACCGCACACAGGGACTGGGACACAGGGGGACACCGCACACAGGGATAGGGCATAGGGGACACTGCACACAGTGATGGGACACCACACACAGGGACGGGGACCCAGGGGGACAGAAGATGACAGGGGGGACAATAGAGGACAAGGGGGCAGAGGAGGACACATGAGGCACAAGGGAAACATAATTGGGCGGGGGTCCCTAAGACATCCCTGCACTATGGACGCACCAGGTCTAGTATTTTTTTTTTTTGCCTGGTTTTTGTCCTCTAAACCTAGGTGCGTCTTATAGTCCGGAGCGTCTTATAGTCCGAAAAATAAGGTATTTTAAGATGCATACTGTACATAAGAAGATATATGGGCACAAAAACCAAAAGACAGATCTTTCTCTGATCGAATCTAATCGGAGAGAGATCTGTCAGCTGCCCGTACACCACAGGCCGATTCCCAATCAATTCCAGCATTAAATCTCTTGAGAATCGGCCTTGAGACACCACATCGCCACCCCAATGTGAAATGTTCCTCCCCCTGGTGCAGTATACTTTACCTATCCATGTCCGCTGCTTGCTCAGTCTTCATCCACGCGCCCCACGTTGATGCCGGCGTGTGCGACGTAACACGCTTCCATGCTACCCAGGCAACTACGTGGGGCGTGTGTATGAAGACTGAACCAGCAGTGGACACCGCCACGTAAAGTATACTGCATTGTGGGAAACATTTCACATTATGGGGGACAGCGCCGGGGGTTCCGTCACATTCATACAGATATCCCGAGCCGTTACCACCGCACCCATGATCGAGCATGTCGGCCCTACATCTTGCACCATGTCTGACCGATACACGCAACCAATTTCGGCCCAAAATTGGTAACATCGTTGATCAGGCATGCTCTTGGTGGCACCGATTTTCATCTTATCGCCTGTCAATGTACAATGATGTATGGCCAACCTTTAATCTTTCTCCCCTACTCCTGGACCATACTCTATACAGAGATGACAGAATAGCATTCCATATCAGGTCCCTAATCATAATCACTTATTCCTTATTCCGCCATTAGTTTTAAGGCCATCAAAGAAATAGACAAGCACAAAAAGAAAAGATGCAAAGAAAATCGTGATGTATTCAATTCACATTAACAGGTTAAGTAGCTGGGTTTCCACTATAGCGGAAAACAGACATTTCTTTTGTCGATTTTACCGCTTCGGAAAACTGACATTTGGCAGATCCTATTTTATGGATAGGATCTGTTCACACTTGTCAGACTGCAATGGATCAGCAGAACACAATCTTGTGTGGTCTGCAATTCTCTCCGGAGAGTGGATTGCGTTTCCTATATGGCCTATGGTGAATACACATCTGCTCCGGGCACCAGCCAGACCACAACGAGCCATAGGAACGGACACTACACTGTCCACTCCCACTGGCCAATGGAGTTCAGGCTGAAAGCAAGATTATCAGCTACAAAATCAAATTCCATTTACGCGCTGCTCTGTGTTTATTATGCAGTCTACCACTTAATCCTGCATTGCAAGCATACCAATATAATCATAAATGTGTCTGCTATAATGAATCTGATTTCAGTCAGCCTGGCTCCTTTCTGGTACAATTCTGGGGAGAGGGAAGCTCGTTATCACCCCTCCCACATTCCTGCTCCTCACTGAATGGCTGAGGGCAGTTCAGTGTGACAGGCTGAGCCTGAGAAGGGAAATACACCTCACCCCTCTGCAGAAGGTGCTGAAA
The DNA here is from genome assembly GCF_040937935.1 of Hyperolius riggenbachi. Lineage (NCBI taxonomy): Eukaryota > Metazoa > Chordata > Amphibia > Anura > Hyperoliidae > Hyperolius > Hyperolius riggenbachi. The sequence goes on along the minus strand of NC_090650.1, from coordinate 113,108,939 downwards.
TATGATCTATGGTGTGCTCACACGTGTTTACAAAGCAAGCTAGATATGACAGTGCATTTTCTAGGAGAAAAAAAAAAGAGTAAAGGAGGAAATGACATCAGGATTGGCTTCAGCCAGAGGCAGTGAAGATGTAAAATGCCTAGAACAGTTTTCTCTTTATTTACGATATAAAATTCATTGAAATCAAAATGTGGACAGTACAATACATATGTTATGTAAGTAGAACAAGGATTTATCTAATTATAGATGTGTTTTTTTTTTTGGGAAAGTATGGATGTTCCTGCTGCTCCAAGTGGGAACTTAGCATAATGGATCGGTCACATTTATCCGTGCAAATTCCACGGATGATTTTTGTGCATTTTTCTGTTTGTCCAATTCTGCATTTTGTGAGTTTTGAGTTTTTCTCCTTTTGTTTTGTCCTAACACAGAACTTCCTCTCTGCTCTAAAAGATAAGCAACAGTATTATAACGTTTAAAGAAAAAAAACAGGTCTGTTACAGCTGCTACAAATCCTAAAATAAATCTGCAGTGTCTACTTCCTGTTTTCATGTAAGCAGACATAGGGTTAACATCCTGTGTTTACAAATTAGCTGCTCTGCCATGGCAGAGGAGATTCCGCAGCTGATACAGCTGAGATATCAAATTAAAGTTGTGATTAGTCACAGATGAGGGGGGATTAGACAGGCTAAACTCCCACAATACATAAAAGGTGCATTCCTCTCCATTTTCCTTCTGTCCTGTGCAAGAGTTCAGGTCCACTTTAATGCCCCAGTGGTGGGTAGAGGTACTGATTAGACAGTATTGCTGTGGTGGAAAAGCAGACATCAGAGCTGACCCAGTTTTCACAGTGCTGCTGATGCAGTGACAGAGGAGTCCTGCCAGGCCAGGTGCCAGCAGTGTGTCACAGACACCATGTACAGGACTTTCTGCATCTCTGCCCTGCTGCTGACACCAATTATTATTTTTTTTCTGTGATTTGCTATTGCAGGGTGAAATTCCAGGATATGAATAAATGAAAAAGGATCAAGCAGAGTTCACACACTTCAAGAAGAAGAGTGAGACTACTTCAGTAATACCTCAGAGTTCAGAACTTTAAGAGAAATAAAAGTCACTCTTCATGAAAACCAAAGTCCATGAAAGTGCAAGTATGCATTTAGAACTAGAGAGAAAGCACCCTCATGTATTTTACATTTATCAGTGGGGACATGACAGAAAACACCTACCCTGCTTTTAGTTTCATTCTTATCTGCTTCATTAGTCTATTATCAGCTATGATAAGAAACCCCAACTGAGCATTCAGTCTGGGTTTGACCTGGAAACATTATAGCTGAGTCACTCTTCTGTGGAGTCGTTTCAAGACAAAGCCTGCTCCCTCCTGACTCAGCTTTGCTGCTTTGCATACTGAGAACTCTGATGACATGGGAGGGGCTGCTTCTGCTGAGAGAAAAGCTCTGAAACAGACAAGTGTGGCTGCAATATGATCTGTGTGCTCTGTGTGCACTCTGCATAGATAATGATGATGACTGCAGTTTCATTCCTATGAGAGACACTTCCTACAGGCAGCTGCACATCATACCAAAATGAAAGCACACAGATGAAAGGCTGCAGCAGCCTTTCTCATATAGCCTAGATAGCAGCCTAGTCTCATATAACCTAGACAGCACATCCAGAACAACTCATAACCCAGAAGCAGAAGGGATATGAGCTGGTGGCCATATCGGATTTTTCCTGGAGCAATAATGGATAAAAAACACTAAAAAAGGCACACCAGAGCGGCAAAATTATCAGGTAGAGCATTTATTCTTTACAAGCTATCAACTGATATGTTTATTTTGTGTAAAACCTTCATCTCTGGTTCCCTTTAATGCTATTGTTAGGTAAATGAAACCAAACAATAAGTAAAGGCTAAATACAATTACTATACATGTATATCTAGTTGGTGCTGGACCTCAGAGTACCAAGATTAAAAAAACGAGAGCCAGGAATGTAAGGCTCTCTGGTAATGCTGCCAGGACCTGCAGGTGTCAGCGACAACTGACCCACTCACCTGTAAATCATTAGAGGTCTGAGACTCCGCCCCCTCCATCGGCAAAACCGCAGAGGTGTTTTTTCCCCCAAGTCTTTCACACTTGTGTCTCCCCTATTAGGCTGCAGTTGTTGAGCTGGGGACAGACCATGACAATGCAGGTGGGGTGGTCACAGCTCCAGAAGACTTTGGACAAAATAAATGGCCGCAGCAGTCTTGACCAAGGAGTAGGGTGGAGTCTGAAACCTCTAATGATTTGTGGTGGAGTGGGTTAATGACTGCTGATCACAGCTACTGATCCTTGCAGCTCTAACACAGAGCTTTACAATAGGGGCTCAACAATCTTGTTCCTCTTTAAAAGCAGGCCTGCTAGTGTTATCAGCATTTGCAAACCAATTCTACTATTTAAAATACAAACATTAGTCAGAGTCATGTGCAGAAGCTAATTAGGATTTATGGTCATGTTTTAGTTACACAAACTCCATTTAGGACAGACTAATGCCTGCCTTGTAGTTCTGGGTCACCATAATTTTAAAAAATAATCACTTATAGTGACTGTTTTACTTATAGGTGGTAGAGAAAGAGCAGCAGAAATCATCTATGGGTAAGAAGTAACAAGGAGGAAAACATACTGTATTGCCTGTAACTTGTAAGGAAACAATGTCACGTTTATTTGATGTATGTAGGAACTTTAACCAAGGTTCAAACTTCATCCCAATCAGTAGCTAATACTCCCTTTCCCACAAAAAAATCTTCACCTTTTCACAAATAGATCATCAGGGACATCTGTATGGTTGAGATTGTGGTAAAACCCCTCCCACAGTATGATGTCAGTGCTATGGCCTGACAGATTCCTGTCTGTAAACCCCATTGCATCGTGGGAAATAATGGCTTATTACAACTACTAAATTAGTGAGAGGAAAAATTTTACAATGGGTAAACACTAACTACGAGTAATCTAAAAATCAATATTGTAAAAATAAGCAATTTTATTCATTATTTTATTTTCACTACAGTTCTCCTTTAAGTACAGGTTTGGTGCAGGTGACACAAGATGCCCACAAGAAATGCTTGAAATACCACTAATCTTTTCACCCATCCTGGGTGCTGAACACATTAATTCATGTGCCAGTGACTCTGGAGTTGGGGAATCATAATACAGTAGTATAATTATTATACATTTTTTTATACCACCAACTTCTGTAGTGCTGTAACAAGCACAAAACAGACAAGAGTGGGGATCATAGATACAAGAGTATCAGTAAAACACACTAAATTCTGGACATGCAGCAACACATGTACTAATACATACTTAGCTGATGTGTGGGATGTAACAACATATTGGTACAAGTTCATGTAATAAAACACAAGAGAACAGGAAACACTAATTGGAGGACCCTGCGCTTACAAGCTTACAGTTTAGAGTGTAGTGGGGTGGTGACACCAGGGGAGGAAATGAAGAGGTTAGCGAATGAGATGTTGCACTTTAAAAGTATAACAAATTATAAGCTTGTCTAAAGGGGTGAGTTTTAAAGGACATCCAAGGTGAAAAACTGATGAGAAAAACTAAAAAAACGATTGTATCTATCCCCCTTCTCCTAAAAATGACTTTTTTTTTTTAGATATCCCACAGTTTTATTTCATATTTAAATCTAGTTTTTAAGTTTTTACTGTTTCATTGTCTCAGCTCAATGACACCTTCATTGAAGTATGCCAGAGCTCAGAACTATGAATTATTGGCCCTTTTTTATCTCTTTCCTGCGCTCAGAAGCCATTTACTGACAGGAAAGTGTTTTATGGCAGTAATTACTCATCAGTGAGGGTTATGCTATAGTCTGACCCAGTCCTGACTCGGACAGAAACTATCACTTGCATACCTGCTGTTTAACTCTTTCAGGCAGAGAAAGAAAAAAAGGAACACAGGCTAGTTATTTGTGTACTTGGCACTGTACATACACATGTCTATCTCATCATGTCACATGTCACAGTTGTCCTTTAAGGGTATGTTTAAAGGTTTCCAGGCTTGAAGCATGATGTACTGGCTATGGGAGATGGGGACACTTGTGAGAAGCACTGGATGTGACAGTGAGAGGAAGTGATCAAGCTAGAGGAGAGAGAGTGCTATGAGAGGAGTGAAGGTTCCAGGAGGGATGGTATCTGGAGATTATTGAAGAAATGTACGCAGGGGATGGCTTATGTAGAACCTTGTATGACAGGGTTAGGCATTTGAACTGCATCCTTTGGTAAATTGCCATCCATTGAAGGGATTGGCAGCATCAGAGGAGTGGGAGGAGAGGCGGATGAGACAGAGTTAAGTAGGAATTGGAAAGGTGCCAGTTTGTGTTTGGTAGGCCACAGAGTAGGGTGTTGCAGTAGTAGTAGTAGTAGTAGTAGTAGTTAAATGCAGCAATGTGTGGTGTAAATGAGAGGCAGAACTTAAGAGTCCAATGTCACACCATCTGTGTAGGGTGTTAGGGCAACAGTCAAGATGGGAAGTGATTAGAGCAATTCAATAGCCTCTTGTGTAAGAAACAATGCATTCTGGGCATATTTTTGAAATTAATATACAGAAGGGGTGTTGCTATTATTCTTTGGTTAGTACCAATCAAAGAGCGCCTAACAAAACACAGCTGGTGAACTGGTAAGAGGTTCTTTAAGGTTCATTGATACATATGGAGAGGGAACTGCCTCCTCTGGTCCAATCCTAAAGAAGAGCTATTATAGCAGAAATAACAGAAACATCTAAATGCGGACTTTCAGAGAAAAGAGTCACACAACACAGTGTGATACAGCTTGTTGGGTATGAGATTGAATAGCAGAAGCACAGTTATAGTCCCAACACTGACCTACAGGCTACACTGAAAGCACCCGGATCACAGAGGTATGGAATACATTTGTCTTATCTGATAAATCACATTTTCGATGGCCTCCAAAAGTCCCAGATCTCAACCTGATCAAGTTTCAATGGGATGTGCTGGAAAAAAAAAGTCCAAGCCATGCAAGCCCCACCTCACAATTTACAGGATTCAAAGGATCAACTGCGAATGTCTTGCTACCAAATACCATACGACACCTTCAGAGATATTGTGGACGTCATGCCTTCATGGGCCAGAGCTGTCTTTGAGGCACAAGGAGGGCCTACGCAGTATTAGGTAGGTAGATTTCATATTCTGGCTGATCAGAGTATATTGTCTGTGTTTTTTGGTTTTAGCTCGGAGTTCAGCTTTAAAAACCAGAAGTAAAGAATTGATTGTATGAAGAAATGTGACCTCTAAAATAAATCAACATTTATTAGAAGCGAGCTGAACAATGGGCCCGCGCTGCCTCAGCCTTTGCTGTAACTGTAGAAGCAGAGAATAGCTCAATAAAGAAAAATGCACAAAGCCCTGGAGTGCTTCCAAATAAAACAGACGTCAATGTTTGCTGGAGAGATAGTTTACACCATTCAGCACTTGTGGAACTTGACAGAATTGCTCTGTAATTTCGTGCTGTGACAGAAAGACAGGAGTGCAGAGGAGCCTGAAAATGAATACAGGGGAAAAAATAACACTTAACTCTTGTTCTATATCTCAATCGAAACAACTCTCTGCGCAGCATTTCTTTAGACGTTCTAAGTAAAATCTTTTCTGGAGTATGCTTGCTTTGCATCATTACTACAAAATCTTTTCAATGGATTCAATTGTCCTTAGTATTAACCAATTATGTGTGAGTTAAACAGGAACTACAGATAACATTTTTTTTTATGTTTAAAGCTTGGGGCAGGATTAGAATTATTTTTTTTCTTTAAGTTAAGTTGCTGTTTAAGTCCCTGAAGGGAAAACAAATGTTAATTTGTGACCCAGCAACAGTTGATGAGAGAAATCTTTCTGACGTGGCCAGTGACAGAAATAAAAGCACTTTGTTTTGGTAAAGTGCAGACAGGTTACAATTTATATCATCATCTATTACTGTCTGCATCACCATTGAAAGGCTTATCCTCACTTCCTGCTCTGCTTCAGGATGACCTGGAAGTAAACTGATGCATTACTGCAGTTCTCCTCAGAATGACATTAAGGGCACATTTTCACTAGAGCTGGATACTGGAATCTGCAGCAGTTAACCGCAGGTGAATCGTACCAGGATAAACCGATGCCTAGTCCTGCAATAGGTTGCCGACCCCGAATCACATTGCGGTGCGATTCTGGGCGGCATGCTGCAGTTTCCTACAGCAGGAACCCAAATCCCTATAGCCATGCCCTGCACAGCTAATCAATTTGGTCTGTGGCTTTGCTGTAGCACCGATTCCACATCAGTCGAAAACGGATGCGGCACCCCGTGGAAATAGGAACAGTTTCTGATTTCGCAGGAACAATTATGCTCTATGACAACCGAGCAAACCAGCATGTGGGGTCTAAGGAGGAGGATAATTGTACATTATTTAAATCGGATCCAAGATTAAAAACTAACTGTAGCAAGTAATGTGTCTATTTATCTTATCAAAAGTTTAGATGGTTTTAGACAGTAAATCTAGCTTCAAACAGTTTCAACAGTATATTATTATTTCTTCCTGTGATATGAGACCAGCCATATTCTGCTTGTCATCATTACACAGGCAAGCTGCTCTTCATCTCCACCCCTCAGCCTGTAAAAACTCCACTCCTCCCCCCCCCCCTCCTTGCCTCTGAAATCTTGTGCATGCTTCAGCAAAAGCCTCCTCCTCCCCAGGCAGAGCTCCCATGAGCACTTGCAGCATGGGACTCAGACTGCCTAGGCGCTGGAGAAGCTGGGGGCGTGGATACATTAATATACATGCAATTAGTTAATAAACACAATAAAAAAAGCATGTGGGGGGGGGGGGGGGAGAGTGCCCATTAAACTATTTGTAAGGGGCAGAAAAGTGAAGGCAGCAAAAGTTTGTCTCTGATCCACTTTAATGTAGCAGGGTTCACACTTATTGCATTCACTTCTAACATTTGTGTAAATATTTTTACTCTTTTTGCGGGACAACACTAAAGATGCAACACTTTGACACAATGGAAAGTAAAGTAGTCCATGTACATGTTGTATAACAGTGTGAATGTGCTGTCCCATCAAAGTAAATCAACACACAGCCATTAATGTCTAAACCGTTGGCAACTAAGATGAGTACACCACTAAGTGAAGAATGTTAGAATTCTGCCCAATTAGACATTTTCCTTCTCTGGGGTCATGTTACTTGTTAGTATTACAAGGTCTCAGGTGTGAATGGGAAGCAGGTATGTTAAATTTGGCGTTATCACTCTTAAATTTGGTGTCATTGCTCTCAAGTGTCATATTTTTAATGTTGTCCCATGAAAAGATATAAGAAAATATTTATAAAAATGTGAGAGGTGTACTCTCTTTTGTGAGATACTGTATATACTGTATAGTCTGGCATATAAGACTACTTTTTAACCCTTGAAAATCTTCTGAAAAAGCAGGGGTCGTCGTATACGTCATTGATGCCGGGCGATACGCCCTATCCCAGTGATGGCTAACCTTGGCACTCCAGCTGTGACAAAACTACAAATCCCACATGCCTCTTCCTCCCTGAGTTATGCTTAGAACTGTCAGAGTATTGCAAGGCCTCATGGGACCACCACAGCTGGAGTGCCAAGGTTAGCCATCACTGCCCTATCCTGTAACTGCCTTCATAACACACTGGTATGGGCAAGCACCATCATTGCATAAAACAACAAAAAATAGGGTAGTAAGACCACATGGGTCAAATAACACAAATATAAGCAATAAAGCCTCTAAGTACACTCAGGATGTGCAGAATAGTGGAAAACAAACTGTACTAGCAAAGGAAAGACCACCAATAGACAGCACCAAACCTTTATCCTTTATCAGTTTGGTGCAGTATATTGCTGGTCTTTCCTTCACTAGTACTATCCTGTTACTGACTCTCAGATCTCGCTGCTGGTGACTGTAGTGAAGCAGCGCATGCGCACATGTGCGAGATCTGAGAGGCAGAGAAGGAGGTAAATAGGATACAAGGGTGGGCCAGAAGGGAGAAAGAGGCGTTTTAAGGGCACAGCACGATCTATTCTTCCATACCGCTCTGATAAACAGGTAGACAAGGAGAGCTGACCAATCCACTTAGGGAGGGGGAGAGTTGACCAATCCACCCAGGCAATCGCCTATATACTCTATATACTGTTATATGCTGAATACCACATACAGTACAGCACCAGTATATGTTCATACATAGCACCAGTATATTATTATTTTTTTCTTTTTTAATTTGGTGTGCGTTGGAAGAGGGGTAGTCTTATAGGGCGAGTATATCCCAAACTCTATATTTTAGCTGGAAAAGATGGGGGGTCATCTTATAAGACGGAATATACGGTATATTTTTTAAATTTGCCAATTAAGTTGCAACATCACAAACCAAAAGTCCAGCACTGGCTGGCCAATATGTGAATAGGCTATCTTGCCATTTTGTTATTTGCCAGGTGTTGTGTCACTTTCTCGGACATGACGGAATCTGGAGAGAAGAGAAGCTTAGTAACAGGCACAGAAGAAGGGGAGGTTAGTGTTAGGCACAGGATAATTGGAGCTTTGTGTTAGGCAGTGGAGAAAGGGGCTGGTTAGGGTTAGGCATATGACTACATGTCACACATTTGAAAGAAAGTGCTTTTTTGTCACCCCACTGGCCATGGTACCAGGGCTATGGAGTCGGAGTCAATGGTTTCATAAACTGATGAGTCGGATGATTTTTGTACCAAATCCACAGCCTTGGTAAGTATTAAACTGAGGCTGGTTTCACACTGTAAACTGGCGTTAGTGATGCCCAATGCACCGCGACGCCAAAAACAAGCCTTCAGTGAATACCACGTTACTACATGGTATTCCCTGTCTGGCATCTGGCCAAGCAGGAAGTGAAGCGCTCTTGCAGTCACTTCCTGCTTCAGGTATGTGGAAGTGCACGGAAGCGTATAGTAAAAATACTAGTCCATACGTCATGACTTTGGCATCGCACCGCTGCCAACATTGTTAAAATCCCTGCGTCGCCATACACTAACATAACTTCCAGTCCAACGCAGATATGCGCGGTAAGGTAGTTATGGACCCACGTCAGATCAAGCACTTCTGGCGCACCGCTACCCAGGTAATGTGAATTTCCTCATAGACTTTCACTACCCAGCGTTAGCAGTGCTGTAAATCGACGCAAAGCAACGTCCCGGTGTGAAAGGCCCCTAAGGAGTCTGAGTCGAGGAGTAGGCGCAATTTTGGGTACCTGGAGTAGGTTGGAGTAGGTAGTTTCATAAGCTGAGGAGTCAGAGTCGAATGATTTGTGTGCCAATTCTACAGCCTTGCATGGTACAATGTACACCGTCACATCTGATCCTGGCCACATCCCTTGGCTACTTTCCAGGAACTGGCCACAACCACTCACACACACACATACTATATATATATATATATATATATATATATATATATATATATATATATATACACACATATATATACATATATATATATATATATATATATATATATATATATATATATA